>NW_027518688.1:17983125-18636250 GCF_043159265.1 Tasmannia lanceolata | reverse complement strand
AAGGTATGCAAAAGACATTTGCATTGAGTTTTATTTTTGGGGGGTTATAGAAATTCTTGCTCTCTGAATTTACTGTTGTAATGCGATGAAAATGAGAATTGCATGTGTGTAGCTTAGGCTAATTGAAATGTTCAAATATGAACACATTTGTCGTGTGAAACATTGCTCCTGAGGATTTTGACCTCTAAAACTGAACTTCAGAATTGAATGGTGCAATTGCTCGACTTTTGGTGGTTAAATGACCGTGATCCATGTTAAATGGGACTGGTTTCCTTGATGACTATTAGTTCCAAAACCCAGCAAGTATTTTGGACACTTTCCAATCTTTGAAGCTTGGTCCAATCTATTACCCAGTTGCGGGACTTTCCCATATTGGTGCTAGGCCAAATAGGGTAGCTGGTCTTTCCATTGCTATTAGCATTACAGCTAGCCCATCACCAAAACGCAAAGAACCTCTCATTTGTGCATGTCTTTGGACATGCTAGACTACCACATGAGCTTCCTCTCATGGTCTCTTTACCCATTCGATTGATCTCTGAACTCCATTAACTCCAATTCAAAGAGAATAAGGTAGGGCATTTCGATTACCCATTATTCTCAAATAATTTGGTCATTTCCTTTACCCATCCAAACTCTAATAGTCCTTAAACTGAGAAGGAGCCACCAAGTTTCCAAACCTCAATGGGGATCGTTAGCTGATATAGCATGGAAGGTGTTTTCTTATGACAGGGTATCCCCACCCTATTTTAGGGCGACTAATTCCTATGATGCGCATAATCACCTGTAAACCACCTGCATTAGATTTACTGCAGGGGGATTTGAACTCTCGTCATTGGGGAGCATAGCATGAAAGGTATTTTACTCAAGGACCGTCAAGTAAGTTCAACAAAGTGTCAAGTCCTTCCTTGCTTGGCCTGAGATTACTTCTATTTGTCGACTCTTCGGAATTTTAATCAGTCATTTCTCATTCAAATTTGAAATAACTCCACCTCTGAGTACCTTTTTTAAAATCATAACTACCCATCTTTGCAAAGAGACCTTTGAGCTCAGACCAAGGTTGGTAGCCACCAATCCAAGAAAGTTCTTAGAATCAGGTGAGTTGGCTGAGCTCAAAGGTCTCTTTGCAAAGTTGGGTAGTTATGATTTTCAAAAGGCGCAAATTAGCTGAGTTCAAAGGTCTCTTTGCAAAGGTGAGTAGTTATGATTTTCAAAAGGTGCTTAGATCTAATTTGAATGAGTAGTGACTGATTAACATTTGAATGAGAAATGACTGATTGGAGGGCATCAATCTCTATCAGGTCTGAGCTCAAAGGTCTCTTTGTAAAGGTGGATAGTTATGATTTTCAAAAGGTGCTCAGGGGTTGAGTTATTTCAAATTTGAATCAGCAATGGCTAATTAAAATTCCAGAGAGCAAAAGCATAAAATTAGTCTAAGGCCAAGCAGGGAATTGGTAGCCTCTAATCTAAGAAAGTTCTCAGAATTAGCCATAGCGAGTTAGTTGAGCTCAAATGTCTCTTTACAAAGGTGGGTAGTTATGATTTGCAAAAGGTGCTCAGGTGTTGAGTTATTTCAAATTTGAATGAGCGAGGGCTAATTATAATTCAGAGAGCCAGGGCATAGAATTAGTCTTAGGCCAAGCAAGGAAGAACTTGACACTTTGTTGAACTTACTTGACAGCCATCGAGTAAAACACCTTTTGTGCTATATCAACAAAACACCTTATGTGCTATATCAACTAACCATATCCATTGAGGCTTGAAAATGTGGTGGATCCTCCTTAGTTTAGGGCCTAAGGATTAGAGTTTGAGGTGGACTTCGGTTGGATAAAGGAAATGACGAAATTATTTGAGAATAATAGGTAATCAAGATGCCCTTCCTTATTCGCTTTTAATTTGAGTTAATGGAGTTTAGGGATCAACCGAATGGGTAATGAGAGTTTGAGAGGAAGCTCACGTGGTAGTCTAGCATATCCAAAGACATATACTCAGATGAGAGGTTCTTTGGGTTTTGGTGATGGGTTGGCTGTAATGCTATTAGTAATGGAAAAAACAACCGTCCTTTTTGTCCTAGCACCGATATGGGAAAGTCTTGTAGATGGATGATGGATTGGACTAAGCTTCAAAGACTGAAAAATATCCAAAATGCTTACTGGGTTCTAGAACAATCCTTTACCAAGGAAACCAACCCCATTTTAATCGATCATGGCCATTTAACAACCATAAATCGAGCAATTGAACCACTCAATTCCAAGGTTCAGTTCTAAAGGTCAAAATCCTTAGGAGCATTGCTTCAAACACATGATAGACCTGTCCAGATCTCAATATTTCAATCAGTCCAAGCTACGTACATGCAATTCTCATTTTCATCGTATTACCGCAGTGAATTTAGAGAGCAAGAATTTCTGTAACTCTTAAAAACTCCATGATGTCCCAAGGAATTCAATTGGGTAACTGGTTTTCAAAGACCTAGGTCTGTCATAAAGGTCTTCTGTATACCTTTGGTAGACCTGGCGTGCTGGGTGCAGATGTGAATTTTGTTGTAAATTCAAGACAAGCAGTGACCCCAATTGGTGAAGAATTTCACAGTCATCAAATAGAAACTTGTTAATCCTATCACCCCAGAACAACCATCGCATAATTCCACTAATAAGGATGAAAATTCGATGAAGATAAATCCAATTCAGATCAAGTTTCTGTTGGGTAGTCAACGGGAGAAAAACTACATTCATCGGGTTGAATACCTTTATGCAACCGGGATAAAAGATACCTAGAAGAAGGGCAAGGGTACTCTCGATGCCCGCCACCTGAACTTCAACCGGAGGTCTTCTCCCCATAGCAGCTCAGTTCTTCTTCCTCTACAAAACCAAATTTCCAATTCTTCAAAAATCATAAGGTCCCTAATCTCCAATGCTTAATGAACTTTGTGCAACCCTAAAAGGAGTTGAAATGACATCACTCTTTACCTAACTTGTTGCTGAAATGCAAGGATTTTGGGCAAAATACCCAACACCTCCTATAAAAATGATAGAAACACCCTTTTTCTAACCGAAATGATAAGCACAATTATCTTCGAGAATATAAACTAAGGGGTTTTAGCTATGCCTTTAAAGACTTGGGCATTTATCTTTTTCCATAACACCCAAATCTTTGCTAGGAGTATAACATTCCAAAGGATTTTAGTTTCCAATTCTCCAACAAATCCAACAGTCTGGAAGGGAAAACCTTGCCATATCAAATTTACATAGGTTCACATAGGATTCTTCTCCACGCATACCTAGCCAATCTGCAATGCAGGAACATATGTATCTACTGACTCTACTGTTTCTATGCATAAGGCTCCATGATCAATGATCAGCATGTGACGGTCTGTTGGAATTTTATCTAGAAAGACCGTCCATGGAAAGGCACATGCCCCGGGTGGTGCAGGGTGGTGTAGGAATGCTCCATACTCTAGCTAACTAAGAGGATACAGGGCTAGAAGCAATCATGTATGACGACTTGGTGTTGAAGATTCTAGAAGAACACCTTATCCATACCCTTTTGTCTTTACCAGACTGCTTAATGTAACATGGCTCTAGCATCTCTAATAGTCTTGCCACACGGCCCAGCTCCGCGTCAAAGAAATTCCCTCTAAAATTAATCTTCCAGCATACTCTATCCTCCCTCTCATAAAGCACTCCTTTACAAATGCTTCCTCCACTATCACGACGAAGAAGTCAGATAAAACATCTTGTATGGGATCCTCACCACACCACTTATGATATGAGAACTTTATCCTTTCGCCTGAATAGACTCTAAACCTTATCCTTTCATTGAATTTATGCTTTTGATTCATTGTATCTCTCTAAATTGTCACTCTACCATGCCTGAATTTATCATCTGAGATCCACGGACCTGGGGAGGGGCCATACTTGCCTTCATTGACTACCTAAGGTTGGTGTCTCTCCTCTCCATACCTCCATAGCCACTTCCCTAGGACTGCATAGTTCATAGCTTTTAGTCTTCTAATTCCTACACCCCCAGCTTTGATTCGCACACTCTCTCTCTCTCTCTCTCTCTCTCTCACACAAAAAAAATCTTTGAATTCACTCGATTAGCTTAATAATGCTCATAAGGCATTTGAAGACTGATAATTGATAAATCAGAATATTCACGAGCACCGCCTTTATAAGAGTGATTCTTCCTCCCAAAGATACCAGGTTTCGCTTCAAGTGTGGAATCTCTTCTCTACGCTCTCAACATTAGGCGTCACTCTCTTTTTCTAGGTCTACCCACCACCAATTATAGACTGAAATATGATGCTGAGAATTGATCCATGCTACACCCTAGAAGATCTGCGTACCCTTTCACCTCTTCGTTGGAGCAATGAATACATAGTATTCTCGATTTACGGAAATTAGATCTTTAACCAGTTACAATGTCCCCAACTAGTTTGGGACAAAGGCTTAGTTGAGTTGAGTTGAGTTGACTTGAGTTTAACTAGTTACCATCTCATAACATCTAAGAATGGCCTTTAGCTTAATCTATGTCACAAATATCTCTGATATTTTCAAAATAAAGCAATTTTATCGTGATTTTTTTATCGGACAATAAGATCCCAAAATAATCCCGAGAATTAAAAATGTAGCAATATTTTCGTTTACCGCTATAATATCACGATAATTTAAATTTTTTTATTTTTTCTTAATTTATATATTTTTAAATAATTTTTTTCATCTTTTTTTCTGATCTAGATCCGAAAAAATCCGAAAAAATCAATAAATGTTGAGATCTTCCCTTGCCAAGAAATTCCTGAGAATGATATTTGTGACATAGAGCTTAATCACCTTGTCCACCTTAGGTACACTAAATACCAATATATTGTTGGCAAACTGTAAATTTGAGACTTCCGCTCGTAGGTCGCCAATCCTGAATCCTTCAATAAGGCCGACGGATCGTCCTTTATCAACCATTCTGCTTAGGGTTTCTGCAACAAGCTCAAACAAGAACGGAGATAAAGGGTATCCCTATCTCTATACTCGAGAGGGCTTAAAGAAACCTTTGGGTGAGCCATTTACCATAACGAAGAATCAAGCTGATTAGACACATCTATGAATCCATCTGCGCCATCTCTGACCAAAGCCCATTTGTTGTAACAGGTAATCTAGGCAATCCCATTCTACCATGTTGTAAGCTTTTTCCATGTCTAACATGCATACTATCCCTTTGTGCTCATTCTTGGTATAATGATCCACCACCTCAAAGCGATAAAGGTAGCCCCAGTTCCTTTACCCAGCTCCAAAACTTCGTTGATCTCCTTAAAAAATCTCAAGATGTTCTCCTTGACAAACTCATTTTAAAAAAGATACTCCTTGAGAAACTCATTTCAAAAAAAAAAAAACAAACAAACAAACAAAGATAGCCTCCTTGACAAACACTCAACAGCTAAAAGAGTGGATAAAGTGATGGCTCTTTTTACTTTTTATGACTAAAAAAGTCCAGATTCTTAAATCTATGCATAATCTTAAATTAGTCATTTGTGATTTTCTTTATGGCAGTTGTATCTAAGATCTTATAGATTCTTAGATCTATACACAATCTTAAATTATTAGCCACTTTGTGATTTTCTTCATGACTCCTATTTCTAAGATCTTATATTTTGGTTGTAGGAAGATGAGCATGATATGGAAATTGATACTGCAACATCTGCTATGCAAGGGCCTGCTAAGCATTCTTTGCCAGAGCTTGAAATTTACTGCTACTTGCTTGTGTTAATATTTCTGATTGATCAAAAGAGATATGATGATGTGAGTAAGCTTTTTTTTAATTTCATCAGTGGCTTCCTTATCCTCCATCCCGAAACATAATTTGTAGAATGTTTGGTTTGGTTCTTTCAGGCTAAAGCTTGTTCCTCAGCAAGCATTGCTCGCTTAAAGAGTTTGAATAGAAGAACCATTGATGTGTTAGCATCTAGGCTGTATTTCTATTACTCGTACAGCTATGAGCTCACTGGTAATCTTGCTGAAATTCGAGGGTAAGTAATAAACTACACACAACTAGATAACGTTATCCACAGGCTACGGAAAGAAAAAAGAGAGATCTCTCCTATTGCTAGATAAGATTGAATGATATTGGTTGTTTCTATTGCTAATTGAGTTTGATGTCCTTTTTACAGGAACCTCCTTTCCTTGCATAGGATGGCCACCTTGCGCCACGACGAGCTGGGACAGGTGTTTTTTTTACCCTTTTATTAAATAATAACTTCCCCCCTGGTTTGAACCATTATTTTATCGTTGGGAACCACATATTACTTAAACCTGTTGTTGTCGTGCAGGAAACACTACTCAACTTGCTACTTCGCAATTACGTTCATTACAACTTGTATGATCAAGCAGAGAAGCTGAGGTCTAAGGCACCGCGGTTTGAAGCGCACTCAAACCAGCAGGCAAGTCTTTTTTTTCTCACATATCTGTTTTTACCAACATCGTTCCATTCTTGGGTTTAGTGTTTTTAGATTGGGTGGCATTATTGTCCTTTTCCTTGGTTGCCAGTAGAAAATGCAGTAGTTGCATATTATTCAATGTTGTGACTAGAACAGTGGCCAACAAGTGGTTTCCTAGAGTGCTAACTATCTGATTGTTTTTCCACAGTTTTGTCGGTATCTGTTCTACCTTGGAAAGATTAGGACAATCCAGTTGGAGTATACCGATGCGAAAGAAAGTCTTCTTCAAGCTGCTCGCAAAGCCCCAATTGCAGCCCAGGGCTTCCGAATCCAATGCAACAAGTGGGCTGTGATAGTACGCTTACTTCTTGGAGAGATCCCAGAGAGGACTGTTTTCATGCAGAAAGGCATGAAGAAGGCCCTGAGGCCCTACTTTGAGCTTACGAACGTGAGTCTTTCTTAAACCTGAAAATACTTGGCACCACCATATTAGTATGCATTTAGTTCTTTCATTCCCAGAGGCTGCTTATGTATCACAGGCTGTACGGATTGGGGATTTGGAGCTGTTCCGATCTGTGGCAGATAAGTTCACGACTACATTCAGTTCGGATCGGACCCACAATCTCATCGTGAGGCTCCGCCACAATGTCATAAGGACGGGGCTCCGCAACATCAATATTTCTTACTCTCGCATATCTTTGGCCGATGTTGCCACAAAGTTGAGGTTGGACTCGCCGAATCCAGTTGCAGATGCTGAGAGCATTGTATCAAAGGCAATCCGAGATGGGGCAATCGATGCTACCCTGGATCACGCAAATGGTTGGATGGTATCAAAGGAGACCGGGGATGTGTACTCGACAAATGAGCCTCAAATTGCGTTTAACTCAAGGATTGCTTTCTGCCTCAACATGCACAATGAGGCAGTTAGAGCTCTGAGGTTCCCCCCGAATTCCCACAAAAAGGAGAAGGAAAGTGCCGATAAAAGGCGAGAAAGACAACAGCAGGAACAGGAGCTTGCAAAGCATATAGCAGAGGAGGACGATGACGAATTTTGAAGGCAGGATTTGGTTGTTTGCTTTGTTTGCAAAGAGCCATTGGTTTGGCACTTGTTCAACTTCTTTTAAACTCTTGGTGGGGATGTTGGCTGCTTGATTATTTTGATGACAAATTGATGGAATTACTGTAATATTTTATTTTAAGCTTATCCTTGTTTCTGGTATTTTTTCTTAAGTTGTTTTAAGTGTCTATGTTTTGAACATGTGTGAGAGGGTTAGTCTATATTTTGACTCCTGGTTTTGGTCATAAGTTGAAATGAGCCAACTTACCTTACCTTAGATTGGTTGATGCAATGAGATGAGGCCTGGGAAGAGCCCAGATTTATTAGAATACATTCAAATGATCAAAGAGTCTAATTTTGATGTGATGTTGCGCTCTGGCCTCTCTCACCCATAATAGCTTGCCTAGTCTGTTCTAGGCCCAGCCCAACATTGGTACCACACTTGGGCCCATTATGTTTTGGATTTTGAAAACCTATTGTGACTCCAATACTGATTATTGAACAGCCACACAGGCTCAATTTTTAGCAGATTTTGTCTCATCATTTAATTTATCAGTTGTGGCTGTTCTCTCCTGCAAAAGTAGCAATGACTATTTTTACCTT
Source organism: Tasmannia lanceolata (assembly GCF_043159265.1). Taxonomy (NCBI): domain Eukaryota; kingdom Viridiplantae; phylum Streptophyta; class Magnoliopsida; order Canellales; family Winteraceae; genus Tasmannia; species Tasmannia lanceolata. The sequence goes on along the minus strand of NW_027518688.1, from coordinate 18,628,169 downwards.
CCTGAATTCCCCAAGAGAATGACCAAATGTAAACAGCAATAGTTGGTAGAGAAACAAAGGAAAACAGCTCTTGATCTTGTTCGAGAATTGCTAACTTGGCTGACTCGAATGGGCTTTACACAACCAAAATCTCCTTCATAAATAGGAAAACCACACCCAATACTGAAACTACAAAACCCAATACCACACTTCAGAGTGTGTTTTTTTTTTTTTTTTTTTTTTTTTTTATGAAAGATGACATATTCGATAAGATTTACAATGGGGACCAGGAGTACCCTTTGGCAATACATAGCATCAAGTAGAACTGGCTAGGGCATACCCTGAGCCAGAAGGCTAAGGAGAAACATGTCGAATACATTGCTTTCAGGCCTTACAAAAAGAAGTTTACCCTAGCTGTACCAAGACAAACACCATGTCTTACAATTGTGCCTCCCTTTATCCATTGTCTTCCTCCACCAAGAGCCCCCAAATAAAACAAGAATTCATCCGTAATTCAAAGCCAATCCAGCCCCACTGAAAAACTAAGAGGCACATTTCTCGAGCTCGTCCAGAAAACTTTGGAGGAGGGACATTGGCAAACCCATGCCAACCGTTTCTGGGTTTCTTTCCAAAAAACTAGGGATGATCGGACTCAATTTCTCCCTCCAGATAAGAGATGGCCACCTCCCTTGATACAACCCATAATCTCCTTCGCCGGTTCCTATCTTCTGGCAAATCTCCAGAGATATAATGAAAGGTGATGGTGGAGGCTAGCTCTTCATCATAATTCATTCTTGTCAATTTGTGAAGAATTGATTTCAGCACCATGATCTCCATGAACAATTTCCTCTTGCGACCCCTGGACAAGAAGATGATTCATGTTGCAAGGGGACTTGGTTGCACATCTTTTCTTACTTGGGCATATTGCATGCCCATAAAAACCTTTCAAATTTTAATCAGTTATGATATGGTATAAATTATGTCACCGCCATAAAGATCCTGTCCTGAATCTAGGTGTCCCGAAAAACTTTTGCAATTACTACTAATTATTACTTTTAAGCAAGCCATCCCATCCTAGGAAATCTGCTCACCTTCCCAAGGTGGGTTTTCAAGGCAATTGCATCAGACAGGGATTTAACGTTTCCTTGCCCTCCCCACCATTAACGCAACATAACTAAGGATTCATGAGATCAATCCTACCCACTTTGGAGAAGGATTTTAGGATCTTGAATAGTCTATTGTTTATCTTCCCTGATTTTGGATTTGAGGCCAAGGTGTTCTCCAGTATTTTCATCAGAATTGATGGATGAGGTCATGGCCACTTGGCCACTGACTTTAAACCATCATATCGCCAGTGGCTCGGAAGTCCAATTTTTTTTTAGCTCTAAGGTGCAGGCCACCTAGCTTGGTAATCGTGCCCAACCAATCAATTTTCCGCCTAGGGGTAGATTTTCTAGTATTAGGTATCACAGAGCACACCAATGGATTTTCAGGGCTATCCAAGAGGGTTTTCTCGGGTGCACCGCCCTGAAAAATTAGAAAATTTGAATTCCCTGCAGGGCTCAATGGCTCGCAAGGCAACAAACCTCCATTCACCGGAGAACGTTCCTCTGGCAAACAAAAGTCCATTCCAGGGAAATCTGGAATAGGGGTTGCCTTCGAAAGCTCAACCCCAACGGTACAGATCTGATCGAAGATTTTGAGCTTAACACAGGAGCGAAAATAATGCCAACGGGGAGCTACAATTTTGGCCGAAACAAAATTTATACAATTCTGATGGTTACCTTCCATCTTGGTTTCTACAACCTTACCAAAGAGGCCCCCCTAGCGCTCCATCGTTGAAACAGCCCAGGCGTGCAACATGATTCCGAAGAAATGAACCCAAAAAACCTTCTCTCCCTGATTGAATTCCTTTTTCCATGGTGGGAAGGAGAGCAAAGAATTGCCCAGAGCCTCAGATCCCTTAGCAAGGATCTGCAAAGCTTGATACTCAGATTCAAACATAAAGAGAACATCATTTGGCGCCAATATTGAGGGACAATGTAAAGATGGAATATCCCAGGACACTTGTGCCCAATTCCAGAGCTCTTGCAAGGTTTCATTAGGATTCTTCTTTTTCCCTAACAAGCAAGCTCTTAGGGAGCCCATGCGACTCTCCACTTCCTTACCCAAGATGGATAAAGATGGAAATCCTAAATTGTTATGACAGGAAATTTTACTCGAATCGGGCCAAGGGTCATCCTCACCACTTTTGAGAACTTCCTTAGAGGAACAAGCATGAGGAACCCACTAAAGAGAGCTACTGGCGATGACACCAGCGGCATTTCTTCCGCCATCGGAGATTAAGATATTGGCGAGGAGGGCAAAGCCAGTTTTGTTGTCTCTTACCAGAGTCATGCCAGAGATCCCCAGTGGGTCTCCTCCTCCCAGAGGGTCTTCTCCCCCTAGAGGGACTTCTCCTCCTAGAGGGACTACGCCCCCCTTTCCAGGGAAAATTTGGACAGGGGAATAGATTCGTTCTAGTGAACATGCATCTTCTGCATCTATTCCTCCATCCAAGGTTATGGTAGTGACATTGCAATCATTACCATTGTTCTTGTTCTTTTCCCATCTCTCTAATAGAGATTTCTAGATCTGAAGTTTCCTCAAATTGATTAAGTCTAATCCTGACACTAATTGGGTTCGTCTCTATGAATCATTTTCTTCCATTCTCTCCTATCCAATGTCATATTCTATGTTATGTTCCTATACTTCTGAGTGTTTCTCAGATAAATCTTCCACAGTTTCATAAATACTTGGAATTTCACCTGTTCCGTGCAGTTCTTCATGTATTCTATAGTCCATTTATCAAAATAATCATCCTTTTCTAATGCAATTATCAGTGTCCCGCAAAAGTATTTCTATGATGGAAGGATGAAATGGTTCTTTCTTTGTCCTAAATGGGGTGTCATTAGCTTGGATCAACATCTTAAAATAGATCCAAATTTATCCTGTGAATAGGCTGAGCCAAACTCAATCCCATTTGTTATTTTACCAAAGTTGTAATCAAGTCAGTCAAATTATTATTCTTAATGGGATTGTTTGGTTTGCAGATAGTAGATCATGAATAGCATGACTCTTAAGATCATATGTAATCCTTTGTTTGGTTGTACAATTAAAATGGAAATAGTGATTTGAGGAATGCAAAACTGAGGCGCGCCTTTGCAAAATTGGGGTGAAAGGGCGCCCCCATTGGCTGAATGTCACCCTATTTTTGCAAGAGCGCCCCTCAGTTTAGCATACCTACCGTGATTTCAGGCCCATATAACCTTTAAAATGGGGGGATGATATCAGGACTGCAGTATTTTATAATGGTGGTGCAAATATTGTTCCCCTAAAAATAAGTGGTGTGTAAAACAACACAGTAGCACCACTCGAATGCGAGATGGATTTGCCGTTGGTTCCACAGTGCTTTCAACATTTTGTGGGGAATCAAGCTCACTTGTCTTTGTGTCACAAAATAAGGGTCTCATCTTTATTTTCCAAACGAAATCCCGTTTTGCTAGCAGCCCTCTTTTCCTATTTATATTAACGGATGGAAAATGGAAAAAGAAATTGAAAAGGAACACACGATTATTAAAACAACACGACAAAATTTTAAAAAGATAAATACTAAAAAAAAAAAAAAAACTGTTTGCTAGGCCTACCAGGCATGATCACGTTTGTTGATCTCATTGGGGAGTGCAAGCTCGACATATTGCTATTGACCCCACTTTGATAGGGTGATTCTGGTCCCTTGATCCATCAAGCATCGTTTAGGAATTTACCCAGAAAAGATGAACCAATTATCGTTTAGGGTGATTCTCGTCCCTTGACCCACTTTAACCGTCTTGGCCAGGGTATAAAATTATTTTGTTGGACAAGGTGATTGTAGAAGGAGATTATTTGAATGCAATCAAGTGGTTGGAAGGAAAATGCCTTTCCTCCTTAGCGGCTCACCTAATGGATCGATGAAAATTCCAATGGTGTGGTGGGATCCTCAATTGTGTATCATCGTGTTAAGAGATCAGCTAAGTCGGAGGCCGATAGGTTTGCTCGAGATAGATGTTCGAGGTCAAATCTTCGACTTCCTTCCCCCTCTAACCACTTCTTTTGTTTTCTCTTGCTTTCATATTGTGTTTGATCATCTAGCCGGGGCAGTATCTCACCCGGCACTGCCCCGTCTTTCTCTTTTATTGTTCTTTCTTGTGTATTAATTGGGATTTGCTAGGGTCCATCACAAAAGTCATTTCGCGAAACGTTCATTGCATAAGAGAGCAGCCACATAGGTTCACTTCTCAATTGATTTTGTCATTATTCATGAGGTGGCTGCGCTCTTATCCAATAGACGTTCTTGAAATGCCTTTTGGGACGGACCCTTGCAAATCCCTTATTAATATCATTCTTTACCATTAAAAAGAAAAACAATCTTGACCACACATACAAGTCAATGTGCATAGTCGACACTTTCAAGACATCACTTGTTCGAGTAAAGACCTTGTGATCTATTATGTCGCCTTCACAAGGCATTTTTCACAGGTGATCCAATGGGGCTCTTCTCGGCTTTTGTCTTCCCGTGAAATGGCAAGGATTCCCGATCTTGCGCCGGGTTAGTTCTATTACACATTAATACGGGATTTGAACCGAAATGGCCTTTTAGCCCATACTAATCGCACTCTGCGATAGTGTGAGTTGGGAGAATCTCCGAAAAGCTAGGCCTACTTTAAGTGGACTCGGATGATTCCATGTATGGATCCAAATAATCTGAACATTAATGGACAAAATTTGGGCATACCAATTGGATCCGAACGTGTTCGTTGGATCCATATCCTTAGGTCCAAAATTATTTTGGATTGTGACCCATTCCTAGCCATAAAATCTAATCTAGTCTCAATGTACAAAATTATTATCCTACATATATTTGTTCATTTTTCTCTTCATCGGAGTAATTTTGTAATATTACTCCAAAAAGGATCCGACTGATGAGGGATTTGAACCGATCATGTGCAAGACATGGGTCACATCCGATCCGACATGGATCCGTCACCTATAGAATAGAAGGGTAGTTTTGTCATTTTCCAACAATAATCCGAAAATCTTGTCATATTAGAAAAACCTAGGGGATAGTTTGGTCCCTTAAAACCCCTATGCTGTTTTTGTATATAAGAAGAGCTCTCTCTCTCTCTCTGATTTCAAGGTTTTGAACTCTCTTTAGGTTTAACCAGTTCCATGCATTGAGGGTAAGCTGTTTTAGGGTTTATTGTTTCGGATTATGGAAAATGGTTTTATACTTTCATATTCTATCATTTGAATTTCGGATTCGATACGATTTGTAGTGAATTATTTATTTGAGGTTGCGTGGATCTGAGAAATCTTCAATTTGATTATGAATTTATGCTCTAATGTGTTTTCAATTTTATCTTACTCTGAATTTTCTTTTTTACATTTTGTATTGAGTTTGATTCATTATAGCTTACATTTGAATCTTTGCTATAAGCAGTGATTTTTGCAAATAGAACACTTAATCACTGATTATCATTTTGTAAGTGAAGTTTATCCTAAGACTAGAAGTATTATATATGAATTTGTTATGGCAGTAGCCTCATCCCTTTTAACACTTAATCACTTAACATCATTTTGTAAGTTGAAGTTTATCCTCGGACTGGAAGTATTATATATAAATTGGTCATAGTAGAAACTTTACCCCCCTTTTCTCAACTCTCAACAAAGATGTTCACCACGGGCATAGAAATCCATGGATAAGATGTTCTTGAGATTAGCTATCCTGCTTGGATAAGGTTGTTTTGAATTATATTCTCTACTGTTCACCAATTTTGTTCTGCTAGCATTTTATCCCAGAATCAAGTTGGCAGTGAACAGAGGATAGGAAGTCTATCCAAGAATAAAATAGACCTCGGCTTGCTAATAGCCCAAGTGATTCAAGAATTGGCAAGATATGAAGAAATCCCACTAGCTTTAAGAGTGTCCTAGCATTCTACGTAGAAAGTCTGTTAGGTTTAGCCATGACAGGTCTCTAAAGGTGCATATATATATATATATATATATATATATATATATATATATATATATATAGAGGAAACTGTTGGTGAGCTTAACCAAACTTATGGTGAGCTAGCTTGTCCAATCACATGGGGGCCCACTTTGTTAGGATGATCCAAACCATTCATTTGAAAGTCCCTTACATAGATGGGGGGTGTACCAAAAATCAGCTCCATAGGATCATCCTAACCCCTCCATTTGTGGAGGACAAAAATGGACAGACACAAATCTGCCCCATTTTTTTCCTCCACAAATGGAGGGGTTAGGATGATCCTATGGAGCTGATTTTTGGTACACCCCCTATCTATGAAAAGGCCTTGCAAATGAATGGTTTGGATCACTCCCCAAAATGTGGGACCCACGTAATTGGGCAAGCTAGCTCACCATAAGTTTGATGAGCTTAAGCTCACCAACAGTTTCCTCATATATATATCGGTGTCCAATCATCAGATAATCACATCCCATGATTTAGTGGATTGGATTTTTTTTGCTTCCAAACATGACCTAGCTCATGATAATTAGATTAGGCTTTTAACATCATAAACTACTCCAAAGAAGCAATTAAAGAAATAATTGTCTAATTCAACAAAATGGAGTAGAAGAAATGGCCCCATCCTCTGTCTAAGGAGGAAATCAACACCCATATCTCCATTGCCGCTATGGCTTGGAACGTTTCTTGAACCTTATAGGTTGAGGTTTCGAGGATTGGTACAGGGAATTCAAAAGAAAAAAAGAAAAAAAGTAGAGCTGACAGCCTGTTGCTGTGATAAATTGATTGCATTGCAAAGCCACATGGAATCATTTAAAGATGACCATTAATAGAATGCATGTAAATCCAACTTTCTCCATTTTTTTGACACCGTGACTGTTTTTTTAATAGTCCCCATCAGCAATGTAATATCTGCTTGGTGCTTGCTTAAGTTCAATCTTCACAAGTTCTTTCCTCTCTCCCCAAAGAGAAAACCGCCATCCTTTTTTCTCTCCTCTTAAGAACCGTGCATGTGTTCTATTTGTCTCTCTCCAATTTGATCATATATTACAGTCTTTCCAATTCTAACGAAACTCTCGTTTTGGCTTCCAACCAAAACACATAACCAGTAACCTAGTTACAATAGGAAGTAGGTGGCGTGGGAATCTAGGCAACTTCCCAACACTTCTCATAAGGATCTCATAAGGATGCCATATCTGTCTTGAAGCTGTCCATCATGGAGAGAAAACTTTGTGCTTCTACTCAGTGCTACGCCCACCCTAAAAGAAATCATCCATGCATAAGAGAAAACACCCACACTAATTGTTTTATGATACTCAAGTCATCTCTTTTGATAAAAAAATCACGTACTGGTGAAACTTCAGCCTTTTTTTATGTTGTGTGATTTTACTTGCCGTTAGCAACGGATTCTGGCATGCTAAAAATTATTTCATGAGTGAACTAGGTGATTCGCATAGAGCATCAAATATTTGTGACTATGATGTGGAGTGAAAGTTGAGTCTTAGTGATGTAAGAAAGGGGTTTCAGGGGAAGGTTTTTTTTTTTTCTTTTTTTCTTTTAGATTGAGGTTTTGGAGGAAGATATCGGAATATGCTTGGTTTTGGGTAACTTTGAGAGAAAGCAACCGAAGAAAAAACTAAACCCTAGAAGGGGAAAACGTTGTTGTCACATAAGCATCTGAGGTTTCTTCCTTTCTCATGTGGCTTTGTCTGATCGAGTTTAGGGCTGTAAGACCAGAAGAAAGACGCAGGTTATCACACATTTTCTTTGCCCGATCCTGATGATTCTTGAAAATACAATAAATTATGCTACTGAGGCAGATGAAGTTCAGGGGATGCAGACAACAAATTTGCATGGGGAAAATAATGTTCAAATTGTGCATATATGCCTGGATCCAGGACCTGAGGAAAAACAAGTGACAGATATAGTTGAAAATGATCATGAAAACCTTTGTTTAGGAGGTACGGAATGAAGCACCCGACAACAGACAAAGTAGCTTCACTACAGAGAGAGGAGAGTACATGCCAAGGGTGTGAATGGGCATCTGTTAATGAAACAAGAATGAATTCGTAGATTTGCAAAAATTCACAAAAGAAAATCAAAACTCTAAGCTTCTTGGGAAGGAGATGGAAGATATCCCAATCAAGAGTCTGATACAGAGTAGCAAAAGAAAGAATATGAGCGGGGTAAAAACCCAAATGAGCAGCTCTTTCGGGTATGTTTCTCAATGATTAAAGCCCTGATATAGAACATAAGAGGAATAAAAAAACAAGCCCCCTAAGCGAAGATGTAAGTTCATGATCAAGACTCAAAATGTAGCTCTCAAAAAATAAGACTAAAAATGTTTCTTTGGTAGTTGTTCTTGAACCTAGGGCATGTAAGGAGGATATCAATGAAATTGCCACTAAAATTGGTATGATCCACTTGGTGGTTGACGATGCTTGTCATAGGATTTGGATAATGTAGAAAAGTAGCATATCCATTTCTTGCATCGGTTCGATGCGTAGACAGCAACTGTGTCTCAATCTTATAATGGAGGTACGATGTCTGCTTGTCTCACCTTTGTTTATGCTACCTGTGTCTCAATCTTACTTTGGGAATACCTTGTTGAGATTAGAAGTAGAATCAATGATAATGTTTGTTTGGCTTTTTTTTTTTTTGAACTATTCAATGATAAATGGATTGTAAGAGGAGACTTCAAGTCTTCAATGCTATCCTTAATCCAGATGAAAAAGGATGGAGGGAGAGCTCCCTCCCTCATTTCCATTCATGATTTTCAAGACTCTCTTGATGGCGCAAGCCTAGTGGATGTCAGTTATATTGACAATAAGTTTACCAGAAGTAACAACCAAGAAGAAGGGACAATGGTGAAAGCTTGACTGGATAGAGTACGGCCAAATGGTATTTGGTAGGAGCAAAACATCCAAATCAAAGTCTCTCATCTTGCTAGAACGTGCTCTGATCATGCTCCGCTCGTAGTATCATTTAGTAACCCGAACTCTGTGATTAAATGTCAAGAACCTTTGGAACTGAAAAAGGCTTGAATTCCACGCTTAATCGAGCTGAAAAGACTGGAGAGAGAGCTCCCTCCTTCATTTTCATTCATGATTTTTAAGACACTCTTGAGTCTTGATGGTGCAACCCTCTTTTTTTTGAATGGTAATGGCACAAGCCTAGCGGATGTCAGTCATGTTGACAATAAGTTTACTAAAAGTAACAAACAAAAAGAAGAGACAAGGGTGAAAGCTTGATTGGAGAGAGTACGAGCAAATGTTATTTGGTGAGAGCAAAACATCCAAATCAGTCTCTCATCTCGCTAGAACGTGCTCTGATCATGCTCCACTCTTAGTATCATTTAGTAACCCGAACTCTCTAGCAACCATTCAGCTTTTTTTCTTGAGAGACAGATTCTTGGTAATGCATTAATCACAAACGAGGCAGTTGAGTATTATTCCAAGAATGGTGAAAAAGGAAATTTACATAAATTGGGCATGGAAGTTGAATGGGATTGTCTGGTCTACCTTCTAAGGAGGATGGGTTTTGGGAATCGGTGGTGTGCATAGTTTAGGATATGCATATCCTCGGCTTGGTTCTCAATACCTGGTGTATACTTAATCGTAAATACCAAACGACGACCAACAGCCTGCTCACCGGAAGGAAGAGAGACCAACTGCCAAGTGTGATTCAAGTGGAGAGCATCCATCTCAGCATCCACGGCAGCATGCTAACCAGGATGAGCTGAATCATCTGTAATAGACTTAAGCACGGCAACCGAAGACAATCCAGATAGAACTGAATGATAACAAGGTGAGATATGTTCGTAAGAAACAAAATGAGAAAGAGGATGTGCTATGGAATGAGAACGAGCACGTGAAGCAACATGAGAATCAGGTAGAACAAAACTAGGAGAAGCATAAGTCAGTTGATTGCCTGAAGAGGATTTGTCAGACTGGGGAGTCGATAGGTCGGATGGAAAAGATGATTTGGTAGTAGGCTGCACAATTCGACGAGGGCCACGAGTGTAAACTTGTAGCTGAGATGCGGGAGCATCTAAAGGAAAGGAACCGACGGTGCAAGAGGCAGGTTAAAGTCACACACAAAGTTAATTCATACAGTCAGGAAAATAAGTACAGTAGAAGAAAATAACGTCAGCCAAAATGAAAGTCTTCCTTAAAACAGGGTTGTAGCACTTATATCATTTTTGTGTGCGAGAGTAACCAAGAAGGTGCACTTTTTCGCACAAGGATCCAACTTATCAAGGCCAGGAGCTAACTTAGAAACAAAGCACGTACAAATGAAGACTCGTGGGATAAAGGAAAACAAATTACTCGAAAGGTAGAGCATAAAGAAAGGAGTCCGGTCACCTTTAGACAGAAGAGGGAAGACGATTCGCTAAAAATCAAGTTGTGAGGAAATCATCACCCTAATAAGGTTTGGGAACTTTCATATGGAACATAAGAGTCCGAGCCATATTAAGAAATCTGATTTTCTCACTACTACAGCATTCTATTGAATGGTATAGGGACAAAAAGACTGATGACAAGCATTCCGTGGCATTATCAGTACACAAGCATTCAATCAAGCACTTAAATTGATTACAAATTTCTATATAAAAGGTGTGAAACGCGGCAAAAACTTCGGAACGATCTTTTATTAGAAATAAAAGATGAAGTAAGAAAGCAAGATGAAGTGCTACCTTGTTAAGCTAAAGTGGCAATCGGTTGCTTGCCTTTGTCTCTCAGGCGCAAGAATTCATCATATTCAGCATGGGACACCATCATAAAATCATTCTGCCCGATTGGACCAGATGAAGGTGGTGCTGAGCTCTAGGCACACTCACTAAGGCATGGCTGGCATAACAGGAAGGTCGTAACTCTGGTTGCAAATCGTAACAATAGTCATCAAAATGGCCCTCCATAAGGCATCGTGTGCAGAAACGATTCCCACAACCACCAATGCTACGCCCGCGTCCTGAATCGCGGCCACCTCGACCGCCACGACGGCCTCTACCACATCTAATACGATCGGCTACCAACCAAGCAGCAAGAGTGGAACGATCAACAGGGGAATCATCGGACCCCTCAGTCCTCATAGACCGTTGTACTCGGGAGAACGCCACATCAAGAGAGGGTAGAGAACCTAAACCCAAAATCTACTGGAGAATGGGAAGAAACTCGGGCCCCAAAGCATAAAGAAACTTGACAACCCGTAAATCTTGCTGACGCTTGGCCAAAACAGACGGATCCGTGGTAAATGGCAGATACATATCCAGTCTATCCAGCTGCTCACAAAGAGTCACGAACTGCGTGTAGAACTCAGAGACAGACCGATCACCACGCTTGAGGTCAATCCTGAGCTCGATCTCCGGCGTATCATCATCAAGTGCCCGAAGATTCTCCATAGTCTCCTCTGAGTCAATCCTGAATCCACTGATGACTTCGACCCCATAGTACATCCCATGTTTGGTATTTCCCCTTATTAAGAAACGAATCTTCGAGGGATTTGGTCGCCTTCAACATATTGGTATATGACAAAACCTCTTCCCTTCCATCCTCTGGCACACCATTGATTTTAGATCGAGATTTCCTCCATTTTAGCGCAAGATATTGCTATTTGATCTCTTCTCTAGCGGTTTCATCTTCCTTCCCCGTTAGCCTCTTCACTTTGGAATTATAAAGAGACTGGCTCACTTTCTCGATGGCTTGATGGACAGCTCGGAATATACATCACAAATCCGAGTCAAGTTATTGATGTTCGAATAAAGAGTCTCAGCTTGTTTCCAGATGTCCTTGGATGATTTCCACTTGCTGTAGGACTTATCGTCACTATCAGGAGGGTCACTTTCAATGTACTAAACCTTTCATCGGGCAAGGAATATTTAAATGGCCTTTCTTCACGGAGGATAATTGGATCCATCCAATTTAATGACCGTCATCTAAATATTTTGAAACGCCATAGTGGGAGTACTAGAGGCATCCATAAGCGAATGACCCACAAAATACGGCAAGGAAGCAGGAATCGTTAGTTGGACTGGGGAATCGTGATTCCCCAATTTGTGATTCGGAATCGGGAATCTTCTTGATTCCCCAAAAATTGGGAATCTCGATTTGAAATCGCGGTTCCCACTTTATGTGAATTACGATTCCCACTCGTTTCCTATCTACCCTCCTTGTCTCTTGGTAGTCTTCTTCTCTTCTTGGTGGTCCTCTCTTCCTCTACTTAGTATTTACAATTTCTTTATTAAATGTAAATAAGGGAATACCCCCATTATATTGTCCATTTACTTGAGATTTACATGTAAATAAGAGAATACCCCCCCATTTGAATATATTAAAAATAGTTTCACGATCCAAATCTAAAAGGATAAAAAGTCAACTTTCCAGTTCTAGTACAAAATTGGAAAAAGGGATGGTCAAAATCTTAACTTAATCTTAACTTCCAAACGATGTGGTATTTATCCAATTTTAAAAATTCAAAAATTCTATCATGTCCAAACATTATTAAATCTCAAAAGTCCGGTAAAAAAAATCTCATAATTTGGTCTCTAAATTTTTTTCATCTTGTCAGGCATTGGTTTACACACTGGTCAACAAACAGGTCAACACAGGTATTTCAGCTTATAGTGATTTTCCTTTAAGTAAATGTTGGATCTTTTAATAAAAGGTTTATTTTATTATTTGGTTGGTTCATATAATTATTTCTTATAGTTTTCAGTAATGAGATGCTTGGTGATGTGGGTTTGGTTAACTAGATTATTTAACAATATTTTGAAGACTAAGAAGATGCCTGATGAGTGGAGAAAGAGTACATTAGTACCTATGTATAAGAATAAAGGGAATATTCAGAGTTGAACCAATTACCGGGGAATTAAGCTAATGAGTCACACCATGAAGCTTTGGGAGAGGGTAATTGAGCATAGACTAAGAAAAGAGACTAAGGTGTTAGAGAATCAGTTTGGCTTCATGCTCGGACGATCGACTATGGAAGTTATCTTCTTGATTAGGCGGTTAATGGAGAGATTTAGAGAAAATAAAAAGGGCCTTCATATGGTTTTCATTGATTTAGAGAAAGCGTATGATAGGGTTCCCAGGAACGTTATGTGGTGGGTCTTTGAAAGGAAAAATGTGCCTACTAAATATGTTAATGTGATTAAAGATATGTACAATTGAGCAGTAACTAGTGTCAGAACCACGGATGGCACGTCTAGTGAGTTTCCAATTACAATAGGACTGCACTAAGGATCAGCTCTAAGCCCTTATTTTTTTACACTAGTTATGGATGAGCTTACGGAGGGTATCCAGGATGAGGTGCCATGGTGTATGTTATTTGCAGATGACATAGTATTAATCAACGAAACCAAAGCAGGAGTAAATGCTAAATTAGAGTTATGGAGAACTACTTTGGAATCTAAAGGTTTTAGACTGCGTAGGACTAAGACAGAATATATGGAATGCAACTTTAGCAATGTAAGGAGGCGGGACAAGGATGTAATAAATATGACTGGACAGGAGGTACCTAAGAGGGATATCTTTCGCTATCTTGGTTCAATTCTACATAAGGAAGGAGAGATTGAAGAGGATGTTAACCATAGAATAAGAGCAGGTTGGTTGAAGTGGAAGCTTGCCTCAGGAGTTCTGTTTACCAAGTTGAAGGGAAAGTTTTATAAGACAGTTGTGAGGCCAGCCATGCTGTACGGCTCAGAATGTTGGGCCACCAAGAAGCAGCATGTGCATAAGATGAGTGTAGCGGAGATGCGAATGCTTAGATGGATGTGCGGCCACACAAGGCTAGGTAGAATTAAAAATGAAGACATTCGTAAAAAGGTGGGGTTGGCTCCAATTGAGGAGAAGATGAGAGAGCACCGTTTAAGATGGTTTGGACATATCCAACGTAGGCCTTTGGATGCTCCGGTGAGAAGAGGCGACTCGTGCCAAATTGATGGAGTAAAAAGAGGTAGGGGCAGACCGAAAACAACTTGGGTAGAAACATTGAGGAAAGACTTGATAGCTAGGAACATAATAGAGAACATGACCTTGGATAGGATACAATGGAAGAAAATGATCCACGTAGAAGAACCCAACTAGAACCAGGATTAGAGCCGGGTAGTTTTCTTTTACATTCTTTATGAATTTTTTCTAAAGGATTCATTTAGTGGACCCCAACTAGTTTGGGACAAAGGCTTTGTTGAGTTGAGTTGAGTTATATTTTTCAGTAATTTTTAATTTTTTAATTTTAAAAAAATATTTAACTATTAAAAAAATTCTCCGACCCTTCCCGCTCGGCAACCTTGCGACAAACACAAATTGCAATGGTGAACACGTATGACCCGAAGAATGGCATTGATCCGACAAAAAAATCTCAAGTCTCCGAATTAGACAAACTTTAGGAAACACACATTTGAAGGGATCAAACATACTAACTAGTCCTATGGTCGAACTTCCAACGCGAAACTAGCAAACAATTGATCCTGAAACATACAACATCAACACCGATGTAGATGAGAGTTTACACCTTCACAAACGAAAGTGAACAACAATCAGATCCAAGAAGTAGTGCTTGTGGAGTGCCGGAGAGGTCAACAACGACAAAGATGGTAAGCCTAGCCACAACACGAAACCCAGATTGGGAAGAGGGGGCATCATTGGCAAAACCCAAAGGGGCTTTGGGAAAGGGGAGCGGCGGCTCTAGGTGGTGGTGGTGGGTGCGGGGTGGGTCTGAGGGTGTGCAGGGGGGGGGGCGTCAACCCTTGGGTTTTGTTTTCCGTTTTTTTTTTTTTTGAGAAAACAGTAACCCTAGGGCTCTGATATCGTGTTGTCTTGGAAATAGAGTGAGAGATGGAGAAAGTGTGAGAGTAATTAGCTATTTAGCCACTCTCACTAATATATGTATATGCAGAGGTAGGATTTTACATGGTGAAATGACCAGTATACCCTCAGCCTAATATAACTTATCTTACAGTGTCATTTCGTTTTACCTTATGCTGCTACAACATTCTGTACTTAAAAAAATTCTTCACGAGTGAATTGCTGAATTCACGTCGAGTAGAAATTGAGCCTTTGCTGTCTGCAATTATCTCAATTGTATAACCACGAGGTCTGGGGCTCAAACTTCATGCTTGCCTATTATAAAGCCAGCCAATCCTCATCTTTGCTTCCTGGATCTTACCTTCTTCCTTAAGGTTGATGCTAAAAGTCTCTTTTCAAAGATAAACATGCGCTGGTTTGTTTTTTGATTATCTGGTTTGTGCAGTCATTGAACTTTGTACAGAATTATTTTATTATTATTATTATTATTATTATTTTTTTTTTTTTTTTGCATTTTCAGATGGAGAATGAGCATTGTGTTGCTAATGTCAACATCTCTGAACCTAATAATTCTTTGAAAGTGAACATGGTGTATTCAATTGAATGTGCTACCAATGGTGATGCTTCCTTGCCCGCCGAAAGATCTGAAAGTCAGGAACCACTCGAGCCAAGGGAGTTTACAGGGCAACCACCTGATGAGCTATATGTTTACAGATGCGATGTCGTGAGATGCCAAAGTTATGACGGCCTGGTTGGGTTTGTCACAGAGGTTGCTGGTGACTCAGATTCAGATAGTGGCATTCGCGATGGTGAAGATGAGGATGATGATGATGCTGCCGATGGTGGTGGTGGTGGTGGTGTTGATAATGGTAGTCGTGATAATGATAACAAAAATAGTGCTGACAAGAGTGGTTCTCTTCTGGATGGCCAAGTAAGAGTAACTTGGCTTGATCATTCTGAGACAACAAACAATCTGAGTGAACTCACAGTTGTAGATAGGGGGTTTTGGCATGGGAATATGGTTGCAGCTATTTCAGATCCAACAGGACAACTGGGTGTCGTGGTGGATGTCCACAAGTTGGTTGATTTACAAGCTGCTGATGGGTCAGTTATAAAAGGTGTTTCCACCAGACATTTGCAACGTATAAGGGATTTCAGTGTGGGTGATTATGTAGTCCATGGATCTTGGCTTGGTAAAGTTGATGATGTTTTGGATAATGTGACAGTGTTATTTGACGATGGATCGATTTGTAAAGTCATGAAGGTTGACCCTTACCAGCTCAACCCAGTTTCCAAGAATATCATTGAAGATGCACAATTTCCTTATCGCCCAGGTCAGCACGTTAGGGCTAGCTCTTCGTCAGTTTTCAAGAATGCCAGGTGGCTTTCCGGTGCGTGGAAAGCCAGCCGTTTGGAAGGTACTGTAGTGAAGGTTCAAGCTGGATCTGTGTTCGTCTATTGGATATCTTCAGCCAACCCTGGTTATGGCTCTGAGTCAGCAGGTGTCCCCTGTGAAGAGCAATCACCTAAGAATTTGACAGTGCTATCTTGCTTTACGCATACAAGTTGGCAACTGGGTGATTGGTGTTTGCTTCCATCACATGAACCATTATCATCAGCTCCCATGGGTGAAGCTTTATCAGGCAGAAATTCTGAGAATCTTTGCAAGGGTTTTGAATCTGATGTAAAGAGTTCCAATGAATGGGTGGAAAATGAAAATAAAGATACTTACATTTGCTGCTGCTCAGAAGGCTCAGGGAAGGCCTCACATGATCCTGGCTTATCGTTTAAAGAGCACCGTACGATTGATCTACTGGATTCAGAAGAAAAAATTAGAGATAAAATTGATCTTGATATACTTTCTAGCTTGGGTGCAAATAGTGAAAATGTGGCCCGTTCACATGAACCTGTGCGTGAAAGTTGGCCCGTTCACTGTAAAAAGATCCGTAAAGTTGTGGTTAGAAGACACGGGAAGGCTCGGAGAAGAGGTCAAAATTATGACAGAGCCCTTCTCGTTGTAAATACCATGACAAAGGTTGATGTGGTTTGGCAAGATGGAACAAGAGAATTTGGACGGGATTCAAAAACTTTAATCGTGGCTAATAGTCCAGGCGACCATGAGTTCTGCCCTGAACAGTACGTGGTGGAGAAAGCCATAAATGAAGACTATCATGTTTCTGAAGTGAGGCGTGTGGGGGTTGTGAAAAGCGTCAATTCAAGGGAGCGAACCACATGTGTGAGGTGGTTGAAGCCAGTTGAAAGGCCGGAAGATCCACGGGAATTTGATAATGAGGAAGTGATGAGTGTGTATGAACTTGATGACCATTCAGATTATGATTATTGGTATGGGGATGTTGTTGTTAGGCTGTCCCCAGTATCAGTGGCTGCCAATGGTGATAGGAGGAGCAGAAAGCCTCTAGGACATAAAAGGGTTGAGCATGCATCCAAGAACCAAGATGATGTTAATTTATCAGGCCTCTCATGGGTTGGGAATATAACTGGTCTTAAAGATGGTGATATTGAAGTTACATGGGCTGATGGGATGGTTTCAAAGGTATGCACCTTTTGATGTCATTGCTATTTTTTTAACACCATAGGTTTAGATATCTGGAATCGGATAATTAGTGATGTTGATACATTTTAAAATGAAACCAGTGTGACAAAAAATTGTATGATTTTTATCATTTAAAAGAGAATAGGAAGAAAAGGCAAAGAACTGAATAATATGGTTTAAGCATGCTAAAAGGCTAGGAACAACTCATGCTGCAATTATTTAGCCTAAAACATCAGGCATATGGCAACAAGGTTTTAAATTTTGGTTTCGGTTTTGGACATAGCTGAAACCGAAATTTCGTCGGTAAAAAAAAAAAACAAATTTCATTATTGTGCTGAAATTTCGGTTGAAATTTTGGAAGAAAAGTAAATTTCAGAAAAAAAATTACATTTTCCCCAGATTGCTCCCGAAAATTTGGATTTTGGTAGTTTCGGTGTCAGGTCCTAACCGAAATCTGAAATTTCGGTAAGTCGGCCGAAATTTAATACCATGGTGGCAGCTACTTAGATAGTCATTAAATTTCTTTTTGACGGGCTTTCAGTTTTGTTAGTTCATCCTTTGTTTTTGCTCTCAGGTTGGTCCTCAAACAGTTTATGTGGTCAACCACAATGATGATGAGGAATCAATTGAAGGTGGGAGCGGAGCTTGTGATGATGATGCAGCTAGTTGGGAAACATTTGATGAAAATGAAATGAATACCCTTGAAAACGTGAGAGAGAATGATATCTCTTTGAAATTATTTGTGGCTTAAAAATCTTAAATTATTTTATTAATTTGCCTAAATGGCTGCACTAATAATTTGTTATGTGCATGATTTTCAGGAAAACCCATCTGGCAACAATTTTGAAATAGCAAGGAGCAGTTTAGTTGATCTAGAGGAGGAGAATCCTGGACGAAATGGACCCATGTCAATACGTCTAGCTGCCCTAGGGTTCGTTAACAGAGTGGCCACTGGCTTGGTTTCCTGGGGAAGAAAACAGATAGATCCCCTGGGTTTAGATTCCCAAGTTACCAGAGAATCTGGATTGGAGGAGACACTTGAGACTTCCACGGGACTAGCAGATCATGAATTTAACTCTCAAGAGTTTGTGACATTGCCCACTGACTCTGAAGTGAACAGCCTAGAAAACATAGACACCCTAATGTCTGGAGAATTAGATAGCCGTAGGATGAGGGCATGTTATGAGGATGTTCCTTATAGCTTTAAACGCTTTGATATTGCAAAAGATCCTAGGGACCATTATTATCTTTGTGGCAATGGACAGGTACCATTAGTTAATATATTCATTCCATTCTTTTTTATTGGAAACTGCTCAATTTGTACTACTAAAAATTTGCATGTGCACAAGCCTACACTAATGTGTTTTGCATCTCAATTATATTTGGAGTTGCACGTAAGTCAATTCAGATGCACATGTTAGAGATATTGTCATGGATTTACCAACCTAATTTGCAGGCTATTGTTGGTGGAAGGAAGTGGGTCAAGAAGGTTCAGCAAGAATGGAACATACTAGAAAATAACTTACCCGGTAACTATAATATACCTATTTTAAAGAGTTTGAAATGTGTGAACGGAAATTCTTGAATTATTCAACCTTCACATACAAAGATTAAAATCTAAAATATCATTTACAGATGGGATTTATGTGAGAGTTTATGAGGATCGAATGGATCTCTTAAGGGGTGTGATAGTTGGAGCATATGGGACACCTTACCATGATGGCCTTTTCTTCTTTGATTTTCACCTTCCAACTGAGTACCCTCAAGTTCCACCGGTAAGCCCTCAAATTTTATATCAGAACTATATTTTTACTGCTCATAATGATGTATTGATTGGAATCTAAAGTGAGGAATTTGAATTGATTGAAACATTAACTTGTTCATGCTCAAGGAAAAGGCTAAGCTTGCTTGCTCTGACATTTTCTTTAAAATTGCAGTCAGTATATTATCATTCTGGTGGCTTGCGGTTAAACCCAAATTTATATGAGGATGGGAAGGTTTGCCTGAGCCTTCTAAATACATGGACTGGGAAACGGAGTGAAGTTTGGAATCCATCGTCTTCTAACATCCTCCAAGTCCTAGTTTCACTCCAGGGCTTGGTGCTAAACTCCAAGCCATATTTCAATGAACCTGGGTATGATAAGCAGGTTGGGACAGCTGAAGGAGAGAAAAATTCTTTATCCTACAGTGAGAACACTTTCCTGCTAAATTGCAAGTCAATGTTGTATCTTCTGCGAAGGCCTCCTAAGGTAGAAGCATATTCTTGGAAATTGATCATAATTTATGCTTGTTTATTATTGGTTTTTTCTCTCTCTATTTGTTTTTCTTCTTTCTGCTTATGCTGCTTTCTCACGTTTTTTTTTTCCCTAATGTTTGTGCTGGTGCTATTGTTGCTGTTGCTAATATTCTGATTTTTGCTACGAACACAATTTGTGAGCATAAGTATTATTTTTGTTAAAAAGAATAAACATATATCCTAAAAGCCAATGTCTTGTACGAGAAATTTGAGTATAACATTGGTTTCAGAACTTTTATTGGGTAACTAAAAAAAGGTGTATCCCCACAAAAAAAAAAAAAAGAAAAAAAAAGAAAACTAAAAAAAAACTAAAAAAATGTGTAACGGGTTCAATTATTGAATGCATATCTTCCCTAGGTAACAATGTAGGAATATCACGCCCATGGATTCACAGATCCTAAGCGGCAAAGAGATGATATTCCAGTGCTTTGTAGACCTAAAATGTTGGCAATTGGGGTTGAGACTAGACATCTCTCCCTGTACACAACTGTCATCTGGTTGCCTCCATCATGGTTTAAAATTTCAGCCGACAGAAATTTCGGATTTCAGCCAGGACCGACAACGAAAGTACCTTGATTCGGTGTTAGTCCCGAATTTTGGCCGAAATTCCGAAATTTCAGCCCAAATTCCAAAATTTCGGCCAATTGTTTTCTGGATTTTCAAAAATTTAGCTGAAATACTAAAAATTCGGAAATTTCCGAATATTATTACTGAATCTCGTCCGAAATTCTAGCATTTCGGCGAAAATTTCTAGCCAAAACCGAAACCGAAATTTCAAACCTTGGCCTCCATACATGCATTGGGTGACTTATCTCTGCCACGGTGGTAGACCGTAAGCAAGCAGCATGGGTGTGGTAAAAGGTTTACACACGGAACCGGATTGAATTATTTTATAATAACTTATGGGATAGGTAGCTTGTAAGGTTATTCTAGGCAATCCATTGTATCCTTTGACATGAGGGGTCATATTAGTCTGTAGGCCCACTTTATATTTTTGGTCTGCCTTACAATAGTTCTTAGTTGGGAATCATACTTGGGTATTCTGGATTGTAGGGTAACCATGGTTTTAAATTTCAATTTCGGTTTAAATTTCGACCTTGGCCAAAATCCCAATATTTTAGTATTTCCGAATGTTGGGAGTTAGAGAAGAGGAGACAATGAGAGAAAGAGAGTGTGTTAAGGATAAGCTCTCCCTCACTTGTGTATTTATATAAAAGGGAATAGAGTACAAAGACCATAGTGCCGTTAGGCACCTATACACTTCTAACACTCTCCTATGCTGGAATGTTGATATCATACATTCCTAGCTTGTTACCAATATCATTTAGCTTAGCTTTATTAAGGACTTTGTAAAAACATAAGCTCCACAGATCTAATGAAAGTAGTGTTAATCTCCCCTTTTTGGATTCTTTAACGTATGAAATGATAGTCCACCTCTATGTGCTTGGTTCTCTAATGAAAAATTGGGTTGGTGGCAATGTCGATAGCAGCCTTATTGTCACAATAAAGCTGAGTTAGTGATGAGGAAGAGAAGCCAATCTCAGATAGGAGGGAGCGCAACTAGATAAGTTCTTCACTTGTATGTGACATGATGCAGTATTCTGCTTCTGCACTCGACTTGGCTACCACGTCTTGCTTCTTACTTCTCCACGGCACTAAGTTACTTCCAATAAAGGTACAATACCCAGTGGTAGACCTCCTATCTGTTGGTGACCATGCCCTGTCTGCATTAGAAAATTCTTCCAACTTTTCATGCCCATGCTTCATGAAAAGCAGGCCTTTTCCTGACGCACTTTTCACGTAGCGAAGAATCTGAATCACGGCTGCCAAGTGGGAGGTGTACATGGTGCGCTCATGAACTGGCTAACTACACCGACTGCATATGAGATAACTGGGCGAGTAACTATGAGGTAAATAAGCTTCCCAACTAGTCGTCGGTACCTGTCAGGGTCATCTAACAAGCCCCCTCATTTGGATGCAGCTATGTATTTGGGCTCATGGGAACAACAACTGGCTTCATACCATAGAGCTTGTCTCATCCAATAGATCTAGTACATACATCATCTGCGAGAGGGAGAGACTACCATCAGAATAAGCTTCCTCAATCCCCAAAAAATATCTTAGACGCCCAAGGTCTTTTGTGGGAAATTCTTTTTGTAGGAAGGCCTTCAACCTCGGTATGCCAGCTGTGTCACTTCATATAATGATAATGTCATCGTGAGGATTGTTGGGAGTGGGAGGGGATTTTGGGGTTTGGGTTGGGGGCGGGTTGTAGAGAGGGGGCAAAGAGGGTGGAGGAGAGAGGTTTTGGGGGCAGGGCAAATATGGTGGCGGGAGGTGGATTTTGGCTTGGGTTTAGCTTAGGATTAGGGTTTAGCTTAAGGATGGGGATGAAGGAGAGAAAGATGGGTTAAGGTTTTGGCTTGGAGAAGAAGAGAAGATGGGTGTCCTCAATGGGGGTCCCTAGGACACCACTACCCTAGGGCTCTGATGCCATGTTGAGAGTTAGAGAAGGGGAGAGAATGGGAGAAAGAGAGTGAGTTTGGGAAGAGCTCCCCCTCACTTATGTATTTATATAAAAATGAATAGTGTACAAAGACCATAGTGCCCTTAGGCACATATACACTTCTAAGACCTAAATTTCAGCAGAAATTGTCGAAATTTCGGAAAAATAATTGTTTTTTTAGAAAAAAATGAATTTCTTGACTGAAGTTTCCGAAATTTGGTAAGTCCGAAATTTCGGACTTTCGAAAAATTTCGGTTTCGGTTCCAACTGAAATCCGAAATTTTGGACCAAAATTTTGGATTTCGGCCGAAATTAAAAACCACGAGGGTACCATGAGATAAATAGGGATGCCTAATAAGGACTCCATTACCTCAAAAAAAGAATTTCATTTACAGTTCCAATCACTGCACGGACTCTAGAACTCTGGCTAGAGGATTTCCACTTTGTAGTGGTCTGCCTTACAATAGTTCTTAGTTGGGAATCATACTCGGGTATTCTGTATTGTAGGGTAACACACAAGATAAATAGGGATGTCTTTAGGAGTCGTCGGAACATCCCCCGGGAGGCCCTCAATCGTCGGTTCTCCTCTGTGACTGCGGTACAAACCTCGAGCAACTGGCAGACCTTACCTGTCATGCTTAGATGGAGGCTATTCCACCATGGAAGTTTTTTATTCCCTCGTGCTGCAGAAGATCTCTATTCTCTTTTGGGCAAGGAGCTGGTGCAGTCAGATCTCCTTGGTCTCATTGGCCCCCATCGCGTTCACATGCTGGTTCTCTGGGGAGTTTGGAAGAGTGGGACACTAGGGGGAGAAGGTTGGACTTAAACTCCTGCCCGAAGAGCAGTGGAAGTAAATCGAAGACCAATACCGAATGGGAGTGACTGGATGTGCATAAAATGCAGCTTCAGAAATTTTGGTTCGCGCACCTCGTGCAGGAAGTGTTCTGAACCGCGACACAAAGAGAACTCTGGGTAAGCCTGGAGGCCCAAAAAGATTCAAACCACATATTGTGGTGAAAATGTTCGATGTTTGGAGGTACCAGGCTCTGTGGTGGAAGATAGAAAGAGGAACCTTAAGTGTTGTCTTATCGGAACTTTAAAATCTGGTTCCTGGCTTCTGGAAGACGTTTGGGGTTGGGCTAAACATTTTTGGAGCCTTCCAGAGTTGGATAAGCCGTTCACCATTAGTACGTGGATATTTTATTCCGATTCGGGGTGGAATTTCAAGCCACTTCTATCCTTCGTCGTGGAGGCAAGGCTTTTGGAGGGTATCTCTCTTCCCTCCAGCCCTGGTTCCCTGCTTACAACACGGGTGCTAGAACGGTTCGGCTGAGATTTTATGATATTCCTCTTCATGCGTGGTCTGCTACCACGGTGGAGCTCCTGGGATCACTTTTGGGCCAGGTTCTTGAAACACAACTTTTTGGGAATCATTCTCACTGTTTGGCTTACGCTTCTGCCTTGGTTATATCCCCTTTTGTGGAAATCCATTCCTCAGTTTATCAATTTAAAGGTGGACTCTAATATGTACTCGGTGAGAGTTAAGGTGGTTTCTGAGGACAATATAAATTCTCTGGCAATGTCGGTGGTAAGAGGCCAGTAGTAAAGACAATCTGCCACTTTTTTAGGGATCTGTCCAAATTCCCGATGATATAGGATCACCGACAGCATGTTTTTCACTGGAAAAGGTGGCAAAGGTCGCTGGAAGTGGGTCGGAGCCGGTGGTGGTCCCCAATTCAAGTTTTTAATTCCCCACCTACCCAACTGTCCCCCCCCCCCTGAGATTGTCCCGTTTTCGTCAGAAAGTAGGGAGGCTAGGATTAGGGGCTCGGTGGGTTTGCCAATTGCAAGGAAATCACCGTTGGCACCTCCACGTGGCAACAAAAGGAAAGTGGGAAGAAAAAAAGCTGTTGAAACCTTTGACATTAAGTCGGCAAAAGATTTAAAGCTTCTAAAATTAAAAAATAGGTTTCACATGGTAAGGAAAAGTAACGAGGTAAAAAGCACGCTCTCTGGAAAAGGTAAATTCGGGAAAGGTCTTGGGAAGGAGAGGCTAATTCGAAGGCGCCTGTGGGAGGAGGAAAAGCAATCGGCCATCTCTTGTC
Source organism: Tasmannia lanceolata (assembly GCF_043159265.1). NCBI lineage: Eukaryota > Viridiplantae > Streptophyta > Magnoliopsida > Canellales > Winteraceae > Tasmannia > Tasmannia lanceolata. Next base: position 18,603,858 of record NW_027518688.1, on the reverse strand, counting down.
TGGAAATTAGGCGTCAATCTCTGGGCTCCGATCAGAATCGGGAGCAAGGGATCCCCAGTAATGGAAGATACTCAGCGAATAGGGCAGCTTAAAGACTACAGTGGTAAGGGTAAAGGTCTTTCAGTACCGTCAGTAGCTGACGAACCTGGGCATCCCGAACTGGAGAGTTTAAATGAATTCTTAGTGATGGGAGATGCTCTTGGGATCTCTTACCAGAAGAATATAGACAAGACCAGGGAGATGTTCTTCGGATCGCAATCTAGAGTTGAGAGGATTGAGTAGATAGGGAAAAGGCAGATGAAATAGAACCTAAGTCGTGAAGTTTTAAGAGGAAAATGAGAGAATAGGGAAGGATCAGAGGAAAAGGAGTAGGAAAAGTGTAAAGAGGATTGGGAAGTAGGAAATTGATAGGGGAAGTTAGTAGAAAAATAAAGAAAACATGTTTTCAATTCATCGAGACGGGTCTGTTTTTATGAAAGACTAGGTTGGTTTTAATAGCTTGTGGAAGTGCTATGCTAATCAAAGGTGCAACTTACACGCTTGAGAATTGGAAGAATGCTTTCCCCCAGGATTTATTGAATAGAATTGACAAGTTACATACCTAGAATTTTGTTTCTATTGCAGTAGCTTAAGAGACTTTTTCTTTTGCTCCGTTTTGTCTGGCTCTTCTAGATAGTTTTCCTGGGGGATCAGGAGTTTGGAGGGGTTGAGTTCAAAGGGGACAACTGCATTTATCTCCCCAGCCCTGCAAGTCGATGCCTTCAAAGATCTGGGCTGTTGGCCAGTTAGTGAGTGGTGGCATTATCTCGCATAGGTGGTACATACTTGATGGAAGATGCTGTAAAGAATACATTTTTGGTGTAGTACAGGGATAAATATAAACCAATGTCAGTGCTTTGATTATCTCTTTTGGACTGATGTCGGTATGTCGGCTCAGTCCACCTTAATATTTTGTAATGCAGGATGGTACTACTGGTCCGGATTGCTATCTTAATATTAATGAAATATGTCAATTTTCAAAAAATAAAAACAAAAGGTTTTTTCAAAACTTATTCGAGTAGGTGGGCCTAGGGGTAATCTGTGTTCCCACCCCCTAGGACTCATCGATTAAATAAGGATGGATGGAAGGATAATTATGGTATTGTGGTATTTTAGCCATTCGTCGTTCGTCTTTAGGCTCTGTTCACTTGTTTTTCAGGGAAAGGAAAAGAAAAATGTTTTCCGGGAATCTGACGTGGCATTAGGAAAAGAAATCCAGGGAATCTGTGCAGGAAAAGGTTTCCCTGGACTGTTTCTGGATTGTTCACTTGCGCAGGAAAAGGTTTCCTGGGAAACTGCTTGCCCTTCTTTTTGCACTAGTTTCCCAGGGAAACGAAATCCGTGTGTTTTTGGTCGGAAATGAAATCCCTAAGGGGGGGAAATGGGCTTTTCCATGTCATTATTTGACTTATTGCAGAAATTCCACATGTGTAATTCTATTTTCTTTGGAAAGCAAGTGAACACCGGAATTCTGTCTTGTCAAGGAAAAAAGAGGCTGTTTTCCAGGGATTTGCTTTCCAAGGAACGCAAGTGAACAGAGCCTCATGTCTTGGTGGGGGCCACTTGCCTGAGTGCAACTTGTAGTGGGACTACAGGATTGAAGTTGGATTGGGACATTTCGAGTCTTGAAGGATGAGATGTCGGATCTTGCGATGATCCTATTCATAACTTGCTTGACCAATAACGGGTTTTTTGAGTGGGAAATGAAGTCCAGAGAGAGAGTGTGTGTGTGTGTGTGTGGTGGTGGGGGGGGGGGGGGGGGGGGGAGTGATAAGAGTGTGTGGAGTCCCACTTCTGGATTTCATTGGAGGGGAGGAGATTCCTTTGTTGGATCACAAATAAAAGAGAGAATTGGAGAGGGAACCCCCCACACATGCCCTACTTTTTAGAAGATTTCCCCATTTTCTACCAATTAGTGGGATTTCATTTTTGAGAAATATTAAGGAGATCCCCCCACCAACCCCCCCCCCCCCCCCCCCTGCGTACACGCCACCCCCGCGTACACCCGCGCACGCCACCCAATCAAAATCCATCCTTTCTCCCATATAGGTAGTCGAACTCTCTCCTTCCCCCTTGATGTTTTCAAGAAAGAAAAAAAGGAAAAAAAAAAGTCCCTCAAAAATAGAAAAAGATTTCCTCTCATCTCCTCTCTCCATAGAAGTTCTCTGCTCTCTTCTCCTTGGAAATATGCCTCTTTCCTTCTTGGGTTTCTTGGTTTTACAAAAGGGTTTTGCAAAGGGATTGATCATCCATCCCATACAATCTCCATCATCCTTTGTGGAAGGCATCGGAGGAAGCCACTACTTCAGATATGTTAGAGGTTTGATCTTGTGAATATTCGGATCTGAGCAAATAGCAGATCAAGCAGAGAGATCATGCTTTGATCAAGCATGATCTTGATCAGTGACATCTGATCCTTCTGTTTCATTTTTTTAATCTTATATATACTACAACTTCGATTTTGGGCTTCTCGGAAAATTTTAATTGTATTTTTGCAAAAATATCTCTTCTGCAGCATTTCCCTATCAAGTAATACTTTTATCTTTGTGTAAATGATTGAAATACCATATTGTTTCAAAAGTACCATTTGATTTTGCAGGAAACCGGATTGCATTGATATTTATAAGCGGTCTGATAGCCCAGTCCTCTTGAATGTCCTGACACCAGATCTGTTTATGATAAAATATGTGGGAAATTTAGTTGGTCGTGCTTGTTTCTATTATGACAACATCATTCTTATTTATTTTGACGCAAAAAAAAAAAATCAGCTCCTCAACAGGAGATACTCCAGCCCGCAACTTGAACCAATTGATAGGACTCATACATATTTGTATTGAATGCCTTTCTCCAGAAAGACAAAAAAAACTAAGCTAATTGAATCTCGGACTTATTCTTGGTGAACACGCTAATGAAAATTGGCATAACTTGTATTAGTTTGCTATGAGTATTTTCAGTCATTACCTATGCATCATGGGTTTCACTTTCACTGCATGTGCATACTTGTTTCTTCCCAATTTTTCCTAGAAACAATTTCACCAGGGTCTCACCAGAAAATTTCAGAGGGTACTCTTAGTCAATTTTCAACTCTATATTTCTGATCAATGTTGACAATTGTGATTGGTATTGTAGCATTTTGAAGAGCTTGTGAAGCAACATTTTCGAAGGCGTGGTTGTTACATAATCAAAGCATGTGAAGCATACATGAATGGTTGTTTAGTCGGTTCTCTCACGAAGGATGCTTGCAGAAGTGATAAGAGTGGGGAAAATTCAAACTCAGTTGGTTTCAAGTTGATGCTGGATAAGCTTATGCTCAAGCTGCTCTCAGTGCTATGTGAAGCTGGAATTGAAATTCCCCAACCCCTACTGCTGAAACAATTGTAGTACATCTCTGGATCTAACTTCTCAAAAATTCTTCTAATTCATGGAGGTTGGTTGATACTCCCAACTGTAAAGTTATTGCTCGTTGGGGTGCAGCTCAGGTCGATTTTTGGGAATTCAGGTTGCTTTTACCTAAAATCTGGTTGGGCTTGGGTTGATTCTAATTCATTTTTTAGCAAAAGCTCAACCCTACCGGACACAAGTTTCACCCGAATTGTTGAGGTTTTTTTTACCTGACAGATCACCCATTGATTGTGATCAAGATTTTAAATTTCTGTTTCAGTTTCAGTCGCCGCATTAGCTGTTTTGGTTCAGTTGTAAATTTCAATAGAAATCTTGTAAAATCACGGGAACATATGAAAATATATGCAAATTAGAGAATTTATGGACAAAGGTTCAGGAAATGTTATAATAAGCACAAATACTCACTTAGAAAGCATCACATGAGCAAGGCAACCATCCATATGATTTAAAAACATTGAAGACCTAATGACATGCACTATCTTGCATTTTCACTTGTAATTCAGATAAATAGTTATACGTAAAACATGCACTAAATTTCACATGCAATTCATATAAATATAATTATGTAAGTATATCATCTGTGTACTTACAATTTTGGTTTATGCATTTGGGTCGTTTCAGATTCAAAACTGTGATTATGACATCCTATGGTTTCATTTATCTTGTTAGCAAAATCTTCCTAGTCTTTCCTAAGATTTTTTTAGCATTTTCCCCTGTTTTTCTTATCATTGTTTAACTAAAGGAGTTCTTTGAGAAAATTTGCAGGGTGTCCCGTGTGCAATCGGCAATGTCCCTTGTGTAATTTTTACTGGCCTTTCAATGTTTGATGATCTAACGAATAGAATGGAAGACTGAGAATCAAGGTTTTGGGAGCGTCAGATAATGCATGCCCCTTCTTTTATGGAAGATGATTTTTTTAAATTTGTAGGACACCCTGCAAATTTCGATGACCCAGTATGTATTGGGTGGTGGCATTGATATTTCCACTCCAAAAATTAATTGCTTGAGCCCACATCCTTAAACCCTATGTTTTGGATTTTGAGAACCGATTGTGTTTCCAAAACTGATTATTGTACTCAAAATTATGTTTAATTTGAAATCTGTTTGCTTAAGAAAAAGACAATGGAAAAAAATTCATATTTTGGGTGGAGTTTCTTGTTTCTTTGTTTTTTCAGGCATTTCTTACCCACGCCTTGCTCAGTCCCTCTCTCACCCTCACTCACCATTGGCTAAGCTGATATTCTGGTAGGAAAACATGCCCTTAATGTATAATCAAACTACGGAAAAGCAAGAAATTATAGTGTGGAATACTTAGAAATAGCTGTAAATCTGGTACAAAAGAATATCTCTAGTCATGTTTGATAAACAAGTTAAGATTATGGAAAGAATAAAAACGTTCAAGTACATCAATCATGGTATGTCTTCAGTTGTCTAAACAAGCCTGGTTAACGTATAAGTTTTGAGTTCAATAATAAATTTTTAATTCTTGAGTCCACTTATCAGTGATAAATTTCGAGTCCAATAATTAGTGTTTAATTTTGAGTCCAATAATCAGTTTTGGACTCATAATCGGTTTTCAAAATCCAAAACAAACAAGCCATTAGTGAGGCAGGTCAAGACGTCCAATCCTACGACAAATTAATATTAATCATTATTCTTTTATATTTTCTTCATTGGTATAATTTTCAGGAAAGGCAACCAAAAGTGAGTGAAATGGCAAATCATGTTTAGGAAATGAAGGGCGGAAAGGTTATTTCCCACGTTTGGAAACAATGAATAAATATTCCATGGAATATTTGTGGGGCTTTGTTACATATTTGTGGGGGGAGACTTGAGAGGGTGAATGTGAAAGGAACATAAAAACTAAAAAGCCCATAAAAATAGGAAAAGAAAAACTCAATTTTATGTAGCACAAGTCTTTCACCATTTTATGGATTTCTCATGATGTCTCCATCCCTCTCATGTCTCTTCCTCTCCCTCCTCTGCCCATCTCTTTACATGGTTTCCAACTATGACGCATATTTTGCAACCATGAAAAATTATTCCATAGAATATTTGTAGGCCGACTTGTGGGAGATGGGCCAAGGAGGAAGACCTTTGAGAGGGTACAAGCGGGTAGAGAATGAGAAATCCCTGAAAATGATGCAAATGAGAAATACTCTACTTAAAATTGGGTTTTGCTTCTTCTTTTTAAGTGTCATTTTATCCTTCCCTCATCCACCTTCTCAAGTTTCCCTCCCTCTTGGCACCTCTCACAATTGGCCCCATAAATATTCCATGGAATATTTTTCCTAGAATACTTGTTTACCCAAGGTGAAAGAAGTTTAAAAGGGTGGTGAGAGATTTGACAGATCCTCAAGTGAAGAGTTCATGTGATTGGGATGGAAAACAAATAAAAAAATTCCGTGTCTAAAATTAGAGTTTTGTTTTCCCTATTTTCCAACCCCATTCCATACTCTCCTCACTCACCACCCCCTCAAATCTCTCTAAAGAGAGAAGAGCCACCTCATAGCTGAATTTATCTTATTCAGTTCGGGCCTGTTTGGATGCCGTGAAGATTTTGATTTGGATTTCTCACATTTGCAGCCCTTTTTGTTGTGATTTGGATCCGGATCAAATCCAAATCCTTGAATTTCCAAATCAGCGACTGACTGACAGTGAAAAAAAATCAGATTTCCAATATGTTGTGGAAACAAGTAATTGGAAATCCAGGAAGTACGGTTTCCCACAAGCCCTTAATTCATAATAGTTGGCACTTCTCTCGTGAAAAAGAGGGGCTGCAAAATTGCTTTTGTGAAATCGCCTAGAAGTATATATTTCCTTTTTTCTTAGCATGTATAAAAAGAACTAGGCTTTCAGTACTCAGAGCCTTGAAAAAACGTTCCTAGCAAAACTCAATTTGAAATCTTCTGAGACTGTTACGCAGACAACTTTGGAGGGTCCATCACACATATTGTTATGGATAGAGATGCACATATTTATATGCTCAAAAAGTCCATGAAAATCCACCCCAGTTTTGTTTGAGAAGCTTGTTGCTTAAGATAAAAATGCTTTGTTTAGTATTGGCGATGGTGGTCTGATGTGCATTTGAAAGAAGACTTAATTGGACGAGTACCACATTCTTATAGGCCGTTTGGATACATGTATTTTTTATTTTTTTTGTTTGAAAAATGACAAATATATTCATACTAGCAAACTTACAATGGGGACCAGTAGTCCCACCAGATAAAGGATACATGTATTTTATAATCCAAGATTATAAAATCCTGAATTTTACAAGCTAAAGCCTCGATTTTATAAGCTAAAACATGGGTTTTAGGGGCCATTTGGATACATGGATTTTTATAAAACCTGGGTATTATAATTTAGGATTGTAAAATCAGGTTTTAGCTTATAGAATTCATGTTTTAACAAGAAAATCCAGGATTTTACAATCCTATATTATAAATCCATGTATCCAAACTGCCCCTTTAGTCAATTAGCATGCCATTATATTCCACAAATACCTGATAAAGATTTCATAGCATGATAGATATGAAGAACATTCAATCTTTGTACCAGAAGAAGAAAACAATCGTAAAAATATGCATAAATCAATCTATTATCTCAGCCGAAATTAATGTTCTAATCGTAGTATGAGGGGTCCAAATCTCCAAAAGAGATCATTATTGAGGAACTTTCATGTCTTTAAGAATATTGGTTCTTGAACAACTGAGAAGCTGCAAACATCCTTCTTTATCAATAGCAATGAAAGAGGAAAAGAGGTGAGGTATTTGGATCCTGGTAATAACACGGTATGCATTCCTCACCACATTGTGAACTAGTTTACTACTTTAAGCATCAGGGTTGAGTTTAACATCATTCAATTTTTCAAGCTAAAATCGTTGCGGATCCAATAACCAAGTCATAATCCGAAATACCAAACCTTCATTATCAGGGTCGGATTTTATATCGAAGAACAATAATGAAAGTTTCAGCAGGTTCTCAGGACTGGTAATGGATATGATTCAAGTGATAGCAATAGCACTCTGTAACTCTGTAACAAGGATGAAAGGAACCAGTAATCTTTTACAAGGTTTAAAGCCCGTTCAACTTGATGCAATTTGATATGTTCTATATTGATCAGTACGGATACGAGTGTCAGAATCCGACACAGCTTTCGAGAGTCGGATTCGGCAAACCTCAAAAATAATGATTGGATTCACCAAAATATTTTAATCAATTCGCAAATTTTATTTTTTTACATAATAATACGGTTATAACAAGTAATATATTGAATATTTTAATAGCAAGTAGATATAATATTTTATTTTCATTTAAGAAACTTAATACTAGGATGGGTAAAACTCAAAAACATATGGTAATTGTAAAGTTGTGGTAGTAGTATTCAGAAACAACACATAAAAGAGAAGTGTCTCCGAGAATCTTGTAGTATTGGAATCCGAGATGTGTCCTACACGGATTATTCACCAATTTAGAAGAATCTGGATATGTTTGATGAAGAGCAATGAAAGGTCTGGTCTAAGCATAAACTCGGTTGAAAGAGTCATCTCAGAAGGGAAAAAAAAGAAAGAGAGAGAATACCCATAACAAGGAACGAGGGGTATAAAAAAAACGAAGGGTACAGTCAGTTGTGTCCTTGGAAGATGGGCATATACAGGAAAATGATTCTCATAACAGACGTGCAAATTGTGAGCATGATGAGAGGTTATCATAGTCTGGTGCATGGAGTACATTACAATGTTGAGAAGGCCAAATTAATCAATACTCAGCAAGAGGCCGTGTGAATTTGCTTTTACTAGATGAAAACAATGAAATATCGAGTAACTGCAAAAGCCAAATCCAATATATCTAGATGTGGCTTTTGTGAGGACACAGAGCTTCAAGTCAGCATAAAAAATGGAGAATCAAATTGGGAAAGGTCACAAATGGAGTCATGGCTGTGAAGACAAGGTAACGAACTGTTTGGGAGATCTGCTACTTAAAGATTTGAGTTGAAATAGAAAATAAGTTAAAAGGACAAAAGTGGTAGGAGAATGTTATTATTTTGTTTCAGTGAAATTCATTATAGAAATTATATTCACTTCTCTTTCTACAACCTCTTTGTTTATTTTATGCCACATTTACACATGCTTAAGAGGGTTTTAAGGATTACAGTGATCGAACACTGCCATAAAAACCATTTAAAGAAAAAAAAAAAAAACACCGCCATAAGAAAAACAATAAGGAGAGCTTCAATATTGAGGCTCTGAGGAAGAGTAATGCCTTCACCTACTATAACCCTCTGCTGGTCTTATTGGTTCCTTAATTTTCTTCGAACATTTTGACAGTAACATTGGAGAGAATAGCAAACGCTTGAGAATTTAAGAACATAAAAAATGTGATGGATCATCTTTCATAGATTGCAAAGGCTACAGTAATTTCAATGTTCATCTTTGATCAGGTGATATTTTTGAACTTCATAAAAAAACCAGATACCTCAGAAGGGGCCACCAATGGATTGATACTAAAAAGGTTAGCTAAGCTCCGAGATAGCTAAATAATCAAGATACCATATGTTTCTATGTTGTACTTCAAACAAAGATGAAAGGAAGCAGGAATCCTTTACAAAGGCGAGAAGGCTAATAATCAGGCATTGAGGTTTAAAGAGCACTGCAATTTGATATGTTCAATGAAGAGTAATGAAAGGTCTGGTCTTTAGCATAAACTTGGTTGAAAGAGTCGACTTAGAGAGGAAAAAAGAAAGAAAGAAAGAATACCCAAAAAAAGATTGAGAGATACAACTGGTTATGTCATCACTCCTCAGAAGAAGAGGATCAACAGGATTTGAAAGAATAATTATTATGATTTTCATAACAGAAGTGCAAATTGTGATGATGATGTGATGTCATCACAACTGGTGCATTAAGTACTTTTCAATGTTAAGCCAAAGTATTAAGAAGTGACATAGCCAAAATAATCCACACTCAGTAACTTTTGAGGATCAAAGGGCGTGTGAATTTGTTTTTGCTTGATGAAAACAATGAACTATTGAATAGGAGCTCTCTTGGTAAAGTCGGATTCAAGATTATCTAGATGTGGCTTTCACGAGGATGGGCTCAACCAAGTTAGCACAACACTTTTTCTTTCGGGAATAAGTAATTTGGGGAGATGTCAAAGGATGATTATGGAGAAGCACACAGAGCTCAAGTCAGCATGAGAATGGAGAATCAAGTAGGGAAAGGTCACCAATGGAATTGTGGCTGGGAAGACAAGGAAACAAATTGTTTTTTTTTTTTTTTTGAATGGTAAGGTAACAAATTGTTTTGGAGATCTGCTACTAAGGGATCTGAGAAGAAATAGAAAATAAGTTAAAAGGACAGGAGTGGTAGGCTAGTGCTATTATTTTGTTTCAGTGAAATTCATCATAGAAAGTATGTTCACTTCTCTTTCTTATTAATCTTTTCTTTAACCTCTCTGCATATAGTGTGCCACATTCACACATGCTAAAGAGGGTTTTCAGGATTAAGGTGATTGAGCAGTGCCACAAGATAAATCATAAGGAAAGCTTCAATATTGAGGCCAAGGAAGAGTAATGCTTTCACCGCCTATACTCCCTTGCTGGTCTTATTGGTTCCTTAATTTTCTTCGAATATCCCACCTTTATTAACATTGAAGAGAATTAGAAACGATTGACAATTATTCTCAGAAAAAAAAAGGATCAATAAGAAAGAACATCAAAATGTGATAAATCATCTTTCTTAGATTGCAAAGGCTATAGTAATTCCAATTTTCCTCCACCATTTCAAAATAAAATAAAATCAATGTTCTCCATGATGAGGTGATATTTTGAACTGAATAAAAAAAAAAACCATGTACTTCAAAAGGGACCGTCAGTGGATTGATACTAATAAAGTAATCAGATCACCAAGCTAGCTAAGTAGTCAAGACTATAGTTACCTGGCAAACGAATTTAGGAAGCAAAACTTGAAACGAAAATGGGAAACACATGGAAAAAATAGAGGGAAATGAGCATGGTTTAAAATTTCGACCGAAATCCGAAATTCCGGTTACCGGTGGGGACCGAAACCGGAATTTTCCGAAATTCCATTTTTCGCCCTTCGGATTTCGGTAATTTCGGTCCGAAATTTCGGTTTAATGACATTATTTATTAAAAAAAAAGTGTTACGCCGAAATTTTGGAATTTCGGTCCAAAATTTCGAAATTTGGGTTCGTAATTTCGAACCAAATTACCAAATTTCGGACCGAAATTTCAGTTTTTTGGTGGGGTCTGAAACGGTTACCGAAACCGAAATTTTAAACCTTGGAAATGAGAAACAGGAAAGCTACGAGAAACGCATTGAGAAACATCTTTGGAAACACATTAGAAACGTTTTATAAATGATGGAGAAACGTCAATGAAAACAGAGAAACGTCAATGAAAACACACATAAAACACAAGGAAAACATGAAATATATGGTTTTGTATATTTAAAATTTATTAATTTCAATTTTCTATTTTCTATTTCTTATTTTTCTATTTTTTTTCTTTATAAATATCTATTCCACAATTTTTTGTGCCTTTTTTCGAAATAGTTTTCGCAAGTTTCGCACGTTTCCTCACACGTTACACATACATTTTCTATGAGTTTTTCACACATCACTCATGTGTTTCACACGTGTTTCTTTTTACATGGCAGAAAGCTTCGTTTGAAAAACAAAGAAAGAAAAAGATCGAGATTGTCAATACATAGGAAAGGGAGAGAGAACAAATGCGCTATGCACATGTTTCACATAAGTTTCTCATATGTTTCCCATGTGTTTTGGAAATGTTTCCCCAATATTTTTTTTATCACATTTCGGAAACATTTCCAAAACGCATTTTAGGAGAAACGAGTTTCCCACATGCCTAAAGAGTTTCCGGCTACTATGGTCAAGATATCACATGTTAATACGTTGTACCATGTAACAATGATGAAAGGAACCAGGAATCTTTTGCAAAGGCAAGAAGGCAAATAATAAGGCATTGATGTTTAAAGAGCACTGCAATTTGATATGTCTATTAAATAGTAATAAAAGTCTCGCCTGAGGAGTGAACTCAGTTGAATGAGTCAACTCAGAAGGGGAAAAAGAAAGAATACCCATAACAAAGATTGAAGGATATGATCAGTTTTGTGATGTACATGATTTGTAAGGGAAATTATTCTCATAACAGGAGTGCAGACTGTGAGGAGGTCATCATAGTCTGGTGTATGCAGTACTTCAGAGTGTTGAGAAGGCAAAAGTATTAAGAAGTGACATAGCCAAGTTAATCCACGCTCAGCAAGAATTGAGGATCATAGGCCATGTGGATTTGTTTTTCTTGATGAAAACAATGAAACATTGAGTAAGAGCTCTGTTGGGAAAGTGCAAAACAAGATAGATTATAGAGTCAAACCAAGTTAGCACAACAATTCTTCCTACAGCTCTCGGGCGGAACTAAGGATTTTCAGTTTGGTCCTGATCTTTTCAAAGTAACTCAAAAACAATCCTTATCCTAATCAGCAACTTCTCACCTTCAATACAAAATTGCTAAATTATCAGGGTTCTTAAGCTAAGAGTTTCATGAAATCTGCTATCGATTAATCAATCATTATCAAAAATTTCAACAAGCATCCATTTTTCAATAATGATAAAGCCACAAATTTATTGAACAACATACGACCGGTGTTTCAAAACACGGTCGAAGAAAATCCTAGTCGATTCGGCACGACACGGTCAAGTACTCGGTTGACGCGGCTAAGTATTCGGTTGACACGGTCATAACTCGGGAATCAAGGAATTTTTAATGACTCTATAGGGCAAAACACGGAGAATGCAGCCAAGGCAAAAAGGTGTTGACTCGGGGGAATCCACAATGGCACGGGGGAGTTTTAAAACTATGCATACAACCAGTTTCCATAACGGTGCTAGCATGTACTGTTAAAGTATAAAATATTAAATCACACCTTCTCCAAAAGCTTAAGCTATTGGAGTAACTGGTTCTTTCACATGGTACCAGAGCAAAGGTCCTCGGTTCAAACCTCCTTGATAGTAAAATTCCACATGCAATGACCAAAACCCAAAAAAGGGCGCCACATGTGCCACGTGTAGGCCAAAACTAAAAAGAGGGGGTGCGTGAGGGGGAGTGTTAAAGTATAAGAGATTTAATAACACCTTCTCCAAAAGCTTAAGTTGTTGGAGTAACTGGTTGTTTCACATGTACAAAATAGTGTTCTTTTCTTTTTCCAAATTAGAAAGAGATGGAATGGAAAGCTAAATCACACATGGGTCTTGAGGGTCCTCTGCCTTGCCAAGAATCTAGAGATGGCCCGAGTGAGTGCAATTTTGATCGGAACACGAATTGGGTATAGTGATTTGTTCTTCGGTTCCGACAAAATTCCACATGCAATGACCAAAACCCAAAAAAGGGCGCCACATGTGCCACGTGTAGGCCAAAACTAAAAAGAGGGGGTGCGTGAGGGGGAGTGTTAAAGTATAAGAGATTTAATAACACCTTCTCCAAGAGCTTAAGTTGTTGGAGTAACTGGTTGTTTCACATGTACAAAATAGTGTTCTTTTCTTTTTCCAAATTAGAAAGAGATGGAATGGAAAGCTAAATCACACATGGGTCTTGAGGGTCCTCTGCCTTGCCAAGAATCTAGAGATGGCCCGAGTGAGTGCAATTTTGATCGGAACACGAATTGGGTATAGGGATTTGTTGCAAGCAACTACTAGAGCAAGAGCACTACCACTCGAAGCCGCTATTAGCAATTTTGTTGTTGTTCTTCGGTTCCGACAACTCCGACAACGAGTTCCAGTCCAGGGCGACAACGAAACCATCTTCGGTTTGAGGAAGAGACTTGGTTGCATAGGGTTCAGATTTTGGCTCAAAGGCCAATCTTTCTGAGTAGTGATTCGATATCAATGTTATTGTTGATGGAAAAGTAGTGGCCAATGATGGAAGCGGCAGAGACAGAGAAGTGAACATCGATGGCGAATTTACCATATTTCTTCACCAGCTCCCTTAAGCACCCTGTGGTGGCCATTGGATAGAGCTCAGCTTAGGGATTTCGTAGGGAAGAAGGAAATGAGAGAGAGAGAGAGAGAGAGAGAGAGAGAGAGAGAGAGAGAGAGAGAGAGAGAGATTTGAATGGAGGGTGAAATGTACAAATATACCATACATGTTTATGTTCATTTATGTATATTCACGAGGGGTAATTTCATAATATTTAAAAACTCTAGTCAAAATGACGCAACATTTTATGTTGCTACTTTTCATTTCCACGACGATTCTTCTTTCTCTCTAGAGTTTCTTCCCTCTTTCTTCACTTGACCCTAAACCCTATACAACACTTGGGACACTCCAATGGACTGTCCGATTCGAAATGGATCGTGAAAGTTGATCTAAAAAGCACTTCAAAAAAGATCCGCCTAATAAGTGATCTTAAATGGATTGTGACCAAGAAATAGGTAGATCCGATCCCAAGTGGATTCATTGACACCCCGACTTAACCCCAACATTTCCCTTATAATTTATAATAAACTACACACAAGATTTTAGGACATTTTAGACATCTCCGTCGATCTTGAATATGGACCAATATCTTTTCGGATGCTAATGGGATCTTGAAATACACATCCATATCCGTCCCATTAAAATTAGTGGAAGTGTCCAAATCTTTGAGGATCCTAGATATGGACCCATAAGTTATAACTTTTTATTAGAATGATGTAACTTTTCGAATCTTAGTGTGATTTTGAAAAGTAAATACGTAATGTCACATTAAAATTAGTGGAAGTATCCAAAACTCTCAAAGATCCGAATATGGACCCCATAACTTTTTGGATCCTAACGTGATCTTGAAATATAAAGCCAAAATCTGTCCCATTAAAATTATGTTAGTGTCCAAATGGATCTTAAACAGATTTTCAATTCGATAGGATCCTAAGAATTGAGGAGCTTGTAAGGACACTTTCAGTTTAATCCTGAACTTTTCAAAGTAATTCAAACAAAACCCATATCATAATCAATAATTTCTCACCTTCAAACATAATCCCTATCCTAATCAATGACGCCATTGACACGGGACTTTGCCGATCCGATTATAGCACACGTGGGCCAAAACCCTCTCTCTCTTTTTCTCATCGACTTAAACCCTAAAACCCAACATTTATCACTCACTCCCTTCTTCCCTACGAAAATCCTAAGCTGAGCTCTGATCCAAGGGCCACTGGAGAGCGCTTTAGAGAGATGTTCAAGAAATATGGCAAAGTTTCTCTCGGTGTTCACCTCTCCGTCTCTGCAGCTTCTATTACTGGTCTCTAAGTTGCCATCAACAACAACGTAGACGTTGAATCCATGCTCGGAAAGATTGGGCTTTCGGGCGGATCTAAGCCCGAACCCAAACCCAATTCAACCATGTCCTTTCCTCAAACCGGAGACGTCTCAGTCCTTGCCAGAGCCAAAGAAGAAAAACAAAACGGTCGAATTGGTGGCTTCGAGTGGTAGTGCTCTCGCTCTGGCGGTCCTTTGCAACAAAGCCCTATTCCCAATTCGTGTTCTGGTCACAATTGCGCTCACTCCATGACATCAACTGAGTACTCGACCACGTTGTGCCGAGTCGACTATGATTTTTTATACTACGTTTGACCCACATCTGCATTTTGAAACACTGGTTTCTTCCCTCTTCCCTCACTCAACCTTAAAATCTAATTGTGTACAACACCTAGGACACTCTCATGGATGGTCGATTCGAAAGGGATCATGACCTAGACTCGTAAAGTAGGATCTAAAAAGCAATAAACTATACACAATATTTTAGGATATTTTAGACATCTCCATGTATCTTGAATATGTACCCATATCTTGTCAGATCCTAATTGGTTCTTGAAATATAAATCCATAGTTCTTCAGACTAAAATTAGTGCAAGTGTCTAAATCTCTGCAGATCCTGGGCATGACCCATAACTTATAATAACTTTTTTTTAATGATGTAACTTCTCGGATACTAGATCTTGAAAAACAATCCATAATCCATCACATTAAAATTAGAACCAAGTGTCCAAAACTCTCGTGGATCCTGAATATGGACCATAACTTTCTGGATCCTAACATGATCTTGATATATAAAGCCATAATCCGTCACATTAAAATTAAGTTAGGGTCCAAATGGATTTTAAATAGAGTGCTAATTCAATAGGATCCTAAGAATTAAGGAGCTTGCAAGGACTTCCAGTTTGGTCCTGAACTTTTCAAAATAATTGAAACATTACCCCTATCCTAATCAATAATTTCTCAACTTCAAACACAATCCCTATCCTAATCAATAACTTCTCACCATCAAACATAATCCCTACCCTAATCAATAACTTCTCACCTTCAATACAAAATTGCTAAATGATCAGGATTCTTAAGCTAAGAATTTCATGAAATCTGCTATCACACAAGTAATCAAATCATTATAAAAAAATTCAACAAGCACCCATTTTTCAATATGATAAGATCCATCAAAACCCACAAATATATTGAACAACAGATGACTTCTCACCATCAAACATAATCCTAACCTGACCAATAACTTCCCACATTCAATACAAAATTGCTAAACTATCAGGGTTCTTAAGCCAAGAATTACATCAAATCTGCTATAGCTTAATCAGTCATTATAAATAAATAAAAAAATTCAACAAGCACCCATTTTTCAATAGAATAAGATCCATCAAAGCCCATCAATAAAAAGCCGCAAATTTATAAAACAACAGATGACCAGTTTATAACATTCTTTCCTTTTTTTTCCAAATTAGATGAAACAAAATCATACAGGGGTCTTGATAATCTTCCGCCTCGCCAAGAATCTAGAGACTGCAGGAGTAAGCGCGACTGTGATTGGAACCCGAATAGGAAACAGCGCTTTGTTGCAAAGCACTGCCAATGCTAGGGCACCACCACTAGAAGCCGCCAATTCAACGGTTTTGTTCTTTTTCTTAGGCTCCTGTGGGGACTGATTTGGGTTCCATTCCTCTACCACAACCTCTCCGGTTTGAGGAATAGACATAGTTGCAGTGGGCTCGGGTTCGGATTTGGATCCTCCCGAAAGCCCAATTTTTCCAAGCATTGATTCAACATCTACGTTGTTGTTGATTGCAACGTAGAGCCCAGTAATAGAAGCTGCAGATACAGAGAGGTGAACTCCGAGGGCAACTTTTCCGTACTTTTTGAAGAGTTCTCTAAAACGCCCTCCAGTCGCCATTAGTACAGAGCTCAAGGGTTAGGGTTTTCGTAGGGTTAGGGTTTTCGTAGGGAAGAAGAAAGAGAGAGAGAGAGAGAGATGTTGGGTTTTTAAACGGTTTTAGACTTTAGAAGATTTGACGTAGGGGGGTCAAATAAATCGTATAATGACACTGGGGTCTAGCTATAGCAAAAATGACATAAGGGGGTCAAAATTTGGTTTTCTAAATTTTCAATGACGAGAATGCCCTTGTGGCAGAAATAGGTGATATGACTTTTAAGAAATAAAAAGCATTTCAGTTTCCCTCTCTTTCTCTTCCCTCTTCTTTCCTCCCGTCTGTGTTTTTTTTTTTCCGTCCTCTTCTCCGGCGATCTCTACGGGTCTGTTTGGTTCGTGAATCTCGGCGGGAAGGGGGAGTGAAAGGGGATTTGTGCAGAATGGCAATGAAAGGACCTTATGGGGGTGGGGTTTTGAAGTAACGTTTGGTTGTAGGGATGCTTACTAGGATTTTGTTGGAACTAAATTCCCAAATGCCATTTGGTTACAAGAATTTAGCGGAAGATATGCGACGAAGCAGTGCGTGGAGCCTCATCCGTCGTTTGAGAAGGCCATTCCTGTTGAAATTCTAATACAGAAACTCGGTTTTGGGGGTTTGCCATTCGGTTCTCATTGGAGAGCCACGTGGGCCGACCGTATCCCGACATTGTTGTGGGTGTTTTGACCATCGGGTTTGAAAAACACAACCAAACGACGTGCCGGCATCTAAAATTCCCACGAAATTCTAATGAGATGCCTGATTTTTGACAACCAAACAGAGCCGTAGGCAATCTCTCCGGCGATCTCGACGAAGGTGAAGCACGTATGAAACCTGGAAAACAGTAAACCCTACCTGGTCTCAGTTTATTTTTCATGATTTGTCTTCGGTGTGAGTACGAAGTAGAGATGTAGTTTGTAGTCAGTTGACAAATTTGTATTCTCACCTGTCATAGTAGAGATGTAGATGTAGTTTGTAGTCTCACCTCTCATACTAAAAGCTTTTGAACTACATTTATGCTTTTGAACTTTCCATGAATAAAAGCTTTCTTAACATCCATTTATTTTGAGCAACAAATTCTTGAAAAGATAAACATTAAAGAAATTGATGCTTTAACAATAGGAGTTGAGTGTATATTTAGAGAAAAAATAAACCATTTGTGGCAAACACACCGTTCTTACAGTTGGGGTACATGTTTTCAGATGGCATTCTTATACAATCACATATCTTTCTCCATTGCCTTCACCCCCTTGTTATCTTTCATATTATTTTCTTTACTATCTGAAAGAAATAATTTGCAAAGATTTTATTTAAGAGAAATGTGGCAGTGTGATATGATAATCCGCAAATGGTGGTTGTGCTCCATAAGATATTGCTATTATTAGTATATCAAAACTCATGCTATCCCATTTAGCTTTGGTGTTAAATGTGAAAGTGCTTGCAAAAAGAAGACAGACATGAGTTTGAAGAGTGTAGGGATTGAATTTTTGAGGGCCCATAATCCCTTCTCTAATACCATGCATAGCTCCCCTCTATTGCCCTTGAGAAGCCCCCCTTAGGTACTAATAACCCCTTTTTGTAGCTGAAAACCCATGACTTTCAACTTGACGACCATCTTCTGGATTTGATGGACCCTCCAAGGGTACTTCATCTACCCCATTTGAGGGCCCATAATCCCTTCTCTAATACCATGCATAGCTCCCCTCTATTGCCCTTGAGAAACCCCTTTTTTGTAGCTGAAAACCCATGACTTTCAACTTGACGACCATCTTCTGGATTTGATGGACCCTCCAAGGGTACTTCTTCTACCCCATTTGAGGGCTCATAATCCCTTCTCTAATACCATGCATAGCTCCCCTCTATTGCCCTTGAGAAGCCCCCCTTAGGTACTAATAACCCCTTTTTTGTAGCTGAAAACCCATGACTTTCAACTTGACGACTATCTTCTGGATTTGATGGACCCTCCAAGGGTACTTCTTTTACCCCATTTGAGGGCCCATAACCCCTTCTCTAATACCATGCATAGCTCCCCTCTATTGCCCTTGAGAAGCCCCCCTTAGGTACTAATAACCCCTTTTTTGTAGCTGAAAACCCATGACTTTCAACTTCAGGACTTTCTTCTGGATTTGATGGACCCTCCAAAGGTACTTCTACCCCATTTGAGTGCCCATAATCCCTTCTCTAATACCATGCATAGCTCCCCTCGGTTGCCCTTGAGAAGCCCCCCTTAGGTACTAATAACCCATTTTTTGTAGATGAAAACCCATGACTTTCAACTTGACGACCATCTTCTGGATTTGATGGACTCTCCAAGGGTACTTCTTCTACCCCATTTGAGGGCCCATAATCCCTTCTCTAATACCATGCATAGCTCCCCTCGGTTGCCCTTGAGAAGCCCCCCTTAGGTACTAATAACCCCTTCTTTGTAGCTGAAAACCCATGACTTTCAACTTCACGACCATCTTCTGGATTTGATGGACCCTCCAAGGGTACTTCTTCTACCCCATTTGAGGGCCCATAATTCCTTCTTTAATACCATGCATAGCTCCCCTCTATTGCCCTTGAGAAGCCCCCCTTAGGTACTAATAACCCCTTTTTTGTAGCTGAAAACCCCAGGACTTTCTTCTGGATTTGATGGACCCTCCAAGGGTACTTCTTCTACCCCATTTGAGGGCCCATAATCCCTTCTCTAATACAATGCATAGCTCCCCTCTATTGCCCCTGAGAAGCCCCCCTTAAATACTAATAACCCCTTTTTTGTAGCTGAAAACCCATGACTTTCAACTTCAGGACTTTCTTCTGGATTTGATGGACCCTCCAAGGGTACTTCTTCTACCCCATTTGAGGGCCCATAATCCCTTCTCTAATACCATGCATAGCTCCCCTCTATTGCCCTTGAGAAGCCCCCCTTACGTACTAATAACCCCTTATTTGTAGCTGAAAACCCATGACTTTCAACTTCAGGACTTTCTTCTGGATTTGATGGACCCTCCAAGGGTACTTCTTCTACCCCATTTGAGTGCCCATAATCCCTTCTCTAATACCATGCATAGCTCCCCTCGGTTGCCCTTGAGAAGCCTCCCTTAGGTACTAATAACCCCTTCTTTGTAGCTGAAAACCCATGAATTTAAACTTGAGGACCTTCTTCTGGATTTGATGGACCCTCCGAGGGTACTTCTCCTACCCCATTTGAGTACCCATAATCCCTTCTCTAATACCATCCATAGGTCCCCTCTATTGCCCTTGAGAAGCCCCCCTTAGGTACTAGTAACCCCTTTTTGTAGCTGAAAACCCATGACTTTCAACTTCACGACCATCTTCTGGATTTGATGGACCCTCCGAGGGTACTTCTTCTACCCCATTTGAGGGCCCATAATCCCTTCTCTAATACCATCCATAGGTCCCCTCTGTTGCCCTTGAGAAGCCCCCCTTAGGTACTAATAACCCCTTCTTTGTAGCTGAAAACCCATGACTTTGAACTTCAGGACCATCTTCTGGATTTGATGGACCCTCCAAGGGTACTTCTTCTACCCCATTTGAGTGCCCATAATCCCTTCTCTAATACCATGCATAGCTCCCCTCGGTTGGCCTTGAGAAGCCCCCCTTAGGTACTAATAACCCCTTTTTTGTAGCTGAAAACCCATGACTTTCAACTTCAGGACTTTCTTCTGGATTTGATGGACCATCCAAGGGTACTTCTTCTACCCCATTTGAGTGCCCATAATCCCTTCTGCTGTAATTTAATTAAGAAAATATTATATCCTTGCCAGATGTAAGATGTTAAACTAATTTCTCGTAGATTTCGTCTTTAAACTAGATTTCGTACTGTGACCTGTGTACTTGAAATGCAATGTTCACTTATGTTAAATTATTTCCATGCTTCAGTCTGGTATTAAATGTACTGAGAAAAAATATGTTATCATCTTCTTCTCATGTTTAAGTCTTAACCATATCATATACTCCTTTTGCAGACAAGTTTTCAATCAGGAAGGTCATATTTTCTTCTTTCAACGTGTGCCTCCGAAGGTTTTGCTTATGTCGGCCTCTACTTATTCGCCTTGAGAAGCCCCCTTTACGTACTGGTTCTTATCATATCTTGTCTGCCCTTTGCAGGTCTTCGTAAACTGGCACGCACAATGCTTTCTCTGCTGTTACACTATGATGGCATACTGAAGGATGAAGTTAATTGGGAATATGTTGGTGGGAGTAAGAAATTGTTATTGGTAAGTCCCCGAATGAATCTTAAAGAATTGGAGGCTCTAATCCACAGTCGAATTGGGAGTATTGGAGGAGGGGTGTCACTATCCATCAAATGTCGATATGTTGTTGATCCATATATAAGCACTCTAATCGACGTCGATAGCGATGAAATCTTCCAATCGTTGGTTAAGGTGCTTGAGAAAGATAATTTCAACTCTGTGATGCTATACATAACAAAAATTGACAATGGCCTAAATTCATCTTATTCTTCAATTCTGCCCACAAACAATGTCATACCTTCTACTTCCTTTTCACCTCGAAATCCCTCTCATAACCTGCCCATACGTTTGACTTCTGTACCACCGATTCCCTCTCAAAATCCCTCTCATAATGCATGCATACCTCCTACTTCCGTTCCACCGATTCGACACCTAAGATATCCATCGGAACGAGTAACTGTCACTCCCGACTCTCGTTTTGAAGTAGACTTAGAAAGAGAATATGAAACAGAATTGGGTAATACAAGCATAGGAGGTGACTCGGCCCAATTTAGTTCAAGGTATGTCTTGTACAATTTTATTTATATTGAAGTACTCAATCTACTATCCTAATTTTATATTGTTGAACTGTGTAGGGTACGAGTTGGCCAAAATGAAAACTTCTCGGACGATATGTATGAGAACCCTACCTCCGAAGATATCATTGTCCCCGGGAATGATGCAGATGTGCCGTTGGAGCATATTAACGTTTTGGAGGATGATTTTCATGTCTTCGGTTGTGATTTCGAAGAATTTAGAACTGAAGATGACAATGATGATGATCCTGCAGAGGATGATGATGAGGATGATGACGAGGCTGAGGCTGAGGTTCAGGATGAGGAGGGTGATGAGGCCGCCCATGATCCTGAAGTGGCTCCCCCTACCGCCAATGGTTGGCCATTTCTACCTGCTGGCACAAGTCGGCCACTGGAAGTAGACGACATGTATGTTGGGGCTGATGAGGTAGATGCAGATAATCTTCAGTTCGATGAGTTAACTGTTGGGGCTATGTATCCAAATATGAAGCAGTTCAAAAAGGCCGTTAAGGAGTATGCAATTCGGCAGCGATTCATGTTCAAGAAGTCACGGTCAACTCCCAAGAAGTATGCCGTTGTATGCAAGGAACCAGGTTGCAAGTGGCGTATATCAGGCATTAGCCGTATGACTTATGTGTTAGTGAAGAAGTTTGTGAGCGACCATACGTGTACATCTCACTTAAAGGGCAATGATAATCATCTAGCTACATCCCCATGGGTTGCCGAGACATGCTTACCCCTATTTGACCGTCCAGAAGATGTGGGGACAAGGATCATAAGACAGTACATGAAGTCGCACTGGGGTATAACCATGACCTACCGTAGAGCACACCTTGCGATGAACATCATCCTTGAAATAAAGTGTGGAAATGTGGAGGACTCGTACCGCTTGCTCCCTGCACTGATAGTTGAGATGATGAGAACAAACCCGGGCACCTACATGCGTGTTTTTCGAGCGAGAGATCTACATCCAGGGGGAGATGATAAATTTGCTCGCTTATTCTGGGCATTTGGTCCCAGCATACGTTCTTTCCAACGAACACTCAGATCGATAGTTTTGGTCGATGGGACGCATCTACGTGGAAAGTATCTTGGAATCTTACTGACCGCAGTTGGGGTAGACGGGAACAACGGCTTAGTTCCATTAGCTTTTGGTGTTGTCGAGACTGAGAACGAAGATAGCTGGTGCTGGTTCCTCTATTTGGTGAAGCGGCACGTATTGCCTGAGGGGATAGGCGCATTGACCCTGTGCTCCGATCGACAAAATGGGTTGATGCAAGCAGTGCCTAAAGTAATGCCTATTGCAAACCATAGCTACTGCATGCGTCACCTCGCCGCCAATCTGTACACCGACTTCAAAGACCCTTTACTTAAGAAATTGTTCTGGAGAGCTGCTAGGGCTTTGAGAGAGAGTATTTTCAGAGACACAATGGAAAAAATTAAGGCGAGGAATGAAAATGCACACAACTGGATAGCCGCTATTCCGAAGGAAAACTGGGCTAGTTTTTACTTCAAGGGGGAAAGATATGATGTGTTGACCACCAATAGATCGGAGTGTTACAATGCAGTGCTAAAGGATGCCAGAAAATTGCCGATTGCAGCTGCGGTGGAGCTGACTTGTTTTAAGAGCTCCGAATACATACAGAAACGTCAAGCGATGGGCCTTCAATGGGAAACAAAGTGCACGCATTATGCAGAAAAACATTTGGGTCTGGCCAGGGAACAGGGTCGCGGATATACTGCTTATCGAGTAGGTGTGTACGAATTTGAAGTAAGGTCCCGTGATCATCATGATGTCGTAAACTTGCTGCAACAAACCTGTACATGTCGTGAGTTCCAAACGCTTGGCCTTCCGTGCGGACATGCCATGGCAGCCATTGCCATCACAGATTTTGATGAGTACGATTATTGCCATAAATGGTTTCGTATAGAGATGTATCGGGAAACGTACTGTGAGGTGCTTCACCCTACAGTAGATCGCACTCAATGGGAACTGCCTCCAGAACCTCTGCAGACTGTATTACCTCCAATAGCGAAAAGACCACCTGGACGGCCGCGAACGAGAAGATCTGACCGCGAATTGCAGAGTGGAGTGCATCGCAAATGTACCATCTGTGGAAAACTAGGCCACAACAAAAGGACTTGCAGAGAACCTCCCATGGAGAGACAACTCCCTGATGAATCTTCCATTGGACCCTCTGCCCCCGTTTTCAATAGGTACATGATACGTAATATATTGAGGTCAATAAGTAGTATAGAACATCCCCGATTCCATACTTATTCGGTGTGGTGGTGGTGTTGTAGGTCGGGTGTACCTTGTGCAGCTCCTTTTTTCACGTAATTATTCCGCGGAGAATGCATTGGAGGCTCCAGTTGGATGAAGGAGGAGAAGTGGATTAATTGAAAGTGTGCACAGTAATTAGTTGCTGTATATAATAATTTTTTGAGGGAAACCCTTTTTTGGTATACTGTAATTAGTGGTGTGCATAGTTGAAGGCTGGCAAGTTTTCTGAGGAGAACCCAATTTTTTGAAGGTGGAATACTCTATTTTTTGTTATACTGTAATTAATGGTATACTGTAATTAGTGGTGTGCATAGTTGAAGGCTGCCCAGTTTTATGAGGGAAACCCAATTTTCTGAAGGTGGAATACTCTATTTTTTGTTATACTGTAATTAATGGTATACTGTAATTAGTGGTGTGCATAGTTGAAGGCTGCCCAGTTTTATGAGGGAAACCCAATTTTTTGAAGGTGGAATACTGTATTCTTTGTTATACTGTAATTAATGGTATACTGTAATTACTGGTATACTGTAATTTTTGGAGGGAAACCCTATTTTCTTAAGGTGGAATGGGTTATCATAGTTGAAGGCTGCCCAGTTTTCTGAAGCTCGAATGAGTTCTACCTTGCAAGCATTATTAAAATAAGCTTTTCCCTGCTGGTAAGAAAATTCAAGAACTGGAAAATTAAATTGGTTGTATATATAACCTTTTTGTTCATTTTGCAAAAAGTTTGTCATTTTGCAAAAAAGTTTGCAAAAAGCTTTTCCCTGCTGGTAAGAAAGGGCGAAATAAAGTTTGTCATTTTGCAACCTTTATTTATTGACCTTTTTGTTCGTTTCATGGGCATTGATGTCCCAAAAAAATGGAGCATAGAGCTTTACTCCCCCTTAATATATGCATATTATTATGACTTGGGAGCTCAAATATTCTCCCCCTTTTGTCATCACCAAAAAAGGTGGAACAAAAGGAAAGAGAGTAGGTGTAAGCCAATGAAAGTGCATACAACCACTCAAAGGACATAGCATCCACGACACATCATAACAGTGACAGAATTATATAAAACGGAATACATCCCAAAAAGATCCAACTGACTATCCAAGCAACTACCTAAATATGATCCATACAACCAACTGATAATCCAAACACTATAGAAACATATAGATAAGGCTAATATATAAAAAAATCTGAACAAGACAGGATCCATCATCAGAGAACTAGAGCCATCTACTGCTCCGAAGGAGGCGGTGGGTGATGAGAAGAACTGCCCGGCGCCTGGCCCCACTGACCACTGGAGATGTAGCGATAATAGGCGGCCCACTGGTCATCAAAGTGGGAAGTCATGGTGTGGAAGCGAGTCGAAATCGCAGAGTCGACATGGGTAGACAACTGCTGAAACTGAGAGGCCATGGATCGCTCAATGGCCTCCTGCATGTGAGCCAAATCCTGGCGAGTGCAGAACTGAGATGTATCTTCTGAAGGCTGAGGTGCCGGTGCAGGCTGGTCCTCGGCTTCGTAGCCTCCTCCATCGTGAACATCGATGTCAATCGCTGCTTCATTAAGAGCCATACGGTTAAAGGTCGGAACATCAAACGGGGCAGTAGGAGTCATGGTCATCTCTCCATCCAAGGTGATGCCGAAGTGCCGGAAGACACGGGTGAGAATCATGCCATATGGCAAGGAAGATCGGTAGCGTTCAGGGGTCTGAAACATGAAGCGAAACATGATATATGGCAGACAAAGCTGGCGGCCCTCTAGGATGCTGTAGATAATATATGCCTCTAAGGGTCTTACGGCTTCACGCATCCCACCACGAGGTATGAAGATGTGGTACATGAAGTTATGGAGCACGCGCGCAACCGGAATGAGGTCGGCAGATTGTACGGGCATATTAGGGTGGTAGCGCCGTGTTATCCGCCCATAGACAGTGTCATGATCAATATCATCAAGTTCATGCGTCCCATCGTCCGGCCAAAAATAGTGTAAGAGGCCGTCATGGCTAATCCCAAATATTGTGGCAAAAGTCTGATAGGTGAGTTTGATGACAGTTTTCTTGACCTTAGATTCGATTTTAAAGAATGAAGGGGAAATGATGAGATTGGCATAGAAGAGACGCACCAATCGAGGGTAAACGGGTTCGTTAATGTGAAGGATGGGTGTCCAATGAAGAGCATCAAATTTGGCCTTTAAATCAAAATTTTCAAGGACAGGGGGATCAATGTACCTACCGGTCAGGACGCGCCTAGTGCCGACGTCGTCCCAAAGTTTCTTCGCCTTATCCCCAGTGAAATAGGACTTGGCCACAACCTCGGCAGCCACAGCCTTGGCCTTGGACTTCTTCCGTGAAGGCCCTTCTTCGTCGGGAACTTCTTCATGAACGTATTCGGGGTCTTCAACTTGGGAGGAGCCTCCGATGTTGAGATTTTTGGTTTTAGGAGGCATGGTGAGAGGAAATATGGGTGGAGAGAAAAGTGATATGTAAAGAAGAAGAGAAATAGCCCTAAAATGGAGGCCAAAAAGAGAAATAGATAAGGGAAGAAAGAAAAAATGAAAAAGGGGTGAAATGCTAGGGTTTTAGGAAGAAGAGAGGGATTTGGAAGGGAGAAGAGGGTTTTGGAGGAAGATGTAGGGAGAAAATGACGGAACGAAAGAAAAAGTGGACTTAGGGTTTCAAGAGAAGTGGTTTAGGTATAGGGAAAGAAGAGAAGAAAAGTAAAGTAAAAAAAAGGAACCGGGTCCAGGGTTATGAAGCTCCTGGGCCGATTCTCGGAGTTCCGAGACACTGTGTCGGAGTTCCGAGAACAAAAGGAAATTTTTTTTTTTCAATTGCCCGAATCTCGGAGTTCCGAGAATTTACGGTTTTTTGTATATGCTACTGGAACGAATCTCGGAGTTCCGAGAAATGTTCTCGGAGCTCCGAGAATATACAGGTTTTTTGGATATGCTACTGGAAGGAATCTCGGAGTTCCGAGAAATGATCTCGGAGTTCCGAGAAATGTTCTCGGAGCTCCGAGAATATACATGTTTTTTGGATATGCTACTGGAACGAATCTCGGAGTTCCGAGAAAATTTCTCGGAGCTCCGAGAATAGACGGGTTTTTTCATATTATACTGGACCGAATCTCGGAGTTCCGAGAAAATATCTCGGAGTTCCGAGAAAATATCTCGGAGCTCCGAGAATAACGTCGCGGAAATCTCGGAGTTCCGAGACATTGTCTCGGAATTCCGAGAATCGTTGGAGGTTCCACTTTAGGATCTGATAACCCATTTATTTTATATTTTTATTTTGTATGAATTGTCTTTTGCTACACAAACTATTGAAATTGTGGCCCATCAAATGGACGTTATGGATCATCCTATGGTGTGGGGTGGAAAGTCCATTTGGAAAGAAGAGGGTGGCTGTTGTAAGAAATTAAGTGTGGAATTTATGAACAACTTTGAGGAAGAATTTTTTTCTTCCCAACAGTTCAACCAACCAAACAAAACCGGAAAAGCACAAAAAACAGGGGTCCCATTGCCAACTATGACGATGAAAATATAAAGTAGAGAGAATAACCACAATTACAAATAAATCATATTTCCATCCAATACAAATATAAATTCCCCCAAAACTTTATGAACAAATATTTGATGATTTTCAAAGATCTTTACCATATTTCGCAATGAACCCAATGCCACAACCACCATCACTTCACAGAACTTGATTTTTCATTACAAATACATAGTTGTCAGTATGCTGAGATACAAACAAACCCTCCCTCTGTGTCTCTACACCCTGCTTTCTATCCTACACATATGCGCCCAACAATTACAAATAAATTTAGCCCATTTTATCCCATTTTGCTTACAAATACACAGAAAACTTCACTGGAAAGACCATCAATGTCCACCATGTTTACAACATCCATCAGAACTTGAAGAGAGGTTCTTCATTTTTCAGTCATATATCCCCCTTAAGGAAATCACCACAGTCCCCAAACTCTCCGCGCAAGAATCTTTCGCACAGCTGCAGCCGATAAGTGGGAATGTCAGACTTGCTGAAAGTAAATGGATCATTTGCATACAGATGGTCGATCGCTTTAAGCACGAACAAACCACAGTCGAACCTGCATAACAACAGTTGTATTGAGCGAATCAAAATCATAGCCTAGAAAAATAAACATTTAAATATACTAATATACTGACCCATTGGCCTGTTGTGGGAAATTTTCCATCTGCGCATATTGAAAGTGGTCTATATCACAGCCCCTTTCCTTTAAGTACTCCTTCAACAACACAACCTGCAAGTGGTTAACATTGACAGGTTTAGGAAACATAAGTGTTATACGTATAGATTTATAAGTAGGAAAACATTAAAGATGCTAACCCACTTACGGTCAATCATGCTCTTTCCTGGAACTCCATTCCTTTACAGGAATTGTATTCGTGGAAGATTTTGTTGACCATATCGACAATGAGGAGAACCCAATGGTTGTCTTCACATAATGGTAATAGTACCATTTTTACTGCTTCGAGGTGGTGGTTTATAAGTCTACTGTGCAGAGCATCTTTCGCTGTCCTCCACTTTTCTACCCTCTGGACCTCAGTGACTTCGGTCCCTACTGCAGTAAGAGTTCCCTATAAAAAAAAGGAATTCAATGGGATACTACAGATAAAATCTTATGTAAACCTCAATGTGGGATGATAGAAATAACACTTACATGTACCACCGATGGAACGAAGACAATTCCCCCCATTGTAGGATCTGCTAACCCATCGTCGTTGGAGGACTGCACGTGCTTCCCATATATATCGACAACCTTCAAGGAAGAGAAGTAAATATCAGATGTACATTATTCCCTACAGTAATGTAGAAATTAATGATAAAAAATGACACTTACAGTGCCAGTCAGGTATTGTCTGACATTCCAAAGATGTTGTAGGTTTTCAGCTATTAGGTGTACATCATCCGTTTCCATGAGGATATCACTGCAAAATTGTATTAAATTGTTAGTTAATAATTTTCAATTCTGATCAACTTAAATCATGGTATAATATAATTCACATCTACTTGCCTTTTATCATGCTTTAGAAGTCTCTCTATCAGAGCTGTTCTCCTTCCCTTACGCATCTTCCCGTCATCCCCTTTCTTCTTGGGCGGTGGTTTAGGTATGTTGGGGTCCTCCCCCTGTTTCTTCCCTTCCTTCTGCCTCCTCTTTCGGGTCTTCCCTGAATAGTAGGGGCTTTTTCTGGCTCTCCCAGGTTTCCTACTCCTTCCATCCATCTTCACACCCCTCACAATGCTCCCTAATTCGGAATCCACCATCTCATCCCTTACACCACTCACTTTCATCTCAACTTCAGTAGATGGTGCCTCTTCCTTGGTCACCTCCATTTCGAACAATCGTTGTAAAGGGTTAAGGATCACCCCGTCTGTGGTGCCGAATATTTCTTCATGTGACTTGGGGTTCTGAGCCGATACATCTATTAGGGTGGCGGCTGCATCCATGTCACATCCAAGGTCAGCTAAATCCGTCCAATCCTCGCACAACTGCGAAGATAATCGTGCACCTTGAGATGCATTTTCGCCCTTCCTCTCCTCCTCAACCCTCTCCACCTCAACCCCCTCCATTCTTCCCCCAGTCTCTTCATTTGTTCTCCGCATACGCTCCCATCCTTTTTTCAAATCCTCCTCTTTCTTTCTGACATCTTCCTCTCTTTTTCCAACATCTTCCTCTCTTTTTCTTATTTCTTCCCATGCTGCTGTAATCATCTGCCACTGTCTATCAATTACATCTCCCTCTCTCGCCAAAAATTTTATATGCTTCGACTCATCTTCACTACTTCCTTTCTCCATTTCACTTTCTACTCCCAAAACTATCCCCTCGGATTCCAACTGTTCCTTATCGACTTCCATTGTCTCATCAACATCCTAATGTTTAAACATGACAGTCAATGATCAAATTTAAAAAATCAATAAGTAAAATAAAATAACGTACGCAACATAGTCCTGCTCGACTGCATTACCTCATCCTGTAGGTACTGTGACTTCTCTAACAGAGATACTTTCAATGTCACCACCACCTGAATTTTTGGAAAACATAGTCAGTTATCAAGATACTAGTATTGATATATACGTTAACAAATTTTTCATATCTCACCTCCGATTTCTTTATCTGCTTCTGCTCCACTAATCGATATGTCTTTGATTCGTTTGCTTTCCAGTCCCATTTAAGGACACGTGGACGAGCAGTTGGATTGGTGGGAATCCAAAATGTGGTATGCTCGTATAACCATACCTGCATACATACGAAACACCATGTTAATCAAACTATAAACAGCACGGTTAGAATATTAAATGTCATGAGTCCAAATTACTTGAATTACCAACGAGCAGCCACCAAGGTACCTGCCACCCTTGCTGACTCTGTCTAGGTAATCTACGAGCCAGTCATACACTGCCATCGCCCAGTTATAGTTGCCAATGTTTCCTATGTCATCGATGTAGGGCCAGAAGAGCTCGTCAGCTCGATGTGCGCTTTTTGTGAAAAGGACAGAGGCAAAAAGATCAGGAGAACATATTTCACTGTCTTCTCTATCGAAACTTTATTGTGTTCTCTAACTAATGCTGTAATTTCATTCTCAATAACCGATGGCTTGACGTTGGCCTCTGGAAATGGCCAGCCAGGCACTTTAGGTTGCAGTTTTGTCCTGTCGAATGACAGAACCCTCACCACGTCCATTTGCTCTCCACTAAGTGGCAGTCCTAATGCCAATGCCACATCTCTTGGAAGGAAGGGGACATTTATACTCCCCAACGTGAACGTGTTAGTGCCGGGAGTCCACTTATCGTGGATAGCTCTTATGAGAGGCTTGTGCATGATAATGTCCTCCATGCCAAACAGATGTCGGAAAGGAGTCTTTTCTATGGCATGAAAATGGACTGGCTTGAACTTTATCCTGTCCATTGCCGATTTGAAAGAAGCTGGAGAACATCGTGCTGGGACGTATGGAGCCTGCAAAACAAATTACATCGCCAAAATATATGTGGTAAATGAATTAACTTACTATGATTGATACAATTAACAACATACACACTTACATCTGTTCCTCTCTTCTTCACAGCTGCAGTTTTCGTCTCCTCCCCTTCTAAACTCCTTTCTGTCCTTCTTGGAGGCTTTGTTACTTTCACTCTATCACTTTTTCGCATCACCATCTTTCAAGGCTTTGAATGGCTCCTGACCGGATAAAAACTGTATAACAATGAACAACCAAATCAAAATCACCGAGATCAATTCATAACCCAAAAACTCAGTTATATTGACAATCATTAAAAATCTCGTCCTCATCATCTCTAAAATAAATTACTAAGAAAATCAATAAAATCCAACCCATAGCATAAACTCATATTCCCAATCAGTACGAAGAGAAGAAAAGCTACCAAGCAAACCAACAATTATTACAATTCTCATACTTACCTGAAAATATGTATCATGTCTGTAACCTCTAAGGTCTGGCTTCTTAGATATGAAGCAAAGCAAACAAGAAATAAAAGAGCTAACCAATAAGTGCAACGATCAGTGTTCTATATGAATTTTCTGAAAGCACAACAACAAGGACAAACCCCCAAAACAGATTAGGAGGTCTGTTAAAATTCTCATCCACATGGGCATCAGGCGAGTATTAGCTCACATGCATTTAAAAAAAAACTTATAGCATCAGACCTTTTGAGAAACAAAGCAGATAAGCACTAGGTATTGGAATTCAATGACCACCATTGGACCAATAATTTAATAAATGAAATCGAAGATAAAACAAGATTCTATTCCTGTTCCGACTCTTCTATTAAAGGGAATGACAATTTCAAATCTACTGTTTGGGTAAGCACTAGAATTCCCTCCAGAATCTATCGTGGAGAGTGGAGAGAGACAGAGAGAGAGAGAGAGAGAGAGAGAGAGAGAGAGGAAGCGAGAATCTTAGATATTCTTTTTTTGAAAAGGGCAACAGAATATATATATATATATATATATATATATATATATATATATATATATATATATATATATATGTAAAAACAGAACCGAGGTGGTCCTGAAGGAACAAAGATAATACAAAGATAGCAGTGCAATAATTCAAGGAGGTAGATAGTCAAAGCACTCAAACGCGGCCCGAAAGACTCCTTTCTTGGCAAGGGTGTCTGCTTCCGCATTGGCTGATCTCCTGACATGGCGAAAAACTATTGAGGAGCCCTTAGCTCTGTCCTCAATTTCCTCTAAGAGAGGCAAAAATCGCCAAGGGGGAGAAGCGTTACCCGAAAGCCAGCGAATAACATTTAAGGAATCCCCTTCGACGATAATGTTGTCGCACTCCAGACGAGGCATCGAGAGAAGCCCGCTATGAACGGCTCGGACCTCTTCCTCGTTTGAGTTTCAAGTATGGAAAATAAGCACAGATTATAAGATGTAGAAGAAAAGGAAAGTTTCTTAGAGATTTCAGATCAATCATATCAACAAATCCATGAAAAATTGCAAATTCAACCAACAATAACCTAGGATACAAAACCCACAGTACAGAAATTTCCATATATAAAAACAAATTACAGATAATAAAACAAAAAAAAAGGGAAGTGATATTTACGCCCCTTTTGATCACCAGGGACACCCAACGTCAGTGTATCAATGGCAAAAAGGGAGATGATGTACTTTATGTCAAAAAAATCCAGTGGCTTTGATTGCAAAGTACACTGGCAAATGGGTGTCCCTGGTGATGAAAGGGGCGTAAATATCATTTCCCAAAAAAAAGAGGGAAATGGAAAAGCAAATACCCCTTTGGTGGTGTATTCATGGACTGGTTATGAGCCGTATGGTTCTTCAACTTCACCATTTCTCTAAGAAAAATGAAGAGGAAAAAATGAAAGATGGCAGAATCGATTTCTCAAATTTTTAAAGTTGATGAAAATGAGACGATTGAAAGTGAAAATAGAAAAAATGGATGATGATACCTGAGAGGAGAGGAAGACAAGTTTTCGCAGCTTGGTTGAGGTTGATTTAGGGTTAGGATTTTTATAGGTGAGCGAGCCACTAGGAATCAAGGATATCAACTCTTTGGGCAGTAATAAAATCCGCCCGAATCCGGACTTTTTTCTCCCCGGGTCTCCCCTTACGCTGACTAAGTGGAACCAAATGCCGGGATCGACGGAGACCGAATCAAACGCTGATTCTAAATCTTGATTCTTGCAATCCGAACGTGCTCTTACGCTTAAGTGACCATTTAATTACCCCCCAATAGGTAACTCACAATAATGAATGAATTCTGAAATTTTTTTCTCTCTCTTGACTCTTGACCTTACTTATAAAGTTTGTTTCGTTTAGCCCGAAATGGGCAAAAATTTCGTTCCGGACCGAAATGGGCAAATATTTCCATTTTGTTCAGGATTTTGGTCCATTTCGTCCGAAATCTGAAATTTTGGACGAAATGGGCGAATTTGCCCATTCATCTAAAATATGATAAATATTGTTTTAATTTTTTTTACATTTTTAGCTCATTTTGTGACTGTTTATGACCATTTTATAGCTGTTGGAAGGGTATTTTTCTTCTTTGCTCATATACAATCCCTTAGACCTCTATATAACCCTCTAACCCTTTTCTCCCACCGCTTCTCCTTCACCTTCTCTTACAACTCTCTTTACTACACTTTTCTACTTACAATTCTCTATTGCACTCTTCAACTACACTCTTCAACCTTCTTTAACCACTACATTCTAAGTCCATTTCATCTAAAGATCCAACTATTTTAGATCAATCTCAAAAGAAAAGGCTTCAAAATACTACACAAAAGCTTCTACTATGAGTTACAACTACACTACTTGCTACTACCCTCCAAAGGCTTCAACTTCAATGAATTATCTCCTCCAAAAGCTTTAAGTGAAGAGACTTGGGAAGTGAAAGCTACGTACACTAACTGAGTAACTGCTCTCTTCAACTTTAAAGGCTTCCTTCTACTATCTCTTCTTCAAAGGCTTCAATTGGAGGGAAGTGATATCTTTCTTTAATTCCATTTTTTTTTAATTTTATTTCTTTTCTTTAATTATATTTCATTTTAATTAAAATACAATATGAGTTTGGGACCTTCGGTAGGAGCCTCCTCCATTGGTTCCGCACTCGCTAGATTGGATGACCCGACATCGGCTTATGCATCATTCATGACGGGTCAAAAAAAATAAAGTAGTTTGCACATTTTGTCATAAAATCATAATGGGTGGAGGTATAACCCAATTGAAATGCCGGGATCGACGGAGACCGAATCAGACGCTGATTCTAAATCTTGATTCTTGCAACCCGAACGTGCTCTTACGCTTAAGTGACCATTTAATTACCCCTCAATAGGTAACTCACAATAATGAATGAATTCTGAAATTTTTTTCTCTTTCTTGACTCTTGACCTTACTTATAAAGTTTGTTTCGTTTAGCCCGAAATGGGCAAAAATTTCGTTCCGGACCGAAATGGGCAAATATTTCCATTTTGTTCAGGATTTTGGTCCATTTCGTCCAAAATCTGAAATTTTGGACGAAATGGGCGAATTTGCCCATTCATCTTAAATATGATAAATATTGTTTTTTTTTTCAAAAAAAAAGTACATCAATGCCCTTGTAACGACTAGTTTTAATTTTTAGCTCATTTTGTGACTGTTTATGACCATTTTATAGTTGTTGGAAGGGTATTTTCCTTCTTTGCTCTTATACAATCCCTTAGACCTCTATATACGACCGCTTCTCCTTCACCTTCTCTTACAACTCTCTTTACTACACTTTTCTACTTACAATTCTCTATTGCACTCTTCAACTACACTCTTCAACCTTCTTTAACCACTACATTCTAAGTCCATTTCATCCAAAGATCCAACTATTTTAGATCAATCTCAAAAGAAAAGGCTTCAAAATACTACACAAAAGCTTCTACTATGAGTTACAACTACACTACTTGCTACTACCCTCCAAAGGCTTCAACTTCAAAGAATTATCTCCTCCAAAAGCTTTAAGTGAAGAGACTTGGGAAGTGAAAGCTACATACACTAACTGCTCTCGTCAACTTTAAAGGCTTCCTTCTACTGTCTCTCCTTCAAAGGCTTCAATTGGAGGGAAGTGATATCTTTCTTTAATTCCATTTTTTTTAATTTTATTTCTTTTCTTTAATTATATTTCATTTTAATTAAAATACAATATGAGTTTGGGACCTTCTATAGGAGCCTCCTCCATTGGTTCCGCACTCGCTAGATCGGATGACCCGACATGGGCTTATGCATCATTCATGACGGGTTAAAAAAAAAAAGTAGTTTGCACATTTTGTCATAAAATCATAATGGGTGGAGGTATAACCCAATTGAAAGAACATCTAGCGGGTGTTCCTGGTGAAGTAACAGCATGTAAAAAGGTCTATGCTGATGTAAAATGGAGAATGAGCCGACCCATAGAAGCAAATAGAAAAGAAAAAAGCAAGGAAAAACTTAGTTAGAGCATAAATAGGTAATCCGTATTGTACTGCACTCCAAGAAATAGAAGAGGAGGAGGAGGAGTGGAGGACCACTTATGCCTATGAGTCGGGGAAAGGGAAAGGAAGTTGTAGGACCAAGTGAGATGAAGAGAAAAAAGGGAATCACAAGGGGTTGAGGTAATTTTTATACCACAAACAACCCTCAGATCCCAGCCAAGCATTGATAGTGCTTTGGCAACAAAAGAAATTGTAGATAAGGCAAACATGGTAGTTGGCATGCTTTGTGATGATGCCAACCTGCCTTTCAATATTGCCAATTCGCCTTATTGGCAATCTATGTTTGATGTTGTGAATGTCGTCGGTTCAGGTTATAAGGCACCCTCTTATCATGATTTAAGGGGGACAATATTAAAGAGTACAATGGAGGAGTAAACAGCTACCCGGGGACATTGAGGTGTCATTGAGAATCATTGGTTGTAGCATTATGGCCGATGGATGGACCGACACCAAACAAAGTTCCCCAGCAAACTATTTAGTATATTGCCCCAAAGAAGTAATGTTCCAAAGATCCATTGATGCATCTGACATAGTGAAGAATGCCGATGCATTATTCAATATTTTTTATCATATTGTCTTAGCTGGGTTCAAAAAATATAGTGCAGTTTATAACTGATGGTGAGCCAAGTTATAAAGCTACTGAAAAAAATTAGAAGTCAAATACGACACCTTCTTTTGGATTCCATGTGCAGCCCATTGTTTAGACCTAATCTTTGAGCAGCTGGGCAAACTGAATATGTTTCCTCTCATAGGAAACACAATTGAGAGGGCTCGAAAGGTTACAAAGTTTATCTAGAATCGTGAAGCACGGTGGAATCAGTTCGAAAATGACGTCTCAGATTTACAGTGCTTAGTCGTCAGAATTCTTAGTTAAATCTGCAGTGCGACTAGATGTAAAAGGAACTGGAGCACTTTTGAACACATCGATTCAGCAAAGAGAAACATGTTGGAGTACTAAAGATTGGATGACCTGGTTTTTGTCCATTACAACCTCAAGTTTCGAGGAAGGTATACTACTCAATTGAAATTAATATTCTCACTCTTAACTTTAAGCTTTAAATTTCATACTTAAACTCATTTGTGCTGGATAATTTTTCAGGGACTTATCTAGAAAATCTTCTACCATTAGCGAACCACTGAGTATAGATCATCTGGATATTATGATGGATTGGGTTGCGAAAAATGACAACGTTATTTTAATGCAAAAAGATATTGGTTGGTAAAATATTGAAGCACTTATTAGAGTTGCTGCGGCTGACGACAATGACACGATCCTTGAAGATCCTCCTCCTAGAGATGATGGAGCTGGTAGTGACAACACCAACGAGGGCTCCTTCCACTCGATTGAGTATAATGATCATCAAGTTGGGAGCCCTTAGGATTGAGGAGATGGCATAGTTGGCCGATTGAGCTATGAGATGTGATTTAGAGGTGCATTTTGTATTTTATTGTATTTTCTTATGTATTAACTGGAGTAAATCTAATTTTTTAAGTAAGAAAGATGTCTTTTTTACATATTTGGTTCATTTAATTGTTTCTTATATTTTTTAACAAATTCTTCTTTTTTGGATTTTTTCATATTTTAACTATTAAAAAAATTTCCCTCGTGTCGTAGGGAACGAAATTAGTTTGGGACAAAGGCTTGGTTGGGTTGAGTTGAGTTGAGTTGAGTTGAGTTGTAAGAAACGAAAACTTTTAAATGAAATCAGAACGAAATGACCGAAATGTTCTGTTGCGGTTGCTAAACAAAATGGCGAACAAAACAAAATTACAACAAAGGTCTTGACTCATGTATACATGTGAATATCATTGGGTCTAGTTTTACCCGACCTGCATCGATCCGGCCCGAAAATAACATGGGTCGGGTTTAGAAATCATGGGTCTTAGGTAGGGTCGGGTTTTAAATTGGAAAACCTGACTCAATCTTAGGTAGGGCCAGGTTTAAAGAAAAAAACCCGAAACCCGACCCGACTTATATGGGTGTACTGTGACATGCTTAAATATCTCTTGAATAACATAGCAAATTATTTTCCAATAAACTGATACAATTGTTTTCATTGAGGTGATGATGTCTGTTATGTGAAAA
Source organism: Tasmannia lanceolata (assembly GCF_043159265.1). Classification (NCBI taxonomy): domain Eukaryota; kingdom Viridiplantae; phylum Streptophyta; class Magnoliopsida; order Canellales; family Winteraceae; genus Tasmannia; species Tasmannia lanceolata. Next base: position 18,566,489 of record NW_027518688.1, on the reverse strand, counting down.
TATATACACTTGATGATATAAATCTGGAGATTTTTGGTGTGAAGATTTGTTTCTTTTCTACAATCTTTAAAATTAGTCACTATGCTACGCTAAAAAAATGAAAACCCAACCCGAGAAACTATATTGGGTAGGGTTGGGCTTACGAATCTCGAGCTTTCTTGTAAAAAATTAGACTCCCGGCCCGAGATAATTCTCGTGTAGGTAGGGTTTTGGAAAACCCGACCCGCTCGACCCAAGTTGCACCCCTAATAGCAATCCAACTCCATCTTTGTTAAAGCCTTTGATCTTGGATTTGTGACCTAATTGGGAAAGACATGGGATTAATAGCATAAAAAATTAACGATGATGGAAATAATACCTGTCGCCAATTTTTTTTTTAAAATATTAAATATATTTTTGAGTATCTAGCACGATGGTTGGCCAATAATGTCCCCATAAAAACCAATTAGTGGTGGATCATTTTAAACTATCGCTAAATATTAGTAGAGTGTACTAGTGGTAATTATAATTGTCGCAATTATTCTTTTATAGCGACAAAAATATTTCCGTCATGAAATCCTACTTTTCTTTAAGTGGTAGATATTAAATATTGCTAATGCATCCCTAAAACAAAACACAATTTTGTACTTATTTTTAGATTACACATCCTTTTCAAAGTCTTAAACCCAACATGACTTTCTCTCTTATGCTTCTCTTCTTTAACACGAATCATTCTTGAGTTTGGCCAACGACAAAGATTGCAAATGGTTGCATGCCTTTGGTAGTTGTGATCGGTTTTACAAGGAGGTGGGTTTTTAAAATCAATTTACAACAATTAGAAGAAGACGATTAAAGGAGATTTTATCTGCTAGCTATGTGCGCATGAAGTCTAGTATTCTTCCAGAAGTACAGTGGGCCCTACTTCAAAGGATGATCGTACATTTGTTGGGCCACAATGTAAATTTGTTGTACTCCATAAATCATCTCCATACGATGATCCTAACCCAATGATTTGTTGGACCCCAATGACAGAGAGACGAAGAAGTAGAATTGGCTGCTGGAAATGCCCATGCGGCCATGCCTTATATTAAGCAATGGAACCTCTCCCATTGGGTCTAAGAAAGACGAGCCCACAAAAGATGGAATGAGGAACTAGCCACCACAAGAGCTCAGCTATTTGATGGTGAACAGGTTTCAAATAAAACTTGGGAACCCATTTTATAGCTCTCTCTCTCTCTCTCCACTTTAATAACACCCACATCGCCATCTTCCCATGACCTCATCAGCTCAACCCTTGCTCCTCAGCCTGCAAGCAAATTGCGACTGCAGTGATTGGAGGCACACGTAGAAGATATATCAAACTTCAAAAAACAGGCTTCTCCCTATATATTCCCCTCTTACCCTCTCCTTTTCTTTGTTTTGAATCTAGCTATCGTATCCTTTTTCATAAAAAATTCCATGCTTATCTAGTAACTTAAAATGAAAGGAAAAAAAAAAAAACGTATAACCTACGTCCCAAGTCCACACTCTAATTTGTTATTAAATTAAGGAAGAAGTTGACATGATATTCGTTACAATTAAGGGTACCCTTAATTGCATTGTTTCCTTTTGCCACTGCCTAGGAATCATGAGGCACTGATACTAAAATCAAAGTTGTATGCTAGCAAATGGATGATCAAATTCGAAATGGATCGCGACCCAGACTTAGAAAGCAAGATTCAAAATGCACACTCAAAAGGACGTTCTAACCAATGGATGATCCAATTCCAAATGGATCGTATACAGAAGGCAGAAGTGGATATGATCCGAAATGTATCTGTTGACACCCTCACTTTTTATGTTCCGTAAAGATCAACGGTCTTCATTTTTTCGGTGGACTTGTGCCTGAAATCTCCTGGGATCACTGGTTTATATCTTACAGTGGGGCCTACTTATGAGATGGTCTCGATCTTCTGACTACATACTCACGTGCACGGTGGGGAGACCAGTGCCCTCGTCGCGACACTACAAGAAAATGAGTTATTACTGGCATTCCGGAATGTCGCTAATCACAAGCAAAATTTCACCCGCGTTTTAGGGAAATGCTGATATATCTAGTGTTCCTAAAGGGTTATACCGACGTTAAAATTAAAACGCCGGTGAAATTCCTTACACCGGCATTTAAAAACATCACAAAAAAGATAGCTTTTAACGCCGAAAGTAATATATTCACCGGTGTTTAGAAAAGTGTCGATGTATAGATACAAACACCGACGGTTTTGTTACTCGTTAGCATTGCTGAAAACATTGAACTTCTGCGACATTCAGAACCGTCACAAATTACGGAACCATATGTCAGTATGTACTATTTACGTTTAAGAACGTCGGTGAATACAGTTTTCAGTGGTGTTTAATATGAATACCGGTGTATTGTATGCACCGACGGATTGTGAATGTTGGTGATTAGTGTATTCACTGACGTTTCCTTCTGAACGCCGGTGTATATGTATTTTTTTTAAGTATTCATTTATATCACCAAATAGGGTACATATTGTAACACATTTAGAACCTGCTCTGCTGTCACACTGACATTCGCATTTATGCTCTCACAAACTTGAGATCACAGATTCAATCCTAGCTTAGTTGACGAAAACACTGCTGTGATTACATGGAAAACAAAAAAAAATTGTGACTCAACAAAGACATGTGAATTTTTTTTTTAAGGATTCTTCTAAGCAAAACACAAACTGAACTGTTGAATATAACTTAAGACTTGCTCTTGAAGTTTGGCATTCGATGCAACTGCAACTCCAATTGTCCTACACGGACTTGATTGGATCTGTTAACCTGAGCGGCCATCCCTCAAATAGATTGCCTTTTAATATTATTCCAGATCATCAGTCTCCATTGAAAACTTCATTTCGTGGATCTGATGGTATCAGCTTCTTAAGGGCGAACCTGAACAAATTTGAAAATCTATTGGAATCTGAACCCAATTTAGCTATTGCCCATGCCAAAGAAAGAACGCAGGATCCAAAAACAGCAGTTATAATATGATAACTTACAGCCAGCAATGTCACTATTAGTGTGAAGATGGTCATTAAAAAAAACTTATTTATTATCAATGCCTCAATCAATTTCATATCTGTCTGCATCTAAACACCAGTTGAGCACCCCCAACTCTTGAGCACTCCTAACTCTGCATGATATGATTGTTGTCTGGAAGTTATTTCATAACTTCATACATGGCTTGGTGAAGAAATAACACGTAGTAGTAAAGAAGTGGACGTGCAAGTTATCAAAAGAAACAAATTCCTTTGGATCAATATGATGGAGAAGTCTATGGTCTTCATCACTGTTAAGCCTAAAATTGGTAACAAATATGACAGTGACGAAAGAGCTGATCTGGTGGGCCCAAGGGACTGAGCTGATGGAATGAAGCCCTGCACAAGAGCGCACGAGGTCAGAAGACCAACCCGGAGTCGTACTTCGGACGGGCCCTTCGACACTCAAGTCAGTATGAGCAGAAGTGCAGAGCCAAAACTTTAAGAGTGGTTGTTCAGAAGTTATTACCTCTTGCTTTGAGCCTTGAGAGGCCCTTTATGGAGGGGGACCTGGGGTGGTTGGATTACCTACCCCATGACAGGTGTCGGCCCTTTTGTGGGTTTAGGTTTACCTACTCTTAGGTAATTACCAGATTACCTCTGGGCGGATGCTGGATTTGTGGTGAGCCTTTCTGGGGCCACGTGTCGACAACTAATTAGTTGTTGTTTTTCATACCCCATCAGTTGCCCCCCAGTTCTCCAAGTCATTGTAGTGATTTGGAGAAGTGTGAGGAGTTATGTTCCTAAACGGTAGAACAAGCTAGTGTTTGGGATGGCTCGATGAAATGAAGTAAGGGGTTCGGCTGGAACTGACCGGCCAAGCCGTCTGACCGGCCTATGACGGCCAGAGGTCGAAGTGTAAAATTTGTCCGGCCTGGGACGGCCAGAAGTTGAAGTGTAAAATCTGTCCGGCCAAGCCGTCTGTCCGGCCTGGGACGACCAGAAGTTGAAGTGTAAAATCTGTCCGGCCAAGCCGTCTGTTCGGCCTGGGACGGCCAGAGGTTGAAGTGTAAAATCTGTCCGGCCTGGGACGGCCAGAAGTTGAAGTGTAAAATCTATCCGGCCAAGCCATCTGTCCGGCCTGGGACAGCCAGAGGTTGAAGTGTAAAATCTGTCCGGCTAAGCCGTCTGTCCGGTCTGCAGGTCGGCTATCAGATCCACGCTGGGCGGTTGCGCTGAGGTTGCTACTTCTTCTGCCCGAGCCAGGGGCGGTTCCTGGAGACGGGCAGCTTGGACAGGGGGAGCGCGGCTTAGCGTAGCCTGCTTCCCGCTGTCTCGCTGGTGTCCCCTAGCTGCGGGGGACAAAGGGCTATTCGTTGATGGGGATGGCGTCCGGCGAATCGGTGCTCGCTTTCGCCGGGGATGACGGTCCCCTGGCTGTTCCTCGTTGCCTTCGTCATAGGTTTCTGTCTGGTCCTGCGTTGTCAGGGGCCTCTCCGGGGCCGGAGGAGGCAAGCGTTGGAGTAGTTCTCGGCGGAGTTCGTTGAACATCTCCATGGTGGGGACCATCTGCGGTGCGCTAGAGGAGGGCTGGTGTCGGCCCGAGAGTGGTGAGTTGGGCTCTCGGGAGCTTGAGGTGTTGGTTTGTGCCGCTGAGCCTGACTCCTGGTTATTACCCCTGTTTCTTGCTGTTGTGTGTGGTTTCTCATCGCCATAAGGCGTTCAGTACTCGACGAGTCCCACGGATGGCGCCAATATGATGGCGTCTGAATCCGGGTCGGTGATCGCGCGGTCGGTAGAGGGCCTCCGCGGGGTCTGCAATCACAAACAAAGGGGGTCAGGGGGTCCGGGGTGGGTCCCGGACGACCACTTCGACACCCAAGTCAGATCCTTCGACCAATCAATATAAAGGACAGCGGGAAGGGGAAGGGGTTTTGATCAAGGTTACCAGGGCCAACGCGCAGGCTCCTTTCTGGGTGTGTAAATGAGTGGGTCGGAGGGAACTAGCAGGGAGAGTAGGATTGCGTTCCTAGTCTCCTCTGTTGTTGCCTCGCCTCTTTTTCCGGTTGCTTTTTGCGGGGCTAAGAATGGGGGAAGTCCTTTACAAAAAATGTGGATCCTCTCTCTTCTTCATTTCCCTTCCTTTTAAAGGGAGGTGCGTGGCCCTTTTCATCATTATGGAGAGAAAGCCTTCCTTTGCAGGATTGGGCCGTCCCCGTGCCTCGCCGGCGTGCGTGGCTTTGCCGGCCATTTCCTTCCATAATTTGTGATGATGAGGCCTGGATGGTGACACGTGTCATGTTTGCATGGTCTTTACCATTTTCCAACGTCTTTCTTCATGATGACTAGGCTCTCCTTGTGCATGGACGACACGTGGCGATATCTGAGAACGACGCCGTATTTGTGTCCCATCAATCCATTCTTCAATAATAATAATAATAAGATCCATCAAAACCCACAAATTTATTGAACAGAGAATTGAGAAGCTTCTTCCTACAGGTCAATAGACACAAACTTATTGAATAAAGAATTGAGTAATGGCAATTGAGAGAGTGGGATCCAAGATATCTAGATGTGGCTTTTGCAAAGGCGGAGTCAAACCACGTTAGCACAACAACACTTCTTTCTACAGGTCTCTGACTTTCAGTTCTGTTCTGAACTTTTTTAAGTACTTCAAACCCAATCCTTATCATAATCAATAACTTCTCACCTTCAATACAAAATTGCTAAATGATCAGGGTTCTTAATTTAAGAAATTCATGCAATCTGCTATGGATTAATCATCACTACCAAAAATTTCAACAAGCATCCATTTTTCAATATAAAAAGATTCATCAAAACCCATCAAATAAAAGCCGCAAATTTATTAAACAACGGATGACAAGTTTATAATATTCTTTCCTTTTTTCCAAATTAAACATGGATGTAAAGGAGAGCTAAATCATACAGGGGTCTTTTTTTTTTCTTTTTTTTTTTGAGAAAATTATAGATGGGTCTTTATAATCCGCCTCCTAGCCAAGAATCTCGACACGGCCGGAGTAAGCGCGATTGTAACCGGAACCCTAATCGGAAACAGTGCTTTGTTACATAGCACTGCCAAAGCTAGGGCACCGCCACTCGAAGCCACCGACTCCGCGGTTTTGTTCTTCTTCTTCAGTTCGGACTGAGATGGGTTCGAGTCCTCTACCACAACGTCTCCTGTTTGAGAAGGAGACATGGATGAATTGGGTTCGGGTTTGGGTTTGGGTTTGGACAGGCCTGAAAGCCCTATCTTTCCGAGCACCGATTCCACGTCTACGTTGTTGTTGATTGCAACGTATAGGCCGGTAATGGAAGCTGCAGAGACGGAGAGGTGAACTCCGAGGGCTACTTTTCCGTATTTTTTGAATAGTTCTCTGAAACGCCCTCCATACGCCATTGGGTCAGAGCTTTATGGTTAGGGTTTTTGGTAGGGGAGAAGTGAGAGAGGTGTTGGGTTTTAAGGGGTTTTAGTTGAGGGTTTTATGGCCAACCCAGGCGTGCTATATCGGACGTCCATCTAGTTAATGAAAACTCTATTTGAAATCCAATTTGCTCTGTTTGGTTGCTCATTTTGGGGGGATTGTAGGAGTTTCAAATGCTCGAGATCTTCCAAAGATCTCCCCAAAGCATGTTTGGTTGTCATGTAGATGTTTGACCACTAGACAACTTCTAGACATCATTATTGCATTTTATCCTAGGTGGCGCCTATGAGGCGGAGATGTTCCCCCCATAATCTTCTCTCCTTTTTTCATCAAAATGGAGAAATTTGTGTGGGGAATTAGGAGAAGATTCTTGTCTTATTCTTTTTCTCTCTTTCTCTCTCTCCCACCCTATATTTTGATAACGACACCCAACATTTTCCGCTAGTTTTCTCGCGCAACCAAACACTACTCACAAATCTTCTCCCTAATCTTCTCCCCATCTTCCATGCTTGTCTAATTCTGTTTGAATTCTTCTTCTCCTAATCTCCCAGCCATCAACAACCAACCAAACAGAGCAATTGGGATTTTGGAGTTATGTCTCCAGATCCCATTAGGATCCGAAAAGATATGGGCAGATATTCAAGATCCACAGAGATGCGCCTAAAATGTTGTGTATAGTTTAGGGCGGTGATAAATTCACCCCCTTGTATTACAATATTCACTCCTTATTATTTCAAAATGGACTGTACAGCCCACACCATAGCATGATCCAAACCGTCTATCTGGATCCAGATCTACCTATGACGTGGTCAGGATCCATTTAGATCGCTTATCGGATCCTTGTTGAAGTGTTTTTTTTTATATCCTACTCTCTGAGTCTAGGTCACAATCCATTTCGACTCGGACCGTCCGTCCATCAGAGTGTCCCAAGTGTTGTCCACCGTTCGGGTTTAGGGTTAAGTGAGAGAAGAGGGAAGAAACACCAGGACAAAGAAGAATCATCATGGAAGTGAAAAGCCTAGTAAAGTTTTTAAATATTATGAAATTAACCCTAGTAAACAGACATAAATGAACATTAGCATGAATGATATATTCATACTTTCCACCCCTCCATTTAGACTGGGCATGGGCCGTATGGTTCTTCAACTTCGCCATTTCTCTAAGAAAAACGAAGAGGAAAAAAGAAGAAGAACGGTAACAGAATCGATTTTTCAATTTTTTAAAGTTCGAGAAAATGAGACTGATTGAAAGTAAAAATAGAAAAAATGGATGATGATACCTGTGAGGAGAGGAGGACAAGTTTTCGCAGCTTGGTTGAGGTTGGCTTAGGGTTAGGATTTTTATGGGTGAAAGAGAGCCACTAGGAATCAAGAATATCAACTCTTTGAGCAGTAATAAAATCCGCCCGAATCCCGACTTTTTTCTCCTCAGGTCTCCCCTTGCGCTGACTAAGTGGAACCAAATGCCGGGATCGACGGAGACAAAATCAGACGCTGATCTAATTCCGGATTCTGGCAATCCAAACCTGCTCTTACGCTTAAGTGACCATTTAATTACCCCCCCAATAGGTAACTCACAGAGTCACAGTCATGAATGAAATCTGAATTTTTTTTCTCTTTCTTGACTCTTGACCTTACTTGTAAAGTTCGTTTCGTTTAGCCCAAAATGAGCAAAAATTTTCATTCCGGACCGAAATGGGTATATATTTCCATTTTGTTCCTGATTTCGGTCCACTTCGTCCAAAATCTGACCGAAACTGAAATTTCAGACAAAATGGGCGAACTTGCCCATTCATCCGAAATATGGTAAATATTTTTTTCAAAAAAATTGTATTAATGCCCTTGTAACGGCTAGTTTTTATTTTGTTACGTTTTTAGCTCATTTTGTGACCGTTTATGATCATTTTAAAGCTGTTGGAAGGGTATTTTTCGTCTTTTCTCATATACATGCCCTTACACCTCCATATTTCTATCATTAGTTGTTTTAAACATGCAGCCTCTCACATACACAGCAACCTATTGGAAAAGTGTACAACAAAGGGAAGTAGTGCCACTATTGAAGCATAGCATCACAAATATCAAATTCTAAATACAGATGTTAGTACCACCCTGGTCAAGAAATAATATTGGTTCTTTTAGATTTTCCAATTTTTATTGAGTTTGGTTAATATCTTCTTGGAGTAGCAGTTATTTTGTGTTAAAAGAAAAAACGAAAAGAAAACATCTAGAAAAGTTTAATCGGCGTGTGTGCTATGATGAGGCTACTCAGAGCCCCTCTTTTCTTTTTCTCTTTCTCCTCTTCGTGTTTTGTGTCGTATTCTTTTGTTTTGTTTTCAGAATTCTTGCTTTCGGGGCTAATCGACTTCATTCATTGTGGAACAATTTGATTCACGTGACCGATCTTTCATCTCTTGCCCACTTGACTTCGTTCCTTGTGGAACAAGTTGATCGACATGGCTTATCTTGTTATCTTTGACCCAACGAGCTTTGTTTCATATGGAACAAGCTAGTTGAGACATTCCTTTCCTCGGCCGAATTGGCTTCGTTACGCATGGAACAAGTCGATCAATGATGAGTTATTTACCTTGATCAAACCGGCTTCGCTTCATATGGGGCAAGTTGGTTGTAATTATTATGTTTCTCGGTCATCTCGACTTCGTTCCTTATGGAACAAGTCAACCGACGACGAGTCTCTTACATTGGTCCAATAGACTTTGCTTCATATGGGGCAAGTTGATTAGAGTGAGTGTCTTTTGGTCGAATTGGCTTCGTTCCTTATGGAACAAGTCAATCGAGATACTTGGGTTATTATTTTAGTTGAATCAAGTTCGTTTATTGTGAAACAAGATGATTGAGATATCTTGGAACTGCTTATCTTGGCCGAATCACCTTCGTTTCCTTTTAAGCAAGCCGATCGAGATGGTTTGGGTTATTATCTTGGCCGAATCAACTTTGTTTCTTGTGAAACAAGCAGATCAAGATATTTTGGGTTATTGTTTTAGTCAATAGACTTCGTTTCCTGTGAAACAAGCCGATCGAGGTGGTAGATTTGCATATATTAGTCTAGTCGACTTCGTTTCATATGGAACAAGTCAATCAAAACGACAAGCCCCCGCCATTTACATTTTGTCCGCTCCTTCAGACTTTGCCTTAGCAATTGGGACCTTGGTAGGGTTTATGTGATCTTCATCCATTCATTTCGGGATCTTCTTTGCCTTTCGAGATTTGCTTCAGATTTTCACGATTACCTCCATTGTGTCTTCGAGATTTTCTCTCCGATTCTAGGGATTCCACCGATTTTGGGATCATTTCGTCAGGTTTAGGCGACGACGGACGGAATCCTCCTGAGCCAAATCCCCTGTTCAAAACAAAAGAGATCAAAAACATAAAAACTAAAAAAACACAAAAACTGAAAAACACCAAAACTCAAAAAGGCCAATGATGGTGATTGCCTGGTCACTCGGAGCCTGCCTTTCATTCCATCTAAGATTTCGATCGCGATTTTTCGAATTTCATCAGTTTTTCGAGGTTTTATCGGATTTTCGGGATGGGTAATGACGTAGCGCGGCCTCCCTTCACAGGGACTATCCTCGCGAGCCCTTGGGTGATGACGTAGTATGGCCTCCCTTCATAGGGACTACCTTCGCTGAGCCCGACGATAGGCTATGACAACTGCGAGACTGATTTTTCCATCTCCTAAGGATCAGAATTGCTTGGATAGATTCCCTCGAAATCGCCCCTAAGCCTATTGTATCGTATGCCCTCTTTCTTTTTTCCTGGCATCTTGGTTCTCGCACCTGGTCGATTTCCGGGCTTCTTCTGCTTGTATCTCGTAGTTTGTTGATTGCTTGTGTATTTATTTTTAGTTCGTCTGTATGTTTAATTTTTAGTTTGCTTGTGTGTTTACTTTTCAGCATGTGATTGGTTACTGCTTTCTTAGCACTATATCTTGCTTAGCTGTAGTCGAAGACATGTATTATGGTCATGCAACTTTAGAGTTGCACTAGTCTCTCATGCCTCCCTGCCTATTTGAGAGATTACTTGAGTGTCATTGATGTATTATTTGAGTGATAAAAAGGGTAGATGGCAGATTCTAGTGCTCCATCCAGGGTCGTGCGATGCTAATATCAACCCTCCTTTATATTGATCGATGTGGATTGTTTGTGTTAGATATATTTTCTTTTTCTTGTAATGTGTATGTGATTCGATCTAGGGAATTAGAGGGAGAAATCCCTAGAATTTTGTGGACTCGTCATGGAAAGTGAGGAGCAAACCCCGTTTCGATCCTTCTCATGCAGATCATTGGCAGATGGCCTACCTTGGTCAATTCCCTTTGATTGGCGATTCATGTGTGTTTGATTGCTTGATACTTGATAGTTGAGCCAATCAAAGCGGGTTGATCAAAGTGGTAAAGTAGGACCACTTTGTAGATAGATATTTTCGGGGATGTTTGTTTCCATTTTATGTCTTTTAGCCAAAAATTCTAAAAACTAATAAAATTGGCATTAGAGACCGAGTTTTATCAGGCGAATGGGGTGCCTAACACCTTCCCCATTCGCAATCAGGCACTGACCCATCACTTTGGGGAAGTCGACCTGCCTTTTTCAGCATAGAGTTTTATATAGGGTTCTAGGCCCTTCATCTTAGATGTCGACTCTACCTTAGTCCCCATTGGAATCTTGATCCATGTGGGGAAACATCGATTTGAGCGAGAGAGTGAAGTCAGCGATTGCCACACGGAGTTCTCCAAATGTGGAGACTAAGGCCGTATTCGGGGTAGGCGCTGTAGTAGAGCCCTCGTGGCTCTTTACGCTACTAGCGCTCCCCCTCTGAGCTTCACGTGATTACTCAGGTCCCACACTCGACGAAGAGTCCAAAATTTTAGAGATGCAGATGCGAAGGATTATAATCCAAGGGATTGAAACCCGAGTATAGTGATTTCATCACAGCAATCCAAGGATGGCCGTCTCAACTAATGTCAGGCCACGTTTGGATACCCACAAGATTTAGATTTGGATTTAGTTGACATTTTGAATTTGATCAGATCCTAAAAATTTCCAAATCAACTACAACAGTGCAAAAAATTCTGATTTTGAAATATGTTCTGCGAGACATTATTTGGAAATCAATATTTGTGGCAACTTCCTTCACCGTCGCTGCTCGTCCTCGACGTTGCTCCGGCAGCAATGAGACATCCCCCCTCCCTCTCTCTCTCTCTCTCTCTCTCTCTCTCTCTCTCTCTCTCTCTCTCTTAAAACATGTTCATGAAGATGATGGATGTAAAACTCAAATCCAAATCAAAATACAAATGCATGAGGTATCCAAACGGGCCCTTAATTTAATTAGAGAGTCTCTAAGCAAATCAAGAGAGTCTAGCAAAGCAGATTGTTGGATCTATGATAAAGGAGAATGATAAAGTTCTCTTCGCTGACCGAGGAAGGAAATTTCTGAATTCTAAGAATCAGAAAAGCAAGGCAAAGGCCAGATCCGATCAAAGGCAAGAAAGTTCTAATCAAGGGGGAGTCTTTAGCGGTCGTGATTCTGAGAAACAAACTCGTAACACGGGACAAAGATGGGTGTTGTTACAACTGTGGTAATAGAGCCAGGGTCTGGTAACTCCTATGTGCCATCGATGATGGAGAAAATTCCCACACTGCATCCGCATGGAAGGGTGGGATTGTCCATGTTGCTTCCGCATGGAGGAGGAGATTATTGGGGATTCCACGTGAAAGAAAAGATCCCACATCAGAAAAGTGGAGAGATGTGGATGAGCTTATAAGAACTTGGGCACCCTCCCCTTAGCAGCTTGCTTTTTTTGGCTAGCTTTTAAAGTTGAGTTCTACCTTGGTCCCAACAGATGGTTAGTCAATAACGTCCACGCAAAAATCAATTTAGAGACGTATCATTTTAAATTGTCGCTAAATATTAATGAAGTGTGAGGTAATTATAGTTGCCGCCATTGTTCTCTTATAGCGATGAAAATATTTCTGTACTGAATTCCTATTTTCTTGTAGTGGTAAATATTAACTGCCAATGCATCCCTATGACTAAACACAAATTTGTACTTATTTTTAGATCACAAGCATATCTTTTTCAAAGTCTTAAACCCAATATGCTTCTCTTCTTTAACATGAAACAATTTTGAATTTGGCCAACGACTGCGGTTGCAACTGTTGTATGTCTTTGGCAGTCGTGATCGGTTTCACAAAGAGGTGGGTTTTTATAATCAATTTACAACAATTAGAAAAAAGACGATTAAATGAGGCTTTAGATGTTGTGTGCAGGTGAACTCCAATATTTTTCTAGAAGTATAATGGTCCCACTTTAAAGGATGATCCAAACCATTCATTTATTGGGCCACAACGTAAATGTGTTGTACCCCGAAAATCAATTCCATAGGATGACCCTAACTCTCTGATTTGTTGGACCCCAATGGGAGAGAAACGAAGAAGTAGAATTTGCTGTTGGAAATGCCCATGCCTTATAGTAGGTAATGGAACCTCTCCCATTGGGGTCCAAGAAAGATAAGCCCTCAAAAGATGGAATGAGGAACTAGCCACCACAAGCAGCTATTTGATGGTGAAGAGGTTTCAAATAAAACATGGGAACCTATTTTTTGGCTTTCTCTCTCTCTCTCTCCACTTTAATACCACGCACATCGCCATCTTCTCATGACCTCATCATCTCAACCCTTGCTCCCCAGCCTCCAAGTAGATTGCTAATGCAGTGATTAGAGGTACACGTAGAAGATATATCAAATCTAATTTGCAAATCAACAATTTCCTCGTTCAAGATCAAGCAAGTTTACTTCAATATTGCTTTCAAAAATAGGCTTCTCCCCTCTTTCCCTTTCCTTATCCATGTTTTGGATCTAGCTACTGTATCATTTCATAAAAAATTTCAAGCTTATCTGGTAACTTAAAAAACAAAAATGAATGAGTGTGCCCAATTCGAAAATGATGTGACCCATACTACAAAAATAATCCAAAGTCGAAATGGAATGTGACCCAGACTTAGAAACTAAGATTCAAAATGCACACTCAAAAGATGATCCAATTCCAAATGGATCGGATATGATCCGAAATGTATCCGTTAACACCATTACTTTTGAATTTTGATGTTCTATAAATATCAACGGTCATCATTTTTTATATCTATAGTGGGCCCACTTATAAAATAGTCTAGATCTTCTCACCGCATATCCACGTGTACGGTGCTAGGCCAATTCCCTCGTTGGGAATATTTTTCGCTCCTTTTTAGGATAATGCGCCCCCCTTTTAACGTGGGGCAGACCTTTAACTTTAACGCTTTATGACGTCAAATCACGTTAACAGTGGGGCGAATTATTCTTCAGTGGGGCGAACAAATCATTACCCGTAACTTTATTGCAGTCTTTTTACACGTGCCACTGTAGTGGATGGACACGTGGACCCCCTAACTCATGATTTCACTCGAACTTTCCCTCCTTCCAAGACGATAACCATTTCTCTCTCTCACTCTCTCAGAGGGCTTATTCCCATTTTGCCATGGCGTTTTCTCACTATTTACCTGCCGTACCCCTCTTTTCTTCAAACCCTACAGAAATGCCGATGCTTCTCAGACCTTATTTGTCTTATTATTCTTCATTATCTCTGCCTCTTGATCGTCTCTCGCTCGCTTTTCCTTGTAATCGGACCAAACCCTCAATCTTCTCTCCCTTCCCAAAACCCACTCACAGAGGTTTGATTTCATCTTTCTTTTGCTCTTCTATTTGATCTTCTACTCATAGGTATGATTCCAATGTTTTTGTTTTGTTTAAGTATTTTCTTATTTGGAAAGGTGGGTGTGGGGCTTGATCATTGATTGGAATTTCTTTTTAGTAAATTGGATAGGTCCTTTTTAAAAAAAAAAAAACTTGAGCCAAATTGAAACTTGAAAACCCAACAAAAAAAATATGATTTTGGGGTCGAATCTAGTTTTTTAGACATGGGTTTGTAACTTTGTATAGTTTATCATAGTTATGCTAGAGTGAGAAAATTTTCTTTTGATGAATGTGTTCTATATGGCTTAAATTGATGGCTGTTTTTTGTCTGTTTAATGGATCGGTTAGCAGATAACATTACTTTGCGTTTGTAGGAAATTGGCATTTTAGTCTAGGATGCATTGACTATTTTGTTGTTGAAGAACAAATATTTTGAGAAAGAGCGAAAATAACTTCATTGTTCTCTATTCTCACCCTGTTATTAATAACTGTAAATTTTTTTTTTTTTGAAAAGTGGTTGATTTTATTTAAGATAAAACTGACCGAAAAGGTCAGGAAAGTAGAAAAATAAAAACAAAAGTGAATTAAGATAAAGTACAATGGATCACGGAGGCATAAAGTCAAAGGGAGCCAGACTCTCTCTAAGGGCACCCGCCCTAGCCAGCTGGTCAGCTTCGCTATTAGCTGATCTTTTAACATGATGATAAACTATAAACTATACCGTGGTTTGCCGCACAGTCCAATCTCTTCAATAAAATGTGCAAACCGCCAGTGGGGTGGATGACTACCAGTCAACCATCTTATGATTTTGTGAGAGTCTCCTTCCACTATTAGCCTTGAAGGACTGCTCGAACTTCTGCTTCATTTGACTCTGAAACTCCTATTGGTGCTGAGAAGGCCCATCTCGTAGAGCCCAAATCATTCCTAAGAAGACCTCCTATGCCAGCCCTACTTGGGTTGCCTAAGCTGGATCCGTTAAAATTGAGTTTCAACTTCCCTGGCTTGCTTAAGCTGGATCCGTCAAAATTGGGTTTCAACTTCCCTGGCTCAGGGGGAAACCATTTAGGAGCAAGGGCTTCCTTATGCATCCTATCTCCAATAACTTCTCTCCAATAATTCCAAAGATCAGTAAACGAGGTAAACCTGAAACAAGGAAGAACTTACACCCATGATATTACAAGTGATATCACCTCAGTGTATAGGAAACAACTGTAATTTTAATAAAAATAATTCTCCTCCATATGTGATTGGTGGCTTCGAAGCAAAAACTGACCCAAGCGTGGGCATCCCCGGTGCCGGGCTTTGTGAAATTCAATTTTGACGACTCTAGCTTTGGTAATCAGTGTCCGACTAGTATTGGTGGGGTCTTAAGGAATTGTGAAGGTGAGGTGTTGTGGGCTTTTGCTGGCCCCATTGGGATCTCTGATGCAACAGAGGCTGAAGTTAGAGCAGTGCATCAAGGATTGAAGTTACTAGCTAGAGATCGGATGGATAGTTTATTAGTAGAAGTTGATTCTCTAAATGTCATTAGATGGCTCAAGAAATCTCAAAATCCACCATGGCGTTTCGATCACCTATTTGATGAAATGTTTGATTGGATGGCTCAATATTCTTAGTCTTTTTGTCATATTCACTGCTCTGCTTATCAAGTGGCGAGAGAGGGAGTCTCTAAGGACTCTCTAACTCTTTTCGATTCTCTTCCTCCTTAGTTCCCTCTTTTTCTTTGTATTTCACTTTCTTGATGTATCTTGTTCTTCTTCTCTATGTATTTGGCTTTGTACTTTGACCACCTCGTTCACCTTATGTTATAAAATTGGCTATCATTTTTCAAAATAAAAATTCTCCTCCATAGCTGTGAGTATCTAAGAATCAATGACTGAGAATGTATTATAACTCACTAACTTAGCTTTGCTAACTGACACATCCTACGATAACTTCACAATGAATATGTGGTCGGTTATAGTCGTCAATGTGCGTGGGTGACATTGCTCAGAAAATCAATGTATGTAGATACATGGAGTGTATGCCTTAGTTTTTACTGAAAACGTGAATTGAGCTAGTCATGATCAGTCATATCCAATGAAGGTAATAGTTGAACAAATTTCCTCTGACAAGTATCATTATGATATGACTTTAAAAGTTTTTTGGGTTTCTAATGTATACCAGTTTGCAGATCACTTTCTAAACGGCCAATATCAAAATAAGTCAAGTTGGAAGGTGAATTGTGCCAAGTTATTCAGGCCATCTGATGATATTTATTTATTTTTTGAATGGTGCCATCTGATGTTATTTGCTTTGCCTTCACCATTTTGCTTAATAAATCCCAATTTATTCTTTTAATCATCATTAAAAAGCTTTCCCAATTTAACTGTTTATCCTTATTTTTACTTACATACATGATTGGTGGCCGAATAATTTTTCTGTGATGTGTTTTCAGCAAGGGCAGAGCTGCAGGACTCTGTTGGTGGTTTCGCTGCAAGTGCTCTTACAGAGTTCAAACATGTGCTTCTTCCAATCACGGACCAAAATCCGTATCTTTCTGAGGGAACGAGACAGGTTCTTTCTATCTTATTATAACTCCATACAATAATTGTTATGTATATCACTGTCAATGTTTAGAAATTCCGACTTGGTTGAGAACTCGACCAAGGTAAAAAGGAGTTGACTTAGGCGAATCCATGATTTCCGCAGGCAAGTTTTCATTAATTCGGTTGAGTGAAGGTTTTTTGATTGACTTTGTAGGATAAAACTAGGATCTGGACGAGAACTAGGCCAAGATAAAGCTAGTCATCTTGGGCAATTCTGCAATTGATTTGGGGGAGTTTTTAAATAGTGATCAATATCTTAATTTGGTCAAAATATGCCAATTACTCCAGTTGGATAGCTTCTCTACTTGAGCACTATATCGATTTTTTTCTTTAATGTGAACATCAAAGTTGCAAATTATGTCAGTTAGTTCATGCACCTTGAAGAGCTATATATTTCTCCCTTGGCACCATCCAGATTGCCCTTCCAAGATTGACCTCGGATCACTGTCCCTTACTCCTGGATCCAAAACTTGGGTCGTGTTGCCTCCACCCCTCCACCCCCAACCAAATTTTGATTTAAATTGGCATGGCTGGAGCACCCTCAAATCCTCAATTACTTGATAAACTCAAGGTGCCGGTGTATGAAGCTGTTGTGTTGGGATCGATGGATGTGAGACTTGGCCAACATTAAGATTTGTTAAAACAAAACTAAAATTTTGGGCTGAGGAGTTCAATGAGCTAACCAAAGGGAAGCAGAGATACTTGAGAAATTAAATGTGCATGACTACATCTGCAAAGAGAGGGAGCTCAGTGTATCCGAATCCTTGGAAAGGGCCACACTTCTGGAAGACTCTAACCATTTCATCATTCAAGAGTTGAAGCGGAAACAGAGATCCAGAGCCAAATGGTTGAAAGACGGTGAAAAAACGTCGCGTATTTTCATAGCATTGCATGCCAGCAATCGAATTAATTCTTTGATGGTAAATGGAGCAGAGCTCGAGGATCGCTGAGCTATTATGACCTAAATTGTTCCCTTTTTTCAGTCTCTGTATACCTCAGAGGGTCAGGTTTTACCCAAGTCAGAGGGTGTATAATTTGAAAAACTGGACGAGGATTGTTGTTTGGGGCTGGAAAGGCCTTTCTCAGAAGTGGACGTCATGAATGCAATGTTCGCTGTCAGGCCAGATGGATTTTGTATGACCTTTATCAAGTATGTTGGAAATGGATCAAATATGACATAATGAACCATTTTAAGGAATTCCATATTGGAAACAATATTAGTCGAAGCTCAGGAGCCACTTTTGTCACCCTTATCTCTAAAAGAGAGGGTATTGAAAACTTTTCTGACTGCTGTCTTAGCCTGATAGGGAGCGTGTATAAGATTCTCCGAAAAGTACTGGCTAATAGACTACGTGTGGTCATGGGAAATATTATCTTTGTGGATAGGGAGATGGTCTTCATTAAATGAGTATAGAATCTAGGATACCACAATATGACGATAATTTAAAACTGCTGACCTTCTTCCAGAAAGTGATTCGTTTTAGAGTGGAGACAGGGATAAGATCAAGTTTTGGACTGACCCCTCGTGTGGGAGCGGATCACAAAAAGATGATGACCTTACCCTATATAATTTGCCTTCACGCAAAGATATGTGTGTGGCCTCAATGTTTCAAAACACGACCGAAACAAATCCTAGTGGACTCGGCACAAGGGGGTCGAGTCTTGGTTGGCGCAACTGAGTACTCAGTTGACGCGGTCATAACTCGAGAGTCAAATGAGTTTTGATTGACTTTGCTTGGCAAAACACAGATTTGAACAAGAATGCGGCAATGGTAAAAGGTAGTCAACTCGGGGGAGTCCATGATGACGCGGGGGAGTTTTGATTCTTTTGAAACCCTGGTGTGGCGGAGTGCTTTAGAGGAAGGGAGGGTGTGATGGATTGGAACTTCTTTTATAGAAGGAACCTAGGTGTGGTGGCCTCTTTTGTCGACAGAATCAACCCTATTTATTTGAGGGGTTGGGGAAGTGATAAAAGGGTTTGGACTTGGACCATGGTTGGTTGGTATCTTCACTGTCAAATTGTTTTTTGATCATCTGGTCCTTCCATCATGTTTTTCTCCTGTCCTGCTAGATTATGTATGGTAATCTAATGCTCCTTTGAGAATCAATGCCTTTTGGCTGGACTGCATGCCTTGATAGGATCCTCAAGATTGATCACCTTCGAAATAGAGACACGTTAATCCTTAACCATTGTGACATATGTTTGTCTCATGCTAAGTCAGTCAACCGCCTTCTGTTACATTGTTGCTTCACTTGCTCTTGTCCTTTGTGTTGGAATGCTTTGGAGTCAGCCGTGTTCTCCCTAGTCACTTTTTTCAGTCATGGAGATTTGCTCTTGGACCTCTAGAGGAAGAATTTATTGGAACCTTTTCTTAGCTACCACACTACAGCTTGTATAGAAGGAAAGAAACAGGAGTCTTCAAAGGAGTATCCAAAGGTGTGAGGAGATCAGACATAGCAGCCTCCATTTGGAGGGTCTGTGACCTAGATGGATTCCTTAAGGATCAAGCTGAACTTTGATCGGTCGAGCTTAGGTAACCCTGGCCTGACATTTGGGTCCTTTAGGAGAGGGGCTCAGGAGGAGGTTCATGTTGTACTCCATGGAGTCAGATTGCTTGACGACATCTGGATAGAGAGGATTATTATTGAGGGGGGCCCTCAACTTCATTTTGTGGCTGAGGTATCAAAATTCCATTCCACAGCGGTTTGCAGATTCTATAGAGGAGATTCTTGACTGACTAGATGGTCACGATCCTGTGATACGACATTTCTGGAGGTCAGTCAATTCAGAGGTGAATGCCTTGGCCAGGTTTGGAGTCGACAGAGAGGAGATCATGATGTGTGATCACTTTCTGCCTTGAGCTTGGCTGCTGTTTGATTGTGTTTTGTTTATTTTTCACCCCTATACAAATCAGAACTGTATCTGCTTTGACCATCTTGGTCATTGGCTTTTGCTCATTTCATCACGATCCAACAATCGAAAGAAATAGTTTTTTTTTTTTTTTTTTGTGAAAATTTTCTAGTAATCCAAAGAAATACTTTAAACTTTGATTTTGTATACGTATCCTGTGCCTTCTCTCATGGTATGAGATACCTATATCTATATCTGTATCCTATATTTTGGTAAATTCCCGCCTCCATATGCTTATCTCTATTTGGGTATCATAGTACGAAGCATCCTCTTTTGCTTCCCATTCATGTATGAGGCCCATCATAGACCTAAACCCTTCTAAACAAACTCTCCTGTGAATTGAGTACTTCGCTCCGACTTCCATCACTGTACATAAAGGTATCACTAACAAGTTGAAGGTGCGAAACAATTGGCAGGCCCATACTCGTCACCGTATAGGCCTCCTCCCAACCATCAATGATCAATTCTCAACCAACATGCCAAAAGCCTTTGAAATGATATCAAAGAGGAATGAGAGAGTTAGTCCTTTGCCAGGGACCTCTTGCACTTCTAGAGAAGCCTCTACATTCATAGTGATGTAAAGAATTGGGCCAAAGAAACACCGCTATCATCTGTCACCTACATGAATTACCAAAATTGATCCTACAATGCATCTAATCCAAGGAATCCTAATTTATGTGCTCACTACGCTTCCCCGTGTTTAATTTAAAAAAGATGCCTTCTCCAGATCAATTTTACAAAATAATATGCATCTCTCTTCCATGATTTATTATTTCTCCTTGTTCAAATGTGCCATTGAGGCGATCAAGCGCATCGAGCAGATCCAGTGAACCATCCTATGGGGGATGCTGACGATAATAGAACTTCCTATTTTTATTTTTATTTTGGGGGGGGGGGGGGGAGCGGACGATGAGAGAAAAATCCATCTTGTAAGCTGGAAGTATGTATGTACACTAGTCAATATTAGGGTTTGGAAATTTGTAATCTTAGGAATGTTAACAAAGCATTACTAGGACAGCGGCTCTAGAGATTTGGGAGGAAAGACGCCTGCTGTGGACTAGAATAATTGAAGGTAAAAATGGAGCCCACCCCGAAAGCTGTTACTCTCATGATAATTATAGAAACAATAACTTGATGCTTTGGAGTGGAGGTACATTTTGAAGTAAATGCGCATGTTCTAGGAAGGTATCCGTTATATAGTGTACAAAGGTGACACGATTAGGTTTTTGCATGATAAGTGGTGTTCGGAATCGGCACTAAAAGTTGCATTCCTTGACCTCTATGGAGTGTTTAACCATGAGGATGCATAGAATCAAGAGTGTTTTGGGAGGGAAGACGGTCACCTATCCTGGAGGGAGGGAGGGAGCGAGAGAGACTTTTTGGCTATCCCAGATACCATGTATATCAGGAATAATGGTAGTCATAAAAGGGTTTGGATCTTAACCTCATTTGGGGATTTTAGTGTCAAGTCCTTCAACCTTCATATCTTCTAACCCCTTGTCTCGCAACTAGACAGAGTGTGAAGCATTCGAACCCCTTCCTCGTCTCTTTATATGGGAACAAAAGAATTTGTCGATCGTTTGTTTTTGCATTGCAGGTTTGCCAGACAGGTGGTGTAGGATCCTTTATAGATTTAGCATGTCATGGGTCTTCCCTCATCAGCTTCCCGATCTTCTTCTTGGTATGCTGTGCCTTAGCCCGAGAAAGGGAGAATCCTATTAGAGAATGAAATTCATGGTATCAGAGAGGGTCGTTCGGACCTCGCCCTGAGCACGAGCTGTAGAACTTCATTCTCCGGCGGACGGCTTGATCCGTCGTCCGCCGGGCCCCAACAAATCACCGTTGCAAACACAACTTTTCTTCTTCCTCCTCTTTCATTTCTTTTTCTTATTGTTGTCAGGCTCTCGTGCTTGGATTCTGTTTCTTATAAAAGAAAAGGGTCTTCTTGGCCTTGACTTCACCATGGTGAGGCTTTTCAATGGGATTGGCCCAAGGATGCTTTCATCCCTTCTGTTGAGAGTGGGATTTCTAGATTTTTGCAAAAGGCATATCAAGAAGAGGTGTAAGAAATGCAGCCTCATATTTTTTTATCATTAGGAAAATAATCCCATTCCAAACTTGATAATGACACCCTCCAATAAGTTCTATTCTCACTTTCTTTTTCTTATGAGCCTCTTTTGTGAAACCCTCTCATTTGATATCTTCACTACTCATTCCTCTTGTGTTTCACAAACTACTTGCATCTACATGATAATGACAGCCCCTCAATTTTAATTTCCATGAGGTTGTGTTTTTCTGTAGAGGCACCTCTCTTATGTCTTTGTTGGCACACTATTCCCCATTTTTTTGCTATTTGCACCTTCTTTTGTAATGCCGTGTCCAATTTTTTTGTCAAGATTTGCATCATTGTTCTTGATCGCCAATTGTCGCTCATCTCTATACTTCCATCTTTTTTCTCTCAGTTTATCTCTTCTTTGTTGCCCATTCTGGCATTTGTCCATGGTCCGGCATTGGTCCATAGTGACTCATTTCTTGCCCATTTCAGCATTGGTCCATAGTAACCAGTTTCTTGCCCATTCCGGCATTGGTCCATTGTGACCCTTTTCTTTTTCCCATTCCGGCATTGGTCCATAGTGACACTTTTGTTAGGATCGGTATTCCAAACCGACCTATAATTACTCGCGCATTCTGGCTTGAGTCATTCGTTGAGGCTCATCTTCCAAGCGACATATTCTTCTGCGATGGCAGGAATCATCATCTTATTCGGCAATCAAACATCACTCACCATCATTAGGGGATCTTCATCAGCGTCCAGAAAATCGTGGCAGTGTGCATCAAAATTTACAAATTTTTCACCATTTCAAAAAAAAAAAAATTTACAAATTTTTATATTTCTTTTTGGGAATATCTATTGTAATCAAACGTATATCGATTTTCAATCCATATACGTTTGAGGGGGCATATTAGAGAATGAAATGAAATCAAGATCAAATATTCTGAGATTAGAAGATTTGATTTGATTAGGCTATGTTGGTTGGTTGGGTTAGATTAGGCTAGTGAATTAGATTAGGATAGTGTCTTTCCATAATGTCTTACTCTCTTGCTATGTTTATCATTTGAGTGTTCTATAAAAACACTCCTTGTGCTTAATGTAAATTATCCAAGAATTAGTGAAAACTCCTAAATTTATCAAATCCTATGGATAGTTGCGCTATTAGCATCAGTATGGGTTCTCCGGAAGGAGAGGAACACTTGGTTGTTCAAGAGTGTGATTAAAAGCTCATACTTCATGTACATGAAGATTATATCCCTTATAATCTCTTGGGTGAGGATCATTTCTTGCTTTAGCTTATGCACTAGCTCAAACATAAGGCAGTGCTAGAAGGAGATATGTTCCACTTCGGAAAGGTCAGAGCACATTGTCCCTAGATGGACCCCCTCGAGCCAGGTTGGCTTAAGCTTAACTTTGACGGTTCAGTATTGGAAATCCCAGTCCAACTACGATCGGTGGCCTTCTTAGAGATGAGGTAGGAGGCATCAACTGAACATTTTCTGGTCCCATTGGGTCTAAAGATTCTGATGAGGTGGAAGTCATGGCACTATTACAAGGTATTTGGATCTTGGATATGTTTGATATGGGTCACCTTATGGTTGAGGGAAGATGGACTGGTCACATCCTCTCCGTGGAGGTTCGCACCACTTTTTGAGGAGATCTAGGATCGGCTAGCTGGTTTCCCAATTAGAGTTCATCACCTTTGGAGATCTGCTATTAGTGAGATGGATCGTCTTGCGCTTGCCGGGGTTAACCAGGCCAGCTTGGAGATATTTGACTTCCTCCTTTAGCTTGTTCTATTATTGTTCCTATCCATCTTCTATTTTCTGATTGTATTATGTCGTTTGAGTCTTCTGACCCCCTTTGTAGGGAGCTTTAGTTTCCTAATCAATTAAATGATCATCATTCAAATAAAAGAAAAGAACAAAGAAGACATTGCTTTTCTATGTCCAAAAGCAAAATTGGGCAGGGAGAGCCTGTCAGTCAGTGTCTTGTGCACACTCCCAACAACAAACATAAAATCCATCACTGCCACTTTCTTTCGAACCAACATGATGTTGACTTAAATTCTTCCTTATCAGCGAACTCCTAGAGCACTTAAATCGGGTCCTTGTTACCTAACTTTTTTTGTTAAAAAAGAGTCTTGTGTCAGACACGATTAAAATTAGTCGTGGGAATATCGGTCATCACTTTGTACACACGATTTTAAGGTTTAACTGTCCATTCATGGTGGGTCCTACCATGGATAGACCGTGGTATAGAATCAGACTGATTTGACAATCCTAGCCATTTGATTAGTGGGCTATTGCTTAGTAATGTTGGACCTTGGACAATTTTATTTTTATGCATGGATCTTTCAGTGTGTCCATTCATACTTGTACCGAGTTTTCCTTGAATTACTTTAATAGGTTACATTTACTAAGTTATCCAATGACTTTAATAGGGTACTTGCAGGGATTGAGCTCGTTGCTCAATTGGAAAGTGCAGTCTTGCATCTATGTGGTTACGGGTTCAATCCCAGATTACCTGCCAAAGATAAAAGTCGAATTTTGCTCTGTAAAATAACTGCAGTATTTTATTATACTTGTGTTTCTTTGAACGAGGCATTTATCAGCGCCTCGTATTTTTTTGGGTAGGCTATCTGTTCCCCGTCTTATGGTCTTAAATGTGGGTTTTAATTTTCCCTTTGTAGGCTGCGGCAACTACAACTGCTTTAGCAAAAAAGTACGGAGCAGACATCACAGTCGTTGGTAACGCCCATCTTACCTCTACTAGAGCTATTCCCTTTCTACCAGTCTTAGAAAAGTAAGCTGTAGAGGAAAAGACCTTCTGAGTAAAGAATTTCAAGGGATATAGAACTTGATGTTCCTTGCAGTGATTGACGAAAAACCAAAAGAGTCTATACCAGAGCACGACACTCAACTTTCTAGCATCCGATTTCATCTTCAAGAAGGTTGGTTTGCTCTGTTATTATACTGAAAATGATACTTATGATCTTGGAACTGATAGTATTTTCGATTTGATTAATGTTGGTCTGGTTTCATTTTGTGTAGGTGGGTTTCAGGAATTCAAGCTAATGGAGCGTCTTGGGGAAGGAAAGAAGCCAACGGCAATCATAGGTGAGGTTGCCGACGATTTGAATTTGGATTTGGTAGTGTTAAGCATGGAGGCCATCCATTCAAAGCATGTGGATGGGAATCTATTAGCAGAGTTCATTCCATGTCCTGTTTTACTACTGCCACTCTAGTTTAGATAACCCACATCTCCATTTCATTTTCATCATTTAAGCCTGTAACCAAACTCAATGTCCTCTGCTAGAAATTCACGACTCACAAAGCTTCATGATTTATGTTCCTCAAATCTTCCTTGTTGTATGAGCAGTGAATATGCTTCTGTTTTGCTTTTCTATCATTTTCAACAGTTTCTTTGGATTACTATAACATGTGAAATGATTTCCACACTTCCTGTTTTGGTAATGACGCTTACTTTACTAAATACTTGTCTAAATTGCCGTTGATGGTGATTTGAGAATCAGAACAGCCTCGAACGATTTAAGTGTGGAATGAGGAGTGCCCCATTTAAAGCAAGGGAGTGTACATATCATTTTTCCATTACAATCTGAATTCGTTTGTTCACCGTTCGGGCATTTTCAACAATAGGCTCAATGCTGAAATTTTCAGAGTTTTTAGTCCATGGTTGGGCATCATAATGCCTTGGAAAATCAATAAAATGGGAAGGTAACAAAAGTTCGGCACCACAATTTTGAATCCAGTAATCAGTTTTGAACTCAAAATTGATTATCAAAGTCCAAAACGATCAGGGCCTTACCATTCCCCCTTAAGGGTGTCCAAAGGAGGATTGGGTTGACAAATATACAATACGCGCGGATATGATTATACAATTAGACTCGGTTGCTTTGGATTTTGAGAATTGATTGCATCTAAAACTGATTTTTGGACTCAGAAACGATTAAAATGTACATTCTATAACCAAGTGGATTGAGCTACACCAATGAAAGGGTCTTCTCCCGCACCAACACAGATCTTGTCATGTTTTTTCACCTTCAACAGGGAAGCAGAGGTCTTACCATGGGCTACAGACACAAAATTACATTAAACGAAATGACATTATTAAAAAGCATGGGTTATTTATAATTTCTATGTCTAAGATTCATTGGGGCTTCTCTAATAAATCCCCTTGTTTTAGTACTGATAGTTTCTTCATGGACTTATGTTTGCCTGTTCCTATTGGTGGAAGTGAAGATCCAATGGTTAATTTATTTATTTTGAGAAATATTTCGAATATTCGTTGGGCTCCACGATATCCAAAATCACAGCCGTTGGACAATCCTAACAATCTAATTAGGGTTGAATGAGGACTTTTAGTTTTCTAACTGCCTGTTTATCGTGCTCGAAAGCCCATTGATCACATGGTCAGGATTGCTCGATTTGTGAGATTCTCAGCATGCAGTCTATCATTGATGAGGCCATCAGATGAAGGGTTTGGATCACGTCGATGTAAGCCACATGTAGGATTCCCATCAGATGAAGGGTTTGGATCACATCGGTAGTACCTCCGTTCAGCCTAACGTTCACTTATAGGCATCCATGCCCCACCTTTACCTTCTCAAATGAACCCACTTTCACCATTGTAGAAATCCATACTAAACAGTTTTCCTTTTGATTAAAGCCAGCACTTATTGCAGTTCTTCAAGTGAAGAATCTATTGAGCTTAGAGAATTCAATGCAAAAGCTATATCCGACCTTCATCTCTTTGAGTCCCTTGATTTTTCTCCTCCCCCATACCCGGCCACTTGAAAGCTTGTTCTTGAAAGTGTTGTATTTTGCGTAGAAATGGTTTGGCTTTGGTGGGAAGGTGTGGAAGTGGGTCTAGGGCCCATAGGGAATGAGAGGCCTTTCAGGTGGCAAGAAAACACGGCTGTTTGATTTTGAATAGCAGATGAAAGGTGGTGATGTTTTTTTTCTTCAGGGTTAGTAAAGAGCTCCCTTCCTCGATTTCCAAACATGTTTCTTTTGGCTTGCTGATAGTATATGTCGATTATCTCTCTCTCTCTCTCTCTCTCTCAGCTATCGATGAGATGTTTCTAAGACTATTTAGTTGGGTTATCCCTTGATATATTCTTGTAGGGTGCAAAGGAGTTAGGTATGCATATGATGAACTGACTAAATTGTAATGATTGTATTATTATCCTTCTTTGCTTCTTGTTAAGCTGAAGTTGTAAGTCTTGTAGTTTGCATGGCATGAAAACTCTCTGTGCTGACTAATTGTAATGATTGTATTATTGTCCTTCTTTGCTTCTTTTTTAGGCTGAAGTTGTAAGTATTGTAGTTTGCATGGCATGGAAACCCTCTCTCTCTCTCTCTCTCTCTCTCTCTGGTTGCTATCGATGGGATGTTTTTGGGGCTATTTTTATCTGCTTTTTTCCTTGACATCTTCTCTTGCAGGGTGCAAAGTATTGGAGAAAATTTAACGGTAGAGATGACGGATAATGGAAGTTGAGAAACTTCAAGGCGGATTGTCACTTTCCATAAGACGATATTCGCCCCCACCAATTGTGTGCAAGGAGAACCACGGATTCACCTCCAAGATACAATGAAGCTCGGTGAATCTTTGTCAATTGTTTGATGACGTTTTGCACTAAACGGCAACAATCCCCGAATGACAAATGGATTTAACAAGTATGCAAGATGCTAGTGACTATTTCTCAAAAATAACAACACATTAGAGAGAAAACTTCAAAATCGACAAAACCAAATTTTGAAAAAGCTTTAAGAGGATGAAATTTGCTTTCGAATTTCTAAATTCAGTCTCCACTTGCATTTTCAGATTCCATGTGAAATGGTGAGTTTCTGGTCATTTTATAGACCTTCTAGTGCCATTTTACTTTGAATTGCACCCTTTGGTGGCACCCGATCAAGATGGTGCCACCAAACAGAGCCATCTTTAGGAATTAATTCTCCATGTAACATCAACTACTCATGTGCATGTCCAATTGGCATCACTGATTCCACATAAGTTGACATCCGTACTGCTCACCAAAGATTGACTATTTTCATCACACAGATGGAAGGCGGGCAGCTTGGAAGTGGAAAGTGATTCCTAACACAATTTCATGGGTCAAAGGGATATGTGACCGGCCATGGAGACTTGCCAATCTCATGGATGAGATTAAAAATCTGTGTCTGCATGGTGTATTATCATTTTCTCCCATTTCTATAAGTGTTAATGATTTGGCTAATTGCCTAGTCAAATAAGGAGCATCTAGTGTTTCATTGTATATGGGGTAATCTTTACCCTGAACTGAAGTGCAGTTGTAACCCTTTATTCTTAATAAAATTGGTATGTATTTCAAAAAAAATAAAATAAAATTACAAACCCAATAAACTAATTATATGAAGACAAGAAAAATTCCGAAAGTTTTCAACTTCTATTTCCTCTTTGCTCTTCTTCGAAAGAGAAAATAAAGGGAGAAAAAATATTTACAAGATTGGGAATTGGAACCATCATAAATATTACTGATGCACTACTATTTCTTGTATTAGAAGCCTTCTGCCTCTGTTAATGGTAAGAAAACACAAATAAACATGCTCTTCCAGCTCCTCTAGCTGCTCTAGAAAGCAAGACTTATTATTCTTAAGCTCCTTTACCACTTCTTCCAATAGGTGCACCGTCTTGTTCTTCATACATATGCTAATCATAGCATTACTATGCTCGATCTCATCGTTCAATCGTGTTATGAGCCGACTCATCGTGTCGAAATCCCTATTGAGGATATAAGCCCCCCTTGCCGCCGCATCGAGCTGCGCCCCAAGTCTTGTTAGGGATCTCAATTTAAGCCGACGCAACGATCTGATCTTTCGCTTCAACAATTTAGTAGAAGAACTAATGACAATTGGCGTGGTGGCAATGCCAACACATGTATGTGCCGCGAGGAATATTGTTGCCACCACAATTCCCCCTAAAGCAGCTATGAGGCAGATTCTCAAACTCTTCTTGCAAAATCTAAAAACTTTCGCCCTTCGCTGGATCTTTTTACGTGTAGAAGTTAGCCGTTTGAGCATGGACTCAAAAACTTCATGAATTTGGTGAAATTGCACCCGGCTCAATCCTGATAACGGGTTTTCGAGCTTCGCAAACTTCGTGAAATCGGAGAACATGAGCCGACATTGTTCCTCGGTGTAATCCGCGGTGACCCTTTTGGTTAGCTTAAGAACCCTTTGAATTATACTATAATTTACGCGAGTTTGATTGATGGACTCAAGAAGGAAGCCACAAATCTTGCCGGCTTCCAAGCTGCCCGCGAAGTAGTCGAGGATTAGGGCATGGAGGTGGGACTTGTTGATCATGGCAAGTAGGGCTTCTTGGCGAGGTTCGATTAGGTATTCAGAGATTTGTACATATGAAGGTAAGGGAGATAAGGGGAGGCGTTCTTCATTTGTTCTTCTTAGTTGGCCTTGAATTTTGCTCCACATTTCTATGTAAGACTTTGTTCTAAAAGCTTCCGTGTATTCCTCATTGACACTTAACTTGTTTTGCAAGTTACGGCCGCTATCCCTTGGAAATTCACCTAAGAAGATGTATGGAAGAAAAGCCATCAGAAATCTTGAGAAACCAATATTCATAAGCTAGCTTGATATTATCTATACTTCTAACAATTCATGAAAAAAGATGAAATTATTTAACTATAAAGAAGGGAAAATACAACTGCATATAAAAGCTTTCTCATCATAAATGAAACCCTATAATTGCTTATTAATTGAGAACCAGAACAATGAAATACTTAGTGTGTGATCATACCGATAGTAATGCATTGGATCCCATTAGAACTCCCAATTTTATGGGTGTGTTTGGCAAAGAACAGCACTAAGATTTATGATACGGTTGGATTCTTGAATACCCACTTGGGAAAATCTAAAAGAGCTTGCCTTATGAATTGGCAAATGGGATCTTTGCATCCAAAGTTTGTGTACTTGGTTTTATCCCTTCATTAATAGAGTTTTTATCCCATCTAAAGATTAATCAATCTCTTTGGAAAAAAAATGGTACGTACTTGATTTTTCTATGAATTCATTTTCACAATTAGAAAAGAATATAAAAACCATCTACTCATACAGGAACCAAATTGAGGAAAGGAAAGATTTTTATATTGCACTCACCTCTTGATCTACTATGGAAAAGGAACTTGGGCCACATACTCTTCTACTGAAAGAGAAACAGAAACAAAATATCTTCTGTGATTCATTCAAGGTGCTCTACCATATATAGATATCTCTTGTTGCTTTTATTTTTCTTTATTTTTTCTATGTTGGGGCTCTCTTCTTCTCCTTTGTTTTACCTTGAAAAGGTTCTCACCGCCTTTGGAACGACAGCTTTTGCTTCTACTGCTACAAGTCACAGGCTTTCGAAGGAAGGGAAAGAGTAGAGAGTGTAAAGAAAGCAAGCTCCATCTCACCTCCATTAGCTGTTTCACACGTTTTCCCTTTTAACTGTTTTCCCGCGGCTTCTTGCATATGTAAGGCAACGCAAGGTGAATACGAAAACATGGGTCTCTCTCTCTCTCTCTCTCTAGGCAATAGAATAGAATCATATTTGCTTGTAATCTAACCTGATTTTAGGATGATAATGTAAGAGATAAAACAGCCCACTTGACGTCCACACTCTAGAGTCTATATCGATCCCACTTGACATGCACATTCTAGAATCTAGATCATTCATCTTGTGGGTTCCACCATAAATATTGACAGTCAAATGATCTCAGCCATCTGATATTGGATAATTAAAAATTAGATCAATATTTAATATTCAAGGGGTAAAAGCCTTTCCCATTGTATGGTTAGGATCATGCTTTGTATGGTTGTGGCTTGGTATCTCAACCTTGAGGTTGCGGGTTCGATTCAGGCATTGGAATTGACATCTTATTCTAAATTTAGAGTTTGGTTCAAATAAATGAATGGAATAAGGGGGTAGAATTAAAACTGGGGTGGAATGGATTAGGGGTAAATGTGGGAATGTATTTTTGGTTTGCCCTTATTGGAATTAATTTTTTATTATAATTTTTAGGGATAATTACATTTACACCCCCTCTAGTTTCTGACACATCCACTTCAACCCCTATAGTTTAAAAAGTGACAAAGACATCCCCTCTAATCCGATGGAGCTGATTTTTTGGGCACACCCTATCTATGTCAGGACCCATCAAATGAACGCTTTGGATCATCCAAATAATGTGGGCCCATACCTGAATCCAAACACTACCAAACGCTTTCCTAAATTTAAATAATTCTCTTTTTTAATTGAATTTTTTATATGGGAATGAGGGAATCAGAATAGGATGCCAGTTTTGATTCCTGATTCTGGCAATTCTAATGCACCCTTAATATTTTTACCTCTTTAAAGTTGAATTAGTAAAAAATATATAAGAAGGGAGTGATGAAATTAGACGTTTCTCATTGAAAATATCCTATGTTTATCAAGAAAATATCCTATGTTTATCAAGATAATAACCCTACTACCATTTTTAAGTGAAAAATTCTATGTAAAATTTGTTTTACACCCACTTTACGTCTACAGATGGAAAATCTTCCGACTTCCTACAAGTGCCAAAGTGTAGTAAGCCCTAAGCTTTCTTTTAAGCAATCATAAAGTCCGAAATTAGTAAAAGTCCCTCAGGATTCTCCTACCTAATTCTGCACCACACTGATCACATTAGACACGTTTTACCAATCCAAAACAAAATCAGTTTCACCATGTCAGATTCGTCACCATCAAGGCAGACAAAAGCCATACACGTCGTACATATACACAGATCTAGACCGTTCGTTTAATGGGTCACGGGAAAACCAATCTAGGAAGCCTAATTGTGGTTGACGTGAGTATTAGGAGTATGGTCTAATTAATCTGCCCACACACGGAGAACGGTCTGGATCTAATCTGGGATTTTTATTTGAATTATCTATGAAATCTTTACATATATGTTGCTTGACGTAGGGTTATTGATCGCGATGAGCAAGTCATTGAAGCCATGGTTATCCCTTGTGCAAGCAAGAAATGGACTTTTTCTTCTGCCATCTCTCTCTCCTGCCATCTCTCTCTGGCTTGCCAAGTGTCATGGAAGAGAAATTTATAGTTGTGTTCGGGAAGGATGAATCGCTCCCGAAAAATAATCTATTGATTCTCTCTAAGGGTGTCAATTTTGGCTCGGGCTCGGAGGCTCGCTCGAGCTCGGCTCGAATCCTTAACGAGCCGAGCCGAGCCCGAGTTAGGCCAGGCTCGGCTCGGCTCGGCTCGGCTCGTTAAGGCTCGTTAAGGCTCGTTAAGAATTTAATATATTTAAATATATATATATATATATATATATATATATATATATATATATATATATATTATATTAATATATACACTAAAAGGGTTGTCCATGGAGTGAAAAGGGGAGGCAAAATATGTCACTTCATTTTTGGAACCCCATTTGTTACTTGGACCACCCCCCATAGTGTAAAAAAATAGTCAAATTACACTAAATAGGGTTGTCCAGGGAAAATGAGGGGTGTGAACATAATATAACCCGAGCTCGGTAAGGCTCGCGAGCCTGGCCGAGCCTGACCGAGCCGAGCCGAGCCTGGTTCGAGCCCGAGCCGAGCCGAGCCTCACTTGTGAGCTTAACGAGCCGAGCCGAGCCTGGCCAAGCTCGGCTCGGCTCGGCTCGTTTACACCCCTAATTCTCTCCCAATTGATTGGATCGTAGGTGCGATGACTTACTTCACGGGCGAGGTCTCTGGTCCGCAATTCAATTTGGATAACGACTCGAAACAAATATCTCCAATATAAAGAGTACATCTTTGATTTCGTCCGAAAGGTTCTTTTATTCCCCTGGCCTATTCATCAGCCAATATATTCCCGAAAAGTCGAAAACTAAGTGATAAAGGTTTTGTGAAATCTTCTCTCGGAACGCACTGTTCTTATAGAGAGAAACGCCCTTTAACTCAGTGGTAGAGTAACGCCATGGTAAGGCGTAAGTCATCGGTTCAAATCCGATAAAGGGCTTTTTCACGAAGCTCCAGTCTTAGTCTTCATTTTTCAGCGGAGAATAGAAATAGAGATATTTTTTTATTTGTAAGAAAAAAACCGTACACATCTTCTCTTTGTTTCCCGAGCCTCTAGTGAGTTACAGACAGAGTTAGAAAAGATAAAGGTCACAAGGTGGAGATAAGCGGACTCGAACCGCTGACATCCGCCACAGGATAAACCACCGCCCAAGAACCTATTCCACTTCTCATAGGTCACATAGAGAACGGATTTAGTATTTGGAAATTATCCGTATCAATGACCGGGAAGGGACACCAAAGGCCTCTACCCTTCCATCCCTTAGATCGATAGAGAGGGAGGGTAGAGCTTTTGGTTTGAGAAGATATTTGTTAGGATCATAGTTAGCAAAACGTGATTTGGTAAAAAAAACGATATGGCAAAAATTTGAGTTTAATACGGTATTGGTCCAAAAAAACAGAGTAAAAAAAAACGGATACACAACAAAATGAGTTTAAAATTTTGTCATTTACAAAATATGGTGGGCGTAAAATTAGAAAGTTGGCCAAAAATGGATTCGTTTACGACGGGACTTGAAGGATGAGGAAATCGAATCCTTTACGAAGCTCCTGAAGGTTCTTTCCACTTCCTATCTCTCCCCTTTTCTGGAGGATAAATGGATTTGGACACCGGATACGCAGGGCGGATTCTCGGCAAGGAGTTTCTTCTATAAGTAAAGCAATGGAAGCCAACCCAACTAACGGAGGAAAAGCATATGGAGATCATCAATATCATCAATGCCTTCATTGTTGCATTGGCGACAAAATGTGGTTTGCAATCCCGTATGTCGTGACTTGGTTTTTATGGAACGAAAGAAACAATAGGATATTTAAAGATAAGTCAAGGTCAGCGCTTGTTATTTATGCCTCGCTATCAACATTGTCATCTTATCGAGGGCGCACAAAAATGGAGGGGTACCATATATTGTTCATCATATTCTGCGGAATGGTAGCACAATCATGATGGAAAAAAGATCTAAGATCAAAATAACTCTTTGCTGGTCGGCCCCACCAAATGGATGGCTTAAGCTGAATTTCGATGGAAGCTCATGGGGCAATCCACGTGTGGCAGGAATTGGCGGTGTTATTTGCAACGGGAAACCGCAATACGGTTATGAGTTACTCCGTGGAAGGCACATGGCCAGTGTCATTGCTTGGGCAAAAAGAGCTAGAGCGAGGTTCCTTTGAGATTGGCCGGTATCATAGATGAGATCCGCGATATCATACGAATCATTAAGCCTTAATTATTGCACATGAGACGTTTCCGTTATGGATAGTTTGGCGAAGGATGGGACGTCACGTATGGATACGGAAATTGTTGTGAATGAGCCCACCTTGATAGTGCTACAACTTCTTCATGTGTCGCTTTATGCACTTATGTCTTGTATCCATCATGGGGCCGGGGACACCTTGTCCTCATTGCATGTAGCTATCTCTTATTCAATAAATTGTTAATTTTCAAAAAAAGAAAAAAAAATTGTTACATGGCCATTTTACATGAAAGAAAAGATTATGAGGAAAACAATCATTGTACCACATGCACCCACTATGACGTGTATGATCATCAGTTCACAAGTCTCTCTTATTGCTCTTGGTTCCACTCTCTTCTGATAATTTCCGACCTTTGACCAAATTTCCGACCTTTGACCAATCATGGCGTAAAAGAGGTGCTTTAAGAAGGGAGACCTTTGTTAGCGATTGCTTTGAGTGGAATGAGGGTGTTCTTGTGTGGAACCCGGGGTTTAGAAGATAACTTTTTGAGTGGGAGGTGGAATTGGTCTCTAGCCTGCCGGCCCTTCTTGAGGGATGTTACATTAAAAGGAATGGGGAGGATAAAAGACTTTGGACTGAGGAACTTTCTGGGACTTTCTCGGTTAAATCTTTCTATAAAAGTATTATGCCCATTTCTAACCCTTCATGTTAGGCAAATGTATGGAAATTTCATTGCCCACCTAAAGTTTGTATCTTTGGTTGGGCGGTTTGTCGTGACAGAATACAAACTATTAATTTTATGATAAACCGTGGTATGTGGCTTATTGATCATTGCCCACTATGTCTGCAAGATGGGGAATCTATGGATCATTTGTTTATGCATTGTTCATTCACTAGAATCATATGGCGATTCATCTTCATGAGATTTGGGATTTGTTGGGTTTTTCTAAAATCTATTCCGTCACTATTGCACCAATGGGGAGGGGTTCCTTGGAAGGAAAAAAGGAAAAACCTCGTGGAATTTTTGTTTACTAGCTACATGGTAGTCTAAATGGAAGGAGAGGAACTCTAGAATCTTTGAGGGGAAAGCCATGAATCCTTAGTGGATTTATTCGAAGATCACCACCTTGGTTATATCTTGGGTGAGATGCCTCCCCTCCTTCTGGTTTGTATCGGCTTTTGATCTTTGGGAAGGATGGAAGGAGGTGTGCTTTAGTGTTGAGCGGAGAGATCTTATTTCGCAAAGGTGGGAGCTCCCTGCTCAAAACATGTATAAGGTTAATTTCGATGGTGCAAGTTCCGGCAATCCGAGTCCGGCAGGAGTGGGAGGGGCTTGTCACAATGATAAGGGGGATGTTGTATGGGCATACTACGGCTCTATTGGTGTGTCTGATGTTAGAATATGTGTGTGAGATCCAACGGTTGGAGTGGGTTAAGATCTCACCGTTGGATCATCTTAGAGGTAGATTGGGTAAGTTGGCTAAATGAAGCAACTAGATAAATTAGCCAAGTGGATTAGAAGAGGCAAGCAAGAGAGATTAGGAAAGTAGATTTGATTAGGTAGATTTGATTAGGATTATTTCCTTCTATAATTATCTTAATTCCATTCTATGTTTATCATGTAAGTGCTCTATAGAAGCACACCTTGAGATTATTGTAAAGCATCCAAGAAATTCAAGAATAATAGAAATTCTCTAAAATTCTTCATGGTATCAGAGCCAACGATCCTGCGCTGACCACAACGCTAGCGAATCCGTCCTCCGGCGAACGGCAGATCTACCCGTCCGCCTGGCCACCATCTTTCTACCATCCTTGTATCCCATCCCCATCATAGCCGCAAATCAGCTCCTTCTTGTGCCCATTCCTTGCACTCCATAGATGACGCAATAGCCCTCTAGGATTGCCTTTGTCGTATCAATCCTGACTCCTCCCTCTGTCTCGAACCTACATCCTTGCCAGAAATACATTGGAAGCCACCAGTTGCAGAGCTTCTTTTAGCAGGTAAGAAAGACATTGATGTTTCTTTGGCGATGCCATAGTTGCAAAACCTCCAGACTGCCGATTTGGTGCCAATTTGATGCCGGTTTGGTGCTGTGTCTGACTACCGGTAGCAACTCATCAATGCTGAATACGCTGATTACCATCGATCGATTGCAACGGCTCCTATGTCCATGCTTGGATCCATGGCATCATCATGTCTCTCGCTGCATCCACTGCTGCTTGGATTGTGACATACACACCGTTTACATGGCAATGCGTGACTCTGTTTTGTTTCAGGGATGTTTTTCTTGATATAAACAACAGCATTCATGTAATATATATTGGAGATGGTGCGGGTATTGAGATTGTTCTGTGATGCTACTTGATATCCGTGAAGGAAAAGGTAAAGTAGAGCAAAAGATACAAGAGTTCAAGCATGGCCTCAGAGGAAAGAAGGAAGTAAAGAGCTGGTAATGGCACACTCTTATTTTACACAAAAGACCCTCCGTATCTTCCATTTAAATTCCACCCCAAATTTAATATCAGCAACCCATTTCATTTCCATTTGCTTGCTTTTCACTCCCTTGCAAAAGCATGTCTAATAATTTGTCATGCAAAACCTCTCCTTTGGTTGCCACTCATCTTATTTTCTTTTTCTCCAAATTCTCAAATCTTTATTTTTTTTAATTTCAGTTGAGGTACCTTTTCTTAAGGTGCGTGCCTGAAATAGTGCTCTACTCGGTTGAGGTGCCTCGGTTTGAGGTGCGTGCCCAAGAGTAGTTTCGAATTCCCATGAGGATCGGTATTCTAAAACCGACCCATGTTGTCTTGCCCATTGTGGCCCATTCTTGCCCATTCCGGCATCGGTCCATAGCGACCCATTTCTACTCGCCCACCAAGGCTTGAGTATCCTCTAGCCCCATCGAGGCTATGATCTAATGGCTTTTAAGCCCTCTTCGTGACAAAATGTCAAGCGGCATCTTCTTTGGCAACCATCATCAATAATTATTGGCAGCAACATCAATCTTTATCAGAGGATCTTCGTCATCGACTTTTGGAAGTGTGCATCAAATCGGTTGATTTTGATTAAATTTATAATTTGGGGAATTCTATTGTATTGGGATTTTTTTATTATTGTCAAACGTGTATCTATTTTCAATCCATATACGTTTGAAGGGGCATGTTAGAATATGTGTGTGAGATCCAACGGTTGGATTGGGTTAAGATCTCACCGTTGGATCATCTTAGAGGTAGATTGGGTAAGTTGGCTAAATGAAGCAACTAGATAAATTAGCCAAGTGGATTAGAAGAGGCAAGCAAGAGAGATTAGGAAAGTAGATTTGATTAGGTACATTTCCTTCTATAATTATCTTAATTCCATCATATGTTTATCATGTAAGTGCTCTATATAAGCACACCTTGAGATTATTGTAAAGCATCCAAGAAATTCAAGAATAATAGAAATTCTCTAAAATTCTTCATCTGATTCCTCAAAAGCGGAAGTGAGGGCAGCACATTTTGGCATTTTGAATATTGATAGAAGGTTGATGGATCAGACAATTGTTGAGGGAGATTCGTTAAATGTGATTCGTTGGTTGAAAGGTGGGGTGGCTCCTCCGTGAAGATTTCTTTTCCTTTTTGATGAGACTGAGGACTTAACTGAGGGGTCCGCTATCGGCTTTCAGCATGTTAGAAGATCGGCAAATGATAAGGCAGACGCGCTAGCTAAGCGTGGTGTTTCCGGTGGTTCTATTATGTGGTTCGACCACCTTCCTCTCTGGGGAGGGTTTTTCTCCGTATTTTTTTTTTCTTCATTCATGTTTCTTTCTTGCTTCCTATTGTAAATATGGGTGGTCCATCTCGGCCTCCTTATTTTGCTATGATATATAATTATTGCCATTTCAAAAAAAAAAAAAAAAAGGTTCTTTAAGATGTGTTTAAGCCATTGATTTTTGCATGCCTTAATCTTTCCAATGAGATTTCCCTTTTGCATGTCCATCACATACAATACAAGAATTGATAATGACCTTGCTACATAGTCTAAATGGACCAAAATCTTATGAAAAAATTGGGCCAGACAAGTGGGGCCTATCATCTTTTCTCATTATAGGCCCATCTCAACCCATTTAGAGTTCTAGCCATGAAAGGTGAGTTGGGCTCTTAAGAAATTTAACCAAGGAAGATCCATCAACTTAACAAAAAACCCACATAAGGGCAAATAACAAGGATATCTATAAGAAGCAATAACAACAAATGGATATCCAAACTAGCAGTTTAATTTTAACTCAAGGCTCACCATCTGGAGTTCGGACTTGCTTTTTTTAATTGGTAAGCTGGGATTTGGCAGGGTCCCCTACCGGTTTATTAGAGTGGGAAAGATAATACAATCAACATAAAAAACACTAACCCTATCACAAGAAATGGGATACAGACAAAGAGATCAAAGACAGGACCTATCCTTAGAAGTTATGTCTAAAGAAAAGTGGAAGTACAAGGAAACTCAAGAACCACTACTAATCAAGACCTATCCTTAGAGCTCGGACTTCCCTTTGGCAATGTCGATGACGAAGCGATATCGGACGTCGTTCTTGGAAAGCCTCTCCAAGGCTTTGTTGATGTAATCCGGCGAGATGAGCTCAATGTCGCATGTGATGTTGTGCTTCCCACACAAATCCATCATCTCCTGTGTCTCTCTCATGCCTCCGATGAGACTCCCAGTCACCACCCGTTTACCTGCGAATTCAAAATCCAAATCCAAATCTTCTGTTTATAAAACTCATCTGATCAATCATTGACTCAGCCAAATTGATTAACTCAATTAGTAAATGTCGACAAACTCGGTGAGTTGCTGTCAATCTGAAACTCGTTCGACTTATCCAAGTCCATGTCAGAGTTTACACTCAACAATCAAGACTATTTATAGTGGGCCCTTACTGTTGATGGGCCAGAGTAAAAATAAGGACCCATCGGACAATCATATCCATCGGATTAATATCCTCCATAACGAATTAAGGTGATGCTATTTCAATCCACAGAAGCACATCGATCCGATGGTTACATTTGTTTTGATTATTGTGGCTTTTGTACAGTTGCCGATCCATAATAAGGCCCACCATATGGATCTCGGTCCAGATCATTGTCCGCCTGGCCAAATTTATTACATGACATAGACCGAAACTCACCCAAGCTGACTCAGTTTGAGTCAGCAAGTCGAGTTGAGTTTTCAAGTTTTTGAAATATGGATAGGGGAGTCAATGGACCCAGATGGTCCGATGGATCTAAAGGATTTGAACATCAATGGACATGATTTGTCCACAGAAGCTGGATTTGAACCGTGTCCATTGGATCCATATCCTAATAGTGTACAACGTAAGTAAGACATTGGACACTTTGATGGACGGTCTGATTCAAAATGGATCAGAACCCAAAATCAAAGTGTAAAACCGAAAACCAATTTATTAAAAAAATAAAAATAAAAAAAAATAGTAAGATTGCTTAGGTGTACCGAATATCAAAGGAAAAGCCGGGAGCTGCACGGGTTTCTCCGGTGCACCCACGAGCACCATAGTCCCGCTCACTTTAAGCAAATCCAAGATGGGGCCCAGCGAATGCATTGCAGATACTGTGTCCAATATATAATCCAAGCTTCTCGCCCTTTCCTGTTACAAAATAAAATATCACTAATACCTACGACAAAAATAAAATAAAGTAACAGTAACAACCAAAGTTCCGTAACCAGCTGTTCGAGAAGGCTTTATTTAATCTTTTATACTCACTCGCCCTCAAGTGTTGACCCTCTTTTTAGGGTTGGCCTACACGCCACGTGTAGGCCTCTCCTTTGGGTAGCCATTACATGTGGATTTTTAATATACTCCAAAAGCTTAAGCTGTTTGAGATGGCATTATTTAATCTTTTATACTTTAACAATCATGGTTTTAAATTTCGGACCGAAATTTTGGTGTCTGAAACCGAAATGTACCGAAACCGAAATTCCCGAAATTTACCAAATTTCAGAAGCTCCGTCTTTGACTTGATGACTGGCTAGGCAAGATAAGGACATGGAGATATTCCTTACCTATGGTTTGCCCCATCCGAGATTCTTTTGGCTGAAATTCTGAAAAAATGCCATTTTTTATTTCTTTACAGAATTTCAGCCCAAAAAATTGAAATTTTAGTACTTTCTACCAAATTTTAGCCAAAAATTTAGGATTTCGGCAAAAATTTCGATTTCCGCCATGACCGAAATTTTCCCAAATTGGAATTTAAAACCATGTTAACAATAGAGAGATGATAAATTCGCATCCCCTGTAGGATGATTCACACCCCTTTGACCTTAATTGATGTCAAAAAGCGTTAAAAAAGGAGGGGATGTGGCAGATTTTAACGCTTTTCGGTGCCAATTAACGCTCAAGGGGTGTGAATTATCCTAACATATAATTTAGGTCATATATGGCATAGGGATTGACCTGCATTTGTTTGGGATCGGTGCTAACAATGAAATCATCAACTCCAAATCGATCTCTGGCCTCCTTTTCCTTTGATGGGGAGGTACTGATGACTGACACGTGGCACCCAAATGCCTTAGCAAGCTTAACTGCCACGTGTCCGAGACCACCCAATCCTACCACCCCCAATTTCTTTCCAGGTTGGAGCATGTTGTGTTGTTTCATAGGGCTGAATACTGTTATCCCGGCGCACAATAGCGGAGCGGCTGCATCCATGGGCAGATTTTCCGGCACGTGGACCACATACCTGACACCACACAAGTAAAGCCAATTAGAGAAGTATTAAATCAATTAAGGGGTGCCATTATTAAAAGAAGGGGTTTAATATACTTCTTCTTCCTACAAACATGTGATAGGGCTTAGCTCGAGAGTTGAGGATTTGGGCATGCTTGGATCTAGGGATTCTCGAAAAATATTTTACTAGAAACTATAAATCTTGGACAAATTTTCTACAGTTCATTCTGGGATTTGCTAGCGTCCATCGCAAAAGACATTCTGCGGCTGGTCTCTCGCATGTCAGACCAACCACCTCATGAATGGAGACAAAAGCTGCTACCGTACAAAAGCTCCCATGGAGAAGATTTTAGGTCCACTGTCTATCTACATTGAAAATTAGACGAACCCAACTAGTGTCAGGATTAGACTTAGTCAATTTGAGCCTTGTAGATTCTTTCACCTCCTCCTTTTGGAAGATTTTCGTAAGGAATCATTAGCCGACCCCAACTAGTATGAGACACAGGCTTAGTTGAGTTGACTTATCTATCTACATTGAGTTCCACCAAATGAATGGTTCAGATCATCCAAATCGGTGGGTCCATATCAGATTAGCATTGTTACCTTTGGTCGGCTACGATCATTTTCGAGTAACCACCATAAGTGATGCTCCCATCCCAGAAAATACCATTGTATGTGAATTGCACCTTGTCACAGTAATTCTCCTGAGAATCGTTACAAAACTCACAATTGACGCAAGATGCGGCCAAGCATCCGATCCCGGCTCGGTCTCCGACCTTAAACCCCTTCACATTAGTCCCCACCTTCGTAATCACACCAGTAATCTCGTGCCTGATCACACATAATCAGGACATGAGTTGCAAAAAAAAAAAAAAAAAAAAAAACGAGGCAAGTGATCGGACGGTGGTGATTAGAAGATTATATACCCGGGTACTATTGGGTACATTGCTAATCCCCAATCGTTTTTAATGTGATGGAGATCTGTGTGGCACATCCCACAGTATAGTATTTTGATTGTAACATCGTCAATGCCGTTCTCCCTACAATGAGAGCATAGGGAAAATGAGACAAATTTGAGTAAGAAGTCTAAATGGGTATAAGTCTATAAGATACAAATTTGATGAGATTTTATACGGTTAAGCCCTTATGGTCTCTTTTTTTTTCTTCAAAAAGTACCGTACAGACCACCTCATAGGATGATCCAAACCGTCCATCTGATGGAACACAATGTAAATAGTTTGCACCCCAAAAATAATTTCCATAGGATGATCCCAGCCCTCCGATCTTGGGGCGCAAACTATTTACATTGTGACGGTTTGGATCATTCTAGAGTGTGGTCCGTACAGTACTTTTTGAAAAAATAAGGGACCATAAGGGCTTACACCATATAAAACCCTAAATTTGAGTAACGTATTTTATATAATGTGGGACTGTATAAACTTGCATTTTTCAAAAAGAATGGTACGACCCACTCCATAGGATGATCCAAACCCTCCATTTGTTGGGCCACAATGTAAATAGTTTGTGCACCAAAAATCATTTTCAGATCAGAGCATCAGGATCATCCTATGGAAATGATTTTTGGGTGTAAATTTCTATAGATCGGAGGGTCAGGATCAACCTATGGAAATGATTTTTGAGTGTAAAACTTCTATATATTCATAGCGTCATGATCATCCTATGGAAATGATTTTTGGGGCGCAACCTATTTACATTGTGGTCCAACAAATGGACAGTTTGGATCATGCTATGGAAGGGGCTGTACTGTACATTTTGAAAAATACGGGTTTATACAGCCACACATCATATAAAATCTCAGATGCAACAACCAGGGAGTGGAAATATCAAATTTCTTACCTGCGTTTGAAGATGTAGGGAGTGATCTTCCCGGAAGAGTCGTGAGCAGCCCAGCCTGCAACTGTCTGAGTATGGTTTGGGGTTGTCTGAGTCATCTTCTCGGCCAAAAACAAGATGAGATCTAGACTTTTCCTTATCTCTTGACTTGGAGTAGCTTGATGTTGAGAAGGGGCGATGGGGTATTTATTGGTTTGAGTGTTTGTGATTCTCTTTACTATAGTAATCCTTTGGGTCTACTTATTTGGGTACTCCCCCAAATTTTCCATGGTGCACCTCGCATTTTTGTGTTGGGTTGAACTAATCTTAAGTTGTTAAATAATTAATCTGTTATCTATGGAGATAGCAAGCCCAGATATCCTCTATTCATGTCGAGAACAATCTATTTATTTATTTTTATCAAGGGAGGAATAATATAATGATTTACGACTGATGGGAGAGCCCAAAAATGAGAGAGTGCCATGTGTATAAAAGAGTTTACCTTCTGTTGATTTTCCTAAACAATGATGGCTTACATCACTTGTGATGGTGTGGTCGCCTCGACTTTAGACCTGCACTCACAGACAAAAGGTTAAGGATCGCCTGGAGTTGGAACTCAGGGGAACCCTTTGACACTCAAGTTAGACGAAAGCACCAGAATGAGGGTTGAATACACAGGGGGTTCTGATTAGGATACACGCACCTAAGGGGTGTATGAGTTACGAGTGTAACTCGGATCGGGTTGGGTTGGGGTCAACCCTGTTAAAGTATAAAAGATTAAATAACACCTTCTCCAATAGCTTAAGCTTTTGGAGTATACGGGTTGTTTCA
Organism: Tasmannia lanceolata; assembly: GCF_043159265.1. Taxonomy (NCBI): domain Eukaryota; kingdom Viridiplantae; phylum Streptophyta; class Magnoliopsida; order Canellales; family Winteraceae; genus Tasmannia; species Tasmannia lanceolata. The sequence continues at coordinate 18,523,058 of NW_027518688.1, read as the reverse complement.
CACGGTATCAAAGCCAAAGGTCCAGAGTTCAAACATCCTTGATAGTAAAAATCCACATGCAAGGGCCAAACCCAAAAGAGGGGCCACATGTGCCACGGTAGGCCAGCCCTAGAAAGAAGGGCCATACGTGAGGGGGAGTGTTAAACCTCGACTAGGAACCGAAAGTCCCCTGCCAGCCCGGGGGGCGCCTAGCAAGACCTAGTCTCCCAAAAGGTTTGCCCTTCATGACATCATCACCTCGAGAATCACCTCCTCTTAGACTTAATATATGTTTTATGCAGGCTGGCAGACCATATTTTGCCTTGTGGACCTTCGATGCCATATTCAGCATTCATGGCATAGAGCAGCCAGAGATCGCTAAGCTAGGTATTACTTTGAAGATTTATCCTTAAATTAAGGGTATTTTTATCATTTTGGTTGACCTTGGATTTGGCCCGACAATTAAGCCCCTTTCTTGTATTTTTGTGCATGAGGACTAGTTTTGTTAGCAGCTCTCTAAATAAGAAAGTTCTCTCTCATCTCATGATGTCGACAAGGTCAATGGTCTAGATTATACTTCGTATGAACCACCGACCGTCTCATTAATTTAATCACATGGCTTGCACTATAGAGAAAATTAAATGAATTCGTTCCTTATTGTTTGCTTGTGTAGTTGTGCCATGACTGCAAGATTAGGGAGAAAGCAGTGTGGAATTTATTTTCCCCCTTATAGAAAGGATAATGCAAAGAAAATATGAGCCTATATCTTTGAGGCAGAAAATGCCTTGGGTGGCTGCCACATGTCCCACGCAAACAGGTATTTTTTAGCAACACCTTCATTTCTATTGTGTAATACATCTTATAGCAACAGCTGCTTATATACCACTATTTTATTTTCTTGACCCAACAATTGATTCACTGATTCACCTGGTTGACTCAACCAAACTACTACTAATTACAATTTGCTGAATAATGATTCTCAACTCAACCAATTCCCAAGCAAGGTCTTTTTATCCATAGAAAGGATACCCTTATGTAGAAAAGCTTTCTCCAATAAAAGTGCTCTTGAGGTTAGGACTCATAAATGCAAACCTCACACAGCACCTAAAACTTCCATACCTCTCATTACCATCTCTTCTACTTTTTCCAGCTAAAAATGAACGATTTATGTGGAGAAAAGAGGCTACGCATTTACTCTGCATTGAATAGCGTAACCAACCTTACCTCCCCTAACTACTTGTCTTAAATGCCTTGACTTCCAAACTTGGCATTGCCACTCTAGTGCTGCTAGTGCTGCTGTCTTGCCATCCATTTCTTTATATATTCGTTGAAAGAGCAGACAAGAGCATTCTGAAGAAAATAGAGATAAGTAGATACCAAAATAAATATGGGAAATTTTATCTATCCATTTTAGCCAAAAATGGGAAATCTGTGCAAAATCTGCTACATTGTTGACTGGCATTTTGGTTAGAAGAACTAAGCCCAGCAAGGCAACAAGGTTTAGCATTCTAAGGAAATTTCATCCACCCATTTTAGCCAAAATACCATTCAACTCTTTTTAAGTCTTGATGTTTTTACTTTCTATACATGGATGCCATACCATAATAGCCAAATATACATTGATAAGATCACTTTTTGATATCTTGATATTTGGCTTCCAACTACTTCTCTATTAATGTTGTGACTGTCTGACTTTATTTTAGTACTACCAAAATGTCTGTTTTAAATTGTCAAGTACTTTCAAATGGTGGAGAGGTGAATCACGCGTAAGAACATGCCCTTGGGAGGGGAACAATAACAGGAAACGGCTGGCAACCTTTCATGGCCATGAACATGCCCTTGGGAGGGGAACAATAACAGGAAACGGCTGGCAACCTTTCATGGCCATTATGGAGAAATCCTTTACTAAGAGGATACGTTAGTTACATATGCATATGAAAAATTGGATCGGTGATATAATGCCAGCGGACAAAAGTTCCTAGATTCATGGAGATATAGAACAACATATAAGTTATCATGCTTGCATATCCATCGTTTGAGTCTCCAACAAGGGATTTGCTAGCGTCCATCGCAGAAGGCAATTTACAACCCACAAGCAAACCACCAAGGTTCCAACCCACACCTGCTAAGCCTATTGGGGGAGGAGTCGGCATGTCATGGGCCAGCTCCCCTTAAAGAGTTTTGCCAACCAACTCTCTCAACCAGGAGTGCCCACCAAAAGTGCTCTTACCGACTACCCCTGAAGAATTAACTAGACATTGATGGCTCAAAATACCAACTGCGTCCCCATGACACGGAGCGCACTGCGAAGATTGGGTAGCCCTCAATTGTTTCCCCGTGACACCTGAGATGTGGAGACTTTTTTATTTAATTAGTTGAATGTCTTGACCTTCAATGAAGTAAATGTTGACCTTTGTTGAGCCTCCAATTTGCTTAAGATGGCATTCGATGTGGTGGCCATCTTTGATTTGGTGCCCCTTCAATGAGTTAAATGTTGACCTTTGTGGAGCCTCCAATTTGCTTAAGATGGCATTCGATGTGGTGGCCACCTTTGATTTGGTGCCCCTTATATGCCTTGAGGTATGATGGCTGCTCAAATTGTTCATCAGTGGCCTACAAATTAATTACAGAATAGCCACTCAGTAATGGCTTGTAAGGTCTCCTTCAATGTCAAATCTTAGTTAGTAGAGGATCTACTTTAATTGTTTTGTGTTTCCTTAATTCATCACTCCACTGGTTGTGTAGGGATAATAGAAGTGTTAGTGTGAGATATCTCAACCCTTGGATCATCAAGGATTAGATGAAAGGTTGTTTAATTTGTTTAAGACGTTAGGTAGCTAGATTAGGCAGGTAGTTTAGATTAGGGTTATGTAGACACCCCATTTTGACCGTACCCCGAGCCTCCCATGTTTGAGCAAAAACCCAACCAAATCAATCAGCTAGAGTCCCAAACTTCACCCTAAGCTAGCTTAGAGTCCCACTGAGGTCCCTATAAAATTTCGTCAAATTCCGAGCCCGTTTGCCTAGCGAACGAGATGGGAGAGTGTCCGTAGTGTAAACCACAAAAGGGGGGTGGATTACCCTAGATGGGGCTGTCCTAGGTAATAGAGGGGGTGCGAATTTGGCATTTTCTTATATAAAACCCGTTTTTCGTTACAAACAGATGAAATTCATTTTTTTCTAAAAAAAATTCGTTCGAAAGAGAGAAATCCCCAAATATCAAAACCCAAACCCTTTTCTTTTCTTCTTCGATCGAACCTCTGCCGGATTCCAGCCAATGTTTTCCCTCCGATCGCACTTTCTTCTTCCTCTCCGATCTTCTCTTCTCCGGCAAATCCACCTCCTTCAGTGAGCTTGAGTTCCGGCCAAAACCCATTTTCTCCGGCTAGCCTCCGGCAAAGCTCCGATCAGCTCCGATCAAGGAAGAAATTTCAAAAAAAGAAGATCTGTGGAAAGCAAGCTCAGATCCAAGCAGGAGATCTCATTTTTATAATGTGGAGACTTGCTACCATAGGTCTCCACATTCTCGGGTTAGCTTATCTAACCTGTCTACAATCCCTTTGCTTTTATCAGTTCTATCCAGCTGGGGGAGACAATTCTCTTCTGCGTACTGCTCTTCATCAAAGTCATCCTCAACTGGGAATACAACAGGCCTAGCTGCCATCGGGGGTGGAGGAGGTATAAGCGGAATTTGCTGGGGTGCAGGTACTTCAGAAGCAGAACCTCTATCACTTTTCAGACGGACTATCTCCTCACTCATATTATTCATCTGCTGGAGCATAGACTTCATCAATTCATTCATTTCAGCCAGAGTATTTCCGGATTCAGCCATAGGTTCTAGTGTGGGTTGAATAGAAATAGGTACTGAAAATGAGTGAAGTCAACAAGGTCAGACTCCCGCCATGGAATTGACAAACACTATAGTTCAATATAGGGTAATCAAATAAAAATCCCATATGCAAGCTGAGACAAAAGATGATACGAATATATCCTCCCATGGATAAAATCTGGCAGCATAACATCTATGTAAAGAGACATGGTAAGATAAGCACATAGAGTTTGTCAACAAGTCTAAAAGGATAACGACCAAACTCAAGGTATTTGCAGAAAATTTGGCAGCATAACAGCTATATAAAGAGGGTCTAAAGCTGCTAATCACAAAGGGTATGTCAACTGGGTTAAGATAAAGTAAGGCTCTCAACAAGAACACACACTCGAATGAATGTCAGCAAGATAAACTCGCAATCAAACAAGTGGAACATAATCAGATTAGAATCAATCATAGGAGAAGGATACAATAGGCAATACTGAATTTTTCATCCATGATCAGAGATGATCAGTAGATCAGAAAGAAAACCACGACCACAAAATGACAGAAGTAGGTCATAGACCGGGTCTAAATCTTGAAGATGGATTGATAGAATTGATCGAAATAGATAAGGAAACCTCACTGAATAAGAAGGCCTTAATATAATAATCAATATAAATAGGTATATATACATATATACACCATAACCAGGGGCACCAGCCCTAACCTGATCTAGCGGAGCCAAGAAAATCTTGACTCAAAAGTGTTTGTGAGTGTACTAGATAAAGCGATGGGTAATCACGGTGTGACTTACCCTTCTACACTTCATGGGTATGCTGACTTCTATCCTAGGCTCACATATGCTGGTCAGACATGTTCATCCTATATGAGTACATATATATATATTGTCATAGCAAGGATTCCCTAATTTTGATTCTAAAGGGAGCAACTAATATATATATACATAATATAATGAAATAAAAGTATGGCCTAGGCATTTCTGCAGGTTACTATTCTTATGACCATACCCTTGATGTATAACGTCAGCACACCCAGCATTATACAGAGTATGTTCATTGCTCATCGGCTGCTGTAGAACACCAGCACACCCAGTGTCTACGGCTGCAGCTCTAGCGCATAGCTTGGAAATAGATACAACAGAACCAGCAGGGTAATGACATCCCATCTGGCACGCACTGTATCTATCCCGTGGAGCCAATAATAATAAAAATCAATAAAAGAAAATAAAAACATGATGATGTATGCTGTGTAGCGTGTGAATCCCATGTTTTAAACATCTATTTGGTGTCCCTGGATTCTAAGCTATTAAATTCTCATTTCACATGATTTTAGCCCAAAATTCTTCAAAATTAGTAAAAAATGGCATTTTAACAGAGTTAGGCAATATCTCAAAAGATTCCCCAGCAGGAGTTGCCAGCCTGTGGACCCCGATCCGAGAGAGAGCGGGGGACGGGCCCCTACACGAGTCTCAGGATCATCCACGTGAATTGAGAGCTCTACCAAGAAACTCTCGAAAGAAGTGCCCCTCACAGCATGAGTGGCGATACAAAGGTGAGATACCTCTCGATTCGGGAATTAGCCCAGATTCGAGTCGTACCTTAAACAAAGAAGAGTCGCCATCCAAGGAAGTGGGCCAAGGATCCCATACTATGCTCTGTTGCAACGGATAACCACAGATATAAAAAGAAGGTTCGTGCCTGGTTACGAATTTGGAAGGTCCGAAGAGCACCTCGTCCGCCCAAGTGCAAACACCTGGTCTCTTATGCCATTTCTTATTGATTTTGAAGAGTTTTGGGCAAAAGTCATATGAAATGGGAACCAATATCTCCGAGAAGACGTCTATCTAATCATGCATGTCTCAGAGGAATAATAAGCACACACAAAATAGATGAAAGTAGTGTCACCTAAAATAACTAGGTTATGAGTGTCATACCTATTTGATGTCTGAGTTCTGGTGTGCAAACACCTGCATGCTACAGCTAAAGGTATAGGATCTGTACATGAAAGTAAGAAAACACAGCAAAACACACAAACACAAATCGACTCTATATATGACTGGACAAGATGAATCCTAAAACTCTAATGCGACTTGACTCGAACCAAGATGGCCGTCCATCCCAGCTGCTCTACGTATCCCGGCCTCGGGAAGAATCGGAGTCAACGTAGTTCGATGACCTATTCTAACTACGATACCTAACCATCTCAAACCGCTATCCTAGACTCGATCCACTAGACTCAACTGATTTTTAAAGTTTTTTATACGATTGCTTAAGTTCAGGTGAATTGTAATTTTCAGGACTCTCTATATGCCCTAACTAATGCAAGTTGATTAGCCTTAAGCTAATGCAAGTTGATTGGGCCCTATATCCTATGTGTAACTAGGCTGTGCAACCTAATGAAAACCATGGGCTGACTATATGCTTCCTAGTCTAGCCATCGGTTCGACTAAATGTCTAACCGATCGACTCGAGGCCTCCTAACTCTAGGGACACTCACACGACAGGACACACCATATCAATACAAATCAGGACAGCTCCTAACTCTAAAACACCCCAAACAGCTAAGACGAACTCCTAACTCTAGGGGAAGATCTTTTTTAAACGATTTTGAAGAATTTTTATATTTTTAGAAGGTTTAAAATGCTTATTTTGAAAGGTTTGGCTGGACTTGGGATATGAATCACAAGCTGCACTACGTACCTCATGGAAGAGGATCAAGCCAACGTAGTTCGGAATAGAACTTCCTAACTACTTTCTTAATGACTCAACATTTTTGAGAATTTTGGGTTTTTCAGATATTTTTCAAGTTTTTGACTCAAGAGGACAGAATCCTATCATCATAAGGGGATGAACAGAATAACAACTCTGCAAGGGTTGGACAGCATCCTATACCTTGCAGGAGCGGATAGAAATCACATGATTTAATGAGAGGTTGGACGGAAATCTAACCCTTATGATGATAGGACAGACTCCTGAAACTGAAGGACTGACTCTCTAGCTAAGGACAGACTCCTATGCTAAAGACTGACACTGAAATTAGGAATTCTAAGAAGGATGTGCTAATGAGACAAGGCATGTCTCTTAAAAAAGAGATGGAGGACAACTATGACCAATGTGACAAAGCCTGTCTCCAAAGGGTGTATGACATTTCTGCACGAGACATAGCTTGTCTCCCTAGAGGGTGAGCTCAAGAGGTCTCTTTCATTGCCCTTGCAATGAGAGAGCTAATGGTTTCAAAGTACATGTCTAAAAAGTTTGACAGGCTTTCTAAACGAGAGGGAGATTATTACTAAGACTAGGTAAGTCTTCTAAAAGAAATAGGGGAATGCAATCAAGACTAGGTAAGTCACCTAAGGATGGGCTTGGGCAAGCGACTTCATCGCCTTTTGCAATGAATGGAAGGATCTAGGAAGGATCTAACTTGAGGCTGTCTTTATAAAAGACAAAAGAAAGAGGGATACTACATGGACCAAGCAGGTCTCCCTAAAAGATGGACTTGGACTAACGCATTCATTGCCGTCTGCAATGATAGGGAGGATACACATATTTCAATTTTACATTGAAACAACACCAAAATTCTTGAAGCCAAAACCACCACAAAAATGTGAGACACATAAATGCCAAGCCTTGAAACTATTTTAAAATTCTAACATTAGAGAACCTACCTAAATCATAATTCATTTCCTTTAACATCTAAACCAATTCATTTTTTTTAACAAGTCTTATACCAATTTAGAAAACTTTTTTCCTAAACACAAAAATGACTTATCTGCTATCATCCTAACAAAGTTGAGAAAACACACTTTTAATTCCAAAATATAGCAAATCTTCTTATACTTGCCCATATTAGATTAAAGAAAATGAAAAGAAAATTTTATCAAAATTTGTATATGAGACAAACATATTTGAAACCCAAGAGGTACTAATCAAAGCCTGGGGTATCCTTCAAATCCTGTGTATATCAAATTCAGCTCATTGTAACTACCTTATGCTTTCATCTGACACATCTTATGACCATTCATGCATAAACTACCATCTAATGCATAGGATTAAGCAAAGGTGGAAATTTTCACCCTCTCATAACCTGGACAACAAGAATTATAAGATTTACATTATGCATGGGGTATGGGTAATGACAGTAACCATACTCGCATTACAACCCTTGTTGTACAATGGGATATACTTATGATATGACACACTAGCACCATCTCCCTGCCAGCATAAAATATGAGCTGGGAACTCCCCTTCTCTATACTTAGGTTTGCTTAATTAAAGTGAATCCGTCTCATCCAATCCTTTGAAATAAAAGGTGTGAAAGTCCCTCTCCTAGGTTATTCTAGAAGTTTGACATAACTGCTACTGCTGCTTTCCTAAAGGAACATGACTTCTATTTCTAAATATATGTAAACTCAACAAGATGTATAGAAAAACTAGTCTAATGGATTCGAGAGTTTAAATAATTTCACATTCTAGGACAAATAAGTAGAATTTGGATGAAAATTTCTAAATTCCCACACTATAAAATTCACAAATTGATAACCACATAATAATGATAAAGTATGAAATACAAATTTCTTATCAAGGATCATCGACCAAAATCAATTTCAACCCCTAAATTCATCTTAAAAAACCTCCAACCATTAGCTTATCATTCAAATATATATATAAACACTCATAAGATTAAAGGTAGAAAAAAAGAAGAAGCAAACAACAGTACTTGAGAGACCTTTCATAGGAAGCAAAATAAAAGAGGCACGAACTTGATTCAAAGAGACCTCAAATAGATTAAATATATATATATATATATATATATATATATATATATATATATATATATATATATATATATATACAGATCCTTGCTTATAAAAATCAAATCGCATTTTGAATGATTTTAAGCATAAATTTCAAACCTAATTAAAGAATCAAATCATCTCTCTAAGCTTTTATCATGATTTTCGATAAAATCAAGCTAAGAAAAATGAACAAATCACAGGAAAGCCATACCTTCTCTGTTTTTAAGCTTCTACTTCTTCTTCTTTTCTTTACAATGCTCTGATTTGCAAAGAATTACAAAATAATGAACACAACTCCAGGAATTCCAGCAACGAATTAATTCTAATTGATGAGAAACAGCTCCGTATGGATCTAAGGCTTGTGTGATCGGATTTCGGCCTAAATTTGGCCGGAATCTGGCTAGAGCTGAGCCGGAGAAGATAAGAAAGGGATTAGGGTTTGGAAAATTAGGAATCTCTCTCTCTTCTCTCCCTAATTAGGGAAATAAAACCTCGATCCTCAAGATTTGCTTCTTATTTCTCAGATCTGAGATTCTCTCTCAGATCTCTCTCTCCCTCTGCAATTTTTTATAAAAATGAGATCTCCTGCTTGGATCTGAGCTTGCTTTCCACAGATCTTCTTTTTTTTGAAATTTCTTCCTTGATTGGAGCTGATCGGAGCTTTGCCGGAGGCTAGCCGGAGAAAATGGGTTTTGGCCGGAACTCAAGCTCACCGGAGGAGGTGGATTTGCCGGAGAAGAGGAGATCGGAGAGGAAGAAGAAAGTGCGATCGGAGGGAAAACATTGGCAGGAATCCGGCAGAGGTTCGATCGAAGAAGAAAAGAAAAGGGTTTGGGTTTTGATATTTGGGGATTTCTCTCTTTCGAACGATTTTTTTTAGAAAAAAATGAATTTTATCTGTTTGTAACGAAAAACGAGTTTTATATAAGAAAATGCCAAATTCGCACCCCCTCTATTACCTTGGACAGCCCCGTCTAGGATAATCCACCCCCCTTTTGTGGTTTACACTACGGACACTCTCCCATCTCCTTCGCTAGGCAAACGCGCTCGGAATTTGACGAAATTTTATAGGGACCTCAGTGGGACTCTAAGCTAGCTTAGGGTGAAGTTTGGGACCCTAGCTAATTGATTTGGTTGGGTTTTTGCTCAAACATGGGAGGCTCGGGGTACGGTCAAAATGGGGTGTCTACAGATGCCCCTCTTTGGCAGAGCGTGCTTGTCACGCGAATGTCAAAGCTGAACAGACAAACCATTTTGGCCAACCCGAAAAAGAAGTAAATCAAATTTTGATTTTTTTTTGTTTTGAAAATGATATTTACAAAGATAACACGGTGAAATAGCCTTTCACCAGACTCTGACTCTGCAAACGCTGGTGAGATAGCCTCTCTCCAACTCGTAACTCAACGATGGATATATGGATGACATAGCCTCTCTTGCAAAACTTTAAAGGATTGATTTGGCTGCGAGAGAGCCGGGAAGGATATTGGCCTGATTGCGACTGAACCAGAAAGCGGGGAATTGACTTGACTGCGAAGGAGTCAAAGAATCAGGGATGTTAACTTGGTTGCGAATGAACCAGAAAGTTAGGAATTTGATTTTAGCTCTGAATGTGCTAAGAATTGGAAGATTAACTTGACTGCGAGTGAGTCAGAGTCAGGGAGATTAGCTTGATTGCGAATGAATCAAGAAATCAGCGAGAAACTTGGCAGCGAATGAGCTGAAGAATCTAAGATTTTAGCTTGGTTGCGAATGAACCAAAAGGCTGGAATTTGATTTTAGCTCTAAATGAGCTAAGAATTGGAAAATTAACTTGACTTCGAGTGAGTCAGAATCAGGGAGATTAGCTTGATTGCGAATTAATCAAGAAATCAGGGCAGCGAATGAGCCGAAGAATCTAAGATTTTAGCTTGGTTGCGAATGAACCAAAAGGCTGGAATTTGATGACTTAGTTGCGAACGAACCGAAGTCAAAGAAATTAACTTGACTGCGAATGAGTCAAGAAATTAGAAAATAGACCTGACTGCGAATGAGTCGGAAGCCTAAGATTTTGGCTTGGTTGCGAATGAACCAAAAAGCCGAGATGATGACTTGGTTGCGAATGAACCAGAAAGGTAATAACCTGACAAAGTCAGAAGTTAAAGAATTAATTCGGTCACAGATTAACCGGAAAACTTGACTGCTAAAGTCAAAAAGCTCAGAGATCGACTCGGTTGCGAATGAACCAGAAAGTCGAGGATTGACTCGGTAGCGAATGAACCGAAAAGGTTGAAACGATGACTTGGTTGTGAATGAACCAAAAATATAATAACCTGACAGAATCAGAAGTTGAAGGATTAACTCGGTTACAGATTAACCGAAAAGTGAGAAACACTAGCTTGACTGCGAATGAGTCAGACACTAAAAGATACTCTTGGTTACAGACTAACCAAAAAGTTGAGGATAAAAGCTTGACTGCGAATGAGTCAAAAAGCTCAAAGGATTAACTTGGTTATAGACTAACCAAAAAGTTGAGGATAAAAGCTTTACTACGAATGAGTCAAAAGCTCAAAGGATTGACTTGGTTGCGAATGAACCGAAATGTCAAGGATATGAGCTAGACTGCGAATGAGTCAAAGGCTCCAAGGATTGACCTGGTTGCGAATGAACCGAAAGGTCGAAGATGCGAGCTGGACTGCGAATGAGTCAAAGGTTCAGAGGATCGACCTAGTTGCGAATGAACCGAAAAGTCGAGGATACCTTGATCAAGCATAAATCTATATGAGACAGATATGCGAATCAAAGGTATGATGGGCCTGTGGAAAGGCTTTCACCAGAATAGCAGTTAGATGGACCTATGGAAAGGTTGTTCTCCATACTAACTGCTAGGAGGTACAAACAACAATTTTGATTTTGGATGCGAAAATTTTGATCAATTCCACTGAGAAATTGATTGTCTCTTGCCGAGAACCATTGCGAGTGCGAGTTCCTTGCTAGGACTGGACTCGGATAACTTGCTGGGTTTTGGGTATTAACCTTTTTTTTTTTTCAAGAGAATTGTATTCTGCTGGGGTTGAAGACTGTGGGAGCAAATTCTAGACTCCGCTGGGGAAACTGATTTTCTTGGGAAATCGACTCTTCAGGAGAGTGGACTCGTCTGAGGAGTTTAGAAGTTTGGTTCGAGATATACTCGTACATCTCTTATTTCAACTTACTGAAGACATTGACACTAATTGCCTTTTGTGTGCTTGATATCTTTTATGACGCAAGTCATAAAAGATGCCCCTAGTGTGTTGTGATTCCATGACAAGAGTCTTAAGGAAGCGGAACCAGGATAGGTAAGGGAAAATTGAATTTGTATGGGTTCTTTCTTTGAAATAGGAAGAACAATCTCTACAATGACTGGGTTTGAGAATTCCTTCTGTCACTGCTTACTGTTTGAGGCCTTAATGTCTTTGGCAGATCTGAACAAGATGTCTCTTGCCCCTCTTTGATTTCCAACCAGGATTCACTTTGAATTTTTTTCGCATTTTGGAAGGTGTACTCTCGCTCTTCCAGTGCCAGACAACTTTAGACCTTGAGAACTTTACACCTTGAGAGAAAAATGGATAAGAATGAGGAATAGACTTCTAATTACTCAATCAAAGAAAATTTATACGATTCAAGAGATGACTCACTTTTGATTCACCCTTAGATCCAATGTATTATTTTTTTAGGGTAAGGCTAGCCGCTCTCAGAGTAATTTCGAAAACCATGTCAAGAGGCACTAATTTCCTCCATCGGTATTTCCGTCATGGTTATTACCCCCTTCGGATTGCTTAGTTTTAATGCCCCTAGTTTAGAAAGGTATCAAAGTAAGTCTCACCGATACTACTAGGGTTCCGGGATCCTGCCCTGTTTGAAGACTGCTTCTCCATCTCATCCATTCCCTCCTTGCAGGAACTCATGACTAATGTCCTTCCAAATTTTTGGTCTAGCAAACCATCTGTCTCAACTCTTGTTTGCACTGCTTGCTTTCTTGAGTTCTTCATGGTTGAGGAACTCCTTCTACAACTCATCAGCTCTTTCTTCATGGGAAGTCTTGCTGCTGACTAGATTGTCTTCTTGAGTTTTCAATCTAGCAACCGATACCCTTTCTTTGTATAAGCTAACTCTTTGACTTAGCAAATACATGAACCTCTTTTCTCTAGGTCGCCCTTTCAGGTTTTCAACCTAGTGGGTCTTCAGACTCATTCTTTTCTTTTCTTTTTTCTGTTTTTTTTTTAATTTGCCTTGAACCTTTGCTTGTTTCACCAGAAGGACTTTCTAAGTAGGCTCGGGTTCAAAAGGGTTGGATATCTAAGGTTCTAAGAATTTGGACCGAATCTGGTCTTGCCAGACTACCTACGTACCCCAAAAATGGAGGATCAGATCCGCGTAGTTCGCTTTGGGGTTTATCAAAGAATGGTTTAGCTTTTTAGGTTCAAAATTTTGAAAGGGGGATGATTTAGCTTTTATTCCAAAGGTTTGACCGAACCTGAGTTGATCAAGTTGCCTACGTACCCCCGAAGAGTTGGGGATCAGGTCATGACGTAGTTCAGGTGCATAAAATGCCCCTGGTTTATAATGTAGGTGAAAGAATTGTTTGGTTTTAAAATGTTGGCTCAAAGGGCGCACAAAACGATATTTTTTTTAACGTTGGGATTTTGGCTATAAAGGCTCAAACGTCCAAGGATGGCCTCCTAGTGTTTTGATGTACAAGCTCTTGAGTGTTTAAGGTTCAAGACTTTGAATATTTTTGTCGAAGAGTCTGGCGGTATTTGCAAGTAAGACTTCAACCACGGTGCTCCATTTGAACTTATGCGATTCTCGAATATCTTGAATTTATACTCAAGGTTATACAGCTCTTGATAGTCTCCAAATGTTGGAGACAATTCTGATATTCAATCTATCTCATAGACTCCATCACTTGGGTCTTTGATTTTTCTAAGATATTGTCTAAAGGACACATTCCCTTCTCCTTCTTATCTTTCTTTCATATTCATTTTTTGCTTTTAGACATTAGGAATGTCCTTACTCTTGAAGTATTCCACCTCGGAATCTCATTGAAAAGATGTAGCCCAAATGCTCTTTTTGGGCTCAAATTGATGACTTCATTTTCTGAAAGTCTTCGCTAAATTTCTCATCAGCTCGACTGGATGTCTGATGCTTCACTCTCTTGAATTTTGCTTTTCGACTGATATCTAAAGCTGATGGAGTCTTGCTTTTCATCACAACAAGGCATTCACCTGGTTTATCCTCATAAGATCAAGCAAGACCACCTTGAACCCCTATAAACAGGTTTATCAATTCCTCGCTCTCCTCGAGAGATAAAGTTTTACCAATCCATCTTTCCCGAGTTTCGGATTTCGATACCACTATCAATAGCTTCGATTTCTTCTTTCAGTGGCTATGCTCGACGCTCTTCCTCTCGTTTGATCATCTTTCAGATCTCGAGGGGAATTTCGTTTGCATTCTCATCCGAGAAGGGTGTCTTTAGTTATTTTAAACATTAGATCCAAGAGTGAATCATAGAATATTGAAGATATTGAAATCAAACTTTATTGAATTGAAAACTTTCAAGTACATCAATAGTTCTCAACACGCCTCAGTGGGCTCTACATCAGACTTGACAGAAAATAAAACACTGACTCTAAATGAGAAAGACTGACAAACATGACACACTTTTTTTTTTTGACATTGACACTATGACTCACCAACTTTCAACACAAGAGTTGGTATACACTTGATAGAAGTCAAATCTTGAAACATGACATTTGGAACACCTCACTTGAAACATGACACTTGGACATGGACAAGGACTCGGCACTGAAGTTCACAAGTAGCACGCCTTCCTCCATGATGTTGTCGGCTAGTGGTTCCGATCTTGGTATAGGAATCTCGGAAGAGGCGGTCCCATGTAGTTCTGTCTACCTGGTCCAGACTGCCCTTGAAAACCTGCTGGTGGCATCCTGCTCTCTGCCCTGACATTCTTCGGAGGCTCAAATTCTGACATCTTTTCTTTTCCTTTCGATTCATTTTTCTGCTCTGAGGTGGCATAAGCAGATGTGGTAGAACCTTTGAAGGGTTGAATAGGTCTAACCGGTGCATAATTCACGAAAGCACAGAGTTCAGGAAGAAGGGAAGAGTCTCCATCTATCTCGTCCTGAATTTTGTGTTTCAATGCCAGGCACTTTTCTGTCGTATGACCAATACCTCCGTGGTACTCGCAATACTGATCTCTTCTCCAGTGTTTGGGGAGTGGGTTAGGAAGAAGCTTCGGATCTAAAAGTGTCAAACGACCTTCACTGACCCATTTCTTCATGATGACTTCCTGAGAACAAGGTAGTTGAGTGTACTCCCTCCTCAGTTTCTGACCCATCCTTTCTTCCACTTCTGTTGGCTCCTTAAGGGGTTGGTAAGATGGTTCAATATTCTTAACCTCACTGGAAACAATGACAGGCTTTGTTCCACTATGCAAATCAACATATCTGTAAAGAATTAAACTCTGAACTGACGCTTCTTCTGTCATAGTACTCATATCGGCAAACTGCTTAGGAGCTGAATCACATCCGGTAGACAGATATCGTATCTGAGTTTTCATCTCCCTCACTTCTTCAGTTAGCATGGTCATCTGACCAAAAAGTTTAACCATCCAGTTTTCCATTCTGATGAGGGCCGACCTTTCAAAAGATTCCTCCATTGGTCGAGAGGTTGATGGAACAGGTGATGTTTCTGAGATAGGACGAATAAGGGATGCAGGATCCAATAATGGTTCTTCCATAGAGATAGCTCCTACCATCGGTAAAGGGTCAACTGGTCTTTGCACTGGTTTTCTGGTAACACTGGGTTCTCCAACAACTACCTTACCAATCTTGATAAGTTTCAGAATATTGTGTTTCAAGGCTTGGCAACTATTGGTTGAATGTCCATGAACTCGATGATATTCACAGAAGTCTTGTTCATAAAAGTTGCTAGGAAGAGAATTTGGAGGAGGAGAAGGTTCAGGAAGTTCAAGTTTACCCACTCCGACCAATTCTCTCAAAGCTTTTTCAAGATTCTTCGGCAATGGAGGAATCTCTTTATCTGACTTATGAATAGGTTTGCTTCCTTTCTGAGCTACCTTCTTGAAAGTTTGATGAGAGGTCTCCACATTACTGACATCTTCAGCTGCTACCATAGTCCTCTTTCTGTTTCTAACATCAGTTGAGGTCCTTGTCTTTAGGCCTCTGGCCAATGCATCCTCCACCTGGGTTCCAGTCTTAATGAGATGGTTGAAATCAAGAAAATATTGGATAGCCATATGATGGTAATATTGAAATCTAACCCCTATGATGATAGGACAGACTCCTGAAACAGAAGGACTGACTCTCTAGCTAAGGACAGACTCCTATGCTAAAGACTGACACTGAAATTAGGAATTCTAAGAAGGATGTGCTAATGAGACAAGGCATGTCTCTTAAAAAAGATATGGAGGACAACTATGACCAATGAGACAAAGCCTGTCTCCAAAGGGTGTATGACATTTCTGCACGAGACATAGCTTGTCTCCCTAGAGGGTGAGCTCAAGAGGTCTCTTTCATTGCCCTTGCAATGAGAGAGCTAATGGTTTCAAAGTACATGTCTAAAAAGTTTGACAGGCTTTCTAAACGAGAGGGAGATTATTACTAAGACTAGGTAAGTCTTCTAAAAGAAATAGGGGAATGCAATCAAGACTAGGTAAGTCACCTAAGGATGGGCTTGGGCAAGCGACTTCATCGCCTTTTGCAATGAATGGAAGGATCTAGGAAGGATCTAACTTGAGGCTGTCTTTATAAAAGACAAAAGAAAGAGGGATACTACATGGACCAAGCAGGTCTCTCTAAAAGATGGGCTTGGACTAACGCATTCATCGCCGTCTGCAATGATAGGGAGGATACACATATTTCAATTTTACATTGAAACAGCACCAAAATTCTTGAAGCCAAAACCACCACAAAAATGTGAGACACATAAATGCCAAGCCTTGAAACTATTTTAAAATTCTAACATTAGATAACCTACCTAAATCATAATTCATTTCCTTTAACATCTAAACCAATTCATTTTTTTTAACAAGTCTTATACCAATTTAGAAAACTTTTTTCCTAAACACAAAAATGACTTATCTGCTATCATCCTAACAAAGTTGAGAAAACACACTTTTAATTCCAAAATATAGCAAATCTTCTTATACTTGCCCATATTAGATTAAAGAAAATGAAAAGAAAATTTTATCAAAATTTGTAAATGAGACAAACATATTTGAAACCCAAGAGGTACTAATCAAAGCCTGGGGTATCCTTCAAATCCTGTGTATATCAAATTCAGCTCATTGTAACTACCTTATGCTTTCATCTGACACATCTTATGACCATTCATGCATAAACTACCATCTAATGCATAGGATTAAGCAAAGGTGGAAATTTTCACCCTCTCATAACCTGGACAACAAGAATTATAAGATTTACATTATGCATGGGGTATGGGTAATGACAGTAACCATACTCCCATTACAACCCTTGTTGTACAATGGGATATACTTATGATATGACACACTAGCACCATCTCCCTGCCAACATAAAATATGAGCTGGGAACTCCCCTTCTCTATACTTAGGTTTGCTTAATTAAAGTGAATCTGTCTCATCCAATCCTTTCAAATAAAAAGTGTGAAAGTCCCTCTCCTAGGTTATTCTAAAAGATTGACATAACTGCTGCTGCTGCTTTTAGAAAAACTAGTCTAATGGATTCGAGAGTTTAAATAATTTCACATTCTAGGACAAATAAGTAGAATTTGGATGAAAATTTCTAAATTCCCACACTATAAAATTCACAAATTGATAACCACATAATAATGATAAAGTATGAAATACAAATTCCTTATCAAGGATCATCGACCAAAATCAATTTCAACCCCTAAATTCATCTTAAAAAACCTCCAACCATTAGCTTATTGTGGGACATGATCCCGCGAGAGGGGCGTGGGGCGCGAGCCGCCGCGCTCTCTCTCTTGGTCTCTCGTACCCACGCGATTGGCGTGTGCATTTTAATGTTGATTTGAATTAATCTTTCCTGTGAACTTGGGATCACTAAGGCAATCCGAATTCCACACGAAAGAGACTGACAGAGTCGCCACCTAGATGTGGGATCTAGGACCCGTAATTAACCAGAAATCTAGACTCGCTACCTGGTTACGAGAATGGAAGGTATGGGGAGTTATCCGCCACATGCACCATTCCTGCCCGATAATCGGTCTTCGATTCCAAAAGCTAATTCTTTTAAATTTATTTTAAATGGCTCATTCAACTCTATGTTAATGTGCGAACTAAGTGACATGCATCCTATGATCTAATTTTAATGTGAATCCTAGATGTGTATCTTGATTTATTAATTTGTCTGGATTCATTCTAAGTGAAAGTTCTCCTAGAATTCTAATTTCATGGAAAATCCTAAGTGATTTGATTAAGCATTTACAAGAAAATTAATATACAAAACACCACAATTTGTTTGTGGTGCCGACTCGCGGGTGGTATGCCATCAGACATCCAAGCTGCCTACGTACCCAAGCCTCACTGGGATCAGAGTCGACGTAGTTCGGTGCACCTAAGCCAAGCTACTTATGCCTAACTCAACTAGGACACCGACCTAGACAGAATTGACTGTTTCAACAGTTTTGAGAGAAGTTATTTAATTCAAGTTGAGGATTTTATTATCTTAGGATTTCATCTGAGATGCTATATGATTCTTATCTAAATGCAAATTGTTCCTTAGACTAATGCAGGTTTGCCTACATCCTAGGTTACTAGGCTCGTCTTAAGGAAAGATTGGGTGACTAGTGTGACTAGACCTATGGCACGGTTGTTATACATAACAAGCGTCCGTGATGAGGCTGGACTCCTAACTCTAGGACTCCCTAAAACTTAGGACACGACACAACACTAGTGTTCCTAAATTGGGTTCTAATGGTTCTTAGATTGGAAACCATAATCCAATGGTTCCGGAAGACTCGAGACAAATCAATTCAAATTCTTGAAGTTAATTAATTTCAGATTTCATGGATTTTCGATTTATGGACACTTGAGGATTACCAATGGTTCTAGGGTTCACCAATTTCGGCCCAGAATAGCATCCAAGGAAGGGAATCGTGCGTTCTTTCCTTGCGCAATTTAATACTTAGGTTATAACATCTTATTGCCTGGCATATCTCAGGATTTCCGTGGACAGTAACCTCGGAGCCAACAACATGCTATAGCTTAAGTATTCAAATTGTCAAAGATCGGTTGCAATTGGGATACGATTATGGATGCACTGACCATTTTTCCAGGGAATTCTAATGATCCTAAGATTTCTGTTTCAATGGATTAAGGAGTTAATGTGTGACAGAGATTTAAGGTTCTTTAGAAATATTCAGATGATTTTCAATTAATTTCGGATTTTCAATGAATTTTATCAATTTTAAACATATGAGTGATTTTACAAGTGAAATTGTAGCAAACGAATTCGAAATGAGTTGAAATTTCTACAGCAGCAAGATATGATGAAATGTAGCTTATGGAAAGAGTTTTACAGATTTTTACATTAAGCTCATATTTAATTTCGATTTAACAATTGATTGACCAGATTGCACAAATAACACAGAAACCACTAGAAATATGAATCTAAATTCAATGAAATTTCTACATTAATAAGATATAAGTAAAAATAACATACTGAGAAATTTTCATGAATTTTGGAAACCATTTACTATCAGTTTCAGATTTTTTAATTTTCAGACCAGATTATGAATTAACCCTACATCCCATATGAAAACAGATCCAAATCACTTGAAACTTTTACAGTAACTAGAAATGTGAGATTGAAGACTACTGTAAAAATTTTAAGAATTTTAGTTGTGATCTGATGTCAGTAACAATTCCTCCAAAAGCTGGTAAATTTCAAAGAAAGCATAAAATAATATACCAAACAAATTCTCAAAATTCTCAAAATTTCATGGTAGAATGTACTGGTATCATATTAGTTTCCCACGAAATTTCATTAATTTTGGAATTCATTTAGTATATATTTTATTTTCGAAACACTCATGGAGATCATGATTTTGAGCATACATATTTAATTTTCAACTAAATCCAATTAAATACTAAAAATCATGCAAATATACCAAATAATTCTAGAAAAATCTAAAAATTAAGTACCTACCTGTGATCGAAATCCTCGCCGAATCCGAGAGCCGAAAAATTCGAAAATCGCACCGCCGCTTGATCCGCTTCCGCTTTCTTTCTCTTTTTCTTTGTTTTATTTTCTTTTATATTTTTTTTTTATATGGAACAAGGGAGAGAGATGGGGAGAAACAAATAAGGAGAGAAAGTAGATAATGATAGTGTGAGAGTGAGAGAGTGAGAGATATTGAGGGAGAGAAAGAGAAAATTATCCAAAAACAATGTGTTCCTTTTTCTTTTTTTCCTCCTCTCATCACCTCTCTTTATATAGTGAAAAACTTAGTGGAGAGGTGGAAATAAACAATGAGAATGGTGGGTGTGGTGGAGAATAATGGAAATAAACAATGAGAATGGTGGGTGTGGTGGAGAATAATGGAATATATAATGGTAATGGTGGGAATTGTGGTGGGGAATAATGGAATATATAATGTGAATGGTGGGTGTGGTGGAGAATAATGGAAATAAACAATGGTAATTGTGGGAATGGTGGTGGGAATAATGGAATATATAATGGTAATGGTGGGAATGGTGGTGGGAATAATGGAATATATAATGGTAATGGTGGGAATGGTGGTGGGAATAATGGAATATATAATGGTAATGGTGGGAATGGTGGTGGGGATAATGGAATATATAATGGTAATGGTGGGAATGGTGGTGGGGATAATGGAATATATAATGGTAATGGAGATAATGGTGTTATTTTAAAGGGAAAAATGAAGTTAGTGGAAATGGTAGAGAAAGTTAAGTCATGCTAATGGTGAGTCCCACATCAGCGGGTTCCGCACAAGCGGGTCCCACATCAGCGGGCCCTACACAAGCGGGTCCCACACAAACGGGTCCCACATCAGCGGGTCCCACACAAACGGGTCTCACACTAGCAGGTCCCACACTAGCAGGTCCCACACCAGCGGGTCCCACACAAACGGGTACAAATTCTCCCTAGTTTAGATTTTTCTGAATAATCCTTCTCAACATTTAGCGGGAAAATGCGAAACACGACGGAAATGACCAAAAATATTTAGAAATGTAACAAACGGATGCGGGAAAGAAAGACATTGGAAAACCGACGGAAAACAAACCCTAATTTCTTTATCGATTAAGGTAGAGCAAAATGGGGTGTCTACAGATGCCCCTCTTTGGTAGAGATGACGTAGTCATCGAATACCAAAGTCAAAATGACAGAGCCATTTTGCGTAGCTTTAATCGACAAAAGACTCTACAGAAAACGGAACTTAGACGCAAACATTTACTACCTAATGAGGATAAGAGACATCTTTCACAAGCGGGCTCAAGGAGGATAAGAGACCATTCACAAATGGACTCAGACAATGAGGTACCATTCACAAACGGCCTCAAGGAGGATATGAGACCATTCACAAATGGACTCAGAAAATGAGGTACCGTTCACAAACCGGCTTAAGAAGAAGATGAGACCATTCACAAATGGACTCAGAAAATGAGGTACCGTTCACAAACGGGCTTAAGGAGAGGACGAGACCATTCACAAATGGACTCAGAAAATGAGGTACTGTTCACAAACGGGCTCAAGGAGAAGATGAGACCATTCACAAATGGACTCGAGAAACGAGGCACCGTTCACAAACGTGCTCAAGGAGAACATGAGACCATTCACAAATAGACTCAGAAAATGAGGTACTGTTCACAAACGGGCTTAAGGGGAAGACGAGACCATTCACAAATGGACTCGAGAAACGAGGCACCGTTCACAAACAGGCTCAAGGAGAATAAGAGACCATTCACAAATGGACTCAGAAAATGAGGTACCGTTCACAAACGGGCTCAAGGAGAAGACGAGACCATTCACAAATGGACTCGAGAAATGAGGCACCGTTCACAAACGGGCTCAAGGAGAATAAAAGACCATTCACAAATGGACTCAGAAAATGATGGAAAATGATGTACCGTTCACAAACGGGCTCAAGGAGAAGATGAGACCATTCACAAATGGACTCGAGAAACGAGGCACCGTTCACAAACGGGCTTAAGGAGAAGACGAGACCATTCACAAATGGACTCGAGAAATGAGGCACCGTTCACAAACGGGCTCAAGGAGAATAAGAGACCATTCACAAATGGACTCAGAAAATGAGGTACCGTTCACAAACGGGCTCAAGGAGAAGACGAGACCATTCACAAATGGACTCGAGAAACGAGGCACCGTTCACAAACGGGCTTAAGGAAAAGACGAGACCATTCACAAATGGACTCGAGAAACGAGGCACCGTTCACAAACGGGCTCAAGGAGAACATGAGACCATTCATAAATGGACTCGAGAAATGAGGCACCGTTCACAAACGGGCTCAAAGAAACAAGATAGCTTCAACAACGAAGAATTTAGAGATTTTTCATAAACTTGAATTTGACGTAGGATTGGATTTGATAAATTTTTGATTTTTCAGAAATAAGGCACCGTCCACAAACGGGCTCAAGGAGGACATGAGATCATTCACAAATGGACTCAGAAAAATGAGACACCGTTCACAAACGGGTTCAAGGAGAAGACGAGACCATTTACAAATGGACTCGAGAAAAGAGGCACCGTTCACAAACAGGCTCAAAGAAACAAGATAGCTTTGATTGATGAATTCAACAACGAAGAATTTAGAGTTTTTTCATGAACTTGAATTTGACATAGGATTGGATTTGATGAATTTTTGATTTTTCAGAAATAAGGCACCGTCCACAAACGGGCTCAAGGAGGACATGAGACCGTAAATGGACTCAGAAAAATGAGACACCGTTCACAAACGGGTTCAAGGAGAAGACGAGACCATTTACAAATGGACTCGAGAAAAGAGGCACCGTTCACAAACAGGCTCAAAGAAACAAGATAGCTTTGATTGATGAATTCAATAACGAAGAATTTAGAGATTTTTCATGAACTTGAATTTGACATAGGATTGGATTTGATGAATTTTTGATTTTTTTGAACTTAATGAAATCGAGGATGTTATAGATCGTGCCTGACAAAGATATCGGAAACTAGGACTTTGACGAATGATGAAACGGCAAACCGAAGAACCATTACTAACAAGAATGGATTAGAAACACTTTTATGAAACTTCAACAAGATTTTTCTCAAAGAGACTGCTGGTCTTGTCTTTGGGGATTTGGATGACTGAAACCTTGAACAAGACACTTGAAATTGGTAATCTAGAACAGCGGCTCTCTTGGATATAATCATGGAAAAGTGGGACTTGCCTCTTGATAGGTGTTTAGATAAACATTTCTTGACCAGGAAAGTATTTAACTAACTGGAAGGAAATTCTGAATTTTAACGGTTCATCTTTCTGAGAAATTGGCTCGACCATCATTGCATCTGAGGCTCTTCCAAGCTTAAGATGCCTTTTTGAGGTATGATCTTTTTACGGAAGCTGGGCTTTCTGATGTTTCCACTTCTGAATTTTTCTGAGCTGATCTTTTTTGAAATGAAGTTGTTTGACTAAATTCTCGAGCTCTTTCAGGTACAATTGAAGGGAGCTGCCTAGGCCGGGCCTCCTTCACCAAGACAGTTACATCATTTGGACATAGGAACGACGATTGACTCTTTCTAAAGAGAAAACTTAGATAAAAGACACTACTCAAAGGATTGAGGAGCTCTGAAGGAATGAACATAGAATAACAACGATTGATTAACTACACTGACAGACACAGTAATGCTTCTGACTTAGTTAACGTTTTATTTGGTAAGTCTATCCTTTCAAAGAATATTTTTTTCAATTGGTAAACACTGGACTTTTTCCTTAAAACAGTAATGCCTCAATGATTTAATTACAACTCCTAGGATTGCTTAGCTCCAATGCCCCCAGTTTTGAGGATGTCACTTGAATTTGTTTGAACTTCAATTGATCTTCAGTCCTGATACCGGCTGTAACCTTCTTATAAATTTGCTTGAACTTCAGTTGATCTTCAGTCTTGATACTGGCTGTAGCCTTCTTATAATGATTCTCTTACCGTGACCAAGTCACCTCTTCAGGGTTTTTAACTTGGCGGACCGTGGTAGCCTTAACTTTTGCCTGAACCGTCTTTCTAGGTTTTCGATTCAGCAGGCTATCCCCTTAGCTTTTGCCTAAGCCGCCCTTTCGGGTTTTCAACTTAACAGGGGAATGATCTTAAATTTTGCCTAAACCGCCCTTTCAGGTTTTCAGTTTAGCAGATCTTCAAACTCCATTTTTTTTTATTCATCATCATTTTTTTTTTTGTTTCGGGACCTAGATCATTAGTTCTGAACACCGGAAGGACTTTATAGGTAGGATAGGGCTTTTCAAAGAATGGCTTAAGGTTCAACAAAGATTTCGACCGAACCTGTGAATAGGTTGCCTACATATCCCAAGGTAGGAATCAGGTCGTGTATAGTTCAGGGCGAATGCCCCTAGTTTGAAGATAAATTGTTCGAAAGTTTATTGATTTTTCTTTTTTTTTTCTTCTTTCTGGAATAATTGACTTCTCTTCTTTAGGAACTTGTCCCCTTTTTTTTTTTTCCTGAAAGGATTGAATTTCTTTTTTTTTTTTTGGATTGATTGAATTGCTTTTCTTTTTTGAATTGACCGAACTCAGTTTAACCGAGCTGCCTACGTACCCCAGTGTAGGGATCAGGTCTCGCGTAGTTCGGGGCGAATGCCCCTAGTTTGATGGGTTTTCAAGAAAATTTCATTTAGGCTCGAAGGGTTTGCAAACCAGTATTCTTTTGACGTTAGGTTCTGATTTTGGGATTTATTCAGCCAAAGGAGGCCTTCCGATGTTCAGATTGGGAATCGATCTAGGTTACTAGAGTCCCTCTGGTACTGATTATTATTATTTTTTTTCATTTTTTTTTTTCGGAGTTTGACGGCATTTCAGGTAAGAGATAATGGATCTTCTTCTTTCAAGATTCTAATACGTGCTTTCGACTTTCATAGAGCGAAACTTGTTCTTTGACATCGTCCATTTATGGATTTGTAACTCTTGATATCTGATGACCACTTTTCAATACTTGCTCTTGAACTTCTTATCTTGAATTTGTTAGCTTCATGTTATGAATTTGAGAACCAAGGTCATTGATTGGAAATATGAAAGTTGTTTCCACTCCATGCCCTTTGCATAGCATATGATATTCACTTCATTCTTTCTTGAACCTTCTATCTGGGTCTTTCTCTTGGCATTAATGGTAACGCTTACTGGACCATCTTTTTATCCTCAAAATGGGTTTACCAATTCTTCACACTCTTCAGAGGGTAATGTATTTTCAATCGGCATTTACTGGATCAAGGTTTCAGTGCCAGTGTTTACCACTTTAATTTCATCTTTGAAAGGCTGAGATTGGCGCTCCTCCTCTTGTTCAAGTAATCGTTGTGACTCAAGTGGAGTTTCGTCAATTTTGTCCTCATTTGAGGAGGGAGTCTTATTTTAAGATCAGAAGCACACTTAAGAAATAGACACAAGTGAACTATTGGAACTGAAATTTTATTTAAAGAAAAAAATACTACATCTCACAACCTATCCTGAACATGTTCAGGATTCACAACTCTAAAAGAAAAGCAAAAGATAACTTGCCTGGACTAGGCATTAACCTTGAACTGTAGAACCGGACTCAACAATTGTACTGACCATGATGGCTGACTCAAAATAAAATAATAAACGACTAAAACTTTAACTGCCGCAACTGTCTAGCTTCGGAGGCTCGGCGAAAGCTGGCTCATAAATGGTACTTTCAACTTCTGATTCTTTTCATTGCAACCGGACCTGTGCCCCTTTGAACCTTCAGTTATTTAAGCATTGCGAACGGCTGGCGGCAGTATTGCATGATTTGATAATGGGTTATTGGTAGCAACGGGACTTGGCTCAAACACAAGGCTTTTATTGTCGAGCAACCTCTGGATTCTGAATTTTAGGGCAATGCAATTATCAGTGAGATGGCCAGAATTTCTATGGTATTCGCAGTGTTGATCTGTTCGCCAATTTGCTGGTAAAGGATTAGGAAGAGCCCTAATGTCGGGCAGGATTATGCGACCTGAGGCTAGACACTCCTTGAGTATCACAGATGGTGGAAGAGGGAGAGGGGTAAATTCTGTCTGGGCCTGTGGCCGAGGTGCGACAGCAGGTTGGGTATAATCCATTACCATGGGGTTCTGAGGTTTTGAAGGCTGAGGCTTGGAGCGGGAAAGGTTATTAATTTCAGCTGATGGAGGCTTCCTGAATTCTTTGGTATTCGGGTTACTTCGGTTGAACACACCTTGAGCCATAGCCTCCTCTATTTGGGTGCCTGCCACGATAAAGTGTTTGAAGTCCGGATAATACTGCAACGACATGTGATACTGGAGCTGGGGGGAAATATTTTTCATGATTATTTGGACCTGCTCTTCCTCAGAAGGGCGCTCCATCATCTGAGCTGCTATTCTCCTCCATCTTTTCACAAAGGTCAGAAAGGATTCCCTCAAATCTTGCTTTGTCCTTTCCAAATCCTTTCTGGTGATTTCTGTCCCGTCATCATATTTGAATTGCCTGATGAACTGCTCGCCGATATCCTTCCATGTCCTGTAACGAGTCTTGTCCAAGACCATGAACCACCTCCTGGCAACCTTGGTTAGGGAAACCGGGAACAATTGAGCCATTTGCTCAGAAGATAAGCCTTGAGGCTGACACATGATGGTGAACATTTGCAAATGTGTGATTGGACAACCCACACCATCATATTTATCAAAGTCCGGCATTTGAAAATTGGCTGGGAGACGGATTTCTGGGAACAGTGTGAGGTCACTTGGATTGAAACCACCCTGGTCCTGAAACTGAATGTCCTGAACCTTCCTGGTAAGACTTTCTAATTTCTCCATAACTACTTTATCAACCATGGACTGAGAAGGCCTGCTGCGATCTTCGCTGTACTGCTCTTTTTCAAAATCTTCTTCAGTTTTGTCAGGGATAGGAATGAACACTGGCTGGGCATGTGCGGCTGAAGTAACTGTATGGTGCATGGACCCTTTATCTTTGGACAACGATGGCCCCAACTTTTCAGAAAGCTGGGCCTTGATAACTTGGTTCTCTTCTTTGAGTTCTTGAAGCTGCCGGAGAATCAAGGTGAGAGTATCGGTAATAGCAGCGGGTGGAAGACTACTGTTCTGGTTTTCTGCCATTGGGGAGGATGAGGATGGGAAAGAAGGAGATGCTGGGGTCCTCAGAGAAGGTGGCGGGGAGACAGATTTCCTCTGCAATCGAGAAGAGATCCGAACCCAAGGAATAGTAGGGTTAGCTATGGTGTTTAGTGCCCTGTCATGGAAATAATGAACACGAGGTATATGAGCTTGACATTCATGGAGTGTTTCTTCTCAATGACTGAAAAATATTACACATTTAAGCAAGTAATTGGGACAATAGAATGAATCCAAATGATGAGGGGAATGCCCTTAGTTCAAGGATTATGAGAGTAAACTCTGAAGGATTTAGCAGAAATATTCTTGAAAAAGGTAGCCCCTAGAGGAGGAAGAGATCAAGGGTACAGGCAAGATTGGATCATCAAGATTGCACGATCAAATGATTGAGACACAATTTCCGCCAATGAAGACACAATCGAATCCCACAAGAGACGAATGATAGACACATGATCAAAATGTGAGATTGCATAGGATTACTTTCAACGGGTAGATCAAGAATAACTAATCCTATGAGATCTTTGGAAATGATGGGATTTATATCCTAACCCCAAAGGAAAAGTTTTTAGTCTTCGCACATTTTAACAGTGTTACCTGAAGGCATCAACCCTAATTCTAATCTAGCGGAGTGGAGAGAGGATCTCGACTCATGACTTTGTTTGTGTACCTAGGACCGATCGTAGCCATTGGAAGATGGACTACGGCCTAATCTAGACACAAATGGGTAAGATATCCTAAACTAGGCTCACACATGTGGTGCACATGTGTTCGTATACTGCATGTATGTGTGGGTTAATCTAGGGGTAAGGCCAAGAGTCCCCTTAGCGCGAATCCATGTTCGATATACTGTACCAGTGTCCGGCGTATCAGTACGTGAACAAGAGATCCGTTTACGCACCATAAAGGTACTAGGCTAAGGGTGGAATGCTTCTCTAGCACAGAGGCACCAGGTGATGAAATCCCAGTCAACCATGCTAGATAACACTCCGGGTTCCTAAAATAGGACGTGTGTGCATGTGAAATGCAAGGGTTTAGATGCAAGTGATGTAAGTGTGTGCAATAAGTTCGCGCAATCTATGATGCCTTCAGGTTTTGTTAAATTAAGTTCGAGTAAAATGTGATGAGAAAATAAAACGAGACAAACTAATCTAACAAGTATAGAGTTTTTATGAGCCAGTTAAATTAAATTCAAATGAATTATCTTTTGAAATTTTAATGAAGTTAGGTGGTCCCCAGCAGAGTCGCCAGACTGTGGGACATGATCCCGCGAGAGGGGCGTGGGGCGCGAGCCGCCGCGCTCTCTCTCTTGGTCTCTCGTACCCACGCGATTGGCGTGTGCATTTTAATGTTGATTTGAATTAATCTTTCCTGTGAACTTGGGATCACTAAGGCAATCCGAATTCCACACGAAAGAGACTGACAGAGTCGCCACCTAGATGTGGGATCTAGGACCCGTAATTAACCAGAAATCTAGACTCGCTACCTGGTTACGAGAATGGAAGGTATGGGGAGTTATCCGCCACATGCACCATTCCTGCCCGATAATCGGTCTTCGATTCCAAAAGCTAATTCTTTTAAATTTATTTTAAATGGCTCATTCAACTCTATGTTAATGTGCGAACTAAGTGACATGCATCCTATGATCTAATTTTAATGTGAATCCTAGATGTGTATCTTGATTTATTAATTTGTCTGGATTCATTCTAAGTGAAAGTTCTCCTAGAATTCTAATTTCATGGAAAATCCTAAGTGATTTGATTAAGCATTTACAAGAAAATTAATATACAAAACACCACAATTTGTTTGTGGTGCCGACTCGCGGGTGGTATGCCATCAGACATCCAAGCTGCCTACGTACCCAAGCCTCACTGGGATCAGAGTCGACGTAGTTCGGTGCACCTAAGCCAAGCTACTTATGCCTAACTCAACTAGGACACCGACCTAGACAGAATTGACTGTTTCAACAGTTTTGAGAGAAGTTATTTAATTCAAGTTGAGGATTTTATTATCTTAGGATTTCATCTGAGATGCTATATGATTCTTATCTAAATGCAAATTGTTCCTTAGACTAATGCAGGTTTGCCTACATCCTAGGTTACTAGGCTCGTCTTAAGGAAAGATTGGGTGACTAGTGTGACTAGACCTATGGCACGGTTGTTATACATAACAAGCGTCCGTGATGAGGCTGGACTCCTAACTCTAGGACTCCCTAAAACTTAGGACACGACACAACACTAGTGTTCCTAAATTGGGTTCTAATGGTTCTTAGATTGGAAACCATAATCCAATGGTTCCGGAAGACTCGAGACAAATCAATTCAAATTCTTGAAGTTAATTAATTTCAGATTTCATGGATTTTCGATTTATGGACACTTGAGGATTACCAATGGTTCTAGGGTTCACCAATTTCGGCCCAGAATAGCATCCAAGGAAGGGAATCGTGCGTTCTTTCCTTGCGCAATTTAATACTTAGGTTATAACATCTTATTGCCTGGCATATCTCAGGATTTCCGTGGACAGTAACCTCGGAGCCAACAACATGCTATAGCTTAAGTATTCAAATTGTCAAAGATCGGTTGCAATTGGGATACGATTATGGATGCACTGACCATTTTTCCAGGGAATTCTAATGATCCTAAGATTTCTGTTTCAATGGATTAAGGAGTTAATGTGTGACAGAGATTTAAGGTTCTTTAGAAATATTCAGATGATTTTCAATTAATTTCGGATTTTCAATGAATTTTATCAATTTTAAACATATGAGTGATTTTACAAGTGAAATTGTAGCAAACGAATTCGAAATGAGTTGAAATTTCTACAGCAGCAAGATATGATGAAATGTAGCTTATGGAAAGAGTTTTACAGATTTTTACATTAAGCTCATATTTAATTTCGATTTAACAATTGATTGACCAGATTGCACAAATAACACAGAAACCACTAGAAATATGAATCTAAATTCAATGAAATTTCTACATTAATAAGATATAAGTAAAAATAACATACTGAGAAATTTTCATGAATTTTGGAAACCATTTACTATCAGTTTCAGATTTTTTAATTTTCAGACCAGATTATGAATTAACCCTACATCCCATATGAAAACAGATCCAAATCACTTGAAACTTTTACAGTAACTAGAAATGTGAGATTGAAGACTACTGTAAAAATTTTAAGAATTTTAGTTGTGATCTGATGTCAGTAACAATTCCTCCAAAAGCTGGTAAATTTCAAAGAAAGCATAAAATAATATACCAAACAAATTCTCAAAATTCTCAAAATTTCATGGTGGAATGTACTGGTATCATATTAGTTTCCCACGAAATTTCATTAATTTTGGAATTCATTTAGTATATATTTTATTTTCGAAACACTCATGGAGATCATGATTTTGAGCATACATATTTAATTTTCAACTAAATCCAATTAAATACTAAAAATCATGCAAATATACCAAATAATTCTAGAAAAATCTAAAAATTAAGTACCTACCTGTGATCGAAATCCTCGCCGAATCCGAGAGCCGAAAAATTCGAAAATCGCACCGCCGCTTGATCCGCTTCCGCTTTCTTTCTCTTTTTCTTTGTTTTATTTTCTTTTATATTTTTTTTTTATATGGAACAAGGGAGAGAGATGGGGAGAAACAAATAAGGAGAGAAAGTAGATAATGATAGTGTGAGAGTGAGAGAGTGAGAGATATTGAGGGAGAGAAAGAGAAAATTATCCAAAAACAATGTGTTCCTTTTTCTTTTTTTCCTCCTCTCATCACCTCTCTTTATATAGTGAAAAACTTAGTGGAGAGGTGGAAATAAACAATGAGAATGGTGGGTGTGGTGGAGAATAATGGAAATAAACAATGAGAATGGTGGGTGTGGTGGAGAATAATGGAATATATAATGGTAATGGTGGGAATTGTGGTGGGGAATAATGGAATATATAATGTGAATGGTGGGTGTGGTGGAGAATAATGGAAATAAACAATGGTAATTGTGGGAATGGTGGTGGGAATAATGGAATATATAATGGTAATGGTGGGAATGGTGGTGGGAATAATGGAATATATAATGGTAATGGTGGGAATGGTGGTGGGAATAATGGAATATATAATGGTAATGGTGGGAATGGTGGTGGGGATAATGGAATATATAATGGTAATGGTGGGAATGGTGGTGGGGATAATGGAATATATAATGGTAATGGAGATAATGGTGTTATTTTAAAGGGAAAAATGAAGTTAGTGGAAATGGTAGAGAAAGTTAAGTCATGCTAATGGTGAGTCCCACATCAGCGGGTTCCGCACAAGCGGGTCCCACATCAGCGGGCCCTACACAAGCGGGTCCCACACAAACGGGTCCCACA
This sequence comes from Tasmannia lanceolata, assembly GCF_043159265.1. Lineage (NCBI taxonomy): Eukaryota > Viridiplantae > Streptophyta > Magnoliopsida > Canellales > Winteraceae > Tasmannia > Tasmannia lanceolata. The sequence goes on along the minus strand of NW_027518688.1, from coordinate 18,491,717 downwards.
TCAGCGGGTCCCACACAAACGGGTCCCACACTAGCAGGTCCCACACTAGCAGGTCCCACACCAGCGGGTCCCACACAAACGGGTACAAATTCTCCCTAGTTTAGATTTTTCTGAATAATCCTTCTCAACATTTAGCGGGAAAATGCGAAACACGACGGAAATGACCAAAAATATTTAGAAATGTAACAAACGGATGCGGGAAAGAAAGACATTGGAAAACCGACGGAAAACAAACCCTAATTTCTTTATCGATTAAGGTAGAGCAAAATGGGGTGTCTACACTTATCATTCAAATATATATATATATATATGAGGAAAAGGATTGTACGCTCAACCGTCTGTAACTTTGGTGCGGAAGAGTTTTAAATCGTGTTTTCATTGGTCGAAATTTGGGGCCCACCGTGCGATTGAAAACCCAAAATAACACACCTTCGTATACAGTAGCAGATGGGAGGGAAAAAAAAAACCCAAAAAAACCCCATCTTCCACGACAGTAGCTTCTGCGAGGGAAAGGAAACCCAAAAAATCTGCAGATTCTCTCGCTCTCTCTCCGATTCCGGCCGGCCCCAAAAAAACCCACCTTCGTCGACAGTAGCAGATGCGAGGGAAAAAAGAACCCAAAAAATCTGCAAGGTCTCTCGCCCTCTCTCCGACTCTGGCCGGCTCTCTTCCTCTCTCCGACTCCCGCGAAGTTCTCTCTCCCTCTCTCCAACAGGTGTGTCTTTTTTCTTGTTTTTTTTTTTGGGTTTAGTTCTATTCTAGGGTTTGTAATGGGTTCTTGTTACTGATTTGTTGTGGTATGAAGGGAAAAAGACCCTAAATCAGTAGCAAGAGGGTTTTCTTTGTGTGGATTAAATACATGGATTTAGGATTTGTTTTTAACACAAGAGACCCTAAAAATCTAGGTTCTCTTACTCATTTTGTTCACTGATTTATGGTTTTTTGCTATTGATTTTTTGTGGATTGAAGACGTGGATTTAGGGTTTATTATTTTTCCTCTTTTTGTGGATTGAAGACATATGAAAAAGAATTCATGCCAGCCATATTCAGAATGTCCCTATCAGGCAAGCCCTCAAGTCCCAAAAAATCTCTGGTCAACCCACCCTTTCCACCACTTACCAAACCTTCACCATTATTTTGATGGTTTTTTGAAAAATTTCCTTCGCTTTGTGAACCCAACAACACTCATTTGAGAAGAGGAGCTGATGATGATGCTGCCTGGTCCATAAAATTTATGTTTGGCTGTTGATACTCGTATCCCCGTCCCAGGAGAGAAGTAAATTTAGAAAAGAAAGATTTATACATGTTCCTAAAAAATTTACATGTTCCTATCTCTTAATGTTGTGAATTTTAATTTGTGGGTTTACTGTTGATCCACCCTATATTTGGAACATCATCATGTGCATCACCTTTAATATTGTGCTGAAGGACATTTCATCATGTTTGAACCAAACATTTATTTTGTTGTGATGGAATGATGATTTTTTATTTTTTATTTTTTTTTGAAAGATGATGGAATGATGACTTCTGCCACTGGTATTTGATGATTATATGGTCCTTACATTTCTATTTGCTTTCTTTAGCTGTGTATGCTTCCATGTCAAGAATCACCATTATAAGAAAATCTTCCTTCACCACATAACAGGCATGCATCTTTTTGGCATAATCTGTTCAGACTCATAATCTGTTCAGACAGTTCCTTTTCTGTTTATTCTTCTATTTGAATCTTCAACTCTTAATTACCAAAATTTATAGACACATTATTTATCAGGTCCTTATTATAGTTGCTGATTTCTTTATGGACAGGATTTTGTAGGTTCGATCTTCCTATAGAGCTGGCGAGCTTTTTGTTCAGAGCATGGTGAGAGCTGAAAGGGCTAAACAAAGCCCTTCCAGCTTAGATGTTTGATGATTATAGTTGGTGATTTCTTTATGGACATGAAGACTACTCTTGCTCAATTCGTCTACAACGATTACATGGATTGAGGGTTTCTTAAATCTAAGGTTTGAAGTTGCTTTCTTTGATGTATCTTTGATTAATTTTCATGTTGTTTGACGGATATATTTATCATATTTTCATGTTTTTAGATAGCTAAAATGTATCCAAGTTCTTCGCAACCAAGTGGGGTACCTATTGAGCGAGGTGATGGTAGACCCTGTGCTTTGGTTGACGATGCTTTGTCGCAAGCATGCGGCCTAGCTATTGAAGAAGTTGATGCTCGTGGTTTACTTATGGTTGATGATGGTATAAATGTGGATGAAGATCATCTTGAATGGGCAGAGACAGATGTGAATGACATAGATGAGGTTGGCAGTGGTACATTTAGTACACCCAAAAAGGTTGATGGTGAGAAGGGTGTTGTGAATACGCCTTTTGTGGGACAGGCGTTTGATAGATGGGAATCTGCCTATGATTTTTACAATGCTTATGGACTGGCCACTGGATTTGGGGTACGGAAGTCCAGTACATCCTCTTCGATGAAGACAAATGAGGTCATATCGAGGGCGTTTGTATGTGACAGAGAGGGGCTGAAAAGGGAAAGGGATAAGGGCAAGATAGATAATGCTAAGGAAATGAGGGAGCGTCGCATTGTGCGCCTAAATTGTAAAGCTAGGATGATCATCAAACATAGAGATGAGAAGTGGGTAGTGAAAACTTTTGAAGACATCCATTCTTATGAGCTGACCTCCCTACTGAAAACCAAAATGCTTCGTTCCCATAATCGATTTCATAAGAGTGAAGGTACTAAGGCTTTGATAGATTGTCCGAATGAGACACAAATGCCTAAATCTAAGATTGTAAAGGCCATTAATTCGACCCACGATGGAGTAACAGGTGGGCTGTCAATAAATCAAGTTATTGCCCATTTGAGAGCAAAAAGAAATAATAATTTGGGGCAAGAAGCAGTCATAGTGGCCAACCATCTGCAAAAGAAACGATCGGAAGACCCAAACTTCTTTTTCTCGATGGAGTTAGACACGGATGGGACCTTCCGATCCATGTTCTGGGCTGACGCTAGGGCGAGGGATGCATACATGATATTCAACGATGTCATTGTTTTTTATGTTACCTATAAAACAAATAGACTCTCTCTGCCATTTGCACCATTTACAGGATTGAACCACCACAAACAGTCAACCCTTTTCGGAGCTGCACTGCTAGCCGACGAGACAGATGAGACATTTTGTTGGGTATTTGAGCAGTGGTTGACGTGCATGCATGGTAGAGCTCCGGGTGTAATAATTACTGATATGGACTTGGCTATGAAAAATGCGATTAAAATAGTTTTTCCAGATACACGCCATAGGTTTTGCGAGTGGCACATATGGAAGCATCTACTTGAGAAAGTTGTAGAAATGCGGGATACCGATAGTGATTTTTACCGTGATTATAATCGGTGTTTTCATTCGAAAAAAATAGAGTGTGAGGACAAATGGCAAGATTTGGTGGTCAATTATGGAATTTGTAGGAATGAATGGTTGTCTAGGATGTGGGAGCAACGAGAGCATTGGATGCGGGCATATTGGAGAACCACTTTCACTGCAGGCATGAAATCAAGTCAGCGCAGCGAAAGCATGAATTCCTTCTTTGACGGATATGTGAACAACAACACCGGGTTACATGAGTTCTTGACTGCTTATGAAAGGGCACTTGTTCAACGCCGTAAAACCGAAGCCGAAGAAGATTTCAAGTCAAAATATTCGATTCCTAAGATGCAAACGAATACCCCATTGGAAGAAGAGGCCGGTAAATTCTATACGAGTATTATCTTTAACAAATTTCATAATGAGTTGAAGGGTAGTAACAACTGTTGGCATGATCAGTTGAGCAGTGAAGGTACAGTGGAAGAGTATTCTGTAGGTCTTAAAACTGATCAGAAGAGTAGATGGTGCAGGGTACAATATGACGATTCTGACGGAGTGACCGCGAGATGTGAGTGTGCTATGTTTGAGATGGAAGGGATATTATGTCAACATATCCTTCGGATTTTTGACCTTAAGCAATTGAGAATGGTCCCTGAGCGTTACATGTTAAGGAGGTGGTCTATTGAGGCTAGATATCGAGAGGGGGGTGTATTACCTACAAGCACACAAGAGACTAATGGCATGAATCCCTTTAAGAGGTGGTGCCTAATCTCAACATGGCAACGACTTCTAGATGGACCAGGTAAGAAGGATGATGTAATGAAAAATATGGAAGATTTTTGCAGTGCACTTTGGGTTGAAGAAGAAGTCAGGAAGAAAGATGAGTTGGTGGAAAGTGAGTTACCAGTCATTGGTAGCGAAGTCCAGTCTAACATTTGTGTCAATCCAATGCCTGAAATTACTATTCGAGACCCCCCAGTTGCGAAGACGAAGGGCCGACCGAAGAATGCTACACGTTTGAAATCTAACATAGAGACCTCTGCAACTCAACCAAAGAAGAGAACGTGCAAATCCTGTGGGGAACAAGGACATTATGCCTTAACTTGTAAAAAGAACTCCAATGTCTGTACATGTTGCTTGTTTAAGTTATAAGTTTCTTAAAGTAGTCATTAATAATAATTTGTTCTTGTGTTTGGTAATAGAAACATAACAGAAAGTGGCCAGGGAAAGAAGATGTAGAGGAGGAGGAGGAGGAGGAGGTGGAGGGGTAGACGCTGAGTAGGTTAGTATGTGTTTCTTTTATTTCGAGTTCTTATGTGTTTTTTCCCCTGTAAATGAACCCCTGTAACTTGAGCATTATGTGTTGGATGGAAAGGGTAGCCCCAATTGCTATATTCATTGCAGGTAGCCCCTTCACGAGTCCAAAATTTAACCCGCGCAAGGGTCCGTTGTACGCTGCTTGATTATGGGACCGTTCAGGCATTGTGCCCAATGAGTTCATAATTTTGTTTTTTCAATTACAAAGGTCCTAACCGCAATGAAGTTCAACTTTCTTTTTTTTATTTTCAAATACAATAACTGGACATTTTTGGGTCCATCATTTTGTGTTGGTTTTGCAATTTGAGGAAATGTTTGCTGCAGGGTGGGTTTGTTCAGAGCATGGTGAGAGCTGAAAGGGCTAAACAAAGGGTGAAGACTACTCTTGCTCAATTCGTTTACAACGATCACAGGGTGAAGACGTGTCAAAAGCATGCAAGTTCTAACTGGATGTTTCCTTGCCAAGGGTAACAATTTGATCTGTTGATGCTGTCATGTTCTCTTCCCTTTTCCCCTCTGTTGTTGCTATACTGCATTGTTAGCTTAGAATGCATTGGAGCAGAACTGTTCACTTTAATGGAACAGGTATCTGTCAAATGCTGATTCGCCACCAAACTGCGAATCATTGCCAATGAACCAGGTGCGCAACTCAAAGCTGGAAAATAACTGTTTCAAGTCACACCCACATGCATCACATTTGAAGAGCCCGAATTTGGTGAAGGAAGGCTTTATTCTGTAGGATGATATCAAAATGGAATAACTCAGTTATGTTTATGTAGAAAGTTAATTTATGTGTTTATTGTGGCATATGATGGAATTCTAGATTCCTTTGACCTTGTATTCCATTTTACATTCTGTTCAAAAGTGAATTATTTTTAGACATCTTTCTGTAGCTGATTTTGTTGATTTTTCTTAGTCGGTTGCATTGACACAATTCCATCGATGGATGCAGTTTATGCTATTTTCGGAAGTGTGGTATTGTCCAATAAACCTTTTGACTCCCTTCTAGTGTTTTGTTGGGTAGTTTTATGTAGTTTCTCATGCACTGAAACTGAGTCATGTTGAACCTTCTTGAAACAGCTTATGCTCAACTGTGGGTTCTTTGTGTTCTTGCTCTGACCCCCGAATGGTTTTAGTGTTTGTATTACAAAAATGGGTGCCCTTGGTTCATTACAATGCTACTTTCTTTTTAGTGGTTTGATGAGTAAATACCAAATAACTGAGTACTTACAAAACTACTTTGAGGAGTCCATGTTTAAGAATGGCTGTATTAAGAATAGTCACAAGAAATGCAAAGTAAGGTGGGTGGTTTCCATCAATTTTCCGCTGGTGGAAGAGGAAACGACCGTGAGAAAGAACCAAAAAAAAAAAAAGAGAGTAGAGAATGTAGGTTGAATCCACCCTGGATGGCAACAAAACAAGCAATCAAGGTGTATTTGACAGAAAAATGCCCACATTTAGGCCCTACTCGTTTTGGGATTGTGGCAACCGATTGTCAGTTAGTTTTGAGCCCAAAAATAGGTTGGAGGCTGACAATCGGTTGTCATAATATCAAACGAACAGGGCCTAAGAATTTTAACGGCTAGAGAAATTTACTTAGACCAAATGAAGCAAAACATAAATGAGAAATTTACTAGTAAGGCCATCCCCGTTACCTTTTCCCCAAAACCACTGGAGCAAATGAATTTCTAGTTGGCCATGATAATAATGTGCAAATTTCCAAACCAACTCATGATGATTGAAACATATGGACGTCAAAATACCAAAACAAGCAAAATACCCTCATAACAGAAAAAAACAAAAATACATTTAGATGTATTTATATGTCGTTGATTGCTTGTTGAAATGCCCGATAGAGCTCCGCAGAGAACCCAATTCCTCCTTCAAACTCATGGTATTTAGTATTTACAAACAATTTCATACAACCGAGGTCCTCCATACTCTTCACTGAATGTACTGCCTTGTCTCTAACACGGACACTCACCTGCATAAAATCCGATAAATATAGAACACCAGTATCAATATATTTTTTCTTTTGAAACTCACCAGTATTCAATAATTTAGCGATTAAAAAAAAATGATAGAGACACATGCAGATCTAATGCGACAAAAATAAGAACCCTAGAAAAAAGACATAATCGAAAATAGATCAGAAAATAGCCAAACTTACCTGGGATTAAAGATCAGTAAAGATCGATCCCTTTTGAAGGTCCAAGAAAGGGAAATTGAGATCAGATCTTGTCGCTTTTACGAGAATCCGGTGGCGCCCGCCGGAGAAGGACGAGCCGCGTCGGAGAGAGAGAGAGTAGAGTCGGAGAGAGAGAGTAGAGTCCGAGAAGGAGGTTTTGGGTTTTCCTCTTCTCACAGTAGAAAGGGGTTTTGGGTTTTTCTCTTCTCCTCTTGTCTGTAGAAAGGGGTTTTGGGTTTTGTTTTCTTTATACCCAAAAAAATGGAAAACAACATACCTGTGAGTTGAAGCCGGTGGCGCCCGTCGGAGAAGGAGGTGGCGCCCGCCGGAGAAGGACGAGCCGCGTCAGATAGAGAGAGAGTAGAGTCGGAGAAGGAGGTTTTGGGTTTTCCTCTTCTCACAGTAGAAAGGGGTTTTGGGTTTTTCTCTTCTCCTCTTGTCTGTAGAAAGGGGTTTTGGGTTTTGTTTTCTTTATACCCAAAAAAATGGAAAACAACATACCTGTGAGTTGAAGCCGGTGGCGCCCGTCGGAGAAGGAGGTGGCGCCCGCCGGAGAAGGACGAGCCGCGTCAGATAGAGAGAGAGTAGAGTCGGAGAAGGAGGTTTTGGGTTTTCCTCTTCTCACAGTAGAAAGGGGTTTTGGGTTTTGTTTTCTTTATACCCAAACAAATGGAAAACAACATACCTGTGAGTTGAAGCCGGTGGCGCCCGTCGGAGAAGGAGGTGGCGCCCGCCGGAGAAGGACGAGCCGCGTCAGATAGAGAGAGAGTACAGTCGGAGAAGGAGGTTTTGGGTTTTCCTCTTCTCACAGTAGAAAGGGGTTTTTGATTTTTCTCTTCTTCTCTTGTCTGTAGAAAGGGGTTTTGGGCTTTGTTTTCTTTATTTCGACGCGCGACGATTTGCGTGGGCCCAATGACATTTTTCACTCTACCGCACCAATTTTACAAACGCTCGACCGTATAATCCTTTTCCTCTATATATATATATATATATATATATATATATATATATATATATATATATATATATATATAAACACTCATAAGATTAAAGGTAGAAAAAAAGAAGAAGCAAACAACAGTACTTGAGAGACCTTTCATAAGGAGCAAAATAAAAGAGGCACGAACTTGATTCAAAGAGACCTCAAATAGATAATAAAAAAAATATATATATATATATATATATATATATATATATATATATATATATATATATATATGAGGAAACTGTTGGTGAGCTTAAGCTCACCAAACTTATGGTGAGCTAGCTTGCCCAATCACATGGGTCCCACATTTTGGGGAGTGATCCAAACCATTCATTTGCAAGGCCTTATCATAGATAGGGAGTGTACCAAAAATCAGCTCCGTAGGATCATCCTAACCCCTCCATTTGTGGAGGACAAAAATGGGGCAGATTTGTGTCTGTCCATTTTTGTCCTCCACAAATGGAGGGGTTAGGATGATCCCATGGAGCTGATTTTTGGTACACCCCCCATCTATGTAAGGGACTTTCAAATGAATGGTTTGGATCATCCTAACAAAGTGGGCCCCCATGTGATTGGGCAAGCTAGCTCACCATAAGTTTGGTGAGCTTAAGCTCACCAACAGTTTCCTCTATATATATATATATATATATATACAGATCCTTGCTTATAAAAATCAAATCGCATTTTGAATGATTTTGAGCATAAATTTCAAACCTAATTAAAGAATCAAATCATCTCTCTAAGCTTTTATCATGATTTTCGATATAATCAAGCTAAGAAAAATGAACAAATCACAGGAAAGCCGTATTCTCTGTTTTCTTCCTTGATCGGAGCTGATCGGAGCTTTGCCGGAGGCTAGCCGGAGAAAATGGGTTTTGGCCGGAACTCAAGCTCACCGGAGGAGGTGGATTTGCCGGAGAAGAGGAGATCGGAGAGGAAGAAGAAAGTGCGATCGGAGGGAAAACAATGGCCGGAATCCGGCAGAGGTTCGATCGAAGAAGAAAAGAAAAGGGTTTGGGTTTTGATATTTGGGGATTTCTCTCTTTCGAACGAATTTTTTTTAGAAAAAAATGAATTTCATCTGTTTGTAACGAAAAGCGGGTTTTATATAAGAATATGCCAAATTCGCACCCCCTCTATTACCTTGGACAGCCCCATCTAGGATAATCCACCCCCCTTTTGTGGTTTACACTACGGACACTCTCCCATCTCGTTCGCTAGGCAAACGCGCTCGGAATTTGACGAAATTTTATAAGGACCTCGGTGGGACTCTAAGCAAGCTTAGGGTGAAGTTTGGGACCCTAGCTGATTGATTTGGTTGGGTTTTTGCTCCAACATGGAGGCTCAGGGTACGGTCAAAATGGGGTGTCTACAGGTTATCTTCACCTAATCCATATTTTTATCTCTTATCTTATCACTGTCACCTTCCTTTTTTTTATCTCTAAGTGCTTTATATAAGCACTAAATGTGATTAATGTAAGTCTCTGGGATTAGTGAAAATTCTTCATGGTATCAGAGCCTACGACCTTGGTTTTGTCTTCAAGGTCAATCTCTACTAGGCCAAGCGACACCAGAGAACTCTAAGTGCTTTATATAAGCACTAAATGTGATTAATGTAAGTCTCTGGGATTAGTGAAAATTCTACATGGGATCAGAGCCTACGACCTTGGTTTTGTCTTCAAGGTCAATCTCTACTAGGCCAAGCGACACCAGAGAATTGATCTGACCAGTCTGCTGGGCCAAGCGACACCAGAAGCTTGATCTGACCACTTCTCATGGTGTGACACAGTTCTCCGATCTGACCCCAAACGAATTTTGTCTCACGGGATCTCATTCTCCACAGCCAAGCTTGGTGGATCACTCTCAGCCGCTGCAAATTCCTGCTCTTGTTCAGATTGTACGACCTCAATGCCAATGTCCCTTGTGTAAGTCCTTCACCATGGCTGATTGTAACATGCGCCAAACTTTCCACCTAGCCTCAACGTTCAGCTCTTTTTTATGCACCAGTCAATGCAACGATGCCTGGTTACTCCCTTTGGTTGTAAAATGGCAAGTCTGACAAGATCCTCAAAACTACTTGTCACTTTCACCATTATACCCATTATACATGAGGGTACCTATCTGCAACCCTTTCTGTCAAATTTTAGTATTTTCTTATGGTATTTCACACTCCAATCCTTTGATCCATGCACCAAAGTCCATTGGCTAAAAGCATTGGATATCTACACCTAGTCTTTTTTCCTTGGCTTCAAAAAAAAAACGAAACAGAAAGGAAAAAAAAACCTATACCCAGTATCTAATAAGTGCAACCCTAATTCCTTTCCAATTTTAAACCAAATTTTCAATTATATCTTCAACTCATCATTTTACTGCTTTCTTCTCTTCTCTTTTGACTTTAGGAGGAGAACCCCAAAATTGATATGGACACCCCTTTTATAATTTTTCATATTTATATCCTCGAGTCCTAAGTGAAATACTTTACCCCATTTTTTATATTTGCATCCTCATTTTTTTTAATTCTCTATATACTTAGAGTTGTTGCATATTGACAATAATTATTGTCCCTATCTTAAACTGTTAGTGGTCGCACCCTTCTTTATCTTTCTTCTTATCTCAAATCTTCTTCTTTTGATCCATTCTAGTTGAGGTACCTCATTTTGAGGTGCGTACCTGAAATAGTTACTCTACTAGTTGAGGCGCTTCGGTCCCTTGAGGTACATGCCTCAGTCCCTTGAGCTGAGTGTCTGAGAGAGTAGTTTCAAATTCCATGAGGATCGGTACCAAAGTTGACCCATGTCTTTGCCCATTGAGGCACTAGTCCATAGGGACCATTTCATGAAGGCTAGCCCATCGAGGCCTTGAGTTCGACCTAGCCCATCGCGGCCTTGAGTTCTACCTAGCCCATTGAGGCTCTTCGCTACTCATCTTGTATGCGGGATTACTTTCGGCAACCGGCATCAATGGACATTCGGCAAGAAGAATCAGTCAACAGTGGACTCTCTTCATCATCTTGTACAAGGTGCATTACACAAGAAGATTCAATATTATGCTAATTGTTTGGGGACATTTTATCGGAGACATTTCATTGTAATCAAACGTATGCAGATTTTCAATCAACATAGGTAAGTAGTTTAGATTAGGTTATCTTTTCCTAATCCTTATCTTTATCTCTTATCTTATCACTATCACCTTCCTTGTTTATTTCTAAGTGATTTATATAAGCATTAAATGTGATTAATGTAAGTATCTGAGATTAGTGGAAATTCTAATTTTACAAGAAGCCATTAATTGCCATTAATAGAACTAAATTGGTGTAATAGATGTCTTGTATTATAGTGAGCAAGACCAAGTAAAGCTGTAAACTTTTTATCAATTAATGGGTTTGGGTATTTATAACAAGTACTCATATCCTCCTGAGTGTTGCTAGGAAAAAAAATCCATTGTTGTTAAAAGAAAAAAAAGAGCAGGATCCTACATTGTAACATGTGTGCGGGAGAACAAAGAAGAGAGCCTGAATCCCAAATCAATCCTAAAAACACACAAAAAATGGCCAAATCCGCGGTCATTTTCACTTTCTTTTTTATTTTCAGAAGGAGATTCTGTTTTGGAAGTGCTTTCCTATTCTCTTGAGGGCTTCATTTTATGATTATCCGAATATAGGTTCACGTTCTGCGAGTTGTAAGGACAAAAAATCTTATTTCACTTCTATATGAGATCATGGAAATCCCACCTCCTATGCGGACATGGGCACAGTGTTGAATCACAAATCTTGTTGTGTTTAAAGTTTCTACTTATTTTGTTTACTACTTGACCCCGGTTTACATTGACAATAACCATTATATACAAATAATTATATTTTTACTTCTAAACCATGCGCATATAAGATTAGATGCAAATAGGTATCCAAAGAGGCTATAAATTCAAAATTCACATATGGTTGCAATTTTTTTTTGTTTTTGCCAAGGAAAATAAGATTTTATTAAAAGGGAAAAAAAAGAAGAAGAAGCAATAACAAGGGACTTGAGAGAGAGCCCAAGCAACTAAACTTGAAACTTAGAAGAGAAGAAAAGAGAAACATTAATATGAAAACAAAATTTAGGAAATGCGATGAAGTCTTCAGCCTATAGACATTTATGATTATGATCAAGGTATGTTTTATCAGATGAAGAGTCAACTCCATCGTTGGTGAATCAATCCACTCCACAATTTCTTTCTCCCCACAATCAAGCTAAGGTGCCACAGTAACTTTGAGCAAGATAGATGCCATGGTAGATGGTCAATAGTTCAGCAGACGATATGGAGACCTTTACAATATTAAGAAAGTATCCCACATTGAAGAGAAATTTTTGGGCTTAATGACACCACTACAACCAACCAAATAGTCACAGATTTGTAGGCATTGTTTGTGTAAAGTATGATCCAGCCATCAGGAGGAGGCATCCAGATCACATGGATAACCTTAGGGGCAGAAAAAGAATTTGGAATTTGAATTCATTCCTCATGAATTCACAGACAATGGGTCTTTTTGTAGCTGATGATTGAAATTGTTCTTCATTTCAAAGGTCCAATCCTTGCATCTTTGGGCAATTCGATATCGAGAGCCTTCAGTATCATGGAATTTTGCTTCATTCCTAGACTAATAAATGAGCTAGCGACTGAAACAACAGATGAACTATATAAAAGTTTTCCCTTGAATGAGAAATGTAAAACAACAGATGAATCATATAAAGGTTTTCCCATGAATGCGAAGAGTGGCAATAGGAGAGCTGTAAAGTCCAGGAATTATCTTGTCTACCAATTCAGATTCACTCCATTTCGTTTAGAAAATGTGGTTCGAGGAATTATACATGTAGAAATCAGGCATAAACTGATACAAGGTCCTAATAATTTGGCAACTTCAACTCCATTAATAACAACCATGGTTTAAAATTTCGGTTTCGGTAACCGTTTCGGACCCCACTGAAAACCGAAATTTCGGTGGAATTCGAAATTTTGTAACACTTTTTTTTATTTTTAAATAATGCCATTTAATCGAAATTTCGGACCGAAATTACTGAAATTACTGAAATTTCGGTCCAAAATTTGGTAAATGGCGAAAAATTTCGGTTTCGGTCGGATTTCGGTCGAAATTTAAAAACATGATAACAACTACTTACGAATCATTTTTCCGCCTACACCCTTTACCAAGCAGATATTTTGGGTTTTAAAATTCTAGACCCATCGTGTGAGGGGATACGAAAGCCAAATTGGAAGGTCATGAAGGTATATTCATTGCCCTAGGTATTTAGAAGATTGAGGCTATGTGAATGGGGATAGCAAAACTAACATGGTTGATGAGGGTGGTCCTTTTGCCACGATATATGAGGTTAGAATACACTTACATTGTTATCTTTTAAAGTTCTCAAAAAAATTGATACCAAATATGTTGACATTTTCTTTTTCTTATTTTCTCTTTCGCCTCAATGTGCATTTTGTCTTTAGCTCCCGGGAAAGAGTTGACGACGACCCGAACTCTGCAAAAATCTCCTCTCCTTCTCCGGCTGGGCAGATGGTTTCCGAAGAAGAGTTGGGTCTTCCTTTAAATACTCCTACTGAAGGGGTAAGTGAAGCTGAAGTAGTTCACCATCCCATAACTGCAATCCATGATGTCTTCAATGCCATCAATAAAGCCTCAGCATTGCTGTCTGTGCCGGAGATAAATGCTTGGGTCGTCGGGTTGGTGGAGTCGGAGATTCCTTCACATTCAGCCTATTGTGCGCAGAAAGCGGCACCGGCTAGCAGCATCTCACCTGACAAAAATGTTGAATTTCAAAAAGGGGGTCCCCCACATGCATACAGGTGGTCCAGTGTAGCTGGTCCTATTCAAGACTCATCAGCAACAGCTACTCCTTACTCTAAGGTCAACAGCTTTGAAGATATTATCTCAGCCTTATCCCCTCCGCACCACAGCGACTCTCCTCGAGTAGATGTAATCTACGTGCCCGATTCGGGTCCAATGGAATTTTCTGAAAGGGAAGTTGCTTCAGAGGACCTTTGGGCTTCTCCACTGGTGAGCCCTGGGAACCAGGAGGAGAGCCTCCTCCACGACTCAAACACAATGGGCGCTGCTCGCACGTATTCTGAGACTGAGGAGGAGCTCGGTGACAACCGGGTGTGGGGGTATAGTCTGCAACGTCACAAGAGTAGGTGTATCCTTATCTCTCGTGATGACCGTTTCTTCATTCAGTGCCGGGTGGGGCAAAGGAAGGTGATCATTGATTATAGTGGTTTGGGAGGTATGAAGCATTTATTCTCTGGTGAAGTTAGGGAATGGTCCTTTCGCTCGCTCGTCAGGGTATCGCTTGGAAGTTTCTCCCATCTTTGTCCACTGAGATGGTGTAGCAAGGCGGATTTTCAGCTCCTGCCTTGTGCCTCAGAACTCTCTTATGTCCCTCCACGGAATGACTCGGGCTTGGTTTCTTCCCAACAGGTGCTTGAATTGATGGTGGATCATACCATGCACATTAGTTCTCATCTGGGTCTAATATTTCCGGGTCCCGTTGAGGAATATAGGTCTAGCATAAAGGCGGCAGAACTACGGGAGGTCGCTGGAGTGTCATCTCCAATCTCCATATCCGAAGTAAACCTGAAACGCACGGAGCGCGAATTGGTGAGACTTCAATCGGATATCAATTATGATTCTGGATCGCATAGCAAAGGTCTCACATCCCAAAAAAAAGGAAGAAAGTCTGGTATCAGGGCGGGGAGGAATTCAACGGAATACAGTTGTTAATGAAGATTTTATCCTGGAATATAAACGGCTTGGGCTCTCGGGAGAAAAGAATTCAAATCAAAGCATTAGTTAAACATCGGCGCCCTGAGGTTGTTTGTCTTCAGGAAACAAAGATGGAGCAAATCCGTAACATAGATATGAGAAGCATGGGGTTCAATACTGACTGGGATTTAGCATCCAAAGGAGCTTCAGGGGGCATCTTGGTGGCTTGGGATTCAGTCTTGTGGGACAGCACGGATGTTTGGCGTGGAGTTTTCTCTCTCTCCGTTGCTTTCCGAAAATCCAATGATAATTCAGTCTGGTTCTTCTCAGGCGTCTATGGTCCTTTGTCATCCTCTGAGAAGTGTCTTTTTGGGGAAGAATTAAATCAGACGCGACGCCTATGTTCCGCTCCTTGGTGTATCGGGGGGGATTTCAATGAAGTTCTAGGATCAAGAGATCGACTTGGGGGTCAGCAAGTCACTGCGGGCATGAGATCTTTCGCTGATTTCATCGCAATCAACGAGCTCGCAGATTTACCTTTGGGTGGCTCCTCTTTCACCTGGGCCAGAGGTTCGAACCGGAGTCGGCTTGACCGATTTCTCCTCTCGGGTGACTGGTTGGCAATTCTTTCTGAAGTCTATCAGCAGGCTTTACCCCATTCAGTTTCCGACCATTGCCCTCTCCTTTTGTCTCCTAAAATGGAGTTCTGGGGCCCGCCCCCCTTCAGATTTGAATTAGCTTGGCTGGAAAATCCCCAAATGGAGGCTCTCTTAGTCCGATGGTGGTCTGAAAGCGTCTTTGAAGGTCTAGGGGACGTAGTTATAGGCAAAAAATTACGCTTCATTAAGGGGAAATTAAAAGAGTGGGATAAGGAGCAGAAAGAAGTGGACCAAGGCAGGAAGAGGATTCTTGAGGACAGATTGATGGAGATAAATACATTGGCAGAGAGTGGTTTGTCCTCGACGGAGGATTATGAGCAACAAGGAAGATTAATTCAAGAGCATAAAGAGTTGTTGATGCTTAAAGAAATCTCTTTGCGCCAAAGATCTCGAGTCAAGTGGTTGTTGGAGGGAGATAAAAACACAGCCTTCTTCCATGCCATGGCTAGTGCTCGCAGAAGAAGGAACATAATTGAATCCTTAGAAGTGGAGGGGGAGATTGTATCTGACAATGAGCGAATTATTGAAGAAATTATTGAATTCTACAGATCTTTATACTCAGCTGATGGGATGTTACGCCCAATTCCTCAGCCGGAATGGAAATCCCTTTCTCTGAGGTGAAAATCCGATCAGCACTATTTTCTCTGGCAAAAGATAAAGCCCCTGGACCCGATGGTTTTTGTTTGGCTTTCTTTCAAACTTGCTGGGAAACAGTAAAATCGGACATTCTTCGATTCTTCATAGAATTTTTTGAGGGAGCCATTCTTGACAAAGGGACAGGTGCAACTTTTCTCGTCCTCATTCCAAAAATTGAAGGAGCAACAAAAAGCTCGGATTTTCGCCCGATTAGCTTTGTGGGCAGCCTTTACAAAGTCCTCGCAAAGGTTCTGGCGGATCGTATCAAAGTGGTTCTTCCTTCAATTATATCGGTCTGTCAAAGTGCCTTTATAAGCAACCGGCAAATTCTTGATTGTTCTTTAACAGCCAATGAAGCCATTGACTATTATCGGAGGAAGGGGGAAGGTGGCATTCTATGCAAGCTTGACATGGAGAAGGCATATGACCGAGTGGATTGGGCAGCATTAGATTTTCTCATGGGTCGTATGGGCTTTGGGGGTCGGTGGAGAGGGTGGATCCGGAACTGCTTATCGTCCGCCTGGTTTTCTGTCCTCATCAACGGATCAGCAAAAGGATTCTTCAAATCTTCTAGAGGATTGCGGCAGGGCGATTCTCTCTCTCCTTTTCTTTTCCTGATTGTGGCCGAATCACTGTGTAGACTGCTGAAAAAAAGGAAGTGAGTTGGGGCTATATCAAGGGTTCCTTATTGGCGAGAGTAAGGTGGAAGTATCGCTTCTTCAGTTTGCGGATGACACTCTTCTGTTCTGTTCTCCGGTCATATCCCAGATTCTTAACCTTAAAGCTATGCTTCGTTGTTATGAGATGGTTTCGGGTCAAAGATCTAATTTCGCAAAATCTCGGTTGTTCGCGATCAACGTTTCTGAGAGCGATGCATCCTTTTTCGCCGGAATTATGGGGTGTGGTTTAGATGTCTTTCCAGCAACCTATCTGGGTCTTCCTCTTGGTGTGGGTCGACCGAAACACAACCTATGGGCTCCTATTATTCAAAGGATTGAGCGACGTTTTGCCACCTGGAAGCGCCGGTTGGTTTCCAAAGGAGGTAGATTAGTGCTTATAAAGGCCGTTCTATCCAATATGCTGATATATTTTCTATCTCTTTTTCAATGTCCCGCCTCGGTTGCTAAACGCATCGAACAAATTCAGAGACGCTTCCTGTGGGGCGGATCAGGGTCTTCCAAGGGGGTCTCCCTGATTAAATGGAGTATGGTCTGCTTGCCTACTAAAAATGGAGGTTTGGGTATCAGGAGGGTTCAGAGTTTTAACCAGGCCCTTATGGGCAAGTGGCTGTGGAGATTTGGCGAAGAACAATCCTCTTTGTGGGTCCGGGTCATTGGAAGTAAGTATGGTTCAGATCATGGGCATTGGGACTCTGTTGATAATTTCAAACTCAAAGGTCTCACGGTTTGGAGGGACATCTTGAAGTTGAAGTCGTTATTTGCTCCTGGCGTCCGATTCAGAGTATATAGGGGGGATCGGATTCGGTTCTGGCAAGATCCTTGGTGTTCGGACGATCCTCTTCAAGTGATGTTTCCTGACTTATTCATCGTTTCATCTCAGAAAGAGGCCTGGGTATCAGAATGTTTTGCAAGGGAACATGGGAAGGTGGCTTGGTCTCCTAAGTTTCGCAGAGACTTCTTTGTTAGGGAGTTAAACTCTTACAGCGCCCTCCTCTCCTTATTGGATTCTTGCTTCATCAAGTCTTCGGGCGTAGATCGTCGGATTTGGATTTGGAATCCTTCGGGGATATTTTCAGTCAAATCTTTTTATAACCATCTGATCCCTTCTTTAGTGGAGCATGTGTCCTCCTCGGTTTGGAGACAATCTTGCCCTCCGAGAGTTGTTTTCTTTGGGTGGTCGGTTAGCTGGGGCCGCATTCAAACTATGGATTTTTTGAGAAAACGAGGAATGTGGTTGGTAGATCACTGTCCTCTATGTTTATCCGCTGGGGAATCCATTGACCACCTTTTCATACACTGTAAGGTTGCTCGCCATATTTGGGGTCTTATTTTTTCTCGTTTTGGAATCAGTTGGGTCCCCTCCAACTCTATGGCTGAATTCATTCAGAGTTGGGCCTGGACTCCTTGGAAAAGGAAAGGCAGAACGCTGTGGAAGATGTGTCTCCTGGCCTCATGGTGGTTCTTGTGGAAAGAGAGGAATGCTCGTATCTTTGAAGGGAAGGCTAGATCTCCCTATTGGATTTATATTCAGTTGATAGCTGCGGTCATATCCTGGGCTCGAAGCCTTCCTCTGTTTCGTTTTGTTTCAGCTTTCGACCTCTGGGAAGGATGGTCAATCATATGCTTGGAATCGGCTACCAAAGTGAAAATCCTCCCCTCCTGGATTCCTCCTCCTCCGGGGTCCCTGAAACTTAACTTTGACGGATCGTCTATCGGCAATCCAGGAATGGCAGGAGTAGGAGGGTTATGTAGAAACCACAAAGGGGAAGTCCTCTGGGCCTACTCGGGGCCTATCGGAGTGGCAGACTCAAACGAGGCAGAGGTCCGAGCCGTTCATAGCGGGCTTCTCTCGATGCCTCGTCTAGAGTGCGACAAAATTATCGTCGAAGGGGATTCCTTAAATGTTATTCGCTGGCTTTCGGGTAACGCTTCTCCCCCTTGGCGATTTTTGCCTCTCTTAGAGGAAATAGAGGACAGAGCTAAGGGCTCCTCAATAGTTTTTCGTCATGTCAGGAGATCAGCCAATGCGGAAGCAGACAGCCTTGCCAAGAAAGGAGTCTTTCGGGCCGCGTTTGAGTGCTTTGACTATCTACCTCCTTGAATTATTGTACTGCTATCTTTGTATTATCTTTGTTCCTTCAGGACCACCTCGGTTCTGTTTATATATATATATATATATATATATATATATATATATATATATATATATATATATATATATATATATTCTGTTGCCCTTTTCAAAAAAAAGCTTTGCCTTTCGTGACACTTTAGTCCCACATTGGTAGCGGACAAGAGATGTCTTGGTTGTATATAGAAAATGAAATTCTCTAAGAATTGATATCAAAGGAAAACTAGGGAGCCTTTAGGCCCTGTTTGGATTGAAGGGGTTTTCTGAAAATTTTCAGAAAGGAATTTTGTTTTTTTTTTTTTTTAAATTTCATACTTTTTTATGTAGTAATTTAGAATATTAGATAACCTAAGCCAACCTTATTAAATTTTTATTTAGAGGGGTCTTCAATTTATAATGATATCCCTCTAAATTAAGCATAATTATATAATTTCCCTCTAGATCACGGAAAGAAAAGGTTTTCCAAGAAAACAATTTCAGGAATATTTTTCTTGCAATCCAAACAGGGCCTTAGGGAAGGAAATTTTCACACATGCAAGGTGGACCAGGCCGTGGTGTGGTATATGTGTATGCTAATGTTGTATTTATTCTGTATTTCCTAGACTCCGCTTATATATAAGGGATTTGCTAGGGAACATCGCAGAAGGCATTTCGCGGATCGGGTGTTGCATGAGAGAGCAGCTACCTCTGATGAATTAAATGAATAAGACAAAATCTCAGCCTAAGTGGATGCTCTCTCATGCAACAGCCAGTCCGCGAGATTGGTGGAGGCGTGCGGCAATCATATGAGTTTTACACTCAGATAGGTCATGTAAGAGAAATAGAAAAGAAAGAATGGAACATATGTCTAAGATTTAACGCAAATAACATATTTAGGCAATGACGGCATGGGAGGAGAAGGCTCGCCTCGATGGTGCGATGCACAGGGCGAAGAAAATAGAGGGGAAATGATATAAACAGAAATTGTTTCAAAAGTAAAACAATGACGTAAAATTAAAGCATTGATTTAATTGTTGCAAATGTTTCATAATTGAAGGAATGATATAAAAACAGAAACTATTTAAAGCAATGGCCCAACACATTTATTTGTTATCGATGTGGGATATCTTGCACATCGGCTACATTTCACCTGGTCCCACCCTGATCTACTAAGGTGACATTGATCCAATGGGGTTGCCCCTGTTAAATTTTTGCAAAGGGCATTCTTCAGTCAAGCATTACATTTTTCCGATATTTTTTAACTAAGGCCTTGTTTGGATTGCATGCAAAACTTTTATGATGGTATTTTTTTTTTCTCTCTTGAAAATTCTTTCTTTCCACAATTTTTTTTTTTTTTTTGAAATGGCAGGGTGATTTCATTAGAAGGAAGAGGGCCGAGATGGACCCCAACCAAAATTACAAGAGAAACAAAACACTACAAAAACTTAAAGGGGGAAGGAAGTCAAACCACTCTAACTCCAACCTCATAACCCCACTTCTAGCCAAAGAGTTTGCCTCCCCATTTGCGGATCTCTGAACATGATTAAAAACAATAGATGAGCCCGCAATTAAATCATCTATTTTATCAAAAAATGAAGAAGATCTCCAAGGAGGCGCCACAAGAAAATCTTTCTTTCCACAATTTAGAGGGAAACAATTTGATTGTGGTTAATTCAGAGGATATCATCATAAATTGAAGGTCCTACTAAATAAAAATTGAATAGAGCTAGGTTCAAGTTATCTTTTTCATGTGTAAAAAAAAGTAAGAAATTTTAGAAATATATTTCCTTTCCAAACTTTTCCAGAAATTTCCAGCAATCCCTCAAATCATCTTTCTATTAAAATAGTTTTGGTAGTGTCACCCTCTATCCCTCAAATCGTCTTTCTATTAAAATATTTTTGGTAGTGTCACCCTCTATCCCTCAAATCATCTTTCTATTACTCTAGTTTTAAAGAGGGATGGTTCAGAAGTAGTCTATAAAATATCTTTGAAAATGTTGTATTCTACCCTGGCTTCTTCCATGGTACTTGGCTGAAGACTGCCATTAACTCTTATGCGATCTGTGATTGTTCAAGTTATCAACTCCTAAGCATTCCATTAGTGCTAAGAAAGAGAATTCATATATAACAATATCTGGATTTTCGCTTACTGTGTAGCCATTCAAACAAAACATCAGAATCCTCTATGTAAGTCTTACAGGTGGGGAAGCATTTTACTTTCTAGTATGGCATTTAGCTCTGTCATTTGTTAACTTATAATCATACCACAGTATCCACCCAAACAAACCCATGAGTGTATGTTCAGATCGCCCTGCAACACTGGACTATCTAAACGGACACTAAATGGAATTAAAAAAAAAGAGACAAGCGATATTCTTTAATGTACTTCATCGACCATTTCATCTGCACATGAAACATCTATAGAAAAGCAGAATTTCCCCCTACCTTTCATTTCTTTCCAAGTTGGATATAATATAATAGTATCGACCATTTTGTGATCCAAGGAATCGGATTGAAGCAGCGCAGAGCCAGCTATTTCAGAGCATAAATAGGCCACAGTCAACTTGAAGCTTTATTATTTGTTGAAGGTCTTATGTTTTTAAGCTATATCCTCCTTGAGAAATGACAGGTAGTTGCAGAAATGGAGGAGGAGGAGCTGGGAATGAAACCTGCCACAGACACAAAAGAGTATTCAATGGTTACCACTGGAATCACTAATCTGCGTCGCTCCGCCCCAACATAGATAGTGAGAATGCTGTCGGGGATTCCACGCGTGTGCCTAGATACTGAACAGGTGTCGGAGTCTGAGACCGAAGTGCTTTTGTGGCGGCCAAAACCCACCGCCAATAACACGGTCAATTCACCACCGGCAAACACAAGGAAAAATCCAAGATAATGTACAAACAAGATGGATAAAATATACATGCCAAACAAACTACAACCACAAAGGGAGCAAAGAGAAATAAATCAAACAACCAGAAGAAGACAAGATTATACGTGGTTCACCACAATGGGCTACATTCACGGGCAAGGAAACACACAATCCGTTATTTAGAACTAAAATAGTACAATGTTAACTCACACCGGCAAAAACCATTGGAAAAGCCCTTCTTTTAAACCTTCTATGCAACGAAAAAGCAACCCTCAAATATCTACACCGAGTATGAGAGAAAACCCTTTGGAAAATCCTCCATTGCTTTGCTTAGCTTGGAAAAAAGAAAACTCAATTGAGAAGAAGAAGAAGAATGGAAGAAGATGGTTGCAAAAAACAAGGAGAAAACCCCCTTTCAAAACAAGGAAAAACCCCTCTTCTTGCCCTAAATTTCTTTTCTCAAAACCTCTTTTTTGCCTATACAAACCGTATATCCAGATAGAGAAAACATCTTCCACTTAAATAACAAGTGGAATCCTGATGCAGGCGCATCCTTATGGATTGGCATGGATTTAGTTTCCTAAAATTTTATCCCATCATAAGTTAGCAAGTAGACTTGGCAAAAAGTGGTCCGGGTCACCAATCAGTGACCTGTTTGAAATTGACCCGCGGGTCCCCCCGGCCAGTCAAAACTGGGCCGGGCCGGGTGGACCCGCGGACGCCCGTAGAGAAGTGCAAAAGGTTTTATTTTGGAACTTTTTTTTCCGTAATTGTCATAACTTTTACTTTTTATATGTATTTTTTTCCGTCATTGTCATAACTTTTCATTTTTCTATGTAATTTTTTCCGTAATTGTCATATTTTAGAACATCTTTTCGGTTTTTTTCCCTTCATTTTTTTACGTTGGTTCCATTTTTCGGTAATTTCTCATTTAAAACTTAATACCCCATGATTATTATTTATTGCTAGCCACCTTTTCACAAATCGTACTTCTGCCAAATCTTTGCATTTTGAACCACGCGACAATAAGACAAATTCTCAAACAGTCAACATAAATGGTTGGCGAAGGTGGCTAGCAAATCCTTCTACAAATAAAAAAAATCTAAAAAAATATGTCAAATATCCGGGTGACCCGCGGGTCCGGGTCCAAGGTTAGTGACCCGTAAAATTTTCCAGGTCATTTTGACTCGGACCCGTACGGGCAGGGTCAAAACCGGCCCTGCTCGCCCATTTGCCAGGTATATTAGCAAGAGTTGTCATAGATTTTAGTAACCTCTTGTATTCTCATGAATAGAGAGATCTTTTCCTATTTTTTAGTGGGTGGATTTAGAAGGATTTTAGGATTCTTTCCTTTGTTATTATTAAAGAATGTATGTAACTTGGTGAAGGGAGTTTTTTTTTTTTTTTTTTGGAGAGGGGGGGGGGGGGATTTGACGAGTTGGAATTTCACGTTTTGTGAAAATAGGTCGTGAGCCTTCTTATCTTTTGGGCTATGGTTTTATAAAAATCATAGATCAAAGTGGAAAAATTATATTTGTTTTTTGGATTGTGAATTTCTTATTCTTTCGCCCGCACTAATTTGGTATCATAGCTCAAATTGTCTCGTGGCGTTTGTCGCAAAGCGACTACCATGGCTCATGGGCGTCATCAGGATCATCAAATCGATAAAGTTAAAGAATTAAGGATGCAAATCCATCAACTTACAAAACACGTAACGCGTCTCAAAACTCGGAGAGGCTATAAAAATAGTCTCATCTCGGAAGATATCAACCCTTTCATCAACGTGCTCCGCAGGGTGACCCGTGTGAAAGGGAAATTCAGGATCGGACGAGTTCAAACCGAAGCTATGTAAATTTGGTCAAAGAATTTAACAAGTTACTCAAATCAGAGATTCTAAATGAACAACAGCATTTTGACGACTGCAATGATGATGAGGGTGATGAGATCACTTGGAATGATCGTGGTGAAGCGTTGGCTACTTGGCGTACTACAAATAATCTTATCATTGATAGTGAGAGTTGCGATGATGTAGTGACACAAGCGATGGCTGTTGGGCGCTATGAAACTATGAACAAATGACAAAATAAGCTGGATCTGACGGCATGGAGATCGAAGTGGAGGGCAAATGGCGAAATACTAATCTGATTTCTTCATCAATTTTTGTCGATCCATTTTTATTAGATCATACATTGAAGACTACACTGGATGTCTATGACTTCAAGTCGGTTCGAGGTCAATAAAAATTATCTTTTCGTCCTAGAGATTATGTAGAAGAATTTGATGCTCTAGAGCTCTAGATGATGATCATTCTTCGATACTTTAAAATTTGAGGATGAGTTTTTCTGAATCATGGGAAAATGATGCCAACGGAGATTAGTAAGAACGTGCACTCTTCGAAGATTCAAATCCGATGACGGATTTTCTCCAACCCGAGGAGTTTGTTGCAGGCGCATCCTTATGGATTTGCATGGATTTAGTTTCCTAAAATTTTATCCTATCTTAAGTTAGCAAGAATTGTCATAGGTTTTAGTAACTCTTGCATTCTCACGAATAGAGAGATCTTTTCTTATTTTTTAATGGGTAGATTTAGAAGGATTTTAGGACTCTTTTCTTTGTTATTAAAGAAAGTATGCAACTTGGTGAAGGGAGGTTTTTTTTTGGATTTGACGAGTTGGAAACATTTTGTGAAAATAGGCTGTGAGTCTTCTTCTTCTCTTTTGGGCTATGGTTTTATTAAAATCATAGATCAAAGTGGAATTTATTTATTTTTTAGATTGCGAATTTCTTATTCTTCCGCTCCCACTAGATCCACACAACAAAATAAAAAATAAAAAATGAACCGTGATTGTGCATCACCGGTTCAACAATCTCCACCCTGAAGAAGAATCCCCACCTTACAAAGCTTTCCTACTTGAAATCAAGAGACTTTCGAACTTTTGGCAACTCCACCAAATCTCATGTCTTGTTCTTTTGAAGAGCTTACATTTCTTCTTCTATAGACTTTATCAACCACCATGTTTGCAACATCACCAACCATGACACTTCCAATAACTTGTGTACAAGAGCCCAACCTGGACTCCCTTCATGATTATAAATGCTCCTCTAGAAACTTTAAGAAATCCATCACCACCCAAAAATTTATAATCTTCCAACTCTAAAATAAGCAAAGAAATTAAACCTTTTGACATATTCGGAACATGCCGAACATTCTCAAGTATGTGGATCATCCCATCAAACATTCTCAACCGTACCGAGCCTACACTAAGTGTTCTACTAGTCGAGTTATTTCCCATCTTCACCAAGCCTCCTTCACATGATTCATATGTGCAAAACCAAGATCGATGAGGGCACATATGATTAGAAACACTCGTGTCAAGAACCCAATTCTAGTCAAATTCCAAATTACAACCCGCAATCAATACCTCATCCTCTATAACACCGGATGCGGTTACTTCCACTTGGTGGTGTAGGCTGGGAGAAGAAATTAGAAGAAGAAGAATTAGAAGAAGAAAAGAAGAATTGGGGAAGAGAAGTAGAAGAACATAAGAGGGGAAGAAGAATTCACGCAATTCAATCGTATTTCATCCAAAAGTTCCCAAAAGAGCTGTAGCTTTGCCTATAAATAGGCAATTAACAATCCTCATCTTCTGACTTTCGACAGAAGCAAAACCCAAGACAGAAGCAAAACCCAAATGGGTTTTTTGCTTCAGCTAAAGAAAAACCCAAATTGGTTTTGCCTTCCTCACGGAGGGGTGGTGGTGCGAGGATGGCGGTGGAGCTCTGGCAAGTGATGGCGATGGTGCGGCACGACTCCGGCGAAGAGAGTTTCAGGGTTCCGACAACAAATTTTGTTTCTTTTCCTTTGCAACGGGATGGGTCTGGAATCAGGACACAAGGGTTAGGGGTGCTATTTTGGCAACAGTAACCCAGAATTTCTAGGTTATTGGCTGAATTTAAAGGTGGGATTTGGGTGTTGTAAACCTTGGGCTTGATAGGGTGGGAAATGGGCTGTGAAAGAAGGGCTCAGAATCTGTTTTACAGGGTCGGTCAATGGGCTTGGGTCGACAGATTTAGAGGGGGCTGGTTTGAGGGTCTTGTGGCTAGGAGATGGGTTTCAGGCAAAAGGCTTCTGGAGGTTGGTTGGTGGCTGAGAAAAGGAAAAAAAATGATGGCTAATTTCTGGAAATCGGAAGAAGATGTGGGCACAACTTGTAGGGAAGAGATCTTCAACCATAAGCAACTTGAGCGGGCTTAGATCTTTTGCTTTGATACCAAGTTGATGTAGGCTGGGAGAAGAAATTAGAAGAAGAAGAAAGAAGAAGAAGAATTAGAAGAAGAGAAGAAGAATTGGGGAAGAGAAGTAGAAGAACACAAGAGGAGAAGAAGAATTCACGCAATTCAATTGTATTTCATCCAAAAGTTCCCAACATAGCTGTAGCTTGAAATTTGCTAAATTAAGAGTTTCTAAAAAACTAAAACACCATAAATACTAAAATAACCCTAATAAATCAAATATGCCCCAAAATACCCATGATAACACTAAAAATAACAAAAAGATCCCTAAGGAGCACAAATAATAATAAAAAGATCTCTACGGGGCTCCTCGAGGGCGGCCACGCCTATAATAAACGAGCAATGGGCATTGATCTCCATCACTTGGTTTGCCTCCTTAGAATCTCCACTCAGGTTGTCTTTACCTTTCCCACTTTCGGAGTTAAAGCTTTTTTCAAAATTGGATTTTTTTATTTCTTGAATTATTCTTCTTAAAATGTCCACATTCACCACAATTCCAACAACCTTCCATCATGCCCCTTTGACTTCGATGGGGTCTCGACTTGCTTCTTAATTTTTATTTTTATTTTTTTAGACTTCAACGATCCCTAAATGTGTTTTGACTTGCCATCATCCTCCACAACTCAAAATTTGTCTCCCATAAAAAAAGATCCACCTTAAATGTGTGACAAGTCATTTTCTCAAACTTTCCCTCTATCAAGCATTTTCACAAACACCTTGTGTTCAAAACCCGGCCGCTCCGATACCAATTGTAGCGGCCAAAACCACCACCAATAATGCTGGTCAATCCACCATCAGCAAACACACACAAAAATTCAAGATCTTGCACAAACAATATGGAGAAAACATATACTCCAAACAAACCACAACCACAAAAGGAACAAAGAGAAATAAATCAAACTACCATAAGAAGACAAGAATATACATGGTTTGCGACAATGGGCTACATCGACAGGCAAGGCAACACACATCCTTACTATGTGAAAGATATTTTTGAGAGATGGAGGGAGCTACATAAAAATTATAAAATCAGAGAGAACAAAAAGAACGAAAAGAGAGCCAGGATTTTTCAATATTGACCTTTACCATTCTGAACAACCCCATAATCAGTTCTAACTTCTAATTACATGGGGTCTGGGGTTTTTTTTATGCGTTTCGGAAACACCAACGATATAGTGGAAACACGATTCGGTACGTTTCATTTGTACCATTTTAGGGTTAAAGTCATACTCATGGTCATGGTTTGAGATGCCACGTAGGATAGCTTTCCACTTGGTGGAACAGGGGCTGTACACGTAGCTGTGAATAGTATACCTTTTACATTACACGTGGGAGACGTACTGATCATTCGTTAGTTCTCTGTTTAGTACAAAAGCCGGTAAGTGATATATCCGGCCCTTTTCAGGACACCCGAAATCAGTGTACATAGCAATCTAGGCCGTTGAACACTTCCTTACGATGTAACTCTGGCCCTCTACCGGTAATTAGGGAGGCGGGTATCCCAATTAATGATCAGTACGTCTCCCACGTGCTCAGGCGTATAATAAAAGCCAGGTGTCCCAATTAATGGAAAGGGGCGGATATATCCCTTCCCTAAAGTGAAACTTTAACGCTTTTTTACTTCAAATCATGTTACAAAGGGGGCGAATGCGTACCGCAGGGGGTGAAAATATCATCGCCTTTTTTTTTTTTTTTTCCAATCTTTCGCTCAATTTATGCGTTCTATATTTGGAGAAATTATATAGTGCCCGATCGGGCACGTAGAAGGGCGGGGCATCTACCCTTGATATTTGATCCACTAATTTCTCCTATATTTGATTGTTGTTCTATTTATGAGTTCATTTCTAAATTATTTTATTACGTCTTAATTTCCAACAACACAAATTCAATAAAATCCAATTTATGGAAAAAAACAAGCATTTTTCGGTAATAAAGGCCGGTCCCCATATAGAAATGGCAGATTAGATAAATGAGGGATGATTAGTCCGACAATACTCAAAACTTGAAAGTTACCGTGAACTTAATTTCCTTATCAAAGAACATCCTATCTTCAAAGCAGGTGTAAGGTACACCTGCTTTTACACCTGCTTCAAAGCAGGTGTAAGGTACACGTGCGTACATCTAGCCCTCCCATGACCCACAATGGCGGGAGCCTCGTGCACTAGCCCGCCCTTTTTTCTTTTAAGGCTCTATTTCTTACGACGTAAAAATGGACGTAAAATTTGTTTTATGTTCATTTTCTAAGGGTCAAAAATGTAAATAGATTTTACCTTATGGTAGTAATTTAAAAGTAAAAAGCCCATCCATACTTCTCTTCATGCTCACATGATTGGTGCAGAAAGTGGACTGATTCTTCCCAAGGTCATGTTTGGCAGCGATGATTTTTTTTTTTTCATGGAATACTAGGGTATCCAGTGATGAGAGTGGGGCAAGGACGGTAGGAAAGGGGGAGAATTGAGAGGGCATGAGTGAGGACTGTAAAAACAGCAAAAAGAAAATGTCTATTCAAATAAAGGTTTATTTTGACGACTTTTCAGCCAGTTAGTGCTAGGGGTGCAACGTGGGTCGGGTTCAACCCAATTTTGGCTTGGGCTGGGTTGGACTAAGGTTGGGAAAAGCCAACCCGATTTAATTTCGTGTTGGGTTAGGATTGAGGCCTTGTGCAACCAGACCTCTGTCCTCTAATTTTATCGTGATTTCTTAGGATTATGTTTTTTCCTGTATTTCTCTATTTGGCCCTAGGTTAATGGAGACCCAACCCGACTCAACTGGACCCGGTTTAGAAAAAAATTGGTTTGACGAGTTGGGTTAGAATTGAGAGATTTAGACGCATGTTGTGTTAGGGTTGACCATCTCGACCCTTGGCTCGGTTTGGGTCGAGTTAGGGTTGAGTGAATGCTATCTTGGGTTGGGCTAGGGTTGGCCTCAACCCAATTCAACCCGACCGAGTTGCAACCCTTAGTTAGCACCATTGCCTTTTCAATTGTTTCCCTCTCTCACCACTTGCCAAGCGAAGGAAACTTGGCTGAGGTCGGGGTCTGAGGAAAAGTTCCTCAGACCCCTTGCTAATAGTCTAATAGCAAGAGGTGTGGAAATATCAATTACTTCTGAAAATAAAAAGTAAACATGGAATTGATATTTCCACACCCCCACACTCTTTGCTATTATAGGGGGTCCGAGGAAAGTTCCTCGTACCCCGGCCTACTTTCCTCGGACCCCGGCCTGAGCCAAGTTTTGTTCTTGGCAAACTAATATTCCGTGGAAAACAATTCCTTGATTGCCGGCAAGTACTAAATAATAACAAGTATTCAAAACAAGGTCTTCTAAATAAAACAAATACAAACGACGACTTTCCCGATGCAAACCATCTCACCAAAGGCCCCAACGACATCTCCCCCAATCGGCTTTCAGTTTCTTGGGACGGAGTCTTCTATCCCACCCACCACCATAGAAATTAAGCCTCAACTCCCCTTTTCCCATTCACCTTCAAATTTCTAAATACACCCCCATTCCATCACTTTCTCCCTCACCAAAATCCATGGAATTTCAGAATGTCATATGTTACACCTTCTGCATCCTCTTCCTGGTTAATCTCTCATTCGTCGGCCCGGCCAATGCCGACGTTTACACGGTCGGCGATGATTACGGGTGGACTACGGGGACGAACTATATGACCTGGGCGGCCAAATACAATTTCACCGTGGGAGATGTTCTAGGTTAGGCAAATCTTCTTCTCTTAATAGTAGCTAAGAATTAAGAAAAAAATTTCTATCTTAATCCTTGTAATCTTTTGATTCCTCTTCTGGGTCTTGTAAAATAATGATGGGGTTTTTGCAAAAAGAAGTCTTCTACTTTTGTTCAGGGGAGATGATATTTTCACCCCCCCCCTGCAGTACGCATGCACCCCCTTATAACGCACGCGCGGGGGTGGGGGTGGGGGTGCGTAGATTGTTTTTACACGTAAATAGGCCAAAATGAGGTTATATGTGAAAAATCCGATATTACCTTGTAAAAACACCAAAATAACTTTGGCTTATTCAAAACGTGAGATGTAAACTGTTGGGTCTCAAAACGTGAGGTGTAAAATTATGAAAACCACGCTATGCATTTGCTTGGTTGGAGATCGTGGGACTAGTGTTTAAAAACGTGGATTTGAAGCAGAACGTGGCCAAGGAAATTTCTTGTCGACTCAGTGCAGACGAGGCTAAGAACGTGGTTGATGCGGTGGTCAAAGGAGTTTATTGCGGAATGCGGATGTGGTGCAACGCGGAACTCGGCCAAGGTAAAAAGGAGTCGACCCGGGCGAGTTCCTTGCCGAGTCAAGGAGTTTTTAAACACTGCGTGGGACCTGCTTCTTCAAAACATGAGGTAAAACGAGGGGCTCCACCCTATGCACGGTTTTGATTTGAGTTGGTGGGACCTACATTTTCAAAACATATCACTGAGCATCATGGGCATTTTTAGTCTTTTTTCAAGGTAATTTCTATCTATTCACATATAAGGAAATTTTGGTCTTTTATGAGTGTAAAAATATCTGCCACGGTATTTTTCTCACAAATTGATGGCGTGATCCTATTTGCGAAATTCGCTCAAATGAGATGACTCTGTAAACTGTCAAACTAGAAGATTGCGTTCGCAAATAAAGCAAAGTAAAAGACTTCTTTTGCAAAACCCCCAATAATGATTTTACTAAATCCTCTTTAATTACTTAATACCTATTCTATCAAGGTTACCTCATCTACCACTTGCCTAATCTACAACCAAGATAATCCAACAGTGAGATCTCAACCTAATCTAATACAGATATTTGGTTAATTTGTACAGTTTTCAACTATGTCAAGGGGCAACATAACACGTACGAGGTGAGCGAGGACACATATAGGTCATGCGATTCGAGCACAGGAGTTTTAGAAAAGTATGATAGTGGTAATGACCGAGTTATGCTAAAGGAGGCGAGGAATTACTGGTTCATTTGTAACATACCGGGGCATTGCCTGGGCGGGATGAGATTTGGAGTCGACGTGAAAGTTGACAATAGTACAGTGCAGTCTAACTATAATCCAGTTCCGGCTTCACCGCCCAGCAATGGGGCCGGTGTTCCACATTGGCAATGGGAATGGGCTTGTCAACTTGTTGCATTTGGGTTCTGGTTCTTGCTGAGTTATTAATGGCTAATGGGGAATGAACCTGAATTGGTTGAACTTGAAACTAATTTTATATTCTTTATGTTTAAGTCTTTGTATAATAAAGGAATGATAGTCATTCCCTTGGTTTGATAATTGCATTACTTTCTTAAATACTTCTCTGATTTGCCTTTTCTTAGGATTGTAATAGCTTTTAACAGCTAACATAAAGAGAGGAGTTCCATTATTAAAACTAGAAAGTGGAATGATATCTGTATGGTCTTAAACAGGGTGCTAATTATGATCTCATATGTGTTGTGTGCCACTTAGCATACTTGGATTGAGTGCCTTGTTATATTACTAGTCACTACAAAAAACGATTGAACATTAAAAAAGCAGAAGAACAGTAAACCAGGTGTGATACTCATTCATTTCTTCCTTATCTTCTCACTTTTTGCCTGGGGATGCGTCTGGATAGATCGTCATAACCTTCTCCGGTGCCTTGGTTGCGATGGCCTGAGCCGAACAAAAAACCAAAAAGTTCAAGCCCAGGTCAATTTTTTGCGTTTGGAAACATTGCAAAAAAACGAAGGTTTTGAATTGGGAATGTTAGGTTTTGATGGATATGCTTAGGATTTAATGGGTCTTTAATATAGATATAAAAGGAATTTAAGTGGGGTATTGAAACATTGCTACAAATGAATTGGGTGGATGTGGAAAGGTTCAGAATTTAGAGTTTACGTTCAGGAATTTGGAACGATATGCTTGGGTAGAGGTGGAAATGTTAAGAATTTAAAGCATACATTAAGGAATTTGGAAGGATCTGCATTAAATAGAATGTAGTCATAAGCAAATCTTTTTGTGAAGAAATTCTCAACAACACGACATGTAGGACAAAAATGCCAACATGGCAGGAGGAGGGGCTGTCCACATCAGCGGTGGTAAACAGCCCTTCCTCCTTATTATATTAGATATTTTCGGTCTTTGTTTGTCATCTAGGAGTAGAGAAACCTAAATCTATTGGAGACCAAGGTGAGACTTGAGAGAGCTATGAGGTTTCAAGGTTTTCTATTTTGAATATAAAAGTAATTACCTTAAGACTATAGATGAGACTATACCTTAAGACTATAGGAATTACCTTAAAAGTAATTCCTCTAGCATTATTTAAATAAGAATATAGATGAGAGAGCATTACATTAGGTCAAGAGGGCCGGTCCTAACCCAAACCTTCTCTAAATCTCTCAACCTTGACCCAACTCATCTAACCCAATTTTCCACATTGGGTCAGGTTTGGTTTGGGTTTGATGCAGGTGCATCTCGCCAGATCACGAAGATCAACGCTCCAGATCGTCAGAACATTGATCAAACTGTCTGTGACCCTTGGATCAACCATCATACGATCCAGATCATAGATCGAGCCAATATTATGGCAGAAGAATGTCCTCCATACACCGATCCTCTTAGATCGGTCGAAGATCAAAGCGTCATTCGAATCAAGGGCTCTTGTTTCCTCAAGGGTTCAAATTTAATATATTTTTTAATTTAGCTTGTAATTTTTCTATCGGCCGAGGTTAGTTGTTCTTTTAGTTTTGTCAGGAGTCTTTTCTTAAGAAGTTTAGTCGTAGTTGGTTGTTTAAAAAAGAGCAAAAGGAGGGAGGTGGGTTCGCTCCGCTCCCTTGTTGGGCAGATGTGGATTTCAATCCCTCCCTTGGTCGACCGAAGCCCTAGGGAGGGAGGTGGGTTCCACACCACACCCTCTCTCTCTCTCTCTCTCTCTCTCTCTCTCTCTCTCTCTCTCTCTCTCGGTGAGATAGATGTATTAATAGCGAATCGAGAACCTTTATATAAAGAGTAATCTTATAGGCCAATTTTTGAATTTTCAATGGCAAAATATCATACCAGTCAGACTATCCTCCCTAGATATAGGATCACCAACTGTTCATATTGAATGAGCAAATATACATATTAGATATTAGAATTGTTTCACATGATTTTTGGGCCACTAGAGATCCAACTTAAGGCCTATCAGATGAACGAAATATCCTATCAATCCAACAAGACTACGAGAGTCAAAAGGAGTTTCAAGCTTTAAATAATTGTTTCAACAGCTTTGGCATCAATTGGAGCAAGTGGAATTTGGGCTGATGATATCGTTGCAAACCCTATATTCCGCCAGCCTCCCATCAATCTGCATGCTCCACTTGTTGAGTTTATCAGGTTTAGTGCACGGCGGAACACAATTCCAGCAACACGGACGTGGTGGGAGCAGTTGGGATCTCCCATTGACACACCTAGTTTTGTGTATATCACTTGGCGCAACCGCACAAGTACTTGAATGGTTGGCTGAAGTTGAAATGCTTTTTGTGTAGCTGTAGATTTCCAGAGCCGAAAGGTTGAAGTTAGGATTATTACACTCAAGGGCTTCACATTCTTGTGGTGGCAACAATTCCAATCAGATAGAGTTTAAAGGAGAAAAGGCAAAATCAGTTCATGGCAGAAGATGGTGACTTAATCCACTCCCCGTTCTTTCCAACTGACCATAAAGGTATTCCTTGTTGACGATGTGAAACCGCTAGGAAATGCATTGGTTAGAGTACACCAATGATTTCTATCATCTCTAGTTGGCATGTGCAACTTCAGAAGAGAAACACCTAGATATTGGATCGATTCATCATGGGTTTGCAAATTTCCATTAGCAGGTGAGGGGTATGCATAGTGGGAACTGGGAAGGACAAGGGAATCGCTATCTTTTGATGCATTGCAGTGGGAGATGCACAGGGTCATCATCCCAAGACGAACTTGTTCTTCAGCCTCTCGTAGTTAGTAGAAAAATATTGGGAGCAATCGCAACCCTGCAATATACAAACACTAAACCAACCTTTGACCTCATACAAAAGTCACAATAAGCTATTAGGACGTGGGTCTAGAATTGTTGCATACTTACAGAGTAGGGAAATGGGCATCTAATTAAATACCTAAAAGGGGCATATTTTGGTTAAAGTACCTATGAAATTGTAATTAAACTTAAAGTGGGAAAACTTGACCAAATATCATCCTCCAATGTGTTATAAATCATCTTTCATACATAAATAATACATCTCTTAGCCAACAAAATTTCAGGAACCTTCTTTCAAAGTTTTTTTATTTTTATAATGCACACAAACATGACCCTTTTTTCGATTGTTTTAGATTGGTTTCATATTACTTAGGCAACACAATTTCAGTCTGCACAAACCAAACTTATGGTTAAGATTTATAATCCCGCCCACTAAGCTTTACCAAGACATCCATACCAATTTAATTTTTTTTCCATCAGTTAAATGTATCCCCTTGTCACAAGTGTCTAGAGCACCAGCTAACTACATTGTCGGGCAAAAAAGAGAGCTTGTCAGGGAACTATCATGCTGCTGATAAAAATTAAAGGAAAATAAAACAAGCACAAACTAAAGGTAATAGTTCATCTATATTTTTCTTCTTACATAGTTCATCTGTATTGTTCTTTTAAAGCAAATAACTATATATTTCAGAATGGTATTCAAGAGAGACCTTAAACTCAAATCCAGACAAAGAGCAAGAATGCATAACATGAAGTGGTGAAATTACAGTGACATGATAAAGCAGTTTTGGACTAACATGCACGACCACGAGAACTGGCAACTGTTCTTCCTTCCCTTACTGATCCACTCAGTTTTGGATTATTATCCTATGGCTAGTTGGCTAATGCACAACACTTGTTGTAAATTTTGAAAATCCCCTTGCCTCAATTTCTCAACATCTGTTCTTTGGATTCCCAAGTTTGATTCAATGGAACTAATGGGCAACTCATAAGAAAAATACTAATAATAATAACAATAAATAATAATCAAGCTTGGAATGAGAGATCTTAGCCTTACTACAACTACAAGAGTGACATCATTAGTATAATTAAAACCCATGTTGAAAATTTGTGATTTGCTAGCGTCCCTTTCTTTTTTATTTTTAATAATAGGAGAGACAATGTAGTTAAGAGAACACCAACACAACAAATCCATGGGAGATTTTTTAACCATAAATCAAGCTCGGAATGAGAGATCTTACTCATAATAATACCCAAATAAGAAAAGAGTTAACCTCACTAATATGATCAGGCATTCAGACCCATGATGAATATCTAATTTCTTTTTATTTTTCATAATAGCAGAGACAAAGTAGTTAGGAGCCAACACCAACACCAACACCACACATCAAAGGGAGATTAATTATGAAATCATTAATCAAGAAGAAACAACAACAACACCAACACCACACATCAAGAAACAATCTATTAGAAGAAGAGCATAACTAAGAGAGGTAACAATCAAATCATCGAAAATATCTCTTATATACATCCCAAACCATAAAAGAAAGAGGAAAAAATCAAAACCATGAAAAAAAAAGGGGGAAAACCACCACAAACTGCAAACCTGAAACGAACCTTCTTCTTGTTCTTCAATCCTTAAATCCTAAGAGACCCTGAAAAGAGAAAAAATTGAAAAATCAGAATAGAAAAGTGATAATCAGAAATAAATAACAGATTAAATCCTAGAAAACAAAGATGGAAACCCGGGAGAGATGATTACCTTGTCCGATATCAAGGGATTTCTTGGGGGAAATTTTTAGGGAGAGGGCAAAAGGTAGGGAAAGGGAATCGTTCTGTGAGAGAGAGAGAGAGAGAGAGAGAGAGAGAGGAACAAGAAGAAACCCTAGATTCTTTGTCTGCTTAGAGGAGAATAGGGCTGGCAATTTCACCCGGGAAAGCGGGGATCCGCCCCACCCCCGCTTGGGGAGGGGATTCTCCGATTTGAGCGGGGAAGGGGCAGGGGAAGGGGATTTAAAAAATTCCCCGGTGGGGGAAGGGGAGGAGAAGGAGATGGAGTTGGCCCCACCCCGCATTAATGCCATTTTTTTCTTGTATTTTTTTAAGTGTTTTTTTTTTTTTTTTGAAAAAACTACTAGAAACCCGCATTAATGTCATTAGTACAGTTTTGTCCCTTAAATAGCTTTTTATGTTTTCTTTTACCCATAATCCATTGAGCATTGTCCCTCCTTATATTAGTATATTACCCTTAGAAATCCCTAAAATCTCTCTAATGAACCATCACTGTAAGGCAACATTAAATCCTTTGAAAGTCTCCCTCCCCCAAATAAAGGCAACATCTCTCTGATGAGTGATGAGATTTTATATGGCGTGCGCTCGTATAGTCCATTATTTTTCAAAAAGTAATGTATGGGCTATGCCATAGGATAATCCAAACTGTCCATTTGATAGGCTACAATTTAAAAGTACTTTACAGGCCACACCATAGATATCCAAACCGTCCATTTGTTGGGCCACAACGTAAATAGACTGCAGCCCAAAATCATTTCCATAGGATGATTGCAACCCTCCGATTTATAGAAGGTACAATAATATGCAATTCCTCTATAGATCAAAGGGTTGGGATTATCCTATGGAAATGATTTTTGGGCCACAACCTATTTACGTTATGGCCCATGAAATGGACAGTTTGGATCATCTTATAATGTGCCCATCAAGTGGAAGGTTTGGATCATCTTATGCCTATTGTAGTATGGTGTGCCCATCAAATGGACAGTTTGGATCTTCCTATGGTGTGGCACGTACAATACTTTTTGGCAAGTGGGATTGGGAATTAGGGATCTGCTAGGGACTATCGATCAATTAAATGAATCTGAGAGCAACCACGTTTGTCCCCAGGTTAATAAACTGAATAAGACAAAATCTTAGCCTGTGTGGCTACTCTCACATGCAACAGCCAAGCCGCAACATGCCTGAAGTGATTGTCCCTAGCAAATCTTTAGTTTGAAACCTAACATTTAACAAAGTAAAGTGACTGTCCCTGAAAGATGCGGGGCGGGGAAAGGGGGGGGATGGGGATTAGATATTCCCCGTGGGGAGGGGAGGGGGATTCCCCATGGTCCCCACAGTGGAGGGGGAAAATTCCCCACAGAGGGGAAGGGGTAGGGGACCCCAACATCTGGCCCGACCCGCCCCGTTGCCAGCCCTAGAGGAGAAGAAAGGAGATGGATTTGGGTTAATAAAAGGAGAATAAACCCTAGAAAATTTGGTCTTATTTAGAGAAGAAATGGGAGGAGATCTCTCGCAGGAGGGAAACAAAAAGTCTCGGGGGAATGAAAAATGTAATCCCGCGTTTATTTTTTAGGTAAATGATCCGAACCATCCATGTGTTGGGACATAATGTACATAGGTTGTGCCCAAAAAATCATTTCTATAAGATGATCACAACCCTCCGATCTATAGATAAACTGCATATTACGGTACCTTCTATAGATTGGAGAGCTAGGATCAACTTATGGAAATAATTTTTTGGGCACAACGTATTTACGTTATGGCCCATCACATGGATAGTTTGGATCGTCCTATGGAGTGGTTTGTACAGTACTTTTTGAAAAATAAGGGACTATGAGGGCTTACACCATATAAATTCTCATCATTTCCCTATTTTTTTATCGTCATGTAACAACGGTCTATTTTTGACCGCATCTAATGCACCATATTTAGGTAGTGTTCTTGTAGTGTGGCCATATGAATGGACTGCTAGGCTAATTGGTTTAACAGTGCACCCCATGAATTTCAGAAATCATGAATGATATTTTCAACCGTTATACTAGTTTTCCTATAGTTTATAGTGATCATAACAAACATTGACCAACATTTTAAAGACCTTAACATGATTTTACAAAAGGCATTGATAAGTTCGCCCCCTTCTATGATGAATCCACCTTGTATTTTTTTCAAAATGGATTGTAAAGCCTACACCATACGGGCGGGGTCTGGGTTCACCAAATTGTGACACGTAAAATCCCGAGTCAATTTTTAGCCAGACCAGTACCGGTTGGGTGAAACCCGGCCCGGCCCACCCGTTTGGCAGGTCTATCTAAGATCTAGTTAGTCTACTAATCTACAAATATACACTAAGTTTGTAAATGAAGATCATTCTGTCCTAATAGATATTCTACCTTTTCTTTTCTTTTTTTTCGTTATAGGATGTCCATTCGGGTGGTCGACTAATGAAGACCGACGTACATACCTCGGTTTGAGACGTTAAGGTCATATTCATTCTCTTGTAAATGAACACACTACCCCATTGACATTATTGAATGTAATCAATTGGAGATTCTTGTCTTAACCGTCTATTCATAGACAATTCTATAATGGCTAGAATTTTCCAACTTCTGTGATTTTGGGATCGTGTGACACGGTGGGACCTATCATATTATTTAGTCAAAATTGTGTGCCATTGCATAGGATTAGTGACGCTTTATAAAGTGGCCGCTAAATTAAATCTTTAGTGGCGACCTATAATTCGCCATTGAAAAAACGAATTTCCATTAGACCATTTAATGGCGACTTATGAAAGGTAGTCACTAATACTAAACACGCCAACATTTCCTCTGAAAAAATTTCCCCTCCAGCGACAAGATAAGAAGTCGCCACTAATGTTTTAATTTTAGTGGTGACTTTTATTTGTCGTGACTAGAAACTAGTTATTACTGGCAAATACTAGGTCGCCACTAAATTAAATCTTTAGTGGTGACTAAAATCTCTTGTCGCTAAAACTCGTTATTATTGGCAACTTATATTTTGCCACTAAAGAAAGACCATTATAGTGGCGACTTCTGAAAAGTCGTCACTGATATTATTCCCGCCAACATTCCCCCGGTAAAATTCCCCGCCAATGACGGATAAAGTGGCAAGATGTTTAGTGACAAAACAAATGTTGTCGCTATACTTAGGCAATTACGTAGGATTAGTGACGAGATATAAAGTCGCCACTATCTTATAAGCTTTTGTGGCGAAAACTTTTTAATTAGCGATAAGAGAGGGAGTTGCAACTAATGTTTTAATTTTAGTGGCGACCTTTATTTTGCGTCACTAAAACCTTGTCATTAGTGGCGAAATGCAGGTCGCCACTAAAAATATCGCCACTGATGGCCCAATTTCTTGTAGTGATTACTTGCCAATATCAACAAACTAAGCAAAAGCTTAAACATGTCAACAACTAAGCCATATCCCTTCTACATTGTCTCCCTGAATCCCTAAAAAGACTCTGTCGACTTTTCTTATTCATGATAAACCCACGACACGTTCCTAACCTACCAGCTCCCACAAAATATAAAACAACCTAATTGATAATGACCCACAATGTGCATTACTGCACGTATCACGTCATTAATAGCAACTTGCATAACTGCACATATCCCCTCATTAATATCACCTCATAACTGCTCAAAACACTGGTGGAAACAAATATTTTATTTCCTTAAAGCCCTAAAATATGTGTCATATACATCTAATAGTTGTATGGGTGTGCCCCTGGCATGTTTGCTCATTTGCTATTGTCATTTCATGAAACTAGATAACATAGAATGAGTTGATGAATTGTTATTGGTGTATTCATACATTGTGTTGTGTCTCCATTTTCCCTTTTGTTGGTTAGATAACCTCTAGAGCTGTTTCTTTCACCCAACCTTACCATTAGTTTACTTTCATTTCTCCAGTTTGGTTAGTTCTGTTGCAGCCCGCCCGCCTAGTTTGCTGAAGGTCCCTATGAACAGTCTGTGACGCCATATTTCGTGTGTGTGACCGTGGGACCATTTACCAGCCGGTTCTGGAGTCGTGCCTATGCAGTAGTGTAGGTAGCTGGAGAAATTATATGATGAAAGGGTGTATAAGCAAATAAAGGTGGTGCGGTAGAAGTACCACCCTCGATATTTGATCCAACAGCAGCTCCTCAAATAGTGAGTTGAATAACAAGGATGGGATGACGAGTGCGTGTTTATATGCCCTCTCATTATAAGCAAGGTAGCCAATCCTAGTGCTTCATTCAAGATAAAATTATCAATCAGGGGAACAAATACCTGAACAGCTTATCCTAGGATCTCTCTCTCTCTCGGTGACCAGCTCCATTGGGAATATGTGACAACCACTCCTAAAAGGGGAATGATAAATTTGCCACTCTTTTTTCCCGTTCCACCCCTTTGTAGTGTAAAAAGATAATCGTAAATACACTAGATGGGGATGGCCCGGGGTACAGAGGGGGGCGAACTTTTCACTTCCCCTCTTTAAAAATGCTAATAATGTTAGAAAATAACTGTTTTGAAAGTGTACTTTAACAACCTGGTTTTTATGTCTAATGGTGATCGAAAAAAGATGATTAAGGTAAGCGACTTTGGCCACATCCACCCGACCAATTTCTATTGTACCTTCTGGCTCTCAATGATTAAGGGCCCACGCTTCGTTGGTTTTTCTATTAATTATATTCATAAATAGGGAAGTGATAAATCCACTCCTCTTTTTTACTTGTGAGAGAACAAAGAGATGTCATGGAATGAGAGTCCGATGACCCGAACCTTGATAACTTTGAGGTCTTGACTAAGATTAAACTTATCTGTTTTTACTTGTGAGAGAACTAGAGGGTACTCTAGTGTATTTGTGCCAACTCTTTTTCACAAGAGTGGGCTGTCCCACTTGTAAAAGGGAAGAATATATTATGTAGGGAGAGATGGGAGAAGGGCAATGATATTGTCACCCCCTGCATTACATGCACGCTCCCCTTTTAACGTGAAAAGTTGGCAACTTTAATGCTTTTTGACGTCAAATCACATTATAAGGAGGTGTGCACGTAATGGAGGCGGAGTGAAAATATCATCTCCCATGGGAGAATTATCTATATAATTACAGGAAAAAGATTTTGCGCTCGAGCGCACCAAGCTTATGGTGCGCCCGAGGGCCCAATAACATGTGGGCCCACTTTGTTAGGATGATCCAAAACATTCATTTGTTAGGATGTGTACAAAAAATCAGCTCCATAGGATCATCCTAACCCATCCAAAAGTGAAGGGCAAAATGGACAGATACCGTTTGCCACAAATCTACCCATTTTTGCCCTACACGTTTGGAGGGGTTAGGATGATCCAATAGTGTTGATTTTTGTTACACACCCTATCTGTGATGGGGCCTTGCAGATGAATGTTTTGGATCACAACAAAAAATGTGAGACCCATGTGATTGGGCCCTCGAGCGCACCATAAGCTCGAGCGCACAATCTTTTTCCTCATATAATTAATGCAATCTTATCAACTCTGATAGAATCAGATCAATTGCGAATTTTTATTCCTTAAGAAAAAGCAATAGTATTGATCTATATCTCAACATTCTATCGTAATCTATGCCGTGTACATGTTTTGGATTTTTAAAACTCTACATATAAGTGGGAAAATGATATTTCCACTCCATTGTTTCAATAATGACACTGTACTGTGCATTTTATAAAACTGTGTTTAAGAGCATATTCTGAATAATGATACCGAATTAGGAACATTAGTAAGGACCCAGTAATGACCTCTTAATACCTTGACAACTACTTGTCTGTCAGGGTTTGGTCTGTTCCACCCTTGGTGTTGCAGCCTACCTTAAAAACATATATAGGAAAATATAAATGATTTAGTGCCAATATTAATAAGGGTTTGGGAATATCATTTAATGGAATACTTGATTAACAAGAGCATTTAGCATTATTCCCAGTGTCGCAATATTACGCTCACAATTTGAGACATAATTTTAAATTTCTTTTCTTATGATCCTTTACCATCACACTATGAAGATCAGATGGTGATCTTGGTGATATGTGAAAAATGACCTATTATTCCAAAGCTTAAGCTGTTGGAGAAGGCATTATTTTAATCATTTATGCTTTAACACTCCCCCTCAGGTGTGGCCCTTCATTTTAAGGTTGGCCTACACATGGCTCATGTGGAACCTCTCTTGGGTTGCGATTATGTGAATTTTTAACATCGAGGAGCTTTCAACCTGTGAGAATTGCTCTGATACCATGTGAAACAACCAATTACTCCAAAAGCTTAAGCTGTTGGAGAATGCGTTATTTAATCATTTATACTTTAACAAGATGTGGGTCTGATATACTTTGGTGTATTTAAAAAGGCTGTAGGGTTGAGTGTCCACTTGCCATAATTTATTTGATCGTTATTGATCATAATAAGTTTCATTATTGGTAAATTTTTGCAACAAATTGCTAAAAAGGCTGATTGTTAGGATCACTCCCAACCAGTATCTTAAAAGATGAATCGAAGCTCCTAGTTCAACTTGGTTCACCCTTAAACACCTATTTTTAGGATGAACTTCCTGGTTTTTAATATAGCCCATGCAGATTATTTGAATCGGCTAGGTTGATGCAAACTAGGTTGAAGAACAATGCCTTGACTATTAAGCTAGAAGCTCAATCCCAAAATCAAGAGACATGGTACAACACGGGTACTTCCTTGTATGCCACTCATCCTATTATTGCTCTCCCTCAAGCAAGCTTAACTTTGGTGTACATTCTAGTGGGTTTAATCATTTAACATGTCCTTATTTTTAGAGGAATACTTAGCTGAAAGCTGTCCTTTAAAAAATTCAACCGCAGGAATATCCAGTTGGCTCCTGTCACTCAACCGCATTTACAATGGTAGTGACAAATGGCAAATTAAAGAAATGATGAATGGTTGGGTGATTAGGATCATGGATTTAAATTTCAGTTCCAGTTCGAATTTCGGCCTTGTCCGAAACCGAAATTTCAGCCGAAATCTGGTAATAGAAAAAAAAAAGTAATATTTTATTATATCCGAAATTTAGGCCGAAATCCGGTAATAGAAAAGAAAAGCAATATTTTGTTATATCCGAAACTTTGGCCGAAATTACCGAAACTTTGGAGTAATACTATATTTGTTAAACAAATTCAATTTCCCAAAAAATGGCCAAATTTTGGTAAACCTGAAATTTTGAATTTCGTGAAATTTCGGTTTTGGTGGCAGCTGAAATCAGGCCAAAATTTAAAACCCTGATGAGGATATAATGAAATGCCCTTTTTGCCTGGGATGATCCCCTGATGACCGAATTCATGTTAGACAAGCTAAACCTGTAGAAAACCAATGAAATCTCAATTGTACGAAATCTAGATCTGTAACCACATTTTGAAATTTGAGCGGGAGATTTCCCTCTCATTTGTACGTATAAATAGGCTCTAGTTCTGTTCATTGGGGAGGATCTTTCTACACTCAAAATTCTACCAAATTTAGTGAAATTCTTCCCTGTTGTGAGAAAAAGAGAGGAGATCTTGCCGGAGCTAACCAGATTCCTACCAGAATTCTTGCCATAAAATTTCCAGAAGGGTAAAAGGTTTTAAAGGCCTTTTCCACATTCTTCCGTCGAATTTCCATCAAGTTTATTGGAAGAAATAGCTGAGGGAACAGAGCGCCGCTAAAGATCGCCGGAGCATCGCCGTTTTTATCACCAGATTTTCATTGTCTTCACTTCACTCCAGGCTTTTCATTCCAACATTTTTGAGATTTTAATTTAAAGTAATCTAGATCTAGGGGAAAACCTAGGGAATTAGGATTCCCAAGGGTTTTCTACCAAATCCAATAGATATAGGATAGGATTTAAGAATAAGATTCTGAGATTCAAACTCTATTGAAGCTTAATGCTGGAGTTTTAGAATTGTGGATACTTCTTCCATAAACCTCAACAATCCCCAATGGAATTCAATATAATTTGAATTTTAAAGAGATCTGGTAGGTAATTTGGTAGATTTTAAGTTTCTAATAATCCCTAACAACCATATTAGTTTTTGGATCTCAAAATTTCCGTAGAATTCCGTAGAATTCTAAAATATTCTTTGGATTAGGAATTTCATACAAATTGAATTGTTATTTTCGTACATTTATGTTCGTGCGAAATTTTCAAATTCGTACGGAAATTGATCAGTTTCTCGGGAATTTTTCAAAATTTAAAATTGCACAAAAATTTGTATGAAATGATTTTCTGCTCTGTGTGAAATTATAGAACAAAATCAATTCTGTACGAATTCATCATGTGCAAAATGAAGAAATTTTGTGCAGAAATTGCCCTGTAAATCCGAGAAAATGTTGAAAAATACAAAAAAAAATTGAAAAACCAGAAAACAGTTGTGTTCAAAGTGGGAACAACACACAACCATTTTCTTGAAGGTTTCTTGAGCCAATGCTTGCAAATTGCTAAATAGCCCAATGGCTATAGCCGCTTGCTTTTGCACCGATTAATGGTGACTCTTGGATTTGGGTTCTTTCGACTCTTGGTTTAACTCATTTAATGGTGACTCTTAGCTTGCTCCTAGGACTCTATAAATATGTGCCTTAGGTGAGGCATTATATATAACAAAAAAGTGAGAGAACCAACTCCATTTTATCGTGGGAGAGGAAAAGCCAATCATTCTTGTGTGGATGAGTTCCACCATTTTCGTAATAGAAAGTTTATGATTCCAATCAATAGAGAGCTTGCCTGATCAGATTGTTGGGTTGTGCATTCCAACAATCTATTCTCCTGCTGGTCCTGGAGGTGGTACAGTCATCTTATCCCTGTACCGGAATTAGGCCAAATAACAATTTAAGGTGGGCGTTTGAGGACGTATGGCAGTATTACAATCCAGATTGTTTGTCATCATCTATTCATGCCAGTAAATTTATTTTTATATTTCTGTACTATTTTTCTAGTTATATCAATTTCTTTTAACCGCTTGCTCCAACAATGATAAATAAAAGGACTCATGATCGTAGGATCTGAGTGATCGAGTGATGTTTATTTCATGCTGAAGGTTCCGCTATTTAAAGACCATCTCGGAACAGTCTGTGACGCCTAGACCTGGCAAATGCGACCCGTGCCCGCGGGTCGACCCGACCCACCCG
The DNA here is from genome assembly GCF_043159265.1 of Tasmannia lanceolata. Classification (NCBI taxonomy): domain Eukaryota; kingdom Viridiplantae; phylum Streptophyta; class Magnoliopsida; order Canellales; family Winteraceae; genus Tasmannia; species Tasmannia lanceolata. The sequence goes on along the minus strand of NW_027518688.1, from coordinate 18,446,955 downwards.
CAAATTTGCGGCCACGGGTCTGAGTTTTAGTGACCCGTCAAAACTAACCCGCGGATGACCCAACCTAGAAAAACACGGGTCGGGTCGGGTCATCCCGCGGGTCACTTGGCTTTTTTAAGGGTGGCGATTTTGTTATGCTAATCTAGTTAGATGGCTTTTTTTTTTCTAATGCAAAGGATGGTGATTTTGTCATGCTAATCTATTTTTTAAGGGTTTGATGCCTGAATAGGTTATGGCTAGCACCATAGGTTGATCCCAACCCTCCGATTTGAATGTGGGTTGATCACTTGATCCTAACCCTCTATAGATCGGAGGGTTAGGATCAACCTATTGAAATGATTTTTGGGGCAACACCTATTTAGCCTGTGGGCCATTTAATGGACGGTTTGGATCATCCCACGGTGCCGGCCATACCGCCCTCATCAAAATCCAGTGATAACATTTCCCAAAATAAACACCTGTTTGAATTTGCGGGTGACCCGCGGGTTGACCCAGCCCACCCACGGGCCGCGCGGGTCACCTAAATTCTGACCCGCAAAAATGCGGGTCATTTCCTGACCCAACCCGTGTGACCTGCACCCGCATCACCCACGGGTTGACTGGCCTGACCCACCCATTTGCCAGGTCTAGTGACGCCATATTTCGTGCATGGTCTGTGGTCTGTGGTCTGTGGGACCTTTTACCAATTGGTTATGGATTCGTGCATTATGCGGTAGTGTAGGTGGCTGGAGAAATTATATGATGAAAGGGTGAATAAACAAATAAAGGTAGTGCGGCAGAAGTACCACCCTTGATATTTGATCCCACAGCAGCTCCTCAAACAGTGAGCTGAATATCAAGGATGGGATGACGAGTACGTGTTTATATGCCCTCTCACCATATAAGCAATGTAGCCAAGTGCTTCATTCAAGATAAATTAATGAAGCAGGGGAACAAATACCTGAACAGCTTATCCTAGGATTTCTATCTCTCCGGGGACCAGCTCGATTGGGAATATGTGAATTTGCCCTCTTTCCTTCCCACTCCACCCCTCTGTAGTGTAAAAAGATAATGATAAACACACTAGATGGGGATGGCCCGGGGTAGAAAAGGGGACGAACATTTCAGTTCCCCTCTTAAAAACGCTAATAATGTTAGAAAACAACTGTTTTGCGAGTGTACTTTACCAACCTGACTTTAATGTCTAATCGTGATTAAAATAAAGATGATTAAGGTGTACCACTTTGGCAACATCCACCCGACCAATTACATTAAACCTTCTGGCTCTCAATGATTAAGGGCCCACGCTTGGTTGGTTTCTCTATTAATTATATTCATAAATAGGGAAGTGATATATCAGCCAATCTTTTTTACTTGAGACAGCCCCTTCTACTGTATTTATGCCCATGGTTTTAAATTTCAGTTTCGGTACCGGTATCGGACCCCACTGAAATCGAAATTTCGACCGAAATCCTGCGAAACAATGAAAACATTACTTTATTCAATACCAAATTTTGGTAATTTCGATCAAAATTTTGGTAAAATATGTAATTAATTAAGTAAAAACATGTTTTTGGATGAAATTTCAGAATTTAAGAAGAAATTTCGGAAAAAATGAAATTTAAACTGAAATTCCAAAATTTGACGAAATAAAATACCGTTTCTGGTATGGTACGTTTCGGTGCCAGTCCCAACCGGTACCCGAAATTTCGGATTTGGGTCGAAATTTAAAACCATGTTTATGCCTATTCCTTTTCATTAGGGGGGGTATATATCCTGCAGTTATCTATATAATTAATGCAATCAAATAAATAAATGCAAACCTTATCGACTCCGATAGAATCAAATCTCAATTGGGGGTATTTATTACTTATGAAAAAGCAATAGTTTTGATCTATATCTAAACATGCCATCGTAGTCTATGACGTTTACATGTTTTTTATTTTTAAAACTCTACATACAAGTAGGAAAATGATATTTCAACTCCCTTGTTTAAATAATGACACTCTACTATGCATTTTTTAAATCTTAGTTTAAGAGCATATTCTGAACAATGATACCGAATCAGGAACATGAGTATGGAACAAGCAATAACCTCTTTATATACCTTGACAACTACTTGTCTTTATCTTATTTTCTTTTTGGGGCCCCTTAAAATGTCAAAAGTCTCCCTCCATATTCCATGTGGCATGTCAGGGTTAGGTTTGTTCTAGCAAATCCCTAAAACGTATTTAGGAAAATATAAAGGATTTACTGCCAATATTAATAAGGGTGTGGGAATATCACATTATTTTAAATTTCTATTCACATGATCCTTACCATTACACTATGAAGATCAGATGGTAATCTTCGTGGTGATCTGTGAAAAACGACCAGTTACTCCAAAAGCTTAAGCTGTTGGGGAAGGGAAGGCATTGTTTAATCATTTATACTTAACACTCCCCTTATGTTTGGCCCTTCTTTTTAGGGGTGGCCTACACGGGGCTCATGTGGAACCTCTTTTAGTTTGCCATTATGTGAATTTTTAACATAAAGGAGTTTTTAACCCATGACAATTCTCTGATTCCATCTGAAACAACCAATTACTCAAAAAGCTTAAGCTGTTGGAGAAGGCGTTATTTAATCATTTATACTTTAACATGATGTGGGTCTGATCTACTTTGGTATTTAAAAATGCTGTAGGGTTGAGAGTGTCCACTTGCCATTAATTTGTTTCATCGATGATAAGTTTCGCAACAAAAATGATAAAAATATTGTGATTGTTAGGCTCACAGCTTCCAACCAATATTTTAAAAACTGGACTGAAGCTCCGAGTCCAACTTGGTTCAACCTAAACCAGTAATCTTTTGGTTGAACCTCTAGGTTTTTAATGTACCGCGTGCAGATTATTTGAATCGGCTATGTTGATGTAAAGCAGGTCACTTCCTTGAAGGTCACTCATCCTATTATTACTCTCGCTCAAGCACGTTTAACTTCGGTGTACATTCTAGTGGGTTTAATCATTTAACATGTCATTATTTTCAGAGGAATACTAAACAGAAAGCTTTCCTTTTAAAAATTCAACCATAAGAGTACCCCATTGGATCCTGTCACTCAACTGCATTTACAATGGTACTGACAAATTCAAAATTAAAGAAATGATGAATGGTTGGGTGAAGAGGATCATGGATTTAAATTTCGGTTTTGGACCGAATTTTGGCTGGGCCTAGACTAAAATTCGGTTGAAACTGGTAATAGAGAAGAAAAAGTAATATTTTCTTATATCCAAAATTTTGGCTGAAATTTTGGAATAATACTACATTTGTTAAAAATAATTCAATTTCCCGAAATTTTGGATTTCATGAAATTTCAGTTTTGGTGTCAAATGAAATCCGAAATTTCGGATTTCGGCTGAAATTTAAAACCTTGATGAGGATAAAATGAAATGCTCATTTTTTGCTTGGGCGCCAATAAGTTTAGCATTCGTTTTATGTTTTAACCCTAAAAAGGGAACCGAAAACCTAATGGATGATTGAGTTATCTAGATAATTAATAAAACAATCTCATGTATGGTTGTTGATTTCTTAATTTTCTCTCATTTTCTTATAACTTTACTGGAAACAATAGGAAAGTGATATATTGGAGTCCATTTTCTTTAATGTGCAAGCCCCATCAATTGTATTTACGACTACTCTTTTACACAACAAGGGGGTTGCCCGGTGAATAAAAAGGGGCAAATATCCATGATATGAACAACTTTATCCACTCTACAAGTAACAGGCCAACTTAGTGATAAGGATTATCCTGTTTTTTTTTCTTTGGCTATGATTATGCACTTACCCACAAAGTCAATTTTCCTATTAGAAGCTTAAAAATGCTATCCTAACAATCACCATTGGGCCCCCACCATATAGTGCCACTTGTATTTGGTCCGTTGATCGATTGGGCAACCCTAATTTCAGCCAAATTCAATCTATCCACTTTGATCAGACAATCCTCACCCCTTGATCTAAATCAGTGGTTATCTACTTATTACATGATTTAATCATATTTAGAGATGTATTTAGAGTGCATGGACAACTTGGTTAAGCATCTTTGTATTAATTTATCTAATTAACACAATGGTTCGGAGAAAGCATGTAATAATCATCATCAAAATCCTACTAAAAAATAGTAAAGCAGAAACTTGAAGAAAGTACTAAAAAGGTGAGAAAGAAGTAAAGAACTACTACTGCCTCCACTGGGAAAAGATAAAGTAAAGAGTAAGACGCAGAAAAAGATAAGAGTCGTTTGATAATCAAAGGAAGAGAAGAATATTTTCTTACGGTCAGACTCGTCTTTCGATATGAGCAGAGATACACCAGCAAAAGCAAAATAAATTATGTCTTTATCTTGTCTTTGGATTCGATTTTCACACAATAAATAATGTCTTTCTGTCAGATTCACCTCAGAACGTCAGACGCAACCACAGCCACACGATTGTTTAACAAGAAGGATCCCGAAAATTCTAGACGTTGAAGAAGACGGACACGTGTCGGTGTTTGGACGGTGGATGCAGCTTTTGGATAACGATGACGGATGTGGGCCCCACCACGAAAACGACAGCATGGCGCCACGTGGAAAGTTCAGCCAATGGAAGGTCGTAAATTCGAAACATATCGTTTTCTCGAGGTTCCGTGAGGGGAATAATAAAAACGTTTAACAAACCTTCAAAACTTAGAACGGAAGAAAGTTTGGTGTTGAAATTACAAGAATGTTTAGAGCAGATGAAAGAAACAGAAGGGTATTTCTGACCTTTCATCTGACCACTTTTGTCGTTAGCGGTAGATGTATATGTATGTACACTGTCAGCGTTACAGTGCACGAGAGAGATACTGGTTGTGGCCTGCTTATTTATTCCCCCTCATATTTGATAAGCGCAGCCCATGTTCTATTTCCTGCCACAATTCCAATTTTAGTAATTTGTCAGGCTAGTCTGTCTACCAGAAAGAAAGTTGCCAAAAAGACACTGTTAGGCTGGCTCATAACATTCACTATCCGGACGAATTTTTGCCACGTGTACATAATCGGATCCGTTGATTTAACAAGAGGCGAGAGGAAGAGACATATAGGGATCGATTTATCACTGCCCATTTTTTTTTTGTCTTTTTGTTATTCATGGAATGTGAGTTTGGCATGAGATTAAAATCATAATGGCCATAAACCCAAGATTTTCTACAAGATCAACGGTCTTTATTGCAACAAATTGTATCAGATACGGCCAAAATTTGACCGTCAGCACTAATCCCCAGGACGGTACTCCGGTCTAGACGTTCACAAAATGCAGAGGGTGGCGATATCAGTTTTCAGTTTGGTAATTTCGTTTTCTTTTCGTTAATTATAAATTCGCACCCAACTAAAGAGCGCATGTGGCAGACTTTAAAGCGGTGCGAATTATCCTAAAGTGGGTGCGAATTTATCAGTGCCCTTTTTATGAGAAGGCGAAATGTAGCCGTTGAGGAGAGTGGATGCCAGGCTGGACTGGCTAAGAGAGATATGATTAAAAGGTCACATGGTCAAGCTGTAAAAAGGGCCCCACCAACCCCTCTAACCTTTCTTTAATTATTAATTATTTTCAAGCCCTAGCCTCTTATCCATAAATTCCACCTCCCCTGCTCATTCCTCATTCTGAAACTCACTAGCAAAAACCAAACAGAGAAGAAAAAAGGAAAATCAGAGCTCTCTAGAGAGGAAAAAAAAATCCCAAAATGTCTAAGGAAGTGAGTGAAGAAACTTCACATGGAAAAGACTACACAGACCCACCACCAGCACCACTCATAGACATAGGAGAACTCAAGCTCTGGTCATTTTACAGAGCTTTAATCGCTGAATTCATTGCCACTTTGCTCTTTCTCTACATCACAATCGCCACAGTAATCGGCCATAAAAAACAAACCGATTTATGTGGTGGCGTTGGCCTTCTAGGAATCGCCTGGGCTTTTGGTGGCATGATCTTTATCCTTGTCTATTGCACTGCTGGAATCTCAGGTTCAAAAACTTAACAAAAAAAAAAAAAAATTGGCTTAATTTTCCCATTTTACTCTTGTAATTTGTTTGCTCTTTTTGAAGGTGGACATATCAATCCTGCTGTGACCTTTGGTTTGTTTTTGGCAAGGAAGGTTTCGTTACCTAGAGCCATTTGTTATATGGTGGCTCAGTGTTTAGGAGCGATTTGTGGGGTTGGTTTGGTGAAGGCTTTTATGAAACACCCTTATGATTCTCAAGGGGGTGGTGCTAATGAAGTTGCATCTGGTTATTCTAAGGGAACTGCTTTGGGTGCTGAGATTATTGGGACTTTTGTGCTTGTTTACACTGTTTTTTCTGCTACTGATCCTAAGAGAAGTGCTCGTGATTCTCACGTTCCAGTAAGTAGTCTAACTCTGTACATGGTTTTTTATTCTCTTCTTATTACGTTCTTGATGGGTTATTTTTTTGTGTTTGTATTTTGGGCAGGTTCTGGCACCTTTGCCTATTGGGTTTGCTGTTTTTATGGTGCACTTAGCGACTATTCCTATTACTGGAACTGGTATTAACCCTGCTAGGAGTTTTGGAGCTGCTGTTATTTACAACAAGGATAAGGCCTGGGATGACCAAGTAAGAAGCTTCATTAGTACCTAAAAATATAACCCAGTTCGGTTTATTTTCTTGATATATTAAGCCTACAGATACTCGCACAACCATGTTTTGATAACTGCACTAACTCACCCAGTCTTTTAATTACTTGAAGTTTTGAGAAGCCAACTAAAAAAGAAAAGACAAAGTGGGTTAGTGGGAGTATCAAAATATGGTAGTGCCAATATCAGTAGCCTGTATATTTTGATTATTACCTAGTCTTTTCTTTCATTGTTCTGAGAGTTATTCTTTTCTTTATTTTTTTGTGATGAACGGGCTGAGATATTGTGTGTGCAGTGGATTTTCTGGGTTGGGCCTTTCGTTGGAGCACTAGCTGCAGCTGCATACCACCAATACATACTGAGAGCAGCGGCCATTAAAGCCTTGGGATCATTCCGTAGCAACCCGAATAACTGAGAGCAGTGCCAGTCACTTATTTGCATGTGGTTTGTGTAATTGTGTGAGCTTGATTGAAGGGAAAAAAAAAAATAGATAGAATAGAAGGAACTTTTCTTTTATTTTCTTTTGTTCTTATCCGATTGTGTAGAGGAGGGTGTAATGGTATATACTCTCTGTCTGTGAATTATTGTTTGATTAATGGAAGTTTAGTGGAGGGGTTTACTTTATGTCATCTCATCTTCACACATTGTGTATTATGATATGGAATATATGTTTGAGTGAAAATTTGTAATCGTTTGAGTGAGTGAGTGAAAATTTGTAATCGTTATGATATGGAATGTCTAGTAGCCATTCATTTAAAAGGCTACCGGATAGAGTGTCCACAAAAATCAGATCCATAGGATCATTCTATTCCATCCAAATGTGGAGGGAAAATGGGTAGACCTGGCAAACGGGTGGGTCGGGTCGATCGTGCGGGTCAAAATGATCCGCATTCCTACGAGTCAGCAACCGGTGACTCGTACCCAGTGAGGGTGGGTCGGGTCGACCCGCGGGTGCAGGTCAAAATGATCCGCATTCCTACGGGTCAGTAACCGGTGACTCGTACCCAGTGCGGGTGGGTCGGGTTGACCCGCAATTTTTTCCAAAACAAAGTTTTATTGGGCGGTGATAAATGCACTCCCTAATTTTCAAAATGGACGGTCCAGCCTCTACCATATACGATGATCCAAACCGTTCATTTGATGGGACACAACGTAAATAGATCGTGCCCCAAAAATCATTGCCATAGGATAATCTAAACTGTTCGAAGTTTTCTTCTTCCTGAAGCTGAAAATCTGTTCTAGTGGCAACAATCTGCAGCAAAGAAGCAAATGTCTGAATAAAATGAAGCATCAACAAATTTATAGAAATAAAGAAGAAACAAACAGCTTTTTTTTCTCCAACATTATTCATTCATGGGTTTGAACTAGAAGAGAGAGACCAACATTATCATTCACTCGACAGCATGAAAAAAAACAACTTTTTTATGTAGAAAGAAAAAAACCAAAAAAGAAGAAAAAAACTTAATTACGATATTTTGTGCTCGTAGGGAGCTTGGGATCAATCCGATTCCGAGCCTTTTGTTTTGGCTTCTTCAAGCTTCGGTTGCTCTGCTCTTTACTCCTCAAAATCTCAAACCCTAACTAGAGTAAGTCTCTAAACCCTAAAAGTATAAACGATTAAACGAGAGAGTCGAGAGACTCACTCGAGTCAGTCAACAATGTTTTGATCTTAGCCCTTGATCGACCCGACCCGACCCTTGTTTTTGCGGGTTGGGTCACACGCGGTTCAGTTTTGACGGGTCACTAAAACTCAGACCTGTACCTACAAATTTGCAGGTGGGTCGGGTCGACCCGCGGGCACAGGTCGCTTTTGCCAGGTCTAGAAAATTGGTAGATTTGTGGACAAACAGTATATAAGCTTATCTACTCGACCAAGTAGAATCTTTTTTCCGAGCATAAAATGTCTGAATAAAATGAAGCATCAACAAATTTATAGAAATAAAGAAGAAACAAACAGCTTTTTTTTCTCCAACATTATTCATTCATGGGTTTGAACTAGAAGAGAGAGACCAACATTATCATTCACTCGACAGCATGAAAAAAAACAACTTTTTTATGTAGAAAGAAAAAAACCAAAAAAGAAGAAAAAAACTTAATTACGATATTTTGTGCTCGTAGGGAGCTTGGGATCAATCCGATTCCGAGCCTTTTGTTTTGGCTTCTTCAAGCTTCGGTTGCTCTGCTCTTTACTCCTCAAAATCTCAAACCCTAACTAGAGTAAGTCTCTAAACCCTAAAAGTATAAACGATTAAACGAGAGAGTCGAGAGACTCACTCGAGTCAGTCAACAATGTTTTGATCTTAGCCCTTGATCGACCCGACCCGACCCTTGTTTTTGCGGGTTGGGTCACACGCGGTTCAGTTTTGACGGGTCACTAAAACTCAGACCTGTACCTACAAATTTGCAGGTGGGTCGGGTCGACCCGCGGGCACAGGTCGCTTTTGCCAGGTCTAGAAAATTGGTAGATTTGTGGACAAACAGTATATAAGCTTATCTACTCGACCAAGTAGAATCTTTTTTCCGAGCATAAAATGGAAAAAGTTTGCATTTTTTCTTGAATAAAATGCTAATTTTTATACACTCGAAAAAATTCCGGGGAAAATGCGTTTACAAAATAAGATTATGGGAAATATAATTCCAGATTTGAAATTTTCATGGAAAGTTTTCACTAGGAAAACATAATGCATGGTCAATGTAATTTTGGAAAATTTTGTGGTAATCAAGGAAAATTTTGTAAACATTTTCTATATACTCTACAGTTATGGAAAATAAAATTTATGGGGTGTGCTAGGGGTGCAATTTTCCTTGATTAACATGGAAAAATTTCAATGTTGAAAAAATCTATGGAAAATGAGTTTACAAAAGAAATTATAGAAAATTAAATGTTACTAGGTTTGCAATTTTCCTTATAACATGGAAAATTTTCTATTTGCTGAAACAAATTAAAAAAAATTCCTGTGACACAACTCACACAACAACTGTTCTTGTTTTTTAGGGAAAGCATAAAAGAATATTCAAAAGTTTCTCAGAGTAGTTGGCAAAGTCGAACAAAGACGAAAGCTACCGTAACATATCCTATCATTTTTCAACACGTGGCTGCCTGTCATTGGCAAAGCCAACAGAAGGTCCTGTATTGGATACCAGGTCGCTTTATCCATGATTTTTTGGTTTCAAAGCAAGAAAGCAAAAATAGCTTTTTCCATTTCAAAAAGAAAACTCCACTAAAATAGAAAGTCCATAATGGAAAAATAAATAAGACTTCGCGTTCCCGGGAAAACACCCCATTTTTTTCCTGAGAAAGCTAAAATTCGCATGTTCACTTGTCTCAAGGGATTTTGAAGGAGCCTAAGTGGAAAATGTCACATCTGACATGGAAATTGGAAAAATTGATGTGGAAATGAGTCTTTTCTCACAAATTTGAGATTCATTTTCCCTTTATTTTGATGAGATTTGCTTTCCCAGGAAAACTAGTGAAAAAAGGTGAGCAAGCAATTTCTCGGGAAACCATTTCCTGCACAGTTCCTGCGCGAGTGAACTGGCGCGGGAAACCTTTTCCTATATAGTTTTCCTGGATTTCTTTTCCTATTGCCACGTCAGATGCACAGGAAACCTTTTATTTTCCTTTCCCGGGAAAACAAGTAAATAAGAAAAGATTCCTCTCACCGTAAAAAAAAAAAGAAGACACATCTTCATTTGGTGTCTTTAAGATGGGGCCCACAAGTTTTCTTTGTTTGAGCGAGATGGGCGTTTCTTTGGAACCTTCCCGTTCAATACCAACCACGTAACTACCAAATTTAGCAGAGTAAATAATTATTTGGTAGGAGTGTGAATATCAATGTTCTTAGTTGTATATAAATGACATCTCATAGCCATCTGATCAAGATCCAACGGTTGTGATACTATTTCAAACAATAATTTAGAGTGATCGTTCGTGATGTGGGCCCGCTCACCAAACTAATGACGAACCACTATTTTCATGTATGTACGCGTTACATTACATAAGGAAGTGATATATTCACCCTTTTTTTAAAAAACTTGGGACAGCCCGCACCATTATATTTATGACTACTTTTTACATTACAGTGGGGTATCCCAAGTAAAATATAAGGGGCGAATATTAGCACGGCGATTCCTCCCTTTATTTTCAAGTTGAAGAAATGTTACGAAACCGAACTTTATAATAGTGCGATTAGGAAAGCGTAAATCAAAAGAAAGGGTGAGATTATTAAAACGAGAGCAATGTGGATGTCACTTTCAAAATAATTGCATTGCTATTTCTTGGTCTTGCATCAAAATCATCAAGAGGCTCTTTCACTTTTTGTTCAATGGTTGAGATTACCAAACTGTTAAAACAAGTTTTTTAATCTAATCCCTTGATATCGGGCCATGAAGAGATGAAATTCACTCCAAAATCAAAGACCTGATTCTTTCTAATCTTCCAATTTCTATCAGTTAATTGAGAAATTATATGTTGCCCCGACCAACAAAATCAGAAGGGCTAGGTGCCCTTAGTGTTTTGACCAGATTAAAATCCATGGCCAGGTGGTTGCCATCTATAGCCCTTTGAGATTTTGACGGTCGGCCACCATATAAAAACTGGCCCAATAGATCAATGGTTTCATTCACAGAACAAGGGGGCCTAATTGTACATATACTCATATGACTATCTATCGCGTCACCTCAATGCACATATTTTTTCACACTAAAAAAGGAAACGTCCATTCAAACTTGGCGTTTTATTAGAGAAATTACTTGGGAATGACAACATTATGACATTCATGTCAAACTAGTGTCTATGAAGAAAAAGAAGCAAATGCCCTTCAGTTAAGTACTTTCTGTTTTAGTTTTTTTTTTTTTTTTTTTCGCAATTTCTCTGGCCTACTGTTGCTTAAGCTCGTCTCTTGTTGTCTCAACCCTCATGTCGTGCCGTCCATTCTTCTCCGCTCGTCACCTTCTATGAATGAAATCCTCCATCCTGTCAGCAATGCAAGCTATTCAACCACTCGAATGTGAACTGCCCAAAAAAAAAAAGGACTAAAAACAGGAGGTTAGGACCATGGTTTCAAATTTCGGTTTCTGAATGCATTTCGGTCCACACAGAAACCAAAAATTTAGCCGAAATTTTGAAATTTCGGCCGAAATCCTCCAAAATCAAATTTACGGTTATTTTTTTCTCATATAAAATTTTGACTAGAAATTACTGAAATTTCGATAATTTCGGCTGAAATTTCGAGATAACATTAAATAATTATCAAAAGTCAAGATTTTTGGGTGAAAATCATTAAATTTCAGACAAAATTTTGGGATAATTCGACTGAAAACCATTTCGGGTAGTACAAATTTCAGAACCAAAATTTTGGACCAAATTTTCAAATTTCGGTTGAAATTTAAAACCATGGTTAGGACTAAGTGGAGACCTCTCCAGAAAGCACAAGAGGAAACTGGTGACAAGCAAGTAAAATCAGATGATATGGAACCAAAAGGTCAGCACAACAAAGAGGAGAACAGAGAAAGGAGGGGTGCGGAAAAAAGAAACCCCATTGAAAAGATTCATCAACAATCAAGTGGTCCATGCATAGATGAGGAGAGGGTCACTCTATTCAACAATTAAGTGGTCCATGCATAGATGAGGAGAGGGTCACTCTATTCAACTCCTTTAGGCTACTAAAGAATACTGATGAAAGTGAAGAATTGGAAGAAGACCCTCAGTCAGAAGTGGAGGAAAGAGATCTCAAAAATTTAAAGTATCCAACCCAAGATAAGACCTCACCCCAAAAGAAGCCTCACGAAAATGAAGAGTGGCAGGAGGTAAGTAGCAAATAACCATTAGAATTTGCGGAAGAGCCAAAGAGCTAGGAAGTTCCGTTAGAGGATGATAGACACTCTTGATTATTAGGAGCTATCGAGATTCTTTGTATTTCCCTTTCGTTAGATTCTGCTTCTAATGATAGGTCTTGTTGTTGCTGTCTTATGATTTGTATCCCTTTTCTTCGGATAGGGTTAGAGTTTGTAAATTGACTGTTTCATCTTTCTCATTTAAATAAACCGGTAGGGGTCTCCGCCAAACCCGAGCTTACTAATAAGAAAAAAAAGAAAGATATTAGTGCCAAGTCACCCTTCATGCCAAATCATCTAGCCTATTATAATCATTAACAAGGAAGAGATCAATGATTATAATAGGCTAAATAATTCAGCTCGGCATATAAAGAATCGTAAATATTGTACTTCTTAATTGATTGTTTCACAACTTGTATATTTGTAAATTGAAATATTTGTTCTATTAGCCTTGAAAAAAGAGAAAATTTCTATTAAACTTGGATGATTACATTAGGCTTTAATGAGTATTTATATAAAACACTTATATGATAAACATAGAAAGATTAAGATAAGAAGGGAAAGATAAGAATAGAAAATTCTAATCTAACCTAATTACCATGTATGGCATAGTGACCCTATTTAAACCACTAAATAATTCTACCCGAATCAATCTAACGATCAGATTTTTAGAAGATCTAATCATATTCTAATATGCCCCCTCAAACATATGTGAATTGAAAATTGACATACGTTTGATTATAATGAAGTTCCCCTAATTACAAATGTCCTATAAATTCGTATTCCCCAAATGTAATCAAAATTTGCCAATTCGACACAAGTTGTCAACAGTTGATGACGAAGATCCTTTGATAATGGTGACCAATGTTGTTGCTGATGATGAGGACTAATGCTGATGCTAAAAGAAAGTCCGAATTTTGATGTATTGTGAAGAGATGGATCATAATACATCGACGTAAGCCTTGATTGATGACTAGGAATGAGTCACTATGGACTAATGCCACAGTGGGCAATAATGACTCAACCCTCGTTGGACGAGTAAAAATGGTTCACGATGGACCAAGGCCATAATGAGTAAGAATGAGCCTCGATGGACAAGACATCATGGGTCAACTTTCATTACAGATTCTCATGGATTTGGAAACTTATGCACCTTAAGAAAATGAGGCACCTCAATTGAACAGATGAATTATTTCAGGCACACACCTAAGTAAGGTACCTCAACTGAAATAAACGAAAGAAACAGCAATTGAGAGGAAACAAAAAGTAGACGCAAGCAACAATTTGTGACTGAGGGGGGCAATTAGTAGTGATCTTGAAGAGAAATTGGATAGTTCTTAAAAAGAGGATGTGAATATCAAATTCACCTTTGTGCAAAAGAAAAAGGGGTTCAAATATCAATTTTGGAGGACACTTTCCAAAAGGCAATGTGAAAGGGCACAATGATCTTGAGAAAGGCAAATAGAAATGTTAAAATAAAAGGGATTCCAGTTTCAAAATCATTGGGGTGAGAATTTATGTAGGCTAAGGAAAGAGAGTATAGTGATCAAGTCTCGGCCATTTGCAATAGAGAGTGGGAGTACCTTTTCCTACCTTTTCAGGACATGACAATATTGCCTATTCCACATTTACTGTTTCCCATGTTTAAAGAAACAAATTCTTTATGAAAAGATATTAGCAGGTAGGTGAGGGAACTGCCTTTTTTACGTTTCTCTTTATTACCTTTTGCAAGGGAGAACCAAGAGGTATTCTCTTGTTCTCAATGGCATTAAATGCCTTGTGTCATGGGGTGTCAATTTGACTCATCATATCTCATTTTATAGGCATATGGGAGGCTAAAAACAAGTATGGGAAAGTGGAGCACCTTCCAAAAGTCTAGAGTTCTGCAAAAGCTTTTTTGAGAACATTCTAAAACCTTGTAGATATCTCTATAATTATGTAAAGAAATCCAGAACCTTGTAAAATGGTAGAAAAGTCTAGAAGTAGAGGTATGCAAATATTCAATAAGAGGCTTAGAAGTATGTAATGATTGTACTTGGGATATTCTTAAAATACTCTAGAAAAAGATATGTAAAGAAAGGGGTCTAGAAAGTGTCTCTAAGGCCTATGAAAGGGGGAGACCCCTCATTTGTGGATCACTCAGGAAGTTGTAAGCAATCTTCAAGTAATAGTCATGTTTAGTAGTGATAAAAAAATTTCCTAGTATTTTTTCCAAGTTTTCGTGGAAATAATAAACCCTCTCTTCTGCTAGAAAGTTTTACATTGAATATTTATTTTCTTAAAAAAGGCATTATCATTATGTTGCAACATGTTGGGTTGGATTTTACCCGACCAGCATCGAACCGAGCTAAATATAACCAAGACTGGGTTTAGAAATCATGACTCTTGGGTTGGTTTGGGTTATGTTTTAGGTTAAAAAACCGACCCAATCTTTGGTTACTCGAATCCCGGCCCGACTCTTTTAGGTTTAGTATGACTTTCTCAAATATTCTTTGAATAATACGCAAAATAAATTTCCAGTATATTGACATAATTGTTTTTATTGAGGTGATCATGTTTGTGATGTGGAAAGGTAGTTCCTATCTTAAACTTATTGCCTTCAATTTAGAGAAATTTATTACCTGAGAAACTATCTTGGGTTGGGTCGGGTGTATGAATCTTGTTTTTTCCCATAAAACGCTCTCAACCGTAGATCCTTATTGAGTTGAAGATGTGTTGGTTTTATTCATCTGCTTTCTTCTTCTATTTTTCTTTGTCTTTTTTGATTATTTCTTAATTTTAGGGAATCAAGACACCAGAAGATCCTTCATATGACATACCTCGAATGGAGCTATCCAATTCCAAGTTAAACGACCGGTTCACCTATCAATTGAAATTACAACCTCATTAGATAGATTCATAAGGTCCAATCATGAAGATAAGAGTGCAAAGAATGCACATGCACCCAAAACGTAGAATCTGACAAAACCAAATCTCCGTGACGATTGACCGCCGATACCCAGTCGGCGGCCTTGTAATAGAGTCGAATTATTTTTTAACATAGCCACACTTATGGTCGACCGGGCACTCGCGGTCAACCGGACTGAGCCTCGGTCGGCCGCCGAAGTCGACCTGAGTTTTCTCAGGTCGCTGTTTTTGTTCGATTTTTCATAACTTCGAGGAGCTATAACCTCTTCATCAAGTGGCCAACATGACTGTGGTTTGATCCGTTGGCGTCCCGATGACAAGGGGATTCTATCATACATAATTCGGCTGCTGAAATATCTCCAGACAATAATCGTTGGAGAAACTAGGGTTTGGGCTATAAGTTTCCATATCTTCTTCACCAGGTGCCAAAACTGATAATGAGATTCCTGCGATGAGGAGATCTCCAGGGACCCATGTTCGATGACAAAATGATGTCGGACCACAAGAATATAGAAATATCATGCCCCTTACAAAGGGAAAACTAAGTATAACGAAATTTAAGAAGATTTAAGGAACACCAACAATCTCAAATCGAAGTTTCTTACCTGTGATCAAGGTACGTTCCACCCTCTAAACATCTCCACTTCCTCTCCCACACGGTTCTGGTGTCCAAGACCTCGGTTCAAAGTTTGCAAAAGTGGTAAAATTGGAGCGAGATTAGTATTTATACTTAGGGTAAGTACACCCTAACTGTTAGTGATTTTGATTTTTCAAAATCATGTATTTTTCATGTTTTAGTGTTTTGAAAAATGTTTTATCAAAAGCGTTTGGGAAAAAGAAAATGTTTTCTTGGAAAGATTTGCTTTTTACAAAAGGATGTAGAAGTGTAGTTGAAAAGATAGTCCCGTACCGAATGAGAGAAAGGAAAGAGAAGGGCATATAAAGCACTACACTTTTCTACTTCTTCTTTGATTGCACATTGGGTTGAACCCATGGTTGGACCCGCGAAACGGTGCAACGCACCGTTCGCACACGCGGCGTGGGCAATGGGCTATAGGGCGCATAGTGGCTCTTTATTGGTGCTTTTTTAAGCGTACTTTGCACTTCGCACGTACGCAACGTCGCGAGGAGCGATTGGAGCCTTTAATTTTTCCAGATTTGATCTGGACCGTTGGATCAAGATGAAGGTAGACCGGTCGGATGGGTGGGCTAAATGGTTCGTAGGCCCATCAAGCCCAGGGTCGAATGGTTTGGTTGGGTTGGGCTTCGGCTCGGGCCTAACGGTCGGCCCAGTGGGCCCAGTACTCCAACGGTCAAGGAGTGTGATCAAATGGGTTGTGTCCCTTCCCCCAACGGTCAAGAGCTAAGGGGGTGCAATCCGCACCATAGATGGTTGATCTAACGATGGCTGGGTTGGAGAGAGGTTTTACTCAAACCAACAGTCACATCTAGGATCGATCAGGACCGTTCAATATCAAATGGGTGCGATCTAACAGTCAGATTTCAAACATTCTGGAAAGGTACCCTGTAGAGGTGTTTTTCACACAGAAATGACACCAGGTGGTCTATAAAATGTGCAGAATTCGGTCATTCCATTACAGAGAAACGAATTGGCAATTCTGACAGACTTTACACTCTCTTCTACACTCCTACAAAATCCCCAAGTATTTCTACATACTGATTTTCTTTTGTTTACTGTTCTAGATACTGTTTTTCTGCAGAAACAGTATCTAGAAATTTCTCTATGGCTTGAAACAAAGGAAGGGCATTTCGGGTTTGATTCCGCTAGTACGAGGCGTCATCAAACATTAGTAGGGCTTCCCTACTAGGCTTCATTGTATCTTGGAGGCAATTCGCGGATCCCCTTTGCACACTACTGGTGGGGGCGAATCTTGTCTTAAGAAAAGTGATATCACGCCTTGAAGCATCAATTTCTGTTTTCAATCACCAACAGTACCCTTGAATTCTCCAACAATCTTAAGATAAGATTTTCTACTATTGTTTCAATGGCACTTTATTCGGTTCGTCAAATGACCCAAGACTTTGTCAAACTCGAACGTTTCGACAAAGGAAATTTCAAGCGCTGGCAGAAGAAGTTGCACTTCATTTTGACATCACTCAAAGTGGTCCGGGTTCTCACAACTCCAAAGCCGGCAGTAAATGAAAATGAAACTTTGGCGGAGGCTCGTGCAAGGATGAAGTGGGAACAGGATGACTACATTTGTAAAGGGCACATCCTCAATGCTATGTCAGATACACTATTTGACATATATTAAGGCATAAGACCAGCAAGTGAAATCTGGAATGCACTTGAAGCCAAATACTGAGCGGAAGATGCCAGTAGCAAGAAATTCACTGTGAGTTGATTTTTAAATTTTAAAATGGTAGATGATAAGTCTGTTATTAATCAATTACATGAAATACAACATGTAATTAGTCAAATTCATTTGCAAGGCATCATTCTTGATGATTCCTTCATTGTCCCTTCAATTATTGACAAATTTCCACCAACTTGGAAAGACTATAGAAAAAGTCTAAAACATAAGAAAGAGGAAATGTCTATTGAAGACTTGGCTCAATGCCTTAGGATTGAGGAAGAGTCAAGAATCAGAGACAAGAAAGAAGATGAATCTGTATCCTCTAAGATCCATTTGGTGGAAAATGTCAAGAATCCGAACCAACAAGGAAAAGGCAATCGGAAGATAAACAAACACCCTGAAAAGAAGAGTAATAAGAATAAGAAAAGAAATGGTGCTTGTTTCAACTGTGGCAAACCAGGCCATTACAAGAGTGAGTGCCGACTTCTTAAGGATAAGAAGTCGGGTGCACCAACAGACAAAGAAAAGTTTATCGCCATGATTTTAGAGGGAAATATGCTTGAAGATGGCAATGATTGGTGGATTGACTCGGGTGCGACGAGGCATGTCTGTAAAGACAGGAACCTATTTTTAACTTATGAAACAGTTGAAGATGGAAGCGTGTTATACATGAAAAATTAGTCGACGGCAGAAGTCAAAGGGAAGGGCAAGGTGGAACTTGAGTTCACATCCAACAAGCGACTCACTCTAACCGATGTCTACCATGTACCAGAAGTTAGAAAGAACTTAGTGTCTAGAAGCATTCTCAACAAGAATGGCTTCAAACTTGTATTTGAATCTGACAAATCCATTCTTTCTAAGGGGGGTACCTTTGTTGAGAAGGGATATATGTATGAAGGGATGTTTAAACTCAATATTAATAAAGTGAATGTCTTTGCTTATGTTGTTGACTCTTTATCTTATGGCATAATCGTTTAGGACATGTTAATACTAGAAAAATGAATGATATGGTTAAGTTAACCTTAATTTCTAAATATAAAAATGACTTAGTAGATAGATGTAAAATATGCATGCAAACCAAGATAATCACTAAGTCATTTTCTAAAGTAAATAGAACTTCTAACTTGTTAGATTTAGTACATAGTGATGTATTTGACATACATACTGTTCCCACAAAGGGAGGTAAAAAGTACTTTGTTATATTTATTGATGATTATTCTAAGTACTGTTATGTATATCTACTTAGTCATAAAGATGAGGTTTTAGAAAAATTTAAGATTTATAAAACAGAAGTTGAAAACCAATGTGAAACAAGCATTAAGTGTCTCAGATCAGATAGAGGTGGTGAATATCACTTTCCTCATGTCTGTGAATTAGTAGGCATAATCCATGAAACTTCTGCCCCTTATACACCACAACAAAATGGTGTAGCAGAAATGAAGAATATGACTCTTACTGAAATGATTAATTCTATGCTTGTTAATTCTGGTTTAAATAAGAGTTTTTGGGGTGAAGCCTTACTTACGGCTTGTCACATTTTAAATAGAGTACCTAGTAAGAAATCTAATATATCCCCTTATGAATTGTCGAAGAAAAAGAAACCAAACTTAAGTTACCTTAAAGTTTGGGGTTGTAGGGCTATAGTTAAAGTCTATAAACCTAAGTTAACAAAATTAGGTGAAAATTGTATTGAGTGTGTCTTTTTGGGATATTCTAGTCACAGTAAGGCCTATAGGTTATTAGTTATAGAACCTAATGATTTCATAGATGTCAATACCATAATTGAGTCTAGAGATACTTTTATTTTTATGAAAATAAGTTCACTTCAATTCCTAAAGAAATTGAACCTACAACTTCTGTAAAACAACCTTTAGAGTCACAAACAGAAGTTGGTGAACCTAGTGTACAACCTAGTAAAATAAGAAGAAGTTCAAGAGATAGAAGGGATAGGAGTTTTGGCCCTGACTTTGTAACCTACCTGGTAGAGGGGATAAGAGAAAAACTCCAAGGTTCTGTCTTGTTAAACTTAAGCATAGAAAGTGATCCTCAAACCTATGGAGAAGCCATAAAGTCACAAGATGCTGCCTTTTGGAAAGAAGTAATTAATGACGAAATGGATTCTATCATGGGTTAAAAAAACTTGGATTTTGGTTGATCTACCACTAGGGTCTAAACCTATAGGATGTAAATGGATCTTCAAGAAGAAGATCAAAGTAGATGAGACCATAGAAAAGTTTAAGGCAAGGTTAGTTGCCAAATGATTTACTCAAAAATCCGATATTGATGACTTTGACACATATGCACCTGTTGCTAGGATATCTACCATTGTGGTACCCGGATCCCGCGAGAGGGGTGGGTGCGCGAGCCGCCACGACTCTCTCTTGGTCTCTCGTACCCACGCGATTGGCGTGTGCATTTTATTATTGATTCGTCTTTCCTGTGAACTTGGGATCACTAAGGCAATCCGAATTCCACACGAAAGAGACTGACAGAGTCGCCACCTAGATGTGGGATCTAGGACCCATCATTAACCAGAAATCTAGACTCGCTACCTGGTTACAAGAATGGAAGGTATGGGGAGTTATCCACCATATGCACCATTCCTGCCCGACAATCGGTCTTCAATTCCAAAAGCTAACTCTTTTAAATTTATTTTAAATGGCTCATTCAACTCTATATGCGAACTAAGTGACATGCATCCTAAAATCTAATTTCAATGTGAATCCTAGATGTGTATCTTGATTTCTTAATTTGTCGGGATTCAATCTAAGTGACAGTTCTCCTAGAATTCTAATTTCATGAAAAGTCCTAAGTGATTTGATTAAGCATTTACAAGAAAATTAATATCCAAAACACCACAATTTGTTGTGGTGCCGACTCGCGGGTGGTATGCCAATAGACATCCAAGCTGCCTACGTACCCAAGCCTCACTGGGATCAGAGTCGACGTAGTTCGGTGCACCTAAGCTAAGCTACATATGCCTAACTCAACTAGGACACCGACCTAGACGGATTTGACTGTTTCAACAGTTTTAAGAGGAATTATTTAATTCAAGTTGAGGATTTTATTATCTTAGGATTTCATCTAAGATGCTATATGATTCTTATCTGAATGCAAGTTGTCCCTTAGACTAATGCAGGTTTGCCTACATCCTAGTTTACTAGGCTTGTCCTAGGGAAAGATCGGGTGACTAGTGCAACTAGACCTATGGCACGGTTGCTATACATAGCAAGCGTCCGTGATGAGGCTGGACTCATAACTCTAGGACTCCCTAAAACTTAGGATACGACACGACACCAGTGTTCCTAAATTGGACTCTCAGGGTTCCTAAAAGAATTTTGAATCCACCGGCTCTTAGGAATCTCGAATTCTTTTGGGTTTGTGGAAACTTTTAGAGTTTTCTTGAAGCTTTTATTATCTGAAGGTATTTAGTGTGTTTGGTAACTTTTAAAGTTGTTTATTTACAAGGTTTTAGTTTTACTTGAGATTTTTAGTGGTCTTTTGCTTAATGGCTTTTAACGGATTTAGAGCAATGGTTTTTTACATGGGTAAAGTTTAGATTTGTGACTTTAAGGTTAGGTATATTTTAAATTAATGTCTTTTAACTTTGGTTTAGAGAATGATATTAACACAAAAATGTTTGACGATTGCACAAATTCGACAAAACCTTAACCATTTAAAGATTTAGCAAATCCAGCCCACTAAAACTGTCATAACTCTTTAACCACTTAGCCAAATCTAACACACGAATATGCGTTGGAAAGATATTTTAAAGGGCTTCAACTTTATAGTTTACCATTTTCTATGAATCTGTGGTTTCGAGGTTCGAAATTGGGCCGCAAGACGGGCAGCCAGCATTATAGCGGGAATGATATTGGCATCACCAAGTTTTGTCTTATTATTTTGTCTTTTTGTGATTAAAGGTTTGTTATTATCCAAAGGGGCTGGAATGGGCTGTTGCTAAAATTGGAGAAGGGGTTGTGGTTATCAATCGGAGAAGGTGAGTTCGTGATTGTCAATTAGGAAGGTAGGCTTTGTTGGATGGAAAAGTTGATTGGATTGTTTTGGGTGAAAAAGTTAAAGGAGTATTGTGGTGGCAAAATTAGATTTTTGTTTTGTAAATTTAGGTTCTTTGGGCTGCATAGTTTGATTCCATGGGCTGCCAAATTGGACTGTTTGGGTGCAAAACCTGATTTTTGGGTTTATACTTGTGGCTGTGAAAGTGGGTTTTCTGCAAAGTTGGGTGAGTGGGCTACAAAATTGGAGTGTTAGTATTGTAAGTGGGGGCTGCGAATGTCAATTGAAGGAATAGTGAGTTTTGAACATCGAATTGAAAAGGGTTTGATTAATTAGATTTTACCCGGCTGTGTTGAATTGGGTTTTGAAAATTTATGGAAAATTCGAGCTTTTTATTCATATGTCTAGATTTTATTATAGTTAAATTGTTTTCTCAAAATAAATCCGAAATTCCTAACAAGCCTGTGATTTCAAAATCTTACTCTAAATGGGTTCTAATAACCCTATAGATTTAATTATATTCGGCATAAATGAAAACATGACAAGAAACATAGCATGCAACTTGAAAATACCTCTTTTAGACGACGAAATTCGGCCAAGCTTCGATCCAATAAGTCTCCTTCAAAATTTCGGGTACCAATTTGATTCCGATCACCAAGTTGGAAGATAAATTCGTCCACAAACACCAAGCCCTCCTCGCCCCAAAAAACACGTGTGCTCCTCCAGAAAGAGAGTTCCCTCCCCCTCTCTTTGCTGTTGCTTCTCCTCTTTTTCTTTGGTTCTCTCTCCCCTCCTTAAAGATCGAGCTTCTTCTCCTTTTAAGCTGCTGTGGCCACCCACCCCCAAAGAAACCGAGCCTTCCCTCTTCTCTACACTTGCTATCTTTTCTTAAAATATTCCCTCTTTTCTTTCTCCATGCATGTGCAACCAAGAAAATATCAAAATCACTTGTTATCTTTTCTTAAAATATTCCCTCTTTTCTTTCTCCATGCATGTGCAACCAAGAAAATATCAAAATCACTTGCTATCTTTTCTTAAAATATTCCCTCTTTTCCTTCTCCATGCATGTGCAACAGAATAAGGGGGCTTAAAAGTCAAACAAAGGGGAACAAGCTCCCCAAGGCACGGAGAAAAGAAGGAGGACTTCAATTTAAACAATTAAAAATTACTTTCTTAATTTGAGGATCCTTGTCTCTTTTTCTTTCCATTATCTAATCCATGCAAAAGTCACAAATCGTGCAACTCGTATAAAATTAATAACAACACCCAATAAAGGCCGGACGTGCATAGATGGGATGATCAACACCATTCAAATGTTAGGTAACAGTACAAATGGGTTGCGCCTCCTAAATTATTTCCGTTGGATGATCCAAGCTGTCCAATTGATAGGCCAAAATGCAAATTGGTTGCACCCTTCAGAACATTTCCATGGGCTGATCCGATCCGTCCGAATAAGGGACCAAAATGTGAATATGTTACCCCATTTTTAAATTACTCCCATTTGGTGATCCGAACCATTCATTTGATGGGTGACAATTGATGATCTTGACCGTTCAAATAGTGGGCTGCGATGTGATTTAATTTGTGCTCCGCTAATCAATCATATGGGCTGATCCAAACCATCCAATGGATTAACCATGCTCTATAGATCTTCTTCATTAGATGATCCAAACCATCCAATTGGCGGGCCGCAATGTAAATTAGTTGTACCCTTGAAATTATCTCCGTAGAATGATCCACCTTGTCCAATTGATGGGCTGCCATCTTAAGATTTTTATTTTTCATAATAATGGGCCCATGCCAGACGAAATACACTATGCCCTCTATGGATATTGGTTTCGTTTATGCCTTTTATAAAAACAATATGCGGACCCCCCCCTGTTTGATCCATATTTAAACAAATGCTCAATGCGGGCCCACTGACAGGTCCAAACTCTCCCTTGCTCGGATTCTTGTGAATAACCCCTCTCAACACTTAGCGGAAAAATGCGAACATGGCGGAAATGATTGAAAAGGTCAAGAAAGCATGAGAGACGGACACAGGAATGGAAAACACTAGAAAACACTAGAATCTGACAACGACACACTAACTTCTTTGTTGATTAAAGTGGGGAAAAATGGGGTGTCTACAACCATTAGAGTGTTGATTGCTCTTGCTTCCATATACAAACTTCACATTCACCAGATGGATGTTAAAACCGCATTCTTAAATGGTGAACTTGATGAAGAAGTGTATATGGAACAACCTGAAGGATATAATCTGTCAAGCCAAGAGCATAAAGTATGTAAGCTAATCAAATCTTTGTATGGCCTTAAGCAAGCCCCTAAACAATGGCATGAAAGATTTGATAAAGTCTTAGTGTCAAATGGTTATAGGATTCATGAGTCACATAAATGTGTGTATAGTAACTTTAAGGGTGGCAAAGGTGTTGTTATTTGTTTATATGTTAATTTTTAGTACCGATATTGAAAGCATTCATAGTACTAAATCATTTCTTTCTCAAAACTTTGATATGAAAGATATGGGTGAAGCTGATGTGATTTTGGGTATTAGAATCATAAGACAGGATAATGGTCTTATTCTAACTCAATCACATTATATTGAGAAAGTTCTCAAAAAGTTTAACCATTTTGAATGTTCACCCATTTCAACACATTTTGACCCAAATATGAAGTTGTATCTTAATACTGGTAGGACTATTTCTCAACTAGGGTATGCTAGTGTAATTGGTAGTCTTATGTATGTTATGACTTGTACTAGGCCAGACATAGCATTTGTTGTAGGTAAACTTAGTAGGTTTACCAGTAATCCTAGTTTTTCTCATTGGAATGCAGTCTATAGAGTTTTAAAATATTTAAAGAAAACTATAGACTATGGTTTATGTTATACTCGGTATCCAACTGTAGTAGAAGGATTCACTGATGCTAGTTGGATAACTGAGCGTATATACCATTTATCTACCAGTGGGTGGATTTTCACCCTTGGTGGGAGAGCAGTCTCCTCGGCCTCTAAGAAACAGACGTGCATAACAACTTCAACTATGGAAGCAGAGTTTATAGCTCTAGCAGCATGTGGTAAAGAGGCGGAATGGCTTCGAAATTTGTTATTGAAAATTCCGTTATGGCCTAAGCCAATGCCATCGATTTATGTCCATTGTGATAGTCAGGCCACACTATTAAGGGCATATAATCATGTTTATAATGGTAAATCCAGACATATAGGACTTAGACATAATACTATAAGAGAGTTACTTACCAATGGAGTAGTAACTATTGATTATGTGAGATCGAGCCAAAATTTGGCTGATCCATTCACTAAAGCTCTTGCAAGAGATCTGGTGTGTAAAACATCATTAGGGATGGGGTTAAAGCCATTACCATTAGTCACCAATGATGGAACCTCAACTCAACACTTGAATAAACATCAATTGTTGAGTTCAATGAGTCCAAGTACATCATATGGAGTGATTGCAAGCACTATAATCTATATTATTTGTCATCCCAAGGTAAAGTGCTTGGTACCTGTAATGTTTAAAAGGAGAAGACTGAGTACTGAAACTCTTAATAGGCTTATAACATAGTGTTGGAATGTTTTAGTTACATGGGCACTCTTGATAAGCCTACCTATGTGAGTGTGGGAGTGGTGTCGCTTCCTATGAGACCTGGCTAGTCTCTAGAGCGCTCATGAAACCAAGATATAGACACAAGGCCAGTACATGTGTCGGTTTTTAGAAATTGCCCAAAGAGGTGAAATCTTGTGTGCGAGACGTGTCCAGTTAACCAAATAGAATAGCTAGTTCAAAGATACGTCTACTATGCAATTCTGGTTAACTTTGATGTGTCTTCACTAAGTGAAGGTTCAAATTGAGAGATACCTTCATCTATGCATAAGATTTCCAAGCCTGATGAGAAAATTTTCTTTGATTTTGAAAATGGTGGGGGATAATTGTTAGTGATTTTGGTTTTTCAAAATCATGTATTTTTCATGTTTTAGTGTTTTGGAAAATGTTTTATCAAAAGCGTTTGGAAAAAGAAAATGTTTTCTTGGAAAGATTTGCTTTTTACAAAAGGATGTAGAAGTGTAGTTGAAAAGATAGTCCCGTACCAAATGAGAGAAAGGAAAGAGAATGGCATATAAAGCACTACACTTTTCTACTACTTCTTTGATTGCACATTGGGTTGAACTCATGATTGGACCTGCGAGACGGTGCAACGCACTGTTCGCACACGCACACGCGCATCGCGCGCGCGGCGTGGGCAATGGGCTATAGGGCGCATAGTGGCGTTTTATTGGCGCTTTTTTAGGCGCACTTTGCACTTCGCGACGTTGCGTTTTTCCAGATTTGATCTCGACCGTTGGATCAAGATGAAGGTGGACCGGTCAGATGGGTGGGCCGAATGGTTCGTAGGCCCATCAAGCCCAGTGCCGAATGGTTCGGTTGGGTTGGGCTTCGGCTCGGGCCTAACGGTCGGCCCAGCGGGCCCAGTACTCTAACGGTCAAGGAGTGTGATCAAATGGGTTGTGTCCCTTCCCCCAACGGTCAAGGTCAAGAGCCAAGAGGGTGCGATCCGCACCATAGATGGTTAATCTAACGATGACTGGGTTGGAGAGAGGTTTTACTCAAACTAACAGTCACATCTAGGATCGATCAGGACCGTTCAATATCAAATGGGTGCGATCTAACAGTCAGATTTCAAACATTCTGGAAAAGTGCCCTGTAGAGGCGTTTTTTCACACAGAAAAGACACCAGGTGGTCTATAAAATGTGCAGAATTCGGTCATTCCATTGCAGAGAAACGAATTAGCAATTCTGACAGACTTTACACTCTCTTCTACACTCCTACAAAACCCCTAAGTATTTCTACATACTGATTTTCTTTTGTTTACTGTTCTAGATACTGTTTTTCTGCAGAAATAGTATCTAGAAATTTCTCTAAGGCTTGAAACAAAGGAAGGGCATTTCGGGTTTGATTCCGCTAGTGCGAGGCGTCATCAAACATTAGTAGGGCTTCCCTACTAGGTTTCATTGTATCTTGGAGGCAATTCGCGGATCCCCTTTGCACACTACTGATGGGGGCGAATCTTGTCTTAAGGAAAGTGATATCACGCCTTGAAGCTTCAATTTCTCTTTTCAATCACCAACAGTACCCTTGAATTCTCCAACACTAACTAATACCCAGTTTGGGCTGGGACGAAATTACTCCCAATTGGGATGAAAATGGTTTGGGGTATTTCTTCAAACTAATGACCCAACTACGATGTACAGGTTCCATCCATGTGCTGGCCTTAGTAGCAAACACCTTCATAGCAAAAACACATCTTAGTCTGAAATAAGAATGACCCCCCTCTTGGGCCGGTCCGACACGAAATTTTCTTAATGAAGTGACATATTTACCCATTTTTAAAAATTGAGACAACCTCCTCTAGTGTATTACTGTATTTGTGATTACTTTTTTTCTTTAGAGGGGGCAGTCTCAAGTTAAAAAGGGGGCCAATATCAGCAAGGCTTAGATTCCTCCCTTTATTTCCAAGTTCAAGAACTTATAGGAAACTATAACTGAGAAAGGATGATCAAAATAATGAAGAGTGGGTGTCTTGCATCAGGATCAAAGAGAGGGTGTCATTATTAATGTTATTTCTTGGTCCTACATTAAAATCAAGAGGCTATGGTGAATGGTTGAGATTATCCAACTGGAAAATAAGTTTTTTAATCTCATCCTTTCACATAAAAATTGAACGTCCTGATTTAATTCACTCAGCCGCAACTGTGGTGAAATTCACTCCAAAATCAATCCCTTGATTCTTTCTAATCTTCCAATTTGTATCCGGTGAGGAAAAAAAGAAAAGAAACAATGTCTATATTCACAACCAAGAATTGGAGGGTTAGGATTGTCCGACGAGAGTGGATTTTGATGCATGGCTTCATTCTAATGCCTAATAGATGAATGGTTTCATTCAGAGAACAAGTGGGCCCTAATTGTGCATCTGCTCACTTTTGGGAATATGTTTATCCATCAAATAACCTCCCATTAAACGAGCTTTCTGGGATTTGCTAGCGTCCATCCCAACAGGCTTTCACAGATGGGCTGTTGCATGTGAGAGCAGCCACAGAGGCTCACTTTTCAGCAGATTTTGTCTTCATTAGGGGCTGTTTGGATACGTGGATTTTTAATTCCAGGTTTTTTTTTGAAAACAGTGTAAAAGATGGTTCATGATCTGGGTGCTGCATGCTGTCTTGGCAGCGTTTCTTGGACACATCTGTGATCACCCATCTCTTGAATGAAGACAAAATCTGATGTAAAGTGAGCCTATGTGGTTGCTCTCGCATGCAACAGCCCATATGCAAAATGCCCTTCGCGACGAATGCCAGCAAATCCCATTTCCTCCAATAAAACATAGGAAAAATTTCCCGACAATTGTCTTACCTCAGAGAAAGTACGTCGGAATGGCACCTTTATAACATTTCATGTCAAGCTGGCCACGAAAAAAATGACCTTAAGTTAGGAAAAGTTCCCCGAAAAATGCTCATCTTCGGCGGTCTCAACCTTCCCGCCATGCCGTCCTTTCGACTCCGTTCGTCGGCTTCTAGAGGATATATGTGCCTAACCATTCCCTCATGCAAACTCTGTTTAGATACCACCGTCGGCCTCTCGACCTTATGTTGAGCACAACTTTAGCTAGTCATCCCCAACTTCAGCTAGTTGACCCTAACTTCAGCCAGTTGACCCCAAATTTAGGCAATTGACACCGAATTCAACCAGTCAACCCCAAATTCAGTTAGTTGAACTCAGATTTAACCAATCAAACCCAAATTGCCCTAGTTGACCATAAATTTTGCCGATTCGACTAAAATTAATATACCGAGTCGACCAAATAATTTTCAAATCTATCCCAGAATTTGATTCATTTGACCTCAAAATTGACTGATTCAACCCTTATTTTGGCAAATTCTACCCGACCCAATAAACTATCTCGGGTTGGGTCAGGCTTAAGACCATGGCCCAATCCAAAATCTTGGGTTGGGTAGATTGGGCAGGGTTCTGGAAAATCCGACTTGCTAATGTTGCAACCTTAATTATCCAGCCTTTTAAAAATAATTTCCTAAGAAACAATTAGTAAAATTTTTTCTGGGTTTCCAAACATGCCCTAAATAGGGTCAATTCTTTCTACATATTTTTGAAAGCCTTTAGAGACAATTCCATGTGGCATATGGTTTGGAACTTTGGATCAATTTCAATTGGACCCTTTTTTACCGGATTGCTTGGCCTATAATCAAGATAAAATCATGTGGTCGAGAAAAACAAAATACACATCCTTTAACACATTGGCTGCACCCCGATATGCTTCCGTTGGGGCCGAAACAAGAACAAAATAGCCGATATGAAATCAGCAGACAGCATAGAGCCCAAAATTGATGAAGAGAGGCTAAAGTGGTAGCATTGTCTATATCTCTTTGGAAATTTGTTATGTCCTTTTGGGTTTTTTATTTCGATGCGGAAATCTAACCATCGCTTTATTGTGGATGCTGGTCTGATGATTCTTTTGTTTTTTGAGCATCCAAGGCTCTGCCATCTTGACTTGTGTGGTCTGGAACCATTACCACACCCGGGCCCTAAAATCTAATTCACTCATCTCTTAGCAACAGTTTTATTATTTGTTTTTTCCTAGTAGACTGAGGATTTCCTATGCTTATTTATTTTCTTCTTTCTTTGATTGAGAGTGTAGAGTTATTTGAGTTTAAGATGTGCTGGTTTTATACATCTACTCTCTACTTCTTTTTTACTTTTACTTTTACTATTTCTTTTTTGAAGAAGTCTTAATTTTATGAAACCCGAAATGTTCTGAAACCGAAATTGCAGAAATGCACCAAATTTTGATAAAATATTAAATTTTCATTTCTTTAAAGAATTTCTGCCGAACTTACAGAACTTTTGGCCGAAATTACAGAAATTTTAGCCGAAATTTCAGGACAAAAAAACGACATTACGTGAGCTTCTACTGAATTTCGTCCGAAATTTCGGTTTCGGAGAACACTGAAATTATACCCGAAACCAGAATTTAAACCATGGTACCAAGTACCTTCATAGTAAAAACACATCATAGTCTAAAATAAGAGTGAACCCCCTTCTTCTTAATTTTTGTCATAATGTTGTGGGTTCGACACGAAATTCTCATAATGAAGTGACATATTCACCCATTCTTTTAACTTGGGACAGCCCCCTCTAGTGTATTTGTGACCAAGGTTTCAAATTTTGGTTTTGTAATGCGTTTCGTTCCTCTCCACAAAACTTTGAACGAAATTTCAGTAATTTCGACTGAAATTTCGGGAAAATATTAAATAAAGAATAAAATTCAACATTTTTTGGAGATTTTCCTTAAATTTGGAATGGAATTTTCAGCGTAAACGAAATTTCGGTCGAAATTTTGTAACATTCCGAGTTTACCCAATTTCGATTTTGGATTTCAGTCGAAATTTAAAAAGGAAAAGTTTACCAACGTTTCGAGTGTGACTATTATTTTACATCAGAGGGCGCAGTCCCAAGTTAAAAAAAAAAGGGGCCAATATCAGCGCGGTTTTGTTCCTGGATTCCTCCCTTTATTTCCATGCGGTTTTGTTACTAGATTCCTCCCTTTATTTCCATGTTCAAGTACTGTTACGAAACTAGAACTGAGAAAGGATGATGATTATAATGAAGAGGGGTGTCTTGCATCAGAATCAAAGAGAGGGTGTCATTATTAAAACGAGAGCTAGGATATCACTTACAAAATTTATGCAATGTTATTTCTGGGTCCTACATTAAAATCAACAGGCTATGGGGAATGGTTGAGATTATCCAACCGGAAAATAAGTTTTTTAATCTCATCCTTTCACATAAAAATTCAACGTCCTGATTTAATGCACTTAGCCGCAACGGTGGTGAAATTCACTCCAAAATCAATCCCATGATTCTTTTTAATCTTCCAATTTGTATAATTTAATTAGGGAAATGATATCTGCGTGTCGTGTAGTATTTAAAGGGATGTCAGAGGATATTACGGTTCTCAAAAAGCTCTTAAAGCCAATTAAATACAGCAAGTTTATTAAAACACTTTGGCGCAGATATGATTTCTCAAAATATTGACGGTGAGAAATAAAGAAACAAATGTGATTCACAGCCAAAAATTGGAGGGTTAGGATTGTCCTACGAGGGTGGATTTTAATGCATGGCTACGTTCTAAGGCCTAATAGATGAATGGTTTCATTCAGGGAACAAGTGGAGTGGGCCTTATTTGTACATCTGCCCAGTTTTATTTTTCCTTGAAAAATATGCGGATTCATCAAATAACTTCCCATTAAACGAGCTATGAGAATATATATGGTTAAATTTTCTTTCCAGTTAAAAAAAGGGAAAAGTTTCGGGAAAATTATGTTATCTTGGAGAAATTACTTTGGAAAGGCACCATTATGACATTTCACGTCAAGCTGGCCGGTAGGGAAAAAAAACAAATGCCCTTCAGTTAAGAAGAGCTCCTCGAAAAATGCTCGCCAACTCATCCTTCCCCTGTGAGGTCTTCCCCCCCCCCCCGCGGCTTCTAGAGGATATATGTGCCCGGCCGCTCTTGCATGCAAACTCCGTTTAGATACCAACTTCAGCGAGTCGACCCCGAATTCAGCCAGTCAACCCCGAATTCAGTTAGTCGAACCCAAATTTAACTTTGACTTGGTCGACCACAAATTTAGTCGATTCAACCCAAATTTTCCTAGTTGAACCCAAATTATATCGAGAAACTATCTTGGGTCGAATCCAAAATTGACCAATTTGACTTTAAAACTGACTGATTCAACCCCTATTTTGGCGTATTCTACCCGACCTGAGAAACTATCTCGGGTTCCGCTGGGTTTTCCCATAAGACTTTGACCCAACCCGAAATCTTGAGTTGGGTAGGGTTTTGGAAAATGGACTTGCTCGATTTGTTGATTCGTGCTATGCTTTTTTAACCCCTCCTATTATTTTCTGCTTTGGAATTCTGTTGATGGTATTTCAAAAGGGTTCGAACTATAGATCTTTTAACTTGATTGCCAGCATAATTTACGTCATATTCGGAGTGGTGGGCACCATAGTCTGCACCCCCGTGTGTCTCCGTTGGGTCCGAAACAAGAACAAAATAGCCCACATGGAATCAGTCCCCGACACAGAGCTGGAGAACCATGTAGAGACGATTAAGCGGTACACCGGGGCAATAAATTCTATAGTTTTTGCAATAGTTTTAGTAACAAATTTATTATTTGTTTTTTGTTTTCTAGACAGACGATTGGTTAAGCTGGTTTTCTTATGTGATCTCTTCTTTCGTTCTTCCTCTTTTCTTTATTTATTTGGTTTCACTTTCATCACCTTGCATGTCTATTAGAAATTAGTCAGTTATTGGATTATTTGTTTCGCTTCATCACCTGCACATCTATAGTATAAGAATAAATTAGCACCCCCGGTAGGATAATTAGCACACCTGTAAAGAAGACTATGTGGCAGACTTTAAAGCTTTTTTACGTCAATTCATGTTAAAGTGGTGTGAATTATTCTACAGGGGGTGCGAGTTGCTAATTTTATCATCGCCCATTTTTTATTTTTTGTTGCTTGATTATTTCTTTCTATTTGTTCTTGAATCCATAGTCCACTTTTTCTCATCTTAGATGAATAATAAAGAAAATCATTTGATAGAGAGAGTGCGTTAAGTGCCTAATCAGCATAACACAAACAAACGAAACTAAAGATAGAAAAAGACGAGAGAGAGGTTGATTCGAGGCAACCGGACCTCCTAGTGGTTCAAATTGAGAGGAACCATGACTCTTCTAGAACAAAGTTTCCTTTGTGCTGTAAATTTCTTCTTCACTCCTATTTTCATTAAATTACAACTACTTGAATACAAGTAAAAGAGAATGACACAGCACAAGTCCATCTACCCACCACAAGACACATCACCAATTACTAACCCCATAACTCTAAAACACATAGCCACTACATAATAACTAGATAATAACTAACCCCATATATATTAACTTGCAAATATCATTCCACCCCACTTAGAAACAACCTTGTCCTCAAGGTTGATTTATTGAGAAAATACTTATAATCCACCAGGGTCCCAAATCATAATGGCCACCATCATTTGAATCCCTCCTTCAAAACTTGTTACGTGCCTAATTGGCCGTAACACAAATAAACAAAAGGAAAGAGAGAAAAAGGGGGGCGAGAGGTTGATTCGAGGCAACCGGACCTCCTAATGGCTCAAATTGAGAGGAACCATGACTCTCTCCTAGAACAAAGTTTCCTTTGTGCTGTAAATTTCTTTTTTTTTTTAATTTCATTAAAATACTCTACTTAAATACAAGAATAAAAGTAGTTGCCACATCCCTACCCACTAACCCAATTACATCACACATAGACAATAACTACCAACCATACTTTAAAACACATACCCATAAACCTAAATGCAAATTCCTACAAGAACTACCTTGCAACTTGCTCCTATACACCATAACATACACGTATCAGAGAGAGAGAGAGATGTAAACCCAAATTGAAATAGAGAAACAAAAATAATTATCCACATGACTGCCCAAAAAATTGACAGTCCGGGTCCTTCAAAGTCATTTGTCTAATCAAGATGATTTATGAGGTACAACTTATTTACGTTGTGGCCCAATAAATGAATGGTTTTGATCATCTCCTCTGAAGTAGGTCCTACATTACTTTTTGTAAAATACTGGACTTGCAAAGAACATATAATTTCTCCTTTTCACCATTTTTTTATTAAATTTTAAAATATTTTTACCGAATTGCATGGTCTGATAATGAAGATAAAATCCTGTGCCCGAAAAAAAAAAAGTCAACCATATTTCAATGCCTCTAGCTAGATTAGTACTTCCTAATTTCTTCAACTATTTGTTTTCTAGTAGAAGTCTAGTTAGTTAGAGATATATATTATCAATTGATCTTGTTCTTATCTATAATACTTTCTTTGAAGATAGAGTTGATAAGAGAGTGTTGGTTGATTCTAGGTTGATTCTTGCTACCCAGCGTTTAACCTCTTTCACCTATGTTTGTATTGGAATTATGTCGATGGTATTTCAAAAGGGTTGCATGAATAGATATGTTGGCTTGATTATAGGCGTACTTTTCCTGGGACTTGGTATGTGGAAAATCATAGAGGCTTGTGTCCGTTGGTTCCGATACAATAACAAAATAGCCAACAGTGAATCAGTCCCAAACATAGAGCCAGTGAATGATGCAGAGACGATAAAGTGTTACCCTTGTCTCATTTTCTTTGGAAATACATAAATTCCTGTAGGGTTTTTTCCCGGGACACGAAAATCTAACCATCACTATTTTGATGCTTGTTGGTTGATTCTTGTAATTTTGGGCACTATCAGCAATTGGAGCTTTGAGAGTCTGGTCAACAAGCATCAGCAGAACTGCGGCCCGTAAATTCTAAGTGGCCCACAAACTAAAATCGAAGGAGGTGATGTTTTAGCAGCAGTTTTATTGATTTTTTTCTTAGTAGACTGAAGTTTAGTTAAAGCTTGTTTTATTCTTTCTTTGTTTGAGAGTGTATGAGACTTGGCTACTACTTTTGGCGAAGTTCTTTATTTCCTTCTAGCTATTAGGTAGCTTTAGACATATATTGCTTCTTGCCTTTTTCTTATAATTTGAGCCTATGTAGATTTAGAAATTTAGATCAATTAAGAATAGAAGTTGAGTTTACTTTAGTATTTGGCTTCAAATAATTTTAGAAAGTGGGGATTAACTTGGAGAAGGAGTTAGTGTTTTTATAAAAGCCTATGTGCAAGGGTTGTTACACAGTTCATGTTTTGTTTATAAAGTAAAGAATCGTCTTCTATATTACTCGTTCTTCGTGGATTCGAAGGTTTATTCCGATCGGTGTTGATATTAATTGATCTCGACTTGTTCTTCACGCTTCCGGCTAGGCCAGTGTAGAGTTATTAGAGTTGAAGATGTGCTGATTTTTTTATCCGCAATCTTCTTTCTTTCATTTCTTTTCTTTATTTGTTTGGTTTCATTACCTTGCATATATATGAGAAATTAGTCCGTTATTGTTGCTTACTTGTATGGCTTCATCACCTTACACATCTATAATAGAAGACATTAGTTATTTGTTGTTGCTTGATTGAAGATTGTTTCCCCTTCTATTCTTGAATCCATCCTACCTATTTCTCATGCTTTTTTTTAACCCGGAATTAAGAGGCTGGCCCTGGGACAGACCTGCTATATATTGAATTATGTAAAAGAAGGGGTAGACAAGCCACCTAATTACAACCAAGGCAGGACACAACAAGGAGGCCACAAAAATCATCTGAAAAGAACTATGCAGGGGCTGCAGTCCAACTGATTTGGAAGAGTGATCAACTAGCAGACAACTTGAAATCCACAGAACCATCCTATAACCCCACAAATGCAAAGAGGGCCGGTTCAACATCCTCTTATAGAGAGCAGACCACGAGTGCCAGGGCCAAAACCTGAAGCAACAACCTCTGATAAAGAGCAATCCATTTACACCTAAATAGCCTTAGTGATGTAGGATGGTTCCTAGCACATTCTATACTATTCTTGATTTCTAGCATTTTCTATTTTGTTTGCCTTAGTTTGTAGCACATTCTAGGAAATTCTTGCACTTTCTGTTTTAAGAATTCTAACTTGGGTAGGAAGCAATGGTGTAGTCCTTATAAAAATTGGACAAGAGAGCTGTATAAACATCTTGAATGAAATAAAATTATTTCTATTGCTTCTTTCCTTGTGGATTTAAGGTTTTCCTTTTGTGGATTCAAGAGTTTTACTCAAGAAGACGGTGTTCTTCTTCTACAGGGTTGAAGACATTGTTCTTCACCTTTTCTGCACGTTTCCGCCCACGTCAAGTGGTACCAAAGCGAGGTCTCTCCTCTGATCGAACCTGCTTGCATTCGCCGTCAAACATCATTAACCGAGAGGTCCGGATTTATGATGCTGATTTCCCGCACAAGCGGTCCATCTTGTATCTTTGAGGTTAGTTTTCTCATCCCTTTACCAACAACCTCTGGTTTGACCCTAACCATCTTTCTTCCCCTTTAAGCCAACCTAAATCCCTCGATTCTCATTCCCTGTTAGCCACCCATCTCCTACCAGCCTCCCTCTAATCCCTACAAAAAAAAATCCATTAGTCTCACCCTTCTTTAACTTACCCAAGAATCCAATCTTTTTCTCTCAAATTTTAACCACCCATGGATCCACTTTTTGTACCTCCTTTTTATGGATACGGCGATTGCGAGTCTGAATATTTAGCATGGATTGATGCCATTGAAGATTGTATATATAAATATGGCCTAAGCCACATAGAGACAATTAAGTGTGCCAGAGCAACTGTTAGCCTTCATGCCAAATCATTCTTGAGAAAGATGGAACTTGAATGGTACAGATAAGGACAATCACTCTTCAGTTGTTGGTATGAAGTGCATGATTTGTTTATCAAAGAATTCGCTCCAATTATGTATCAAGAGTCTTTGAAAATTCAAGCTAAATTAAGACGCAAGAAAGCACAGAAAGTCAACGATTGTGCAAGGAGAAAAGCCGCGTGTCTTCTAATCCAAAAGACATGGCGCATGTACCCAGCCAGAAGAATATTTTTAAGAGGTATGTCAGTTCTGCAATCAAAATTCAGAGTTGGTGGCGACAAACGATTGCTCGAGTTGATTGCTTGTGCACAAAATATGCCGCCAACGTCATTCAAAAAGCTTGGAGAGCTCAGATCACTCGAAGGAGAATGATGAAATTCCTGGTTGCAACGCACAAGTCAGAGGCGACAAACGGAGATTTACCCCATCTCTATGACAGCGACCATAGTGAAGATATATTCTGCCCCAACAATCCATGATCGAAGAGTTTATTGAGGCCTTGATTTCTAGTCGAATCAAGTCCCTTCTGCCTACACATGTTAGATGGAAGTATCTGATTCAATAGGAAGGATTTCAATTCTAAATTGAAACAAGTCGATCATCCGCACAGATTTGTTTTGGAACGAGTCTAAATCTCTGCTTGGTCTCTCCATTTTTATTTAAACTTGAGGGTAAGTGGGGAGGATATGATGTAGGATGGTTCCAAGCACATTCTAGACTATTCTTGATTTCTAGCATTTTCTATTTTGTTTGCCTTAGTTTCTAGCACATTCTAAGATATTCTTGCACTTTCTATTTTAATAATTCTAACTTGAGTAGGAAGCACTGGTGTAGTGCCTATAAATATGGGACAAGATAAATGTATTAGACATCTTGAATGGAATAAAATTATTTCTATTGCTTCTTTCCTTGTGGATTTAAGAATTTTTATCAAGAAGAAGGTGTTCTTCACCTTTTCCGCACGTTTTGGCCTGCGTCACTCAGCTTATAACTGAATTCTATGGAGAGTATGCTCCCCGGCATAGCAAAGCAAGACCAGAAGCAGAAGCAAATTATTGCTACTAAATAACCTTAGATGTGGAGCAACGAATTATTGCTACTAAATAACCTTCGATGTGGAGCGAAGAATTGGGAACCCCAAAACATCACAACTAGCCGCCCCTCTAGCCATTGTAGGCATCTCTGTCCACTTCCTGAAAGTATAGATTTTCAAGAGCAGCAGCAGCATGTTATTGCTAATACCTTTTTCTCATGCTTGATAAAAAGTACAAAAAATTATAATTAAATAATGCCATCTCCAACAGCTTAAGCTTTTGGAGTAATTGGTTGTTTTACATTGTATCAGAGTAAATTGCCTGGGTTAAAAAATCCTTGATATTAAAAATTCACATGTGATGGCCAACCCACAAAGAGGGGCCGCATGTGAGGTGTTAAAGTATAAAAAGATTAAATAACGCCATTTCCAACCGCTTAAGCTTTTGGAGTAATTAATTCAACAGCTTAAGCTTTTGGAGTAATTAATTGGTTGTTGAGAGAGAGAGAATCATCCATATGACAGCACAAAAAATGGACAGTCCAGATCCTTCCAAGCCATGTGTCCAAGTAGTGTCCAACAACGGTGAGAAATTTTCAATGCTTATATCAAATTTCTACAATGATTTTTTCTTTCAGGTGGAAGTCTATAATTAGAGCTGATTTATGGGTGTTGCACGCAATTGAGGTAAAACATCCTCATATAATTGTGCCACGAATGCTGTATAAGTATATATAATTTGAAGGGGGCACTTCCAAAATCCCATATGCAAGGGTGCCCTATTGGATCACATCACTCATCTGCATTTATAATGGCAGTATTCAATCCCGTGCTATACATGGGTGGAAAATGGTGGGCCCGACGCCATTAAAACATGAGGTGTAAAATGATGGACTCCGATCAAATGCATGGGTTTGGGTAGAGACGGTAGACCCCACCTCATCAATAACATTAGGGGTAAAATGGTGGGCCTCACCTTATGCATAGGTTTGGGTAGAGACTGTGGCCTCCCATGCTAGCCTTGGTCATTAAATATTGGGCCCTGCCTGTCCTAGAATAAGGTGTAAAAATCTACATGGGCTCGGATAGAGTTGATGGGCCCACCAGATCATGTAAAACGATAGGCCCTACCCATGCTATCTTAGGGTATAAAATATGGGCCGTAGGGAAAAACATTTCCCAGGAAAGACTTTTCCTGAAAAAAGGCGAATGATATTTTGAAAAGTTACGTGATTAGTATATATTATTATAGATAGATAGATGACGGATCCATTGGGACACCCTGCTACTTGGCTTTTGCAAAAGTGCCCTTCCCTTTAGAATTCCTATAATTGTATTACTTAGCAAAATGGGCCGGTTTTATTCCGCCAAGATCTCCATATAATGACGCCTTTTAATTTTACAATTGATTTTGCAGCCATCATGATGATCGTGAATTTTTGGATAAGTGATTGTGATTTACTAGCTGGGGTCCACCGATGCCGGCGGTGGCGCCACATACCAAACTAAAGAGGGAAGTGTTTGATTCCCAAAATTCAATGTGGTAATCAATTTGTCCCTTAGGATTTGATTTCAGACTATTGAGAAGAAGAAACGAACTCCGTTCTTTATATGCTTTTTATACCTTTTTAGAGAAACTCTATAAATTACCAAAATGCAGGCCTAAATGAAGAGGGATGCAGGAAGGCAAATGGCAACAACAAAACTATTAGCTATTTGGTAAAATACAACAGAGGGCATGAACAAGCACAAATGCATTTGTATAGAAAATTTTATAAAGGATTCATTAATGGTACGTCCCCTGATAATTTGCAAGAGATGGTTCATCCTTTTCAAAATTTTATAAAGGATTCATTAGCCGATCCCAACTTGTGCCATGTGATCTGATCTGTTGATCAGGCCAGCGATAAACATTCCAACCAGATAATCGTTGAGGCCCCACCCGAGAAACTATCTCAGGTTGGGTCGGGTGTATGAATCTTGGGTTTTCCCATAAAAAGCTCAACCGAACCCGACCAGGGGTAATTTCTTGGGTAGGGTACGATCCTGGAAAACCCGACCCGCCCCAGGTGCAACCCTAGTCGTCATGCCTTTTTAAAGCCATTTTCCTAGGAGAAAAATTAGGAAACATTTTTCCTGGTTACCTAACATGCCCTAAATAAGATCAATTCTGTCATGCCTCAACCGCACACAAGGCCAATATGAGACAGCAGCGGACCCTGTAGCATAAAAGGCTTTCAATATCAAGTTCCAATATCAAATTTCATAAGATATCGTTTGGGTTATTTAAATTCTTTCTATTCATCTGGTGGGGGTCTGCCTAACCACAAGTTACCTAAAAAAAAAAAATCTTTCTATTTTTTTATAAAAACATTAGAGAGAATCCCATGTGGCATATGGTTTGGAACTTTTGATCAATTTCAATTGGACCCCCTTAGGCTGTATAGATTCACCTTCAATATTGCCTTAAATACCTGGAAAATGTTAAAGAAAAGACAAATGTTATGCCCCGGCAGCGCCGCTTGTGTCACGCTTATAGTTAGCAAAACTCCATTTTAAACTCCATTTTATTGAAAAAAATTGCGTTTTATTGGTGTGCCTTTTAAAACTTTCACAACGAATAAAACTCCATTTTTGTAGACAAACGTTTTAAATACGTTTAAAATGCCTTTTAAACTGAACACATTTTTTTGGGCCAACTTTCCAAATTTACCCCACCATATTTTCACTTTTTTTTTAAAACCAGTACCGTATTAAAGTCGAATTTTTGCCGTCTCGATTTTTTGGCGAATCACGTTTTGCTACCCGATCCGCTGATCAGACTGGATTGACAATCCGAGCGAAATATAGTTGAGAGCAGTGGCGGAACCAGGATTTGTACATAGGGGGGCATGCTTCAAATTTTAAAGGGGCTGGGCCCAATTGAGTTGGGCCTAATAAGGAGTTTGGCCCAACTCAACAGGGGCAGCTGCTCCTCTTAAGCTACATGTAGCTCCGCCCCTGGTTGAGAGCACCATGAGTCAACCCAGATGGTCCTGGTCCTATGCTGAATGGAATCCCGCCCATAAGATGAAGGCAAAGATTAATCAATGGTCACTCTTTTCCAGGGCGGAGGCAGGAATTTGCTTGGGGGGGGGGGGGGGGGGGGAGGGGGGGGGGGGGCGCAAAGAATGGTTGTTATATAATAATTAATAAATTATTAAAAAAGTTAAAAATCAAAAGATGGCAGCGGGGGCCACCGAAACCATGCATAGGATGAGGCCAACCATTTTACATCACATGCATAGCATGTTGGGGCCCACCATTTTTCACTGCGGGGCCACCTTTTTATATTTCATGTTTTGATAGTTCGGGTCCACCATCTCCCCCAAACCCATGCATAAGGTGGACCCCACAATTTACACCACATATTTTGATATACTGAGGCTCATTATTTACACCTTATGTTTTGATGAGTGGGCCCCACTATTTTACCCATGCAATTTGCTAGTGATTAATTACATAAATTCCAATTCCAAGCTTCAAAAAAAGATTGTTATATGCTTTAAAAATCCCAATATTTCTCGAGATTTTGTGTTGTGTGTGCGTGAAATCCAGTAATTTTCAAACAGTACTATGGGCCCACTTCATAGTATGATCCTAACCGTTCATTTGTTAGGCCACATCGTTAATAGGCTGCACGCTGTAATTCGTAGGATGATTGCAGAGAGAGAGAGAATATCAATTACTTCTGAAAATAAAAAGTAAGCATGGAATTGATATTTCCACACCCCCACACTCTTTGCTATTATAAGGGGTCTGAGGAAGTTTCTCACACCCCGACCTGAGCGAAGTTTTGTTCGTTTTATACCCATTTTATGTAGAGATGGACCCTAATTTTTAAATTTGTATCTGATGAAACAAGCTTTTGAGATTGAACTACTTATGAATTGACTATGTAATTTTAGAAAAAAGGAAAACGATATCAGCACAACCATGTTTTAATATTTGCACAAACCCAGCTTGTATATTATCATCTATTTGTCTTGCTTTTATCGATTATTGTTTAATGTTTAAAGTGAGAGATGCAACATGCCAAATCAAGCACAAAGTTTTTCTAGGAAACCCAACTATTTTCAAGATTACATTTCTTAATTTTCTGTGCTTCCTTTTGCAAGTTGCCTTTCTAATTTTCTTTGCTTTCCTTTCACAAGTAGGTGACTAATAGGAAAACAATTTTATTTAGGGATTTTGAAGTTTAGGAGGTGGGAAAGTTTACTTTATTAGAAGTTCAAAAAAAGATTATTTCTATTTTGTAAGAAGATAAGTTTTAGGACAGTTTTTTGGCTATTAATATCACTTTGAGGTGGACCATGAAACAAATAAATTTCTAACAGTTTTGGTGTTGAGAATCTGCCTTTCATTTGTTGAGCTTGTGTTCGGATTGCAGATTTCACATTCTTTGGTTTCATTAGAGTAAAAGATGGACGTTCCTCCTTCCATGGTACAAAAGATTGAAGCGCCTCCTATTCCATTGTGGGTCTGTGCTATTTACAGTTATACTGGTCTCATCAATCTCTCTTTGGGAATTGTATGGGTGGTATTTCTAAAGGTTTCCCACAATAAAGATAAATATCTGAGCAGACTTTTCCTCTTAAGCATATTTTTCGTCATAATCGGGGTGTTCTTCATTATCCGTGGGACGGCGGGGTGTCTCCGGTCGTTCCGATATAAGAACAAAATAGCCGACATGGAATCAGTCTCCGGTATAGAGTCTGAGAAGAAGGATTCAGAGATGATGAAGTGGTACCATTGGCTCTGTGTCTTTGTAAATCCGTTATTTCCTATAGGGGTTTATCTTTTTATGCTGAAATCCTCGGCTGTTGGTGGAATTCTTGCGATTTTGGGCATCATAAGCCAAAGTGCCCTCTGATCAACAAGTATAACTAATTGACCCACAAACTACAATCAAGAGAGGTTATGAGGGTGATGTTTTAGCAGCAATTTTACTGTGTTTTTTCATAGTAGACTGATGATTAGTTAAGCTTGTTTAATTTCTTTCTTCTTTGTTTGAGAGTAGGTGTAGAGATGAAGATGTGCTAGTTTTTTATCTGCTCTCTTGGTTCTTTCTTTTTTCTTCCTCTTTTCTTCTTCTATTTGGTTTCATCACATTGCAGATACACACATGAGAAATTAGTAGGTTATTGTTGCTTATTTGTTTGGCCTCACCGCCTTACACATCTATAATATAAGGAATTAGTTAATTTTTGTTCCTTGATTGAAGATTTCTTTCTTCTGTACTTGAATCCTTCCTACTTTTTCACATCTTAGGTAAATAGTAAAGAAAATCATTTGAATGGGGCAGAGAGAGAGAGAGAGAGAGAGAGAGAGATGTAAACCCAAAATTGAAACAGAGAAACAAAAATAATCATCCATATGACAGTCCACAAAATGGACAGTCCAGATCCTTCAAAGCCACGAGTTCAATGGTGGAGAGAAATTTAGGATGCTTATAACAAATTTGTGCAATAATTCTTTTTTGAGGAAGTTTATAATCATGGAGAGTTTCACCAAGTCACAAATAGGAGAGAATAAATGACATGCCTTTTAGTGAGATTAATCTCAGCCCTTTACAAAAGAATGAAAGGCTGATTTGTGGGTGATGCAGTTGGTCACGACTGAGGTGAAACATCCTCATATAATTATACAAGGAATGCTAAATTGAAGGGGACATTTGCAAAAGCCCATCTGCAAAGGTTCCTCAGTGGATCCACATCGTCCGTTTGCATTTATAATGAAACACACAAAAAAAAAAAATGCCAAGTTAAAGGATAAATGCTTCTAGATGACTTGGATCCAATGACCTAACTACCTCAACGCGTTTGTATGGAAACTATATGTTGGTAGGTTACAATTTTCACAATGGGATGTTATATTGAAACTATTATCTGTGTAATGGGAATGAAACTATTATCTGTGTAATGGTACACAGATAATAATTTGGTATTTCCATTTCGCTGGTTAGTATTTACTCACACATTGAAATCGCCATTTGGTATTTCCATTTCGCTATCTAGTGTTTACTCTCTCTCTCTCTCCCCAAACCCCATTCTGAGCTTAGGACGTGGCAGCGCCGTACACCTGTAAAATAAATCCCACAAGCATACAAGGCTATAAAGCAATAATAGAAATAAACCTGACACTCCATACCTAAAATATCAAATTCTCAAATAATGTGGACCCAACATAGACAAATCAAATCTCAACTCTCCCTTAAATCAAAATAAATAAGCATAGACACATTTGTTTACCAATACTCACTGTCTCAAACAAAAACAAATAAGCTAAATAAAATCTCCAAGCTCCTACGGTTCTGAAACTAAGCTTCTTCTTTCTCGTTCATCTCACGATGATCAAACTCTGAAAATGTTAATATAACCACAGTCAGCTGAAAAGCTCAGTACATAATATCACATTATAAAAGTGAGATCATGCATGCTACAAAAGATAGGTTCGTAACAGAATAAAATGATATAAGCCACAAGTTCAATGTTGAGGAGTAAGGTCCATAAAGGCATAGGTCAAAATGTCACAACAAAAGAGTCACAATTTTCAAATGATCACTGAAGGTAATCAATATGGGTACGATTCCACCCCGAGATCATTGGCTTAGTCCAAAAAGCAAGTTATTTTTACCCCGACTGCCCACGGGTCCAAAAAAACGTGTTATTGCTTACACCGACCGCCCACTGTGTCGGAACTAGTTCCTAGGTTCACATACCTGTCGACATGGTCAGCGTATAACACCCACTGACGAGACCCAAAAGCCAATGTACTATCCCTATTAGTATGGGCCCAAAACTTCACATAATACCGAAGCCTCTCAAAAGGTGTCCAAAGCTCACATAGTTCTAAAGAAGGTGTTCAAAGTTCGAAGTGATTGTTTCACTGGAGTTCCACAATGGTTTTATATAGTAAAAAGTTTCTAATA
The DNA here is from genome assembly GCF_043159265.1 of Tasmannia lanceolata. Classification (NCBI taxonomy): domain Eukaryota; kingdom Viridiplantae; phylum Streptophyta; class Magnoliopsida; order Canellales; family Winteraceae; genus Tasmannia; species Tasmannia lanceolata. The sequence goes on along the minus strand of NW_027518688.1, from coordinate 18,402,841 downwards.
GTCCAAAGGTTCATAGTTCTGAAGAGATTGTGAGGGTTTTCACAAAAGTTCCAAGTTAGGAGAGATACATCCACTGAGTATATCAAATAGCAAGATTCCACAAAGTTTAATCAATGAAAATGGTCAAGCATGCAAGACCCAAATAAAGATATTAAATTCTATTCAAAGTTTCACATGTTCAACTATGATCAAAAGATGTAAGATCGATGGTAAATTGCAACACTAAAGTAGTACGAAATTGCGTACATTGATATCGAACTACTTTCATTTTCATAATTACCTACAATAAAGAGTATGAATATTCTCCATGAGTTTCATCATTAATTTCAATCTTATCAGGCATATATATCCTCCTACTAACACAAGTCACCATTTGGTGCCGCTTCGGAAAAGAATCGGTAAACCATCATAGGTTTCTTTTTAGTATTTTGGAATTTTTATCATTATTAAGTTTCCAAAAAATTGAAACTTTTTTTAACAGAAATGACATGTTTCCGGCATGTCTGTAGAATATAAGAGCGTCGAAAACGGATAAAAAATAAAGAAGTTATGAATTTTCGAAGTTTAAGTTGCCGGGGGAAAAACTGTCATGTCGGACGCCCGGGAACTTTGCCGGACGTCTGGGAACCTTTCAGTGTGTCCAACTACACACAGTCGGACGATTGCGATTTTTGCCGGACATCTGCCCCTGTGCAAACCCAATCTTCTCTGAAACGTGATTTTTCATCATTTTTTACGCTAAAACGGTCATAACTCATTCGTTTGAACTCCAAATCGCGCGTGGTCAGATCCGTTAGACTCGCATCGATGAAAGGAATCCATCTTTTAAGCTTAAAAAGTAAAAAAAAAAAAAAAAAAAATTTATTAAAAATGCCGAGTTGACTCGGGTCGGGTTGCCCAAGCCGCCAACCCGCCTTTTTCCCGATTGAACCCGTCAGGTTCAGGTTGAGTCCGCCCAAGTTGCACCCCTACTAATAGCATATAATTTCTCCTTTTAACATTTTTATTAATTTTTAATCTATTTTTACCGGATTGCTTGGTATGATAATCAAGAAAAAATCTTGTGCCCAAAAAAAAAAATCACCTTTAACCATATTTGAATCCCACTAGTTATATTAGTACTTCCGGATATCTTCAACTATTTGTTTTCTAGGAGTCTTGCTAGTTAGAAAAATATATTATCAATTGATCTTACTCTTATCGATTACACTTTCTTTGAAGAGAGATAGAGTTGAAGAGAGAGTCTTGAAAGGAAATACTTCAAGAGAGAGATGGTGCTGCCTAGTTAGTTTGAACGCCAACACGGTGGAATTGGGGAGTGTACGGATTGTACACGTCACCCAATTGGCTTATTGCTATATTATTTTTGTTTCAAGAGAGACGAGTAGAGAGAAAGAGACAGTGGAAAAGATGAACGTGCCTACTTGGATTCTTGCTACTAATTATTTAACCACTTTGATCTATATCTATGTTGGATTTATGCTTATGGTATTTGAAAAGGGCTCCAAGGATAGAGATATAAACTTGATTTTTAGCATATTTTTACTCGCAGTTGGTGTGTATCGCAAGTACAAAATAGCCCATATGGAATCAGTCCCGCCCATAGAGCCGGAGAATGATGCAGAGACTATTAAGTGTTACCACTGGCTAATTCTCTTTGGATGTTGGTTATTTCCTATAGGGATTTTTATTGTGACCCGGAAAGCTAACCATTACTGTCTTCCGGTTTGTGGATTCATTCTTCTGATTTTGGGCATTATCAGCAATGGGGGCTTTGATTTGCTGGTCAACAAGCATCTCGAGAACCCTGGCACATATATTCTAAGTGACCCATAAAGTGAAATCAAGGGTGGTGATGCTTTAGCAGTGGTATTATTGTTTATTTTTTCTTAGTAAACTGAAGATTAGTTGAAGCTTGTTTTCCTGTTTCTTTTTTTTGAGAGTGTAGAGTTACTAGAGTTGAAGATGTACTGTTTTCTTTTTCTTTTTAAATATGCTCTCTTCTTTCTTTCTTCTTCTTGTCTTGTTTGGTTTCATCACCTTGTATATATCTATGAGAAATTAGTAAGTTGATGGATCAGACAATTGTTGAGGGAGATTCGTTAAATGTGATTCGTTGGCTGAAAGGTGGGGTGGCTCCTCCGTGGAGATTTCTTTCTATTTTTTATGAGATTGAGGACTTAACTGCGGGGTCCGCTATCGGCTTTCAGCATGTTAGAAGATCGGCAAATGATTAGGCGGATGCGCTAGCTAAGCGTGGTGTTTCTGGTGGTTCTATTATGTGGTTCGACCACCTTCCTCCCTGAGATTAGGCGGATGCGCTAGCTAAGCCTCTATTATGTGGTTCGACCACCTTCCTCCCTGAGAAGGGGTTTTCTCTGTATTTTGTTTTTTCTTCGTTCCTGTTTCTTTCTTGCTTCCTTTTGTAGATATGGGTGGTCCATCTCGGCCTCCTTAATTTGCTTTGATATATAAGTATTGTCATTTCAACAAAAAAATCACCTTGTATATCTATGAGAAATTAGTCAGTTATCGTTGCTTACTTGTTTGGCTTCATCACATTACACATCTATAAATCTATAATATAAGAAATTAGTTATTTATTGTTGCTTGATTGAAGATTTTTTTTTTCTCTTCTGCTCGTGAATCCATCCTACCTTTTTTTCTCTTCTGCTCGTGAATCCATTCTTTTGAAGCTGGGAGGGGATTCATTCATTCATTCATCTAATACGTCATTCGTGATCTGTTTCATGTCCATATGACAGCCCACAAAATGGACAGTCCAGATCCTTTGAAGACACTTGTGCAATGGTGGTGAGAGATTTACAATGCTTATATCAAATTTCTGCAATGATCTTTTTTTTTTCCGGTGGAAGTCTATAATTAGAGAGGGTTTTACCTCAGTCTGCGAAAAGAGAATAAAATACATGACTTTTAGTGAGATAAAAGTATCAGCCCTTCACAAAAGAATGAACGGCTGGTTTGTGGGAGTTACACTTAGCTGCAACTGTGGTAAAACATCCTCATATAATTATACCACGAATGCTAATTTGAAGGGTACATTTTAAAAAACCCAGCTGCAAATGTGCCCCATTGCATAACATCACTCATCTGCCCTTCCGTTCAGAATTCCTCTAATTATATTACTTAGCAAAATGGGCCTGTTTTTTAATACATATTTAATATAGGGAAATGATAAATGCGCCCCTTTTCATCACATGGGACACCCGGCCGCAGTGTACGTGGCAATCAAATCCGTTGAATCCTTCTGACGTGAAGTACATCAGCCCCTCTGCAGTCATTGATGCACTGCTGCTGGGTGTCCCAACTGATTTAAAAGGGGCGCATTTATCATTTCCCTTAATATAAGAAAAGATGGGCAGGTTTGAATCCGCTAAGATCTCCATATAATTACATCTCCTTTTAATTTTGTAATTGATGTTGGGGCTGCCACAATGATCGTGAATTTTTTAGATAGGTGATTGTGATTTACCAGCTGGGGTCCATCCAGGCAGGCGGTGTGGCCGCACACCAAACTAATGACTCAAAATTCGTGGTAATCAATTTGTCTCTTAGGATTTGATTTCAGCCGATTGAGAAGAAGAAACGAACTCAGTTCTTAATTAGACACTTTATACCTTTTTGGAGAAACAAAAAATTTTAAATTACCAAAATGCAGGCCTAAATGGAGGGATGCAGGAGTGCAAATGGCAACAATAAAACAAATAGCTATTTGGTCAAATACAACAGAGGCATTAACAAGCACTAATGCATTTATATAGAATAGAAAAGTAAAAGAAAATGCTCAGCAGTAAAGATGATTAGATTTCTACTGATGAAGTACATCCCCTTATGATTTGCAAGAGATGGCTCATCCTTGCTGATCCTAGGCATTGGTGCTCAAATCTGACTAAGTGAACAGACGGCTATGATGTTGTAAGTCCCTCCCTTCATCTGGTACTGACAGTAAGAAGTTTAGCTTGACCTGTGAGCATAGTCACAGACAAATGGTTAAGGACCAACCGGAGTTAGAACTCCGGGAGAACCCTCCGGTGCTCAAGTCAGCTTGAGATCAACTGAATGAGAACTTAGCACCAGAAGCCAGTGTGTTACCTCTGGATATATTATAGATTTGTCTTGCTTTTATCAATTGTTCTTTCTATGAATTGAAGAGAGACTTGAACAGAGAGAATGGTGCAAAAGATAGAAGCACCTCCTTCCATTCCCTGGTTTCTTCATGCTAATCTATACGTAACCACTTCAATGTATATCTGTTTTGGAATTGTATTTATGGTATTTTTTAAGGCTTTCGAAGTTGGATATCTTAGCTTGTCTTTCCTGCCAATACAAGTGTCAGGCATTATCATTTGGACCGGGGAGTGTCTATGTTGGTTCTGATACAAGAACAAAGTAGCCGTCATGGAATCAGTCACCAGCTAGAGAACAATGCAGACACAGTAAAATATTACAATTGGCTTTATCTCATTGGAAATTGTTAAAGTAAGATGAGTTGCAAGTGTAGAGTTCAAGGAAGAAGCAAGAGAGAAACTAAACTTTTTAAAATTTCATCTCATGTTGCATGCAAGGGCCATTGCCGATGCCGATGATTCTGTGCTTGATCCGATCCCGAGCATCCTCTTGCCCAAAAATCAAGATCCCTATCTTTTCCAAAATACTAAAAAAAATTACAGATCAAAAATCGTTTCTGACACGCTCTATGTCAATTATTTAATGCAGGAGCATTCCCTAGGCATTTTACGTCAGCCTCCATGTCTCCCTAGTGTATGTTTTATTTTCGTTTTACTAGTATTAGTCATGTCGTGCCATGTTTGTATTTTTCTTATTTTCATTTGTCTTTAGTGGTCATTTTCTTACTAGGGGCTGTTAAGTCATTTCATATTGTAATCTCTAGTATATAAAGCCCTATGATCTCTCATCTTAAGCACTTCTTGATGATTTAGGATTTGAAAAGAAATTTTCTCTTGTATCTTTTGTCTTTTTAGAAGTTGGAATTGCAATATATTGATTGTAGCTTTTTTTTCCCAATGTCTCCTATCTTTTGATCCCTTGTTGCATGCTAGTGTATTGCCGACTATGCACTTAATCCAATCCTGAGTATCCCCACACCCAAAGTAAGATCAAGACCCCCATCTTTTCCAAAATACAAAAAAATGTACAGATAAATTATTGTTTTTGCGTCAAAAAATAATTAGGAAATATTTTTCCTACTTACCAAGCATGCTCTAAAAAGGTTCATTGCTTTCTATTTTTCTAACACTTCAGAGAATACCCCATGTGGCCTATAGTTTGCAACTTTCGATCAATTTTAATTGAACCCACTTATGGAATATAGATTCACTTTCTATATTACCTCAAATAATTGGAAAATGGTAAAGAAAAAGACAATCGTTTGGCCCCACTTGTGACTTGTGATCTGATCCGTTGATCAGACCCGAAGAAAATTCCAACCAAATAATCATTGAGACCACCATAAGGCGACGCGAATGGTCCTGGTCCTATGCTGAATGGAATCCATAAGATGAAGGCCAACAAAAATAAATGGTTACTCTTTTCTGGGCGCTAGGAACGCTAAGCAAGGCCAGATGGATCAAAGGCTATGATCATCCTATCAAGGTGGGGTCGATGGAAATGCGTGGGACATGTAGTCACATCATATCAACGGGGATCTGACCACATCCTTGTGGCACATGTGGGCCCAAAAATGGTTGTTGGGAAAGATCTTAAACATCACTATGTATTTTTAAAATTTTACTTAGTTTTTAATCGAATTTTACTGGATTTCTTGGCCCGATAATCAAGATGAAATCACTGCCGTGGGGGGGAAAAAAACATCCTAATTTCTTCAACTATTTGTTTTCTAATAGAAGTCTTTTTAGTTAAAGATATGCATTATCTAGTTACCTTGTTCTTATCAAATATCCTTTCTTGGATGAGAGAGGAAGAGGAAAGAGAGAGGAAGAGGGAGAGATATACTGCAAAGGAAAGAATCCTAGTTAGATACATATATATGTGTGTGTTAAAGATTTTTCTTGTTTTTATCGATTATTCTGTCTGAATGCATAGATTTCAAGAGAGAGATTTGAATAGAGAGATGGTAGAAAAGATGGGAGCTTCTCCTACCATTCCCTTGTTTTTTCATGCTAGTACATGTTTAACCTCATTCATCTATATATGTTTTGGAATTGGGTTCCTTGTATTTCAAAAGGATTCCAATCATAGACATCTTAGCCATACTATGAGCATATGTTTCCTCATATATGGGGTGTTGGGCATCATTGTCTTGATGAAGGAGTGTATCCCTTGGTTCCCATACAAGAACAAAATAGATGACATGGAATCAGTCCCATTTATAGAGCCTAAGAATGCTGTTGAAACTATAAAGTCTTACCATTGGCTCTATCTCTTTGGAAATTTGTTTTATCCCGTAGGGGCTTTTCTTTTGACGCGAAAATCGTCCTCTCTTTGGAATGTTGGTGGGATTTTTGTGCTTTTGGGTATGATAAGCTCTAACTGCTGTCTTTTGTTGTTCCTGAAGCATCATCCGGAAATTATAAGGATTAGTTAAGCTTCTTTTTTTTTCTTTTTATGTTATGTTAGTGAAGAGATGAAGATGTGACAGGTTTTTCTTAAATTTTTACCTCCTCTCTTCTTTTCTATCTTTCTTCATCTTGTCTTTATTTGTTTGGTTTCATCATCTTGCATTTCTATGAGAAATTAGTTATTTATTGCCTGCTTGATTGAAGATTTCTTTTTTAAGTTCTAGAATCTATCCTACCTTTTTCTCATGCTTGGAAAATAAGAAAGAAAATGATGGAGGCATTTCAGCTTTAATCTTTTGTAGTTCAAAGAAAATAAAGGATCCCATCTCTAATCTGTGCAATCCGAGGTCCTTTAGTTGGTCCCACAACTTGTGGCCCTGTTTGGAATGCAGGAATTTATTTTTTTTTGACAGAAATTATTTTCTCGGGAAAATTATTTCTTACCTCAATCTTGAGGGAAATAATACAATTACGGTTAATTTAGTGAAGGACCCTCTATGTAAAAATTGAATAGGGGGTGCTCAAGTTATCTTTTCTGTGTGCAAAAAATGTAGGCAAATTTAGAAATATTTTCCCTTTCCAAACTTTTCTAGAAAACTCCTGCAATCCAAACAGGATCTAAGATGTAACACTGCCCTGTCTGCCTTTTAGTTGACTCACCTACAATTGTTTGATACTTTCCTTTATTCCTTGAAGTGGGTTGCCTTTAATTTCCTTACAAATTGCCTTCGAGCCCTCCTAATGTTGACAATCAGTAGAAGAGGTTTCCTTCTCTATCGAAGGAAATTGTTTTTCCGGCTTTAGCAGGTTTCCTTTTCCTCCTTGCAAATTGCTAGGACTAGCATTCGTGGGTGCTTTCCATGTCCTTTCCTTTTTTGTGCAAATTAAGTAAGAAGCCTAGTTAGTTTGAGATATATATTATAGACTTGGGGAGCTGATATTCTCCCCCCCCCCCCCCCCCCCCCCATGGTTCACTGCTCGAGGATAAATTCACCCCCTTTAAACAAAAATAATCATCCATATGACGGCCCTATGGGTGCAATGGCGGGAAGATACCGACTATATAACAATGCTTATATTAAATTTCTGCAATGAATTTTTTTTTTTTTTTGGTGGGAGCTTATAATTAGAGAGAGTTTCATCTCAAGTCGCGAAAAGAGAATTAAAAAACATCCTGGTTTTTAGTAAGATTAATCTCAGCCCTTTGTAAAAGCTTTGTTCACACATCCTGATCCCTTGGATCTATAACCAATCAAATCCATGAAAGCATAAACCAAAAGCAATTGTGCCATGGAGCAAAATCTACCCGTAGGGCTATCCTAACAGTCCAATTTGAGGCGAAAAATATAAAAAACAACTGTGCATATCCATCAAGTAAACCTCTAAAAATTGAAGGGTTGGAATATTCCAATGGAGATAGATCTTGCCCAAAAATGGTTTGGATCATCAAGTGAAGCTAAACCGTTGATTTTTGTACTCCCTCATCTTATGCATGAGATGCCTGTTTTAGAATATTACTGTGCCACCTTGTAGGACCCATCAATACCTTTTACTATTGATGATAAAAGCAAGTTTCCGTGGGGTCATTCTATACTTGAACAATGAATAAAGACAAGTTTTGAGTCCTGAAGGAGGGCATAGGGGTCATGTATGTAAAATCAAGACAGTGTTGTAGTTAAGAGGCAACTCACATGGTCTTGTTCACACCCTGGAGACATCTCATGCTTAGATAAATGACTACAAAAATCAATAGTTTGGATTTCTTGCCAAAACGTTAGGATGCTTGATAGATCAAGGGCCAAGGATCATCAGATCAAGGTATTCTTAAACACATTTGGCCAAAATTATGGTCGGATCAATGGATTTGACTATATAAGCCGGAAATAAAGGGTGCCCACTTCGTGTTTCATAAGAAGTAGCTTTAAAGTGAATTTAGCATTTTTCTGTCGGGATATGATATATTCGCCCCCCTATTTTACTTGGGACAGCCCTATCTAGTGTAAAAGAGCAGTCATAAATACAATAGAGGGGGCTGTCCCAATTGAAAAAAGGAGGGTGAATATATCACCTCCCTTTTCTTTATTGAAATACTACCTAAATTCAAAGTATCCTTACAAAGTAAAACTCATCACACACTTAGTGCGTGTTTGGCGTACCGTTTAAAACACTGTTTGGCTTTTGAAACATCGTTTTAGGGCCAAACAGCCGTTTGGAAGTGTTTGGGTGCGCAGCCACCGTTTGAAACACCGTTTGAAACACCGTTTGAAATACCGTTTTGAACCCTCAAAACGGCGTTTTACAAATGGAGGCGGGGAGGTCCGTTTGCAAAACGCCGTTTTGAACGGAGTTTTTGGGCTATAGGTTTTTACGTTTTTGCCGGCACAAAAACCCATTTTTACACTCTTTTTTTTTTTGCCCTCTCTCTCTCTCTCTCTCTCTCTCTCTCTCTCTCTCATTTAAATTACTCATTGTGCCATTTTAAAAATAAAAAAAATTTGTGAACAATAGTATAACTATTTATGGCAATAATGTTTAATTTTAATTGTGTTTGTATGAGATCATAATGACATTTTAATATTGAGCCTAATGAGAGAGTAGTTGAGTTACACTGAGGCCAACCAAACAATGCCCTTTTTGATCATTTTACCACTAAAACTCCTTTTTAGGGCATTTGCAACCAAACACACAATACCTGCGTTTGCCGTTTAAAACACCGTTTTGATCTGGCCAACCAAACATGAAAACTAGGGCTGCAACTCGGGTCAGGCGGGTCGGGTTTTGGAGAACCCAACCCTACCCAAGAAATATCTCGAGTCAGATTCTTTTTCGGAAAACCCACGATTCCCAAACCCGGCCCTACCCATGATAAATCTTGGGTCGGGTTTTTTCACGTTGACGCAATTATTTAAGGAAAATTCTTGTTTTGCAAGGCAACTCAACTCATAGAAGCAGAAATTACACTCACATTACACTTGAATCAAACAATGTTGTAATCAAACAATGTTGTAATTACAATCAAACAATGCTAAATCAAACACTTGAATCAACTCAACTCAACTCATAGAAGCAGAAATTACACTCACATATAATAACAGTGGATGCGTGGGTTTTCACTTTTAACTTTTAACTAACAATAGAAAAAAATGTACACACTATAACTTATGTAACTCGGGTCGGGTCGGGCCCCTTCAAACCTGGCTCGACCCGAGATTCATGCGGGCTTTTGAATGCTCAACCCTGCTTGACTCGAAACCCATGAAACCTAAACCCAACCTAGGCTATTTTCGGGTCGGGTCGATGCGGGTCGGGTAAAAACCGGCTCGAGTTGCAGCCCTAATGAAAACGCCGTTTTGAAACAAAATGCCGTTTTGCAAAACCACGTTTCAAACGCTATTTCAAACGGCACGCCGAACACAATAGACAAGATAGGAATTTAAAATAGAGAAAGAATAGAATCCCCTTCTTCGTGTGAATCCTATTTTATCTACGATTCCATAAAACTTAGGGCACTCATATCTCAACTGAGGCTTTTAACCCAAAACTCTTCTACTTTTTTATTCTAATATAGATCTCCACAATAGTCATTTTCCAAAAAGGCCCTCAGTTTGTACCGAGTTATTTCCAAAATCTTAGGAACTTGATTCTTATTAGCCCCTCATTATGGCAATGTAATTAAGATTAATTAAGGAATTAATCTTATCATGTAATTAAGAGGTTGAGTAGGTGGATAGTCATTGTCAAGATCAATCCTAAGGATCAAGATGGGGGCAATCGAGACCACTAATCTTGGTGGATGGGATACAAAAATCAATGATTTAACTTTTCGTGGTAATATCCTAAATGAGGCTTAATGGATGGGGGGCTAGAATCATCCAATCAAGGTACTCTATGAACGTGGGGTCGATGGCAATTGTTCTGACTTGTAGTATAACAGGTCAGATGAACAGATGTGACCACATTCTTGTGGCACATGTGGGGCCCAAAAATGGCTGTTAGGAAAGACAATAAACATCAGTATATATTTTTAGGGAAATGTTATTGTTATCAGCACTGGCTGATCATGACCCATAACTTCTTGTAGTTGTTTTTTTTGGACTTTTTGAGCCGTCTATTTCACACCCTATTACAATAGTGGTTAGGATCGTAACATAGAGTCGATTTTTGAGACATGGCTCATCGACAATGGAGATCAACAGATGAATGGTTTGGAGTTTTGTATCATTGAAAAAGGGCATGAAGACATTATAAATAAGAAGAATCCTAAGAAGATGTTAAAGTATAAAAGATTAAATACTGCCCTTCTCCAACAGCTTAAGCTTTTGGAGAAGTCGGTAAGTTTCTAAGATGGAATCAGAGCAAATGGTTGGGTTCAAACCTCCTTGATAGCAAAAATCCACATGTAATGGCCAACCGAAAGAAAGGGGGCCACACATTAGAGGGAGTGTTAAAGTATAAAAGATTAATAACGCCTTTCTCCAAAAGCTTAGTTCTACATGGTATCAGAGCCAAAGGTCTCGAGCTCAAACCTCCCCGATGTCAAAAAAAATCCACATGCAATGGTCGGCCCAAGGTGGGACCACATGTGCCACGTGTTTGCGAAGTGGGCCACTCGTGAGGGGGAAACATGGTATCATACCATGTTGACTTACCAACTTCTCCAAAAGCTTAAGCTATTGGAGAAAGGCGTTATTTATCTTTTATACTTTAACACTCCCCCTCACGTTTGGCCTACTTGGCAAACACGTGGCACATGTGGTCCCACTTTGGGCCGACCATCGCATGTGGATTTTTTGCTATCCGGGAGGTTTGATCTCGAGACCTTTGGCTCTGATACTATATTAGCTTACCAACTTCTCTAAAAGCTTAAGCATTTGGAGAAGTTCGTAAGTTTTGTTCCTATAGAACACTAACTGAGCCCCAATTATTTGTCGTTTCTGTGATCATATTCATTGATCCAAATGACAACCATATAGGCGACAAAATGACATTGAGATTACCTTGATCGGATGATCGTAGGCCCTTGATCTATCAAGCCTTGTTTAGGTTTGTGCCAAGTGAAGCTAAACCGTTGATTTTTGTACTCCTTTATCTTATGCATGAGATGCCTGTATGAGATGGGACCAAGACCATGCGGGTCCCCATTATTGTTCTTGAATATTATCAGTCTTGATCTCACATACATGCCCCTTTGCCACCTTGTAGGACCCATCAATACCTTTTACTATTGATGGTAAACGCAAGCTTCGGTATGGCCATTCTATGCTTAAACAATCAACAAAGACAAGTTTTGAGTCCTAAAGGGAGCAAAGGGGTCATGTATGTAAAATCAAGACAGTCTTGTACAATGTTACGAGGCAACTCACATGGTCTTGTTCACACCCTGAAGAGGCATCTCATGGTTAGATAAATGATTACAAAAATTAATAGTTTGGCTTTTCTTGCCAAAACTTTAGGATGCTTGATAGATCAGGGGCCAAGGATAATCAAATCAACGTATTCTTAAACACATTTGGCCAAAATTATGGTGGGATCAATGGATTTGATTATATAAACCGGAAATAAAGGGGGCCACTTAGTGTTTCATAAGAAGTAGCTTAAAATTGAATTTAGCATTTTTCTGTCGGGACTTGATATATTCGGCCCGTTTTTTACTCGGGACAGCCCCCTCTAGTGTAAAAGAGCAGTCATAAATACACTAAGAGGGGCTATCCCAATTAAACAAAGGAGGGCGAATATATCACTTCCCTTTTATTTAATAAAATACTACCTAAAATTCGAAGTATCCTTAGTAAGACTCATCGCATAGTAAATAGACAAGATGAGGAATTTAAAATAGAGAAAGATTAGAATCCCCTTCTTTGTGTGAATTCTATTTTATGTACGATTCCATAAAACTTACGGCCCTAATATCTCAACCGACGCTTTTAACCCAAAACTCTTCTACTTTTTTGTTCTAATATAGGAGAATTTATGTGATGGGTAGCCGTGAAAACACCTGAAGTCTACAAAAGTAGTTACGGCCCACTCCATATGATGATCCAAACCGTTCATCTGTTTGGGCACAACGTAAATAGGTTGTGCCCCAAAAATCATATCCATAGGATGATCCTAACCCTCCGATCTGAATTGATCTGAATATGGAGTGCCCCAAAAATCATTTATGGAATCTTCTACAGATCAGAGGGTTAGGATCATCCTATGGAAATGATTTTTGGGGCACAACCTATTTACGTTGTGCGCAAACAGATGAACGGTTTGGATCATTATACGGAGTGGGCCGTACCTGCTTTTTTGGACTTCACATGTTTTCACGGCCACCCATCATATAAATTCTCCTAATTTAGATCTACACAATTGTCATTTTTCAAAAGGGTTTTTGGCTAAAGGGCACTCGTTAAGGAGCATTTAAAGCACCTTCTTCATGTACCCACGCTTTTATCCTCAAAACACATTTATTATTAGAGAACCGTTTCCCACAATTTCATTTATCTAGGGAAACATTAAATGCTGGAAATACAATTTCAACATAAGAGGTATGTGCATTAGGGGAGGGTCTTGTTTTTACAAAGTTACCCCATTACGAGAAAATAACAAGAATACCCCTATCTCATAAAAGATAATAGCCAGAGTATCTTAACTCATTTCCCATGAGATTGAAATATTTTATTATTTTATATGAGATAAGTTTATTTTTGTCATTTTTATGAGATAGTGTATCTTGTTCATACAATCGATGATCCTACCCTTCCAATCTATGCATTTTTTTACATTGTGGTTTCCATTTTAAACTTCCTCAAATCAAAGGGTTAAGATCATTCTATGGAGAAGATTTTATGGGCCCACACTATCTACATTAGGGCTCAACAAATGAATGGTTGGATCACCCAAACAATGTCGGCACTAGTATTTTTTTCATTTGTTGGGGGTGTGCCTAGAAAATATTTTTCATAAGATGATCCTAACCCCCCGATCTATCTAGTTTTTTCTATATTGCGGTGTCCATTTTAAACCTCCCAAATCAAAGGGTATCATTCTACGGAGAAGATTTTATTAGAGAATAAAATTAGATCTGAATTAGAGAATAAAATTAGATCTGAATAGTTTTTACGGGCCCACAGTATCTATATCAGGGCCCAACAAAATGAATGGTTTGATCACCAAAAAAATGCGGCCACCAGTATTTTTTTCGGGTTGCATGTACATGCAAAGCCGTCCACCATATAAATCCTCTTGCATTAGATAGGGTCTTTTTTATTATTTTCTATGAGATATAAGTATATTGATATTTTTTATGAGTGAGTGGTACTTTGATAATTTTCTATGAGATAGGGTCTTTTTATTTTCCATGATATATGAGTATTTTTTTTTATATTCGAAGAGATAGGTGTATTTAACACTTTCTATGAGATATAAGTATTTTTGTCACTTTTCATGAGATATAAGTAGGGGTATTTTGCTTATCTTTTATGAGATAGGGGTATTCTTGTTATTTTGTCATGGTGGGGGTATTTTTGTAAAAACCAAACCCTCGCCCACTGAAGCCTCTTTTGTTGAAATTGTAATTGTGGAAATAAAGTCTCGATTGCAATCGTTGCTCGAGTAATAAATGTGTTTGAGGATATAAGCGTGGGGGTGCATGAAAATAGGTGCTTTAAATGCTCCTTAGGGCACTCGTTAGCAAAACCCTTTCCAAAAAGGCCCTTAGTTTGTACCTAGTTATTACGTAAATACTAGGAACTTGATTCTTATTAGCTCCTAATTATGGCAATGTAATTAAGATTAATTAAGTAATTACTCTTATCATTTAATTAAGAGATTGTCTAGGTGGATAGTCATTGTCAAGACTCAAGATCAATCGATTCAATCCTAAGGATCAAGACGGGGGGGGGGGGGGGGGGGGGGGGGGGGGCATGTGCCTGATTGAGACCACTAATTTTGGCGAATGTAAGGTGACCTAGATGGTTCGCGTCCCACGACAAACATACAACCCATTCATAAGTTAAAGGAATACAAAAATCAATCCTTTAACTTCTCATGGTAAAATCCTAAATGAGGCTTGATGTGGGGGGCGTGGGCGCGGCCTAGAATCATCCAATCAAGTTGTGGTCAATGTAAATTGTTCTCGATGAGCACATTGGTGATTGTTTTTTTTTTTAACATTATTCGTTAATCAAAGAGCAGTCTATCAAAGTTGAAATCCGTTTTGGAGTAAAAAAAAAGAAAAAAATGAGAAGAAATACACAATGCCACGGCACAACAAGACAGAGAAGAGAGCTCAAATCCCCGTCAAACGCCAGAAACACTTTGAATATGACCAAACCATCAGGCATTTTTACTTCCATCTTTATTTTTTGGATGAAGTTCCATTCTAGAAGTGTTTTCCTTATCAAATATAGGGGGCCATTGCCCGTCAAGGTGGTGGCCAACCGTGAAGTCCTGTCAAGGTGGTACGTGAGCTCACGTACCACCCTTGATATTTGATCCAACGGCCGTTGGATCAAATATCAAGCGTCATTGTATAAAAACTCATGGTTAGCATATTTGAGAACTCAGTACAAGACTTATTATTTTTAAATAAATGACTGGATCCATTTCATCAAAGTTAACACCCTCTGTTGGCTAATAAATGCAAATCATTTCCCACATTACTTTTTTTGACTCCCACCACCAACCTAAGATAGATGAGGACCATTCGATCCCTACATCTTCCGGCAATTGGAGTTCCATGGTAGGACCCACCAAGTGGAGGGTCCCATTTGACTAAAGTGATGGCCACCCACCATCCTTATTGTATTAATTAATTGTGTTAGAGGAATGACTTTCAAAAAGAGGTCTCTCTCGAGACCAAAATGTCCTTTCATAGTGCTTATATTTTTCAACAAATGCCATAGACCTATATGTGATCCCAATTTTGAATCAACTCTTTCTGCCCGGCCAATGACATCAGACCAGAGATCATGAGCTATCATTGTGAAAATACACTCCTTAAGTAAGGGCATTTTAGTCATTTTCATTATATGCAACAAATGTCCTCTCCTACCCATTGAGCTCTATTTTGTTCTTTTGCTCCATGGCCACTATTCAAGACCCCACTTTTCAATGAAAACTCATTCCCTTTAATTCAATGAGCTCCTACACTGCAGAGTTGCGTTTGGATTGCTGGAATCGGGAATTGTTATTATTAACATGATTTTCGGAGAATTCTGATTTCTCGAATGAGAAAAAAATTTAAAAAAATCGAATAAAACATCCATTCCGACATTGGTAGAATCATAAGATCACCTCGTGGGACATGAATCAGATTCCACCATTTTACTACCTCTCGGATTCCACCATTCCTCCCTAGGTCAATTCCATCCTCTCGATTCCATTCATTCTTTTTTTATTTTTTTCAAACCAAAACCGAAATTGGACAAATTGGAATCAGAACCCGATTCCTAGCAATCTAAACACACCATTTATATTAATTAATAATTACTACTAAAAACCACTCTTAGGCTTGTTCCTAATAAACACTAGTTGGTCCCTATACACACACCATTTAACTTTGACCTATCAAACCTTCGTAAAAAGAATCTAAACCGTTGATTTTGTCATTCTTCTTTATCCTATGCATGAGATGTCCATTTGACTCATCAACGGTCTCGATTACTCTATAATAGTCGTTAGTCATCTTTCTAAGCTGGGATATTGAGGGCAGTTGAGTCATTTAAAAATAGAAACCCTCGTGGAAAAAGCGTAAAAAGACCAGCACATTTTTACTCACAAAATTAAGAAAGAAAGAACTTTGAGTCCTTACAGAAAAACAAAACTCAGAAACACAACACAACACAACAATCAGATCCTTAGATTTTATTTCCAAATTTATACATTACTCACCCCCAAATATCTCTTCATTCAACCCCCTTCCGATTTCTCTCCTCATCTTCCTATCATCTCCGATTCTCTTAGATTTTTCTTATCACTCTCTTCTCTCAATCGATTATTACTATTAATACCTAAACATCAACCCTAATTTTTTCCATGGCTACTGTTTCCGATTCTTCTTCCCGTCTCTCCTCGCCATGGTCTCATATCGTCCGACGTGGCGAATCGGATGCCGTAAATTCTCCACCTTCTTCATCGACTCCTTCGCCGGAGAGCACTGTGTCGGATTCTCCGGCAGATAATTCCGGCAATGCCGGGAAAAAGCCGGTTTGGAACAAACTTTCTAATGGTAGTGTTGAGGTCGGACCCGTCATGGGAGCGGATTCGGACTCTTGGCCCGCTTTATCAGAGTCCGCTAAGGCCTCTCCTAAATCATCTTCTGATTCTTTGAAAAATCAAAATCTCCCTGATGGATCATTGCAGGTATAAGAACTTTATTAATACTATAATTCTCTTTCTGTATTTTCTAGGTTTTTTTTTGTTACAATTGATTTGTATGATTTTGTTTCAATAGGGGCCTTTGATTGCATCATCACCAGTTAATAACAACAACAACAACATCATGGACAATACCCACAATAATAACCCCCAAAACAATCATAATGGAAACCCTAATTCAATTCCAAATCATACATACCCCGCCAGATCGAAATCCTTTAAGCGCGGGGGTGGTGGGCCTTCTTCCAATGCTAATTTCATGGTGGAAACACTTAATAATACTTCTGATAAACCCACAACAGCGGGGGGGCCAGTTTCGTCTCCAAAAGATCATCCTCATAAGAACAATAATTGGGAGACTGGATCAAAGGGGGTGTTTGTCTCGCAAGGCCATGTTGGGAATGATCATCCACGCAATAGTTATAAGAGAGGCAATGGAGGGTTTCATCCTCGTGGAGATGGTAATGGACCTTACCATAATAATTATTATGGGAACAGGCGTGATCACGACTCACGTACAAATTTTGAGTGGAATCATCATCGAAATTTTAGCAGTAGAGATCTCCACATGCAGCCGCCGAGAGGTTTTTCTAGGCCTTTTATTAGACCACCACCTAATTCCGCTCCATTTATCAATCCACCTGTTCGGCCGTTCGGGAATCCAATGGGTTTCCCTGGTAAGTCACATTGCCTCATGAAATTTAATTGGCTGTTTGGATGCATTGATTTTATTAACATTGTTTGTAAAATCCTGGATTTTACTAGCTAAAACCTAGATTTTTAAAGCTAAAATCCTGATTTTTCCAGAATGAGTGGTAACCCAACTTATTTACGCATTCAAAATCTAGGTTTTAGCTTAAAAAATCTTAAAATCTAGGCTTTAGATTAAAAAATCTAGGTTTTAGCTTATAAAATCATGGATTTTACAATATCGGATTATAAGATCCTTGGATACATTGATTTTATAAGCATTGATTGTAAAATCGTGGATTTTTACAAGCTAAAACCTAGATTTTTTAAGCTAAAATCCTGATTTTACCAAACTGAATGGTAACACCTTCTTTACGCATTCAAAATCCAGGTTTTAGCTTAAAAAATCTTAAAATCTAGGTTTTAGCTTATAAAATCAAGGATTTTACAATATCGGATTATAAAATCCATGTATCCAAACGGCCAGTAATGGTTTATTATTTTGGTTTCATGCTGACAATTTCTATCTGTTTTAGAAATGTCCTCTCCACTATATTACTTTCCAGCTCCACCTCCTGAGACCCATCAAGGGGTGCCATTCGTTACTCATACGCCCCCCTCAGCAATGTTCTTCCCTACACTGGATCCTCAGTTGCGTCCTAAGTTAGTAAAACAGATAGATTATTATTTCAGGTACATCAACATGGTCAATGTTATTCTGCTTTGTCTTCTTTTCTGTGTGAGTGACTTTATATCTTATCCTCTCTTTTTGTTTGTTGTAGTTCTGAAAATTTATGTAAGGACCCTTTCTTGCGGCGGAACATGGATGAACAGGGCTGGGTTCCTATTTCCTTAATTGCAGGCTTCAAGAAAGTGAGCTTTCTGGCATTAGAATTTTAGTTTCCTATTGATAGAAAATCTTTATTCGCTGCTAATTCATTCTTCTGAACATTGTTAGGCTTCTATGATTTGCATCTATTCCTGGACATTTATAGAGATTGGCACTGTTATAAACATAAAATATATAATCTCCTTATATGTTGTATCACTTGTATGCATTATGCTCAGTCAATTTTTAAATAAATTTTGAATGGTTTGAGCTGTAAGGAAGGCCAAACCTCTTTTTTTTTTTGAAAGTCTTATCCACATATTATTGGGAAATCTGCAGGTAGTGCTTGTGTCTATAAGTTGTAATTATGGTGAAGACGATACAGAACTTTAAGTGGCATGACTATTAACTTTAAATATGTTGTAGAGTGGCAATTGCATTTTTCTTTTCTTTTGTTCTTAATCTTTCATTTCCTAGTAGGCTCATCCTTGATTTCATTTATACGTTAATAGTTAGCTACTTCAGACCTGGATATTTTGTGCAAGACATGATGGTTATAGAAGTCATATGAAAGTGCTCATTCTTCATATGATGATCAAATACCATGTATAATCTAGTGATATGTTTTATTTTAATGATAAAAAATTATTTGAAAAATGTAGTACAAGCCACGACTGAGATAGCCACTACAAGTGACCAGAATAAAATAGTGCTAAAAATTACAAAAGAGACGCAAACGTCAAGGGGGAAGAAAAAAAAACTTCAAACTAGACCTTTCCAACCCCATACAGTCCAAACGGTCCGCGTCCCCATTAGCCAATCTCTTGACATGTGGAAAGCCAACTTGGATCCCCTCCAGTCGATTGTGGATCTCCTCAATAAGATCCACGAACTACCAATGAAAAGAGCTTCTCTCATTCAGCCACCTAATGACGTTTAAGGAGTCCCCTTCCACAATTAGCTTGCTTAAATCACCTCTCGGTTAAATTGTTACCCTAAAGCATTGCTCTTACTTCCATTTCATTAGAGCCCTTAATCCCAATTGACACAGAGAATAACCACCTGGTAACTCCATCCTCATCTCTTAGGAGACCCCCAAATGCATCTGGGCTGGGGTTTCCAATAAACAATAAACGATCAGTCAACATTTAGTTTTAGTTTCCCTCGGTTTGGCGGGGTCCATGAGTAGTTGTCGTGTCTCCTCCATCACTATTGCTTAGCTACAAATCTCCATCCAGCAGTGCCAAAATGCTTGAGAAGAACTTAAAACATGCCTGGAGGTTTACCCAAGAAAATGACTAGTGAGAAACCATGAATATAAAAGTAGGACCTTTGACAAAGCTTTTAAAAATATGAGCGCTCCTTTCCTTCCATATAACCCATACACTAGCCAGCATCACCAGTCTCCAAATAATCCTACCTCTCCGAGACCGTGACACAAAAACCAGCTCTAGTAATTCCGGGAACCAAGATGAGAACACCCAAGCCACATCGTATCTTCTCAATATACGACACCAAATGTCTCTGGAAACCCTGCAATGAAGGAATATATGATCTACTACTTTCCCCGCCTCCGCTCAGAGGGCACAATGGTCCACGATTAAGTTCTTACGGTTCGGCAAGTGATCGACCGTTTGAATCTTATCCTGGCACGCTGTCCATCCGAAGGTGTAGACTCTAGGTAGTGGTGCACTGCTCCAACCCCTAGCATTCTATATACTGTCAATAACTTTTGCCCCGAGTTGATGCTTTTCCTCCCTGAATCTCAACAGTTATTTTCCAAGTAGAGCTTTGCCATTAAGTCTTAGGATTCTGATACCTAATCCTCCTGATGGGCTTGCACCCCTCCTCCCAACTTACAAGGTGAAACTTTCTTTTCTCAACAGAGTTGCCCAAAGAAAATTTCTCTGAATTTGCTCATTACTCTTAATCACCGCAATCAGACATCTGAAGAGACAAAAGAAGTAAATCAAGATGTTTGCTAGGGGCAAGATAACCTAGTGATATATTGTGAAGTTGCATTTTAAATTTGTATTTTTTTACCAAGTGCAAATTTTTTATTGGAAGTGGCAACCATTTACTAAGAGAGGACCCTGTAACAGACTAGGCTCCAGAAATTAAACATCTGATGCATGGACTTCATCAGAAAAAATCCCAATGTTGCCAATTTATCAACCTATCAATTTTTGCTCCATGAATGTGAGAGAATTTCCTTTTAACACACATTAAGAATATGCTCCGTCCGTATGAGTTGCAGACGACATAAACATGAATGGTGGAAGTCCTTATTAAGTCACCAAGCAGTTAACGTCAAAAAAAGAAAAGAAAAAGTCACCAAGCAGTGAGTGAGGAATCTCCGTTAATCCATAGCTTGGAAGGACAGTGCTGTCATAGAAACTTAGTGATAGGGACCTTCCACGACAAGAAAGCAGCCAAGTGAAGCCGTGATGATTCATAGTCAAGTGGAGCCCACATGGCATTCCCACCCCTACAATTGGCCTCAATGTGAAGCCACAAGAGAAAGGAGGGTTACAATTGTCATTGTGACAAGTTTGACTTTGTTAAAAGTGTCAATTTTCCCCTTCTCTTGTGTTTTGTTAGATGATGATGATCATTATGACAAGTTTAGAGTTACCATTCATACATTTTACCATTCGAAAAAAAGAAGATGAGAGAGGCATTTGAGTTGGGTACATTTTCCTTAAGAGTCCATCTTAATTATTTTTGAATAAAAGAAAGTTTCCTAATTGGGTTAGACTTGGTTTAGGAAGTCAAGTCTACTTAGGATTAGTTTCTATTTCAGTTTAGCACTGTTATTAATTAATTGAAGGGTCCTTAGTTTCTATTTCAATTCTAGAGTCCTAATTAGAAGTCTAGGGAAAGTTGAATACTCAAAGTTGGCTTGGAGTTTTGTTTCCAAATTAGGAAGGAAACTCCCTTGGGAGATTTTTTTTTTTGAATGGTATCCATGTGGGAGATTTATATATGTAGGTTGACGGTCTTTCTCTTTACATGGAATATAAATACAATTGTAAACTTGCAAGTGTGCACTTGGATGTGATATCCCCATTGGATCCTTATGTGACACCTTGATAAAACCTAATAGTGTGATGCTCTAGGATACCTCAGTGTGATGTCCTGATAAGTTATCTTTTCTCTTTTCTCCATTAAGAACCTTCTACGTTCTTTAATTTCTGTCATCTTTTGCTTCCAAGCTTTGCTTCTTGCCTTCAAAAGATTCTGTATTCTTTCTCATATGATTGGGACTGTTTCTAAGAATTCCTTTCAATTACATGTGCTTTTAAACTTGCAAGTGTGCACTTGGATGTCATATCCCCATTGGATCTTTGTGTGATACCTTGATATAACCTAATAGTGTGATGCTCTAGGATACCTCAGTGTGATGTCCTGATAAGTTATCTTTTCTCTTTTCTCTTTTCTCCTTTCTCCATTAGGAACCCTTCTCAACTCAACTAAGCCTCTCTGTCCCAAACTAGTTGGGGCCATTAAGAACCTTCTACGTTCTGTAGTTTCTGTCATCTTTTGCTTCCAAGCTTTTCTTCTTGCCTTCAAAAGATTCTGTATTCTTTCTCATATGATTGGGACTGTTTCTAAGAATTCCTTTCAATTTCATGTGCTCAAGCTTGATGTCCAACCTACGGAGAGATCTAGTTAGTTGTCTGCCCTTCTTGGTATATCTTTCAATTTCATAGGGCAGATATTACTTATTTTAAAAAATAAATAAATTAAAGAACAGATCTGACCATTAGATCTTGTTCGAATGTCCTAGGCAGTTAGTGTTGTCATAAAGATTGATATTCACACCCTTAACAATCCTAAGTCATTGCTGTTTTCAAATTTCTCTAGCATTGAAGGCTACACTTGAGCAAATCAAATTGCTCATGTTCTCTTCGTGAATATTGCTGAAGCCGGAGCAACAAGTCAAGGCCAATAGGCATCTTCTTGAAGTAGAGCACTCATTATTGTTATGTATGAATGTTCTAAGAGCATATTGGAATGATGCAGTTGTCACAAGTATTGATTGATCAATTGAATGTCATCATCTGTTCTTCATGGTAAATCTCCATAGCCAGTTTTGTTCCTGACGATCCTCCGTTTTCTTTGCTGCATTTGTTTGAATGTGTACCCTTTGTATTATGTCTTAGTTTAAGTTTGGACAAACTTGATCACCGGGTTATAAAATGTATTTTGTTGGGATATTATCGCACTCATAAGGCTTTATCGTTGCTACAATCCCAAGTAGCACTTTGTTGTCTAGATGTTACATTTTTTTAACATACACTATATTTTCTAATTTCTACTCTGAATAATCAGTTTGTTAATCGAACTTCAACTCTCCGTTGTGTAATTGTATGAGTGCATTTTTTGAAGATACACAGACTAATGTTGTTTTGTAAGAGGCTCAACATTTACCTCCACTTCATATTTGCATGAGGCGAACCAAAGTTGTCTCATAGATACCAGTTACACTATGTCAACACCAATCAACTTTGTACTCTAATGATCCATCTCTTGCTGTTGATACTTTTTCTTTATTTAAACGGGGTTTTGGCTTGTAAACTTTACGATTATGAATTTGAGAAATAAAAATAGAGCTTTGAACCCTACTTTTCTGCATGGATTTAAATTTCCACCTAAATCGACCAGAAACAACCAAAATATTTTTTTTTCCATCCCCACCGAAATGCTTACCAAAATCGAAACCCATACCAAAACCAAATCCATAAGTGTATTAGTGTTATACTATATTAGTATGTGTTACATAATTATTATTTATATGAAATGAATGGGGTCTACGTATTATGGAGGTGAATGAGAGTGCGAGAGATCAAGTTCCCATTCGGGAAAATGTCACTAGGAATAGAGACGTAGAGAGGTGGGATACTGTTTGTTGCCAAGAAGGGAGAAGGTATGAGAAGGCGAAGACTGAAAGAAAGGCCTTAAACCTGATAGATTGGAGGTGTTCAAGCTGTCAATTCTTTAACTTCAAGCGAAAGGTAGCCTGTTGGAGATGTGACAAGGTGTGGTTGTCGCCTATCGCAGTACCCGAATATTCTTTGGCGGCCCTCCCCTTCCCCAATTCTACTTGAGAGGATGTCGCAGCTTGAAAATGTTGTTATTTCTAATCTAGGGGCAGAGCTTGAAGCCCTTGTGCTGGGGATTTCTTGGCAGCCTGATAATGATGTTATACCTAATCCAGGGGGCAGGGGTAGAGCTTGAAGCCCTTGTGTGGGGGATTTCTCAAGGTCACTCCCTTCTAATCGATCCCAGACACACACTACTGTATTTGGGGAAGAATGGCCTCGAGATGGAGGGGCCCATGGAAGTTCGGGATTTGGTTGTCTCGTGCGTGCGGAATCGACACGAGGTTTAATTAGACCTGGCAAACGGGTGGGCCGGGCCAGGGTTGACCCGCCCTGTACGGGTCCGGGTCAAACGGGCCGGGTCGACCCGTGGGTCACCCGCTTTTCTATTTTTTTTTTTCTGTTTTTATGCCCCCTGGCAAACGGGTCACCCATGAATAATTCAGGTCAGCGATGGTTCCATTTCTGAGATCTATGGTTTCATTATTATCTCTTGTAAAAGAAACCCAAATCAGAGAGAGAAAAAACAAAACCCTACTTTCACACTCCAAAAAAAAGGAACCCAAATCAGAGAAACAACTCTAATATGTTCTTAGATTGTAGAAAATGACCCATCTTTTATAAACCCACTAACCAAGATAAAAAAGAAACCCAATTTTGTATGAATCTAATCCAAAATGAAAAAACAAAACCCTACTTTCACACTAAAAAAAAGGGACCCAAATAAGAGAAATAACTCTAATGTGTTCTTAGATTGTAGAAAATGACCCATCTTTTATAAACCCACTAACCCAGATCAGAAAGAAAACCCAATTTTGTATGAATTTAATCAAAAAAGAAAAACAAAACCCTACTTTCACACTCTAAAAAAAAGGACCCAAATAAGAGAAACAACTCTAATATGTAACTCTTCTCTATCACTCTGAGACAAAACCCAGATCAGAGCAAACGAAAAAGGGCTTACCTTTTATAAAAGAGAATAGGTCGAATCTCTAAAATGAAATGGAGAAGATGAACGGTGCCGTCGGCGAGAGGGGGCCACTAGAAAACGGTGCCGGAGGAGGTGGCGTCGGCGAGAGGGGAACCTTGGTCTCTTAGGGTTTGAGACTTTGACTGGAGAGTAGAAACGTCAAACGAAAGAGAAATTTCGCAAACAACATTACGCCTAAAAAAAAAACCAACTTACATGACATTTTTACGAGCACCCACAGGCCAACCCAGACCGGTCCAGTTTTTACGGGCCGGGTGGACCCGCTGGTCAATTTAAAACGGGTCGCAGATGGGTGGGCCTGGTCGACCCGCGGGTCCGGGTCACTTCTTGCCAGGTCTAGGTTTAATCTTTATTCGATTGATGGCTGAGGTTATCATTGTGTCGCATGCGAATGCAAACATGGTGTTTCTAATCCAATAATGGGGAAATTTGTTAGAATCCCTATTTGAGGAGTTTTCACCCCCGTCCATGAGGTATTTTTCGTTATTCTCCTCTTGTTGGTGGGAGGTAGCTGGAGTTCACGCTCATACCTGGTGCGAAGAAGGCTTCATATAGCCTTAGGGGCGATGACCGGCTTGCTGGAATGTGGATCTCTCTTGCTGGCCGAGAAGAGGTTATGAATCTGAAAAACTTCTGATTTAGGCATCCAAATCGGTGCCGGACTCATTAGCCTTACTGTAAACATTGATTAGGCAACCATCTGGGTCATGGTTAAAAAAGTTCAGAGTACCGTGACACCATCCGACGGAGCCGCGACGGCTTGGATCGATTTGTTGGGGCTGTTTCTCCCACTCTTGGGAACCGGGATCATCTTTTTGAGTGTTTGGCGCCCGATAACTTGTAGTTGCCTCTTTCTTTGCCTCTTTCGACGGTTGCTACAGTGGGACATCAATGTGATGGTCTCGGTTTCATGTTGAACCAGCCAAACAAGGCAGGGATATAAAGAACAGCTGGTTCGAGAGGAGGTGGAAGAAACTCTAGCGCATGCTAGCACATGCTGTAATTCAATTTTGAATTGCCTATGCTATAAAGCAAATGTGCGTGTTTGGTGAAAGTTCTGAAGGAGGTCGATTCATGGCTTCTTTTTTGGAAGGTTTGCATCTTGGAAGGTAAGACGATAGCTTGTCTCTTCCGTCGCAGAGGGAGGCGTGCTCCCTTGTAAATAGGGCTGCAAATGAGCCGAGCCGAGCTGAGCCGAGCCGAGCTTTGGGGTGTTCGGGCCCGGCTCGTTTAGTTTTTATGAAGGCTCGTGTTCGGCTCGGCTCGTTTAGTTTTCGAAAAAGCTCAGCTCGGTTCGACTCATAAAATATTTGAGAAAGCTCGGCTCGGCTTGTCTCAAGAATGATAAAAACATACATCTGTGGGATTTGAACCCAAGCCCCCTCTAAATCCAGCGCCTTAACCACTTGGCCAAACTTTCATTGTGATAAACAACCCACATTCTTTTGTTTTATATATAAAAAGCAAACATAATCCAAGCTTTAAAGCTCGGCTCGTTTATGAACCGAGCCTAAAAAGCTCGCGAGCTTTTCCGAGCCAAACTATACAAAGCTCAAGTTCGGCTCATTTATTTGGCGAGCCTAATTTTTGGGCTCGGGTTCGGCTCGTTTAGTAAACGAACGAGCCCGAGCCGAGCTTTTAACGAGCCGAACCCAAACATGTTCGCGAGCCGGCTCGGTTCATTTGCAGCCCTACTTGTAAATAAAGTCTTCGTCATCCAGAAAAATTGAGCGAAAAATAATTAGGACGACGCCATTCAAAATTAATAAATAAATAATAATAATAATAATAATAATAATAATTATGACCATTGCTAACTCACAAGGAATATCTTCAAGATGATTTGCTATGTTTTCATACCCAAATGGAGCAAGATAATGAGATGTTGAGGAAACCATTTGATTGTGCCGATCCAATGCTGCATTCAAATAAAATAATCTATTAAGAGAGGTAAATTTGAAACTTAGAGGTAAGTGTGTTTAATTCCGAGTTTGCAAGTACCTTTAATTATTTAGCAAAAAGGGATTCATTTAATTGTATAAACAAGTTGATTCTTCAACGTCAAAATTTCCTTGGTTTGCTTACATCATCTCATTTGGTTTGGTACATTACCTCCCCCACCTTTTTGGATTTAGAAATTTCTTTGGATTTTGTTGCACCTATTTGAAATCATGAATGACTTTGTAAACATAAACAAAATATATGTACAAATTTGGGAGAGTGACTTAGACTATGTGATCTTGCCATTTCAAAGTGAAGTTAGCTTTCTTGTAACACAAGACTTTCTTATGAATGCAAATAATGAAATCTTATGCTTGATGGACTTCTCATCACTAACAAAGGACATTGGTCAAGACCTAAAAGCCTTATGTCACACATTGATTTTGTAAAATTTCTTCTTTGTTCTATTACTTCACTGGTATGCAACCATATTTCTTTGAAAAGATTGGGATATATAAAGAGAATAGAAGAACTTGATTGGTTCTTGCACCCAAGGATTGAAATTTCGGTTTCGGCCTCAGCAAAAAACGAAATTTCAGTGGAAATTTTGGCAGAAATTTCTGTTGAAATTTTGGCAGAAATTTCTGTGGAAATTTTGGCAGAAATTTCTGTTTCGGTGGAAATTTCGGTGAAAACCTTATAATATCGACCGAAATTTAAATTTCGGTCCCGGCTGAAATCCGAAACATCAATTGTGTTGTTGTCATGGTGCATGCGAGAAGCACACCAAGAGTCTTGTATATGTATGGATTCCTAAATTTGATAAATATGAAATGAAATATTACATGGAAGCCTTTCCTTGAACATGTACTGTTTATGACTTTTTCTGGATGTACCTGGCATAAGTTTCGTCGTGGTAACCTGGCATAACTTTCATTGTGAGTGTGCCAAATCTCTTTTTGGACAAATGCTGGCATAGTAACTTATTTTTGGTGCAATGGATACATGTAGCTTATGTAGAGACCTCTATTTGCTTTTGTGATACAAAGTACACACTGGCGTCAACACTAGATGGGTTCCCTTTCTCCACGGCTCATGCCACTAATGGTTTAACATAGTGTTATGCCTCATAGTTTCGTAATTTCTGTCCACATGCACAACATGATGTAATCTAGAATAGAATTTGACTTGACATGGCTTCAAGGTGTTATTTGATCCTCAAAATATGAGGGTAATTTCTTCTCAGTGTGCTGAGTCATTAAGTATATCAAGTTGTCTGGTGATTTTATTGAGTTAAAGAGGCATCTAATTAGAGGCAATGGGGATTGAAGTGCAGATATTGGTTATATTTGGAGCTAAGATCGGGCTTTGACATATGCACCCAATACATGACTACAAATAAGCATTGGACTTGAATTGCGAGTTTGAATGAGATGACATGAAGGTATTGGAAGTAGTTTTTGAAAACCTGGACTCGAACAAGAATGCGCCAGGGCAGAACCAAGTTGACCCGTGTCAATGATCGTCACAATCAATTTTTCGTTGACTCGGGATGATTCAAAGGAGTTTTTGATGACTCGCTAGGCGAAACTTGAACATAAACTCGCTGTTTTAAAGCTGAGTCGAGTCGCATGAGTCAATGATTGACTCAAGTTTCTAAATAATGTTTGGAAGCAAGGTCATCCTTTGTTGAGTTTTTTTTTTCTACAGCTTATTTCCTTTATGGAATCAGCAATTGAAAATCAAAATGATGAAACAATGAAGTATTTCTTTAGCTATTTACTTCTCTCTATTAATCACTATTAAAAGATAGTGATTAAAAGTGGAGTCTGGGTAGATCTGTGGCTAGGAGAGTCTTTGTTGTGCCACGTAATTTCGAGCCTATACCTCCTAGTGACCAATAGAGTGGCTAGAGTATGTGACTAAATGGAGAGGGGGGTGATCGGAGGGTGGTTTGGTCTCTTAGGTTTAGGCGTAACGAAAAAGAGAGTGAGATTTCTAGCCTATCATTCCTTCTTTCCTGTCTCTATTCCTGTTATTGCTCACCTAATGAATCGGACTGTAGATTCTGGATAACAAATCTGAACGGATTATTCTCGATTCGCTCTTTCTTCTTCAGGTTGGCCTCTTTAAATAGAGAAGCATCTTGTAGTGCTCGGATCTGGAAGTCATTGGCACTGCCCAGAGTGGTGACTTTTCCCAAGATGGAATCATTTCGGTTTCGGTTGTAAATTTCGGTGGAAATCCTGTAAAATGAAGGAAACATATGCAAATGGTAGAATTTAAAGATGAAACTTCAGGAAATGTTAGAATAAGCACAAATATACATTTAGAAACCATCACATAGGCAAGACTACCATCCATAATGGTTTAAAAATATCGAACACCTAGTAAGATGCACTGTCGCACGTCTGGTAATTTAGTACATACAAAATTTCACATGTAATGCATATAAATATTGGTACATAATACATGCACCACATTTTGCACGCAATTCATATACATATAATTATGTAATGCATAGTAATATAGTATGTTACTATTACACTTACGATTTTGGTTTATGCATTTCAGTCATTTCGGTTTCCGTTTTGGTGGGGATGGAAATGGAAACATTTCGGCCATTTCGTGTCGGTTTTGGTGGAAATTTAAAACCTTGTTTAAGTATCGTGCATCACAACCATCTGATTTAGGTCACCATAGACAACTCTGACAAATCTTTTTATCTGAAATCAACCTGATTTTAAAAAAAAGGTAGAAATCACCTTGATGCTTAATCTTTTTGCCAAGATACTTTGGAAATCTACAATTGTGGATGGACAATGGTACTCATGAAAAGCCATGGCCCAATCACTAGTTAATTTAGTAAAAATATTACTAGTAAGTTGATAAAAAAACCATGGCCCAATCACTACTTAATTTCGTAAAAATATCACTATTAAGTTGATCAAAAAGCATTCTGTTAGGTACATCTGCCTTTTCAATGAATTAGAATGTATCATTATCTACCATTTAACTAGAAGATTCCAAGTTGTGTTTCTTCCATGGAAGCAGATCGTATTGCCTTCTACATCTTACACTAATGTGGAAGATCCAAATTTGTGACGGACCCAAAATTTAAAGGCCATTCTGATGCATAAAGCTGCTTTGGTATGGATGCGCATAAAATTCTCCACAATATAACCTCTCAAGTAGCATCTTTATTTAGAGAAACAATACCATTTTTTGTTTAATACTCCACAATAAGGATTGAGCGGCTATATAACTGATGTCCCAATGAGAGAGTCCATGGTTCTGCATGTGCTCTCTACTTTGATGCAAAATATTTATGCAACATAGATTGTACGTTGGCTAGAGATGTTTGGTACTTCGTGCTGAATCTATTCAAAGCTTACTGGGATTTCCCAAAGCACATTGCGGATCTATTTGAGGGGTGGACCTATGCCCCCTGGCCTAGGAGAGGCCAAATTTTGTGGATCTTGGCTGTGTTGGATTTGCTTTGGGCTATTTGGAAAGAAAGAAATAGTCGGGCCTGGTGCACCTAGGAGTTGCTGCACCATTCAACAACAAATTTTTTTTTCTTAGTTGTGCAGTGGGCTAGAGGGCGAGCCTTGGCGCAACGGTAAGGTTGCTCCATTGTGACCTGGTGGTCACGGGTTCGAGTCACGGAAACAACCTCTCTGCAAAGCAGGGGTAAGGCTGCGTACATCTAGCCCTCCCCAGACCCCGCAATGGCGGGAGCCTCGTGCACTGGGCCGCCCTTTTTTTAAAGTTGTGTAGTGGGCTATAGTCTTCCCTAACTTTGGAGCTGTTTCTAAATTATCCTTGGGAAGATATTGATTTGAGGTGCGATCGAGCAAGTTTATTCCTAGCAAGCCGCCCCCAGAAGTCTATCTCTCAGATTTGTGAAACTGAACTTTGACGTGTCTAGTATTGGGAACCCAAGCCAACAGGCATGGGAGTCTTTTTGGAGAGGTAGATGATGAGACTAAGTGGGCTTACTCTGGCCCTTTTTGGTAAGACAGATGCAATTGACACGGAAATGCAAGCCCTGCTTGCTGACATCCATTGATTGTGGAAGGTGAGTCACTAAACCTAATATGGTCGGTGAACCAGGGAGCGAGCTATCTGCGGAGGTTTGTTGATGCAATCTAAAGAGGTTCTAGACCGAGTCGAGGGACTTCCTGTGAAGTTTCAACATATTTGGTGCTCCACCAATAGTGAGGTTGATTGTTTGGATCGTTCTGGAATTGTTAGACCCGCCATAGGGTTTTTCTTTTAACTTTCTTGCCGCCTAATTCTTGTTTGCAGTGTTTCTTTTTTTTTTGGTTTGGTTTGTATCTGACTTTCTTGGTCCCTGTCGTTTAATAAATCATTGCCATTCAAAAAAAAATTCTGTAAGTCATCCAAGAAGATCAACAATCAATAGTTTTGTCCTTAATCATTTCCAACTAGAAGACACATCCTCTCATCTTCATCTTTTGATGGATGTTTTTAAAATGTTATGAGAATTATGTACTCTAACTTGTCTGTGAAGAAGGCTTCAAAGCTCCTCTTTGTTGTTGAGAGATGTCTTCACTATTGATGAGCACAGGTCAATACAGGTAGACAAGGTTTCCACCACCACTAGCCAAGAAAAGCAAGAGCTTTTATCCTATTCAGTAGGCCATTGTCTTGTAACATTTGATGCCCTCTTGAGTCGCTGTGTGAAAGCACTTCTGTTCTAAACCCCAAGGAAAACCATGTCTTCCTTGTGCATGCACACATACCAACCCAGTTTGCCTGCCTTATGGGGCTGTGCTATTCTAAAGGAACTTATCTCACTTTTATGATCCACAAAGGAGGCTGGAGTGGAATTATTATGTGTTCGGGAAGAGAGGTTATCCATTTTATTCTTTGTACCAAGTTACCTAGCTGAGTGTGCTTTTATTTATCTAAATACATTTTCGATGACTTTATGCTTTTTGAACGAATATTTATTTGATAACGTTTTATTTTTAATATCGTACGATTCTATAGAGATTTCATCAGTGTTGGTTTTTCAACGGTCCCTGTCTTTGGGATTGGAATGGTTATGCACAGGGACCCTGCTGTACTGCTTTTATTGTTGGTTGGTCTTGGGTCTAGCCAAATGGAGTCCTAGGGTATGTTGATCTCATAAAGTTAGGTCTGCAGATCTGACATTGAACTAAGGAGGCAACTTTGGGTCTACTCTTTAGGTCATCTTTGGATTCAATTGGGTCTGACGGTTTCATTTCATAATTTTCATGGGCTTACTTTGTTGGATTCTTAGTGCCACGTGGGCGTGGTGCCCTCCGTACCCAGAAATCGCATCTTTGTGAGTTGTAAGATATAGGGAGCACCCGACTAAGAGAAGACAGACTTGTATTGTACCCCGATGGGAACCACGATCGGATGGTTCATTCAAGCTTAACTTCGATGGAAGCTCTTTTGGAAATCCTGGGAGGGCGGGTATTGGGGGTGTTGTTTGGGATCACAATCAAGGTTACCTGGAACGCGGTTCGTTCCGGTACGCGGTACAGGAACAGGAACGGCGTACGATGAGGGTAGGTTAAGTCAGTTGGCTATTTTAGTTCGCGGGTCGATTTGGAGTGCAAATCTGGGTCGCTTTGGTACTCTATATACATAATTTCATATATTTTTACAAGAATATCATTCTATAGTCCACACTACATACATTTAATAAACAAAACCAAAAACCTTGTGGATGCCATTCATATTTATTCAAAATGAAAATTCCAGTTCCACTCCAATCCATAATATATAAAATTTGAAGATCTCTAAATATCACTAAATTAAGTAACAACATATATTGCATTCTCAATCTTAAATGAAAGCAAACGGAAAATAACTACTCAGGTTTGAAATAAGAACATAAAAATATGAACAAACTAATAAATTATGCATCTCTCCCTTTCGTGCGGGTCGCTATTTTTGGTGATCCAGGTTACAAACGACCCACCTTTCGGGTCGGCGACCCTGGATCGCGGGTCGGAGGGTGAGAGGGCGATCCTTGATCACAATTCCCGAGTTATCATGTTGTATTCAGGACCAGCCGGAATATGCGATGCGAATGAAGCGGAGACAACGGCATTACTTTTTGGATTAAAATGGTATGCTGCCCACAATTTAGGTCCTTTAATCGTGGAAGTATAGTCATCGAATATTATCCCGTGGGCTGCAAATCGAGGGTGTAGGCCTTGGCGTTTGGCGAACAAGATTGATGAGATTAGGGATCTTGTTCGTCTGATTAGACCCCAGCTTGTTCATAGAAGGAGATCAGCGAATTCAATGGCTGATGGGTTGGAGAAAGCCGGTGTAAATCGTGCCGTGACACTTATAGTGGAAGACCTTAATGATCTGTTGTACTTTTAAGGTTTCTTGCTATGGGGTTGGGTCATGATGTATGCTGTTGTTGGGGACTACTTGTCCCCTTGTATTTGGTCTTATGATTAATAATATATGTTAGCTTTTCAAAAACAAGAAAAAGAAGATATAGCGAGCATCATCTGATCATCTCTTGTTTACCATGTGCAGCGGGAGTTGGAGATCTCTATCCTATAGCCTGTGGCTTACTTTGAGACTTCTTTAGGGGAATTAATGTGTTTAGGGTCAATGTTTTGAAAATCGAAATCGAATCGTAAATCGTGATAGGGATCGAATCGTATCGGATATATATCGTATCGTAAATCGTAAGATTCATTCAGAAATTTATACATACATACATGCACACACACATACACACACACACATATATATATATATAATAATAATAAAAAAAAAAATTATAAACAAATTAAAGAATACAAAATAGCTAGTTATTTAATTTTCATCCAAATTCATTAATTCAAATAGAAACTACCATGACTAGCCATTCAATATCGTAATACAATTGTTTGCTAACAAATTTGACACATACAAATCAGCTATTTTTCATCTAAACCCATGCATATTGGTTAATAATCTTCAAAAAAAAAGAAGACACAAGATCATATCAATTCTCAAGGCCTCAAATTTCAAATGACAAATGTCAATCATAATAGACTGGCGTCATTGGTGTTGTCCTCATCATAGTCGTCTCCCACCTCGATGTAAGTAATGCGCTCAAGCACATGCACTGTGCTTGACTAATTCGATTCGTTTGAACTCCTACTCTTCTTCCTTGTGACGTATTCTTCCTTCTGATAAGAGGGATTTCGAAGGGTTCCTTTAGTGTAGAAAGATAATGAGGTCTTTCGAAAGACAGTCCTATTTTCTTTTATACGAAACTTAATTTGGATAGATCGCATGAGTCATATGAATTGTAAGATTTACGATCGAAGCGTATGATTCACACAAATTAAGATTCAATCATGGGATTCAAATCGTTGTGCATAAGATTTGATTTGACTCATAAAATCGAATCGTAAATCATGAGATTTTCAAAACAATGTTTAGGGTCTCTGACAAATGTTTTTTGTTAGTGCAATTTTAGATGTTGTTTTGGATCATGAAGTTTTTCACCCCTAGGGATTTGACAGCAGTTGCAAAGGGGATTATTCCAAATTTCCAACTTTATCAAAATCTATATTGAAGTAGCTGGAGTAACCCAAGGTGTGCAAAATTTGGGCTAATGTTTTGTAATGCAGAGACGACATGACACTGCCTGAGGTTCTAAGCCTGTGGCGGATGCCATTTTTTTTTTTTTTTTGGTATTGTATTGAAGATATTGCTGAGTATTGGAAGGTCTTAGGGATCTTCCGCAATTGCCCTTGATAAGTTTAATTATTAATAGAGATTAATATAGAAGGCACCCCTTCCCTGGAGACTGCTTTAATTTTATTTGTTGATATCAAAGATTGGCTTATTATAGCTGAATGCTATTCAGGCTTTTGACATCAATCTGAAACATACTAAATCAGAAGCTTTACTAACCTCCATATATTTATATTTATACATATATGGTATTTCCTTTTGGAATTACTGTAGTTTTGAAAATAGCTTGGGAACTCTTATCATTTAAAATTTCCTCAGCACTGCGATTATGAAAAGGAAAAATCGGGTTTTCCATTTCCAAATTTTGATGGGAGTTTCTATGCCGAATGTGGCAGTTGATCAAGCCCTTACTCCACTCTAATTGCTTTTTATAATCGATTTTCAAAGAAGTGACTTCTGACAGAATCCATATATTTTATCCAACTTTAACACATCTAGGTAACTTGATAGCCAGTCTATGTAATTGAGGAAACAAGTTCTGTTGTAACATGTGCTAGACATCTATTGTTTTCTGTTCCATTGCATTTAGACTAATTCCGGTTTGTATTTTTCTGTACTTTCAAAAATTATACGTATGTTCCATTGCATATACACATACTGGTGCGTGTATTTTCTGCACTTACAGAAAATATACGGCCATGCATAGAAGGAATTGCTCTTTTTGGTGCATTGTGCAAGTTAAGATTATCAGGTCATCCACTTTATATTGGATAAGATTGATTGCATTTTTCTTTGTATTTATTTGTGCAAAGGAGAAATGGTTCTTTGGTATTTGTTGCAGGTGATGCTGTTAACAAACGGCCTCCAGTTGACAAACATTATCCAGTTCATATTGGATACAATACGAACATCAACTGTAGTAGAAGTGCAGGTAATCTTCTTTCTTTTCTTTAGGCCCGGTTTGGATTGCAAGAAAGCATTTCTGATGGAAAAATTTTGTTGGGAAATTTTTCTCTTTCCACAATTTAGAAGGAAATGATATGGTTATGGTTAATTTGGATTTTGGTCAGATATTATCATAAATTGTAAGTCCCTCTAATTAGAATTTGAATAGGATTGGTTCTAATTATCTTTTTCATGTGTTCGAAAAGTAGGAAATTTTAGAAATATTTTTCCTTTTCAAACTTTTCCACAAAATTCCTGCCATCCAAACAGAGCCTTAGTTCAATCTGATCCAAGGTGCTTTTATTTTCAAGATTTCCTTCTAAATGCTGTACACATCACGTGTCCTTTTTTTCAGGGTGACAAAATAAGGAAGCGCAATGATTGGATGCATTGGCTGCTGCCACCACCTTATCAGTTTGCTACTGTGTCTGGCCCACCATCCCCAGCAACATCAGACTCTGATATGTTGGCGAATCGCATCCAAAATGTCGGGTTACACGACGGATCAGGTAACCATGAAAGTATGAGGAGTTCTGTATATGCTCATATTGAAGGGGGGGTCTTAAGTAGATCAACATCAGGGGAGTCAAATGGAATATCTAATGGGGAAGGAACTGGCTTCCTCTCTGTTCCAACTGATAATGATCAATCCATGTCTGCAAGAAGTTTAGGCAATAGCGATTCGAGCTAAGCCGCATTTTCACTGTTAAAAAAGGGGGATGGTTTCTGGGCGGAGAGGGGAGGAGGGCTTTTTCGGTTTTGTAAAATACTGGTCTATGCCTAACTTTGAGCATGGCACAATCAATGGGTGAATATCTAAGGTAAAAGGAGCGAAACAAACCAAAATCAATGCTAAAGAAAAATTATTAAAAAAAAAAAAAAAGGACAAAAGAGACCAAAAGGAAATTCTAGTTTCTATGGGCTACTTTGAGGTTGTTGGGTTTTGTATAGCTGGGTTTGGTTTGGATGAAGGGTGCTTATTTATGATGATTTTCTCATTGCATGGTTGAGGTCTTTGGGGAGGGGAACCAAGTTTTGAGGTAATTTCCCTAGCCATCCCCTCAGCTTTGCTGGGTTAAATTAGCTCAATTTTGTGGATGATTTGAAGGTATTTGGAGACTTGGAAGAATAAAGGGTGTGAATCTGCTGGATGCTGCTCTCTATTCCCTGAGTCCCTTATTTTACTCTCTTTTGTTACGGATAATTATATATCTATAATACCTTTGCTTCAAGAGTCATTGAAGGTTTTTTACTGCATAAAATGCCCTGAGAAAAGGGATAAACATTTGCTGGGTTTTTATATAACATAAACATGCTCTGGATTAATGTGACTTGACTTTGAACTAGTTCTTGGGTTCTGACCCCTGCTTTTGGTGTTATGTTTTCACATTAGCTAGAATTTAATTAATTAGTTTCTAGTAGAAATTTGACATTTAAAAGATTTTTGCTGAGTTATGCCTTGTTTTAAGGGAATGGAGTTGTAGCGGTTCCCTTTCAGGCCATCAACCTTGCCGGAATTGGGGGCACTTCCGATTTTGCTTGATTCTGGCATTTGGTTGAAAAATAACTGAACAGAATCAGGAGACAGAAATGACATTGGAATGGGTCAAAGGGGGGGGGAGGATAATGCCAGTATCTGTTTCTTCCCCTAAGAGATGGTATTCTGATTCTGCCTTAGCAGGATTGAAATTATTATTATTATTTTTATATTAATTTTTTCATTCTATGTGTGGGGGAATCAGAATAGGATGTTTATTCGGATTCCTGATCCAAACACATTAGTGTGGCTTGTTGTTTGCTTGGATCTACTCTCGACTCTATAATTTGCCACAGTTTTACCTTTCAAAAAAAAAATTGGTACAGTTTTATTCAGCTTTTATTTCAGAATTTGTAGCAGAAGCTGTACCATTTGTCAGAATTCTAAGCTGTGTATAGCACAATACTGTCTTGTTCAACAGCCATTGTGTTGGCATTCTTTATATCATCTTTTCTGACGTTTCTAGCTTTACCTGAGAAATCTCTTATATTCAAACATGCCTGTAGGGAGCTCTTGTGGGTAGAGCTTCTGGTGACCAAAAGCATGGTAGGAATGTTTCATGCAATATACATAAGGAGGACTGATCTCCAAACTGCTAGGAAGAACTGAGGAACTTGGAAATCACTTTAAGTAATTTCAAGTCTAGTCAAACAGAGTCCCTATCATTCAAAGCACCTTGCCTTGCCTTTTCCCTGCCACATGATTCCAACTTTCCCCGTCACTGCAAGTGGAAGAGACCGGAAGGCCATGTCTGTTTTGGATTTTGAGAACTGATGTTAGTCCAAAACTAACTATTGGACTCAAATTTAAGTTTAATTTTGAGTCCAATAATCAGTTTTGGATTCACAATCGATTCTGGAAATCCAAAAACAAACAGGCCCGGTCCACTGCCAATTACATTTGATATTGGGACAATGATGTTCAGTACATGCTCGTTCCAGGATTGAGCGTGGAGACGGGGAGTTACACCAGCTTTTGGGTTCGGCTTGAATCCCAAGAACGATGAAGGATTTTGTTAAAAAATCAATAGAAAAGTCTTAAATAAGATGTAATTAAGCTAAGTAAGAAGTGTGGAGATTCGAAAACTAATGTCAAAGACATAAATCAAAGCATAACTTATAACGACATGCAAAATAAGAAAAACAAAAATGCCTAGAACTGAAAGAAGGATCTTGAGGTTGTGCATTACTTAGTTCCTATACTTGGCAGAAGCTCTAGAACTCGTACTTAAATATTGGAGAGTTGTGAAGATTTTTCTTGAGTTCATCCTCAGGATCTGTTTGGTGGCACAATAGGCTGGGTTTACTAGGTGTTTTGATCAGTTTTGGGGGTGCCGTCTTCTACTATCAATGCTTGGTTGCATGTTATTCAAGCTACTAGTAGACTACTTGGCTTGTCTCCTCAATGTCTATGCATGTCGGGTGCACCCCAACAAACTGCTAGCAACCTATTAGCAAACCAGTGGTATTTTTCTAGTAGTCTTGGGATTTATGCTTCTCCATGTTTTTGTCTCTTTTATCTTACTATACTAATAATAACACCCCTTACTGCCCTCTTATTTTGGCAATGACACTTTGCACCAGTTCATCGGTAAGGAATGTGCTATACACATCATCAAAGCTAAAAGAATCATCTTTGGAACAACTAAAAGTTGTGGCCTAAGCTGTTGTAACTATCCAACAATGTACACGAGGATGTAAAGGTCTTATCTTCATCATATGTCTTCACATCAACACTTTCAAGTTGGCAAATGATGTTGTTGAACATATTCAATTGCTATGGCATATTTGTCTCTTCATTCTTAAAGAATGTAGTTCCTCTACAAACAAGGGAGATATTTTCTTTGATACAAACTTTCTAACTTTGCTCATAAATTGGTGGCCATCTTTTCTTCCACCATAATGAATAAAACTTCATTTGCCAGACATAAGCGAATAGTAAACCTTGTCTTGCCAAAATTATATATGGGCTGTAATCGAGCTAAACAGCAATTTCCGTTCATCATGTTGGCCTGTTAATTGTGATTTTTTTATTTTATACATCCGAAGTTTTAACTCTTTGCCAACAATGATCTAACCATCAGATTTCACTAAAATTTATGGATAGTATCCTTGAAGACCCTTGATCATGGTTTCAAATTTCAGTTTCGAAATGCGTTTCGGCCCTCACCGAAACCAAAATTTCGGCGAAATCCGACGAAACGAATAAAAATAATATTTTATTTCAACCGAAATTTCAGTAATTGTCGAAAATTACCAAAATTTCAGTAATTTCAGTTGCAATTTCTGGAAAATATTAAATAATTAACAAAATCGAGATTTTTGGATTGAAATTCCTTAAATTTCGGACGAAATTTCGTTATTTCGGTCGAAATTTTGTAATGTTTCGTGTATTGTGGATTTCAATGTCGGTCTCAACCGAAATCTGAAATTTCGGTAGAAATTTAAAACCATGCCCTTGATGACGACCGTGTTATCCGATCACCAATTCCGACCACAGATCACTAGCGATAGCCATTTTATGGTGAATTCAAAAGGTGATAAAAATGTGGATTTTTCATGATTTTGTACAAATGATATGTTCTTAGGCCCTACTATAAAATGTAAATCACAAGCATACCCTAAACATGAAACGGGAAACAATATCTAAGCATCGTTTGGTATGAAAATCGCATAAATTGGTATATAAATGGATACCTATCTCCATGAACGGTTCGAGTTTTCTTGCAGCACTACGACGATGCTAGGGTTTTGTTCATCCTTCTCACGTCTTAAAACATGAGCATCATGAACCTTGATTGCTCTCTCTCTCTCTCTCTCTCTCTCTCTCTCTCTCTCTCTCTCTCTCTCTCTCTCGTTATCATCTTGGTGGTGGAAAACCATGCTCTTCCGTAGAACAATAGAGCTCATTATGGAGTTCTGAATCCTCACATATCACTGAGAGTGGAGACCTTGAGGCTGTTAAATTGCCTTGCGATGTCTCCTTTCTAGACAGGGAGGAGACTCCCTCTACATCTCAGACACGTCATGGGTGCCAGATCGATGCAGGAGCATCTTGCCAGATCAACGGTCCTCGTCAATTCTTGCCAAGGTTTCAAGTTTGGAAAAGGTTTCTAATCAGGTTTACCATGTTTCTAAATTTTGGTTTAGAAATGCTTCCTAAATCAATTAGAAATTTCCTATTTAAAATCTCATGGAAATTAGGAATATTCCAATTAAACCAAAGTGAATTTAGCTAATGCCAATTATAAATTACCCAACAAGGCATCTCTTGCCTTTTTACTTGGTTGTCATTTAAAAATTGGCAAGTAGCTAAAATTGTTAGGAGGATTGGGAAGAATTCATTTCTTTTATTCTAGTTTCTACTTTTATATAGTTGAGAATAAGAAGTTTCTTTGTTTAGCTATTACAGACTTACAGTATAGACATTTCTTTAGCTACCATAGAAACTAACTAAGTTATATTACCAAGATTCCTTTCTTTATGTTTTGTTTCCATGTAGCACTAGTGGTGGACAAGCACTTGTTTATTTTGTCTTTCTTTTCTATTTACAATTTAAATTGTAATAGGAACCAATTCTTATATATACAAGAATGTAATAGAAAAGGAGTTGGTTTTTGACAATTAAAGTATTGAATGAAAAATGTTCTTTTCTTGTGGAGAAAAGGTGTTTTTTACACTTCTTTCTTGAAGTTTCCCTCCAACGTGGGTTGGCTTTTGAGCACCACAATTATCTTTTGTTATTTTTTTTTCGGATCGTCATCACCGTTATCGATCGCACATTCCATCCGGCGTCAAGATCTCATCCATTTGGTTGATGAAATGCGATCTCAAGGGTTTTCTTGAAAACTCGTGAATAAGCTTATATCTTCTTGAGATTCTAGAAACTCTTTAATCTTTCTTGAGGAGTATACATGCAATTTCAAAGTTGAGAGAGAAAATAACACCACAAATCTAATGTTAAAGTCTTCTCATAATCTCTTTACTATCTAGAAAGATAAAACCATCAAGAAATTACCTTTCAATCCTAGAAAGGCAGAAAATGCGTAATTCTACTTCCGCTAATTATATAGTATGTGGGGAAGGAACATGAAGAATCTATTAATAAAGAAGCGAAGAAAATCAACAACAGGAAAAAGAAAGAGGGAGATATACTCCTCATTCTAAAATCTACGTCTCAATGCATGGTGCCTGGAGATCTTCTTCTTCTTCTTCAATCCCTCAAGTTGTGTATCGTCTGAGTGCCTTATTTGACATGCATGCCCCCTACTTATAATAGTAGAGGATTCCCTTCAATCCCTTTTTGCGTACTTACTAAAAATATTAAGTTTGCGTACTCACTAAAATTAGTAAGTTTCCTAAATTAGTAAAAGTCAACTTTATATAAATAGTACAATTCGAATCCATCCAAACTCACCAAAAAATACTAATTAATTTCTAATCTAATGGAGCATTCTAATGCCATCTAAGATAATTTTGTTAGTACTCCTAAGGTAACCCTATTAAGACTTTTAATTGATGTATAACTATAACTTATCTAACTTCCAAAATAGGATTCTAATTCTACTACAACTCTTTAATTAGGAATAGAATTCGCCCTGCATCACATGTACACATGCCAAATAATTTTTCATACATATCTTACATCCATGCATGCCATATGATCTGAATATGCCATGTGTAAATGATCTATAGGGCTCCTACTTAGGCCCGCAAAGCCACTTATGATACTGCTAGGTACTGCTAGGTATAGACCCTTGATATGAGCTCACGCTTTGAAATCCACCTGGATCAGAGTGGTCCAAGCCCAACTATCAATTCGAAGATGTAAGGCCACCAACTGAGAGATAAAACTTATGGATCAACCTCATGTCGAGATGTATTACACATGTTCTCATTTCTCATATAATAATAAGGGATATTAAATTTGCACCCCCTTTCTAGAATTTAAATGCCTTTTATCTCTTCCTAAAAATGACATTATTTCCACCTAAGTTTTTTATATGGTGCACGAATGTGAAGTCCCGTGCAGGCGGTACGTCAAAAGTACTACCCTTGATATTTGATCCAGTAACAGTCTCTTAAAAAGTGGGTCGCTGTTGGATCAAATATCAAAGGTGGTGCCCTATGCATTGGACTTCGCACTTGGGCACCATATAATTTCTCTCCCACCCTTTATATTTGTCTTTTCTCGAAAAAGATATCATTTTTAAGAAAAGAGAAAGAAGTGGGAGTGGAAATGTTAGTAGAGGAGTAGGGTGGAGATGTCATAAAAACTAGGAAAAATTGTCAATGGGGGACATCAAAATAAGAGAATTGCCAACAGGGGACACACTTTTGAAGAATTGTTGGGTTACCAAGTCTCTAAAAGGGGGTTATCAACCCTCTAAATCGGATTATCAAACTCTCAAAAGGGGGTTGATAACCCCCTTTAACAATTTTTCAATAGTGTGTCCCCCGTTAGCAATTCTGGTATTTTGATCTCCCCACTTGACAATTTTTCCTTTAGACACTTGCCACACGTGTAATGCTCAGATGATCTTAAACTTTCAGATTTTGGCTCGTAAATCCATGTCTACTAAGAAAATGAGAAAAAGACAAGATCCAATGGCCCATAAATTACGAGACAAGATCCAATGGCCCACAAATTACGCTGTTGAAAAAAAAAGGAACACACTTCATTCTCTTGTAGGAATATAAGAACTAGAGAATGGAGAAAAAGTTCATGGGTAAATATAGCATCTCATTTTTCTTGCACTGTGAATGAGAAGAGAAAAAAGGAGCCTACGCGCATGAGCCACTGAGTGGACCCGGTGGGCTTTTAGCTGCACCACACACAAGCGTTGCTGGCTTGGCATGACCTGCCGTGCGTGTGGCCCAAAGCTTTTTCTCTTCAGTTTATTTAATTTATTTTCTTTTATGTCAAAGTCCGTCAAACTTCACCATTTTCGTTGTAAAGAAAAAATTTCCTTCATTAAGCAGGTTTGCGCATGTGCATTTTAAAGAAGGTTTATGTCGTAAAGAAAGTTTTCACCTTCAAGAGAAAATTTCCACGCCAAAATATTTTCTAGCGAAAGAGGTTTTGCACGGTAAAGTCGTGACCATTCAAGTTCCAACCGTTCGCCTTGATATTTTCCACATTAAAGAAAAAGTTTCTGCTGGAAATTTTCGGTAAGATCCAAAAAACAAATTTTCTCTTAAGTTTCAAAGTGGTGTCTTTACTAATCGAAGCGGTGTTTCTGAATGGACTCTTTTCTCTTATAAAGTTCATAATCTAGCTAGGTTTTTCAAATAGGAAAATACGTGAGAGAAGCTCTAAGTTTTCTTTTGGTTTAGGTTACTTTTAACTTCTTTTTCATTCTCGATTTTTCTAGGCAATCAAAGTGTTCCCGCCGGTGGTTTGAATCTCTTCAAACGTGCAGTTTGATAGAGATCAACAGTGTGCCGAGATTTTGTATCCCGAGGGTGATTGTGCTTGGATCTGCTGTACCAGAATTAGTTTTTACAGAGGTGCAAATTTATCTTAAAGAGAGCGACCTAGTCCGTGCTTCATCTCGCCACACCGAAGAAAAGGTTTTTACTATCATTGTTACATTTTGTTTCTTAATAGAAATAAGGTGAGCCATATTAACAATTTTTTATTTTCTATTTACAATTTTTGAAGAAAAACTACAACATTACACTTGAGGTATAATGAGGTAATAGTTCTAGTTTATGAAACAGCCAATCACAATCTAAAAAGAACAAGGTCGTTATCAATTCCTTTTGGCACCCGACGTTGTGCCGGGAACTTAGGGAGTGACCTAGCAACATAGCGCGCACTCTCAAGGTATGTTGTGTACTTGTGCTCCGTGCCCCCACCTCTATTATGGATCTGGCCGAAAGGCGAAGAGGGTGAGTCATAGTGAGTGTGGTAACCTCCACCATGAGCCCGGTTATCGATCTTACTCATGGGCGTTGTGGGTGGGTTTTGGTGGTTACGATAGCCTCCGCCGAGTGAGTGGATGCCGCCTAGTTTCAAGCTATTGGGTGCCAATGATCGTGCTTCCCCGACTGTCTCCTTGAGTGCGTTCTTACGGAATGTCCAATCACCCGTCTTCCAGTTGAAATGGTAGAGAGGGAGGAAACGTTGGCCGTAGACAGCTATAAACTCGATGGTGGCGAGGATGAACTCGAATTCGGTGAGGGACGTGTAGTACGAGAAGCTTATCCTTGTCCATCCGGGTTTAAGCCCACTGTATCCCTGCAAATTGTTGATGTGTTAACCGGGATTAAGCTATAGAAAAAGCCACGTTTGTCTGTGTACGTAATTAAGTGTTATCTATCTATCTGTCTATCTATAATTAATCTATCTAAAGTATGAGGAATGCTAAACTGAGGGGCGCCGTTGCAAAAATAGGGTGAAAGGGCGCCACCATTGGTCCACGTTGTCATAGAGCATTTAACATCCTTTTGACTTTTACGTTACTATAAATGTATTATGGTGATGTGGATACAATGGGGATGCCCTTTCTTTTATAAAATAAATATGAGCAAATCTGTAATTTAGGATCTGAGAATACCTTGTAATGAATTAACCTCACAACTTGAAATCAGAAATCAATAGTACTATTTTCTGCAAGAATAAACTGTAAACAACAGGAGAAATCGTTAGACCACTTATCGAGTTGAGGCACGAAGAATATTCGCTGTCCTTAAGGCAAATCTCGCCCCCATTATGACGAATCAACGGTGCAGATGGGCATCTCGGCGTATGCCTTAAAGATATAACAACTCTCGCTCTAGGGGTGTGCACTCACGCAGCCCGGATACCTAAGAACTCGCTTGTATTTGCCAAAAGCCTCGATCAGAAAACTTGGGGAAAATAGCAGAAAAGGCAGAGAGAAAACCAGAGAAGAAAAAGAGCAGAAGAAGAATCCGTTAAGGATACCTTTCTGTTTTCTCTAAAACTGATTTAATAGAAATGTAATCGACACGTTAGGGTGAAACGTCGCATTCTTTTAGTGTGTGAGAGACGTTTCCCAAACGGTCACTAAACCACAAGTAAGAAATCTTAAACGGTAAAAAGAGTTAAAACAAAATAAATAAACTTTTGACCGTTAAAAGAAGAAAAAGAAAAAGAAAAAATA
Source organism: Tasmannia lanceolata (assembly GCF_043159265.1). NCBI lineage: Eukaryota > Viridiplantae > Streptophyta > Magnoliopsida > Canellales > Winteraceae > Tasmannia > Tasmannia lanceolata. Next base: position 18,358,034 of record NW_027518688.1, on the reverse strand, counting down.
GAAAAAGAAAAGCCTTAGGTCCACGTGCGCGGCCGGCCGCGCCGGGTGGTGCGCGTGTGTGGTAAGACCAAAAGCCCGCCGGACCCAAGTGGGCGATCCGTGCGTGTAGGATCCCCTTGACTTCTAGGTTATTCACAAGGCTAAGAGAGTTAAAGTATATATATGGCCGCTCTCACCCTCTCACACTTCCCAACTAGGACTAAAGTTTTCTCATGACTTTAGTCCTTTTGGAGGGAAGCCCAAAAGCATAAAGCAAGTCTCAAAGAAGGACAAACACATATGACTAAAAACACCCGATTGAAAGTTTGAATTACAAAAAGACTTTTTCCACATAAAAAGTCAACACTTTCACCCCATTTTTCAAAGGGCGCCCCTCCGTTTAGCATTCCTCCTATCCTATGATATATTATAAGCATGTTTCTTTCCATTGTCATTCGCTTTTTTTTAAAAAAAAATTTCATTTGAAATCATTTTCTCCATCAAAAACAGCTATTTCAATAATTGAAGGTATTTACAATTAATGCACTAAAATCTATCAACAGCCGATCAAAAAGGTGTTTAGAGGGTTGCTAGCAAAATGGGAATCCAGTTTTGGAAAAATAGACGAGAGCCTCCTCAGTGATACGTGCCCAAGAAGACAAAGACGGGGCATAAAGCCCCACAAACACCAAAAATCAATTGGAATTGCCCAAATCAATCCCAAATTCTCTGTCAATTTCAGCATCTTCTTTATTTTCTAAATGGGATCCCGTTTTAGAAGTGTTTTCCAAGTGTTTATTAAAGAGAAGGGTGCTATTGTTAATTAGAAGGGGAATGTGGATATAAAATCTCTCTCTCACACACACATAATGATACTCTTTATTTTGTGGAGATTTTATATGCCTGAGCCATTGCAGGACTTCATGCCCTTGATATAAGTGGCTGCTGTTGGATCAAATATCAAGAGCGGTACTTTTGTCCATTGCAGGACTTCATGCCCTTGATATAAGTGGCTGCTGTTGGATCAAATATCAAGAGCGGTACTTTTGTCCTACTGCCTGTGCCGGACTTCACAGCTCGGACATCATATAATTTCTCTATTTTGTGACCCTATTAATATGGGTTTTTGAGAGCTTTTTTCATAATCATAACCTTCAACAACGAATATAGAAAATGTAAAATGCAGAAAGGAGTACCATTATTTAAAAAAAGGGAGTTTAAATTTCAGTCCTATATTTATGTGGGAAATGACATTTACGCACCCTTATGTTATCTTTTCTTGATTTTCAAGAAAAGACAATAAAAAGGAGGTGCACACATTCTTACTTTTAGGGAAAAAAAAATTAAAAATTAAAGGGGGTAGACATATCATTCCCCTATGAGATTTTATATGATGCCCGACCGTCAAAGTAACAAGGGCTAGGCCACCTAGCCCTTGTAAATCTCACGGTCGGGCATCATATAAACACTCTTCCCCTATATATATATATATATATATATATATATATATATATATATATACACACACACACGAACACATGTACATATGCTGTGAACACGAATGTGCAAGTCTAATGAAAGAACATGAGCAATTACAAGCTTAGGAACGCTAAGGCTCTGTTTGGATTGCAAAAAAAACATTTTTTCTTTCTACAATTTAGTTGGAAATGATAAGAATATGGTTAATTTAGAGAGATATTATCATAAATTGAAGATCCCTAAGTTAAAAATAATAGGGGGTTTCAATTTATCTTTTTTTCATGCATAAAATTAGTAGAGAATTTTAGAAATATTTTTCGTTTCCATACTTTTCTAGAAAATTCCTGCAATCCAACAAAGTATCCATTTTACCTTGTGAATTGCAGAGCGGAATGACAAGGATTGTTCCACTTCGACGCCAAGAAGATGATGGCCATAAGGACCGGCGCAGGCACAACCTCCACGTGCCTGGATGCCGAAGAGATCGTTGAGGAGCTTCGTTACAAAGCGGCCATGAAGAGGCTTGTCCTTCTTCATAGCCCTCTCCCTCCACATGAACACTCCTTTCTCTCCAGACTCCGGCGCCACTCGATCTACTGTGGTGGTGTTAATGAGGAAGGAGATAATTGGCTGCCGCTTGGCCGAAGTGTTCCCAAGAACATGAACATTCGCATTAGGCAAGAGTCTTTGGAGTGCCCTATCAATCCAAAGGGTCTCCTGTGTGTCAATGAGGTGGTAGCCCATGTATTCCTTCACCCAGAATGCCAGTGCCGCTCGGATCTTTTGAATGATCGCAGGTGTTCCGGCGTCCTCTCGCTCTTCGATCTCGTCATAGTAAAGCGTGTCCTGTGAAGCTCATGTTAGTTATGTTATACTGCATTTATGCATAACTAACATAGCATATATGGGGCTTGAATAACGCAAACATTGGTGAGAATCCAATGCCCAAAGAACATAAGGGTTCCTCCATAAGGTTTGTCCGTTAGGGTGAGTTAGGTCTTAAGATCAGGCCGAAAGGCATAGTTGCGAGAGAACATGTGAATATTCTTGTACTACCCTTGTTGGTTCCGAATTGTAATAAATGACTTAAGTATATGATTTAAGAGAAATGATCTAGTATGAATAAATAACATTGAATTTCGGTGTTGGATGAATCATCACCATCCAATTAGGTGGGTAGCCCCCACGTAGCATCTGCTTTATGAGGCTTGGGTGGTTTTGATTATGGTTGCAGCTTCGGTAACTCGTTTCTTTTTTTCAAAGTCCATGATATTGGCACTACTATGTTTTGATAACTGCACCAACTCATACGCCAATTAAATAAGAAAAAGACAAGATGAGCTAGTGCAATTATCAAAACATGGTAGTGCCATATCAGTAGCCTTTTCAAATATTATAAGGGTTGGTGATTTAAAAAGCCATAGAAAACCTTTTCATCGAAACCGTTGACAAAGGCAACCGTTCCACCTCCACAGGTAGAAGGAGGTGCTGATCTCAAGTAGTATAGAGTCTTGCTCATGAGCAAGATCCCTGGAGTTCCTGGCCCTCCGATGAACTTGTGGGGGCTAAGGAAGACAGCATCGTAGCCCTCCAATTCTCCCGATCTCAGGTCGATCTGCACGTATGGGCCACTACAAAAAAAAGGGGTGTAAATATCACTTCCCTAATTTTAGAAACAATGTAGTTAATGGCTTCAAAGTGGATCAATCTCAGATAAGATTAATTTAAATTAACTTTATTTCAAATAAGGACCAATTTTGGTGGCATCCAAAGAGTCCCTAGCAATTCTCCTTACCTCGCCGCAAAGTCGAAGCAAGCAAATGCGCCATGCTCGTGTAAAAGACGTGCTAGAGCTCTGGTATCCGTAAAAATCCCGGTCACATTACTACATGCAGAGAAGGAGCCCAACATAGGGCGATCGGTGTATTTCGAAGACTTTAACTCTCTTCGAAGCATATCAAGGTCGATGAGCCCCTCCTCATTGACCCCAATCTCCACTACCTCAACCAGGCTCTGGCGCCATGACAAGAGATTCGAATGGTGCTCATAGGGGCCAACGAAAACCACCCATCTCTCCTCGGGCCTGAGGTTCTTCACCAACCTCGACCTCATGGTGGAGGGAACTGCAATCCCCATTACCTGTTAGTAGATAAAAGATTAAATAACGTCATCTCCAACAGCTTAAGCTTTTAGAGTAATTTGTTGTTTCACATGGTATCAGAGCAAAGGTCCCGTGTTCAAAGCTACTTGATATTAAAAATCTACATGTATAAGGGCCAATCGTGAGGGGGAGTGGTAAAGCATAAAAGATTAAATAACGCCATCTCCTTTAGGAGTGATTGCTTGTTTCACATTACCTCTTGGAGCCTCTTGATGGCCGCAGTTGTACCAGACCCACAGAACATAAGGGCATCATCTGGGCCCCCACCCATGCAACGTTTAATGTACCTAGAGGCTTCGTGGGCCATTTTTGTGGTTCTATGCCCTACGAAGCTATCGTTGGTGTGCGTGTTACCATAGAAAGGTAGGACATTTTCGATTATGTAATTTTCTATATGGTGCAAACACCTTCCGGAGGCCGTGTGATCGGCATACAGCAAGTGGCGTTTGCCGAATGGGGTATCAAATTCGACATCGTGGCCAACAAGTTGAGATCGAAGCCACGCACACTTCTCTTCTATGGTTTCGGTATCAACGGCAAGGCCATCGTCCGGCAGCCGAAAGGACACTGTCCTAAAATCGAAGTCTTCGCTCGATGACACCTTATCTTCTTCATTCCCATCCATCAAACCCACTGAGTATGGGGAAGAAGGAGCCCTCGGCCGGTTCCTCCCACCTGAACGTTGATCTTCGCCGTTGATCTTTCTAATAGGCAACACTATGGACGACTCATTTTCTGTGAAGAACATGGTGGGACTAGTCATGGCTCACACTTCACCTCTCTCTCTCTCTCTCTCTGTCTCTGAGGTGATACACCAAGAAGAGGGAGATGTATGTTGCTATGCTCTCTTCACAAACGTGGAACCAAGCTCTACTTGTAAGATCACATGACAAGAGTGGAAAAAACATGTGGTCCTCCTTAGTGACCATTGGAAGCTCGTTCCCTTATAATTTAATTATAATTAGAATTTAATTAGGGAAATGATTTCAACACTCGAATGTTTGATAAAGATGCGCGAAGCATGTTTAAAGGGCTCATGTAGTGTTTAAAGGGCTTGTAAAAGATTCTTGAGGACCGTAATATTCCTCTCGTAGCCGTTTAAATACTACACGACAAGATGCTGCGCGCATCTTTATCTAAACATTGGAGCGTTAAAATCATTTCTCTTTAATTATAATTAAAATGTAAATGATCAATTTTTGAGGACCACATTGGCACAAGTATGGGCAATTTTGACCATTGAATTGTAGAACATCATGAGACAGCCCACATGATGTTTGTCGCCTTGCAGCCGTATGTAAACCTGGCAAACGGGTGGGCCGGGCTGGGTTTGACCCGACCCATACGGGTCCAGGTCAAACGGGCTGGGTAAAAAATGACCCGTAGAATTTACGGGTCACTAATCATGGACCCGGACCCCACCCGTTTTTTTTTCTTTGTTCTTTGCTGTTTTTTTCCCACACTATAATAGGATGATCCAAACCGTCCATGTGATGGGCAATAACGTAAATAGGTTGAGCCCAAAAAATCATTTCCATCGGATGATCTAGCCCTTTGATCTATGTAGGAATCACATATTATTATTATGGAAACTTCTATAGATCGGAGGGCTAGGTTCATCCTAAGGAAATGATTTTTGGGGCACAACCTATTTAAGTTGTGTTCCATCACATGAACGGTTTAGATCATCCTAAGATGTAGTCCATACAGTACAATCTAAAAAATACGGGATTATAAGGGATTACACCATATAAAATCTAAATTATTTGGTTTTTACGAGCACCCGCGGCCCGGTCCAGTTTTGACGTGACCCGTACAGGCTGGGTCAAATTTCAAATGGGTCACTAACTAGTGACCCAGACCCGTAAATTACGGGTGGGCCGGGTGGACCCGGAGGTCCGGGCCACTTTTTGCCATGTCTAGCCGTATGAGAATCCTGTGTGTAAAATAAACAACTTCAATAATCAACGGCTTAGTTTTTATCGGCGGAAGCTTAAACTTGGCTTGATGGATCGAGTGCTTAGAATCATGAGATCAAGTTTTTCTCAATGGGATTTGGCTGGACTTGAGATGATCACCGGTGGGATCAACAGTTCAGATTGCATAAAGGTAGCATAAGTAGGAACCAAAAAGGCCTGTTAGGAATGAGCCTAACCATCACCGTCGTTGTAGCATTTTTCTAAGGGGCCAGAAATGATATAATCGCTCCCATTTCTTCCTTGGACACCTCTTCTAGTTGAAAAAGAGTAGTCATAAATTCACTAAAAGCCAAGGGGTGTAACTCGGGTCGGGTTGGGGTTGGATCGGGTTGGCCTCAACCCGGAGGCTACCCGAGGACACATTTACTCAACCCGAACCCGAGTTCCAACCCGATGAGGTTCAACCCGTCCCGACCCGAGGGACCCTGTTTTCCAACCCAAACCTGACCCAACTCGACCAAACCTGATTTTTTAAGTTTACTAAAAATTAAATGATAAAAAAAATGCCAGGTTTCACTTGGGTCGGGTTGCCCAAACCCTCAACCCAAACCCGATCCAAACTCAAACCGGTTTGGGAAAACTCAAACCGGACCCGACCTGGCTTTTATTTATTTATTATTATTCTGGTCTGACCCAACCCGAGTTGCACCCCTACTAAAAGGAGTGGCTGGGGGAAGAAACGGAGGTGAATATATCACTACCCTTTTCTAAAATAACATATACTGAATATTTCGAGTCCTGGGTTCCACTCGTAGCTTATACATAGGGCTGGCAACGGGGTGGGTCGGGGCCGGATGTTGGGGTCCCCTACCCCTTCCCCTCTACGGGGAATTTCCCCCTTCCCCTTCCCCTCCCCTCTGCGGGGATGGTGGGGAATCCCCCTCCCCTCCCCGCGGGGAATATCTAATCCCCTTCCCCTCCCCTTCCCCTCCCCGCATCCTTCGGGGACAAAATCCCCGCCCCAACATCACCCCCTCTTTAGTCATTGATACACTAATGCTGGGTGTCCCTAATCAACTTGATGCAATTTCAATATATAAAAATGTTATAAACTAACAATCGATAGGCTAGCTGTTAATTAAATTAGCAAGAGATTGGTATAAGGAGTTTGTCTTCTCTTCTTTATATATTGATTGAAATGCTGGGCAGCAACGAACGTCCAGATTTCACTTGTTTGCAGTGTTTTTTTACTTGAAGATTTAATAAGAGAGGGCAGATCCATATTCGGTATTTGTGTGTGGACGATGGATGGATGGACCCATTGGACCGACAGTAGCTGTTGTTGGATGATGGGATTTCCGCACATTGCTAATTGGATTCGATCCAACTTCAATTTTAGATCAAGTGGTATCATAGCCTGCCACTTAGAGTACCCAACATCCAAACCCCATTTTGGATCATTAATTTTGGAAAATGTTATGAGCACTACTGTATTCTGATGATCGCACTCCTGACTTTATTAAAAGTAAGGTATGGCCCGCACCATAGGATGATCCAAACCGTCCATTAGATGGTGCACACCCTAAATAGGTTGCGCCCAAAAAATCATTTCCTTAGGTTGATCCTAACCCTCCGATCTGTAGAGGTACTGAATGATCCTATTCCTCTATAGATCGGAGGGTTAGGATCAACCTATGGAAATGATTTTTGGGGCACAACCTATTTAGGGTGTGCCCCATCTAATGGACGGTTTGGATCATCGTATGGTGCGGGCCATACCATACTTTTAATAATAAAATGCAATTTATTTTGGCTACCGATGTTGGCACTACGATTTTTTGATAATTGCATACACTCACTCACTCAGCTTGTCTTTATTATTTCAACATCTGTCAAAAGGCTATTATAGTTCCCAAAATGCTCTCAGAAGCTAATTAAAAGGAAAAGACAAGTTAAGTCTATGTTTGGGGGAATCTGGTAGCCGATCCACAGAGTTTCTAGTAGTTTCTACAAAAAATGGCATTGATTAACGGGGCGGGGCGGGTCGGGGAGGGGACAAGTCCATCCCCTTCCCCTTCCCCTCCCTGCACCGGGGAATTTTTAAAATCCCCTTCCCCTTACCCTTCCCCTCTCAAATCAGGGAATCCCCTCCCCAAACGGGGCGGGGCGGGGCGGATCCCCGCTTTTTCGGGTGAAATTGCCAGCCCTACTTATACACCCATCGTTGAGATATTGACAAGGCAATGTGGGCCCCTGACAGCTATAGACGGCCAGCCAGGTAAAAAATAACGAGAAAGGATCTGCTAACTAGCTGTCGTGGTGTTATCAAATGAGTTTCATGCTTGCATTTTTAGATATGATCCATTCAACAAGCTTTATATGCGTTCTAGACTTCTAGTGTATGTCGTTTTCCCTTATTATCGTGGTCTACCTCGTGGTCTCATATCTATTAACCGATATTTGTTATATCATGTGCTGAGCTAGTCTTATGATATCTGAATTTGTTTGGTCTTGTAGGACATATACGGCATCCAAGAAAGATTTTCCCTTAGAATAGTAGTTTATTAGTTGGGATTTGCTAGTGTCCATCATAAAAGGCATTTCACAGATAGTCTGTTGCAGGTAGGCTTGCAACAGGGTCGGGTTTTTCAAAACCCTAGCCCAATCCTGGATCCCATTATCTCGGCCCTGACCCTGAGTCAGGGCCGGAAAACCTCAACCCAAAACCTCAACCCATTACCTGCCCTACAGGGTATTGTGCTTGAAATAAACAAGAGGGGGGTGAATTGAATTTATCTCAATATTAGGCATTTTGAATATTTCCTATGAATCCTAATTGGAATTTTTCTTCACTTAATTAAATATTTGGTTAGTGCAAATATAATTGAAAAAACAAAAACAAATGCCAAACCAAACAATAATGGAAATGCAAGAGTGAGAAATGACACACCGATATATAGTGGTTCGGCCAACGGCCTACTCTACTCTACTCAAGGTCGCACTTGAGGGATTCCACTATTGGAGACCTCCACGATGCCCGGCTCCGAGGCGGTTACAATTCCAAGGGATATTAAACAAGGATGCCCTTACACCTTTACAAAGACTCTCCTTCTCCGCCGAGTTCTAAGCGGTTGCTCTCTAGGGAATTAAAAACGGAATGCCCTGCCACCTATACAAGATATGAAAGATTGATAGCTTGGCTTCTTCTTGAAAGCTTGATGCCCTTTGTAGTTCCTTGATTGCTCTTCAACAAGGATTTGCAAGTGATAGCTCTAAAATATCCAAACTCAATAGGTTCACAAGTGAAAGGCAAGTTTGGGAAAAACCAAAAATCTTAAGCTTAAAAGGGTTGCAAGTTTGCTTGAGTGCTTAAGAGGGTTTTTCAAAAATCAAGAGAGAGGAAATAATCCTCTAGATGTTGTATAAATAGTCTCTCCTCAAAATATGACCGTTTGGGGGTGTAGATAACAAAAATCAACTTTTAAATCAAAACCCAACGGCTCTTTTTTGAGCTGTCGCAAGGTTCTCGGAGTTCCGAGACAATGGCCAGAAGAAATAAAATTTCTACTGGACAATTTCTCGGAGTTCCGAGAAAATGTCCAGACGCTACTGGACCTTTTCTCGGAGTTCCGAGGGAACTCTCGGAGTTCCGAGCTCCAGTCTCGGAGCTCCGAGAAAAATCTCGGAGTTCCGAGAAGCCTAAAAAATCTGATATTTTGATGTGTGATTTTTGGCTTTTGGAACTTGACTCCTATGATAATTTTGGAATGTTTATGAGGGTCCCAACATGTTGGTCCACCACATAAGCATTCACTAAACCGTTGAAGTTCTTTAAGTGTTATTTGAAAAACAATTTTGAAAACACTTTGAAAATACTTTGCCTTGACTTGAAACTCTAAAGAGAAAGGATGTACAATGATACCTATGCAATCTTCGATCCCTTTTTAGCTTTGGTCTTCAAATGATCTTCCATCTTTGGATGCTTGCTTGAGTGATGATGTGAGCTACACTTAGCTCCTTTGGCTCTTGTTTGGTACATCTTCAAGCATGACCAAGTTGAGTGTTGGTTTCTTCAACGATCAATCCTATCTTAAACACAACACTTCAAAGCAAATTGATTAGTATTCAAAAAATACAATCAATTATGTTTAGAATCATCAAAACAAGATTGGAGAGTAGACCCTTGGGCTTACAATCTCCCCCTTTTTGATGATGACAAACAAAATTGATTATGAGGTGTGTGTGGAGTGACATAGTAGGCAAGTGAATACTAGAACTCCCCCTCAATATATGCACACATATAAATGATACAAGTTATAAGCATGTGGTGCATATAGTAAATTTGAATAGATAATCAATTTCAAACCTTCTCCCCCTTTTGTCATCGACAGAAAGGGTGTAAAAACAAATTTAGGAGTAGATAACTCCCCCTAAATCAATGCTTATGGTAAAAAAATATATAACCAAGTAATGCACATATACCTGTTCATGATCGAGATGTTGACATATGTCAAAATGTTAGGTATTTTAATTAAAGTGAAGATACCTCTCCAACTTAGAAAACTAAGAAGGCTAAGAATATCAATTGAGTGATTTTTAAGATTAAAAATTTGACATCTCATTCATGCAGATACTACCAAACAAAGATTATATATATAAATACTATATAGATAAGCTGGTTAAAGGCACAAAGTATTTATTTGGCAATTTCTTTAATTTGATCCGCACTCCAAATGTTTAAGGCACTTCGGATATAACAAATTCTATCATCACTAAGGGGTTTTGTAAAGATATCCGCTAATTGATCTTCAGTGTTGATATATTTTAAGCAAATATCCCCTTTTTGTGAGTGATCTCTGATGAAGTGGTGCCTAATCTCAATGTGTTTTGTTCTTGAGTGTTGTATGTGGTTCTTTGTTAAGCTTATAGCACTAGTATTGTCACATTGGATGAGAATATTTTCCATTTTGATTGCATAGTCCATCAATGTGCTTTTCATCCATAGGACTTGAGCACAGCAAGCTCCAGCTGCCACATATTCTGCTTTTGTTGTGGACAGAGCTACTGAATTTTGCTTCTTGCTAAACCATGAAACAAGTGATTTACCTAAGAATTGGCAAGTCCCACTAGTGCTTTTCCTATCTACTCTACATCCAGCAAAGTCTGCATCTGAATATCCGATGAGAGTGAAGGAAGATGATCTTTCATACCACAGTCCTAGACTTTGGGTTCCTCTTAAGTACTTGAAGATCTTCTTAACTGCTGATAGGTGAGATTCTTTAGGATCCGATTGAAATCGAGCACAAAGACAGACAATAAACATAATGTTTGGTCTGCTGGCTGTCAAATAGAGCAAACTACTTATCATACCCCTATACAATTTCTGATCCACAGATTTGCCAAATTCATCTTTTTCTAGCTTAGCAGTAGTACTCATGGGAATTTTTGATGTCTTACTGCTATCCATGCCATACTTCTTTAATAACTCATTTGTATATTTTTCTTGATTTAAAAATATTCCATTTTTGTATTGTTTAATTTGGAGTCCTAAGAAGTAGATTAACTCTCCCATCATGCTCATTTCAAATTCATTTTTCATTAAGGTTGCAAATTCATCACACAATTTTTGATTAGTTGAGCCACAGATGGTATCATCCACATAGATTTGGACAAGGAGGATATCATGATTTTCTCTTTTGATAAACAAGGTTTTATCCACCTTTCCCATCTCGAATCCTTTTTCAACTAAGAAAGTGCAAAGCCTCTCATACCAAGCTCTAGGAGCTTGCTTTAATCCATATAAAGCTTTATCAAGCCTGAAGACATGATTTGGATGTTTGAAGTCTTCAAAACCTGGAGGTTGCTCAACATACACTTCCTCTTGGATATAGCCATTTAGGAAGACACTTTTGACATCCATTTGATATAGTTTAAATCCTTTATGAGATGCATATGCCAAAAGTATCCTAATAGCCTCCATACGGGCAACAGGAGCAAATGTCTCATCATAATCTATCCCTTCCTCCTGATTATACCCTTGGGCTACAAGCCTAGCTTTATTCCTAGTGATAATTCTATTTTCATCCAATTTATTTCTATACACCCATCTCGTGCCAATGACTGGATGATCACTAGGTCTAGGCACTAGCCTCCACACTTTGTTCCTTTCGAATTGACTTAGCTCTTCTTGCATGGCCATCAACCAATATTCATCCTTTTCAGCTTCCTTGATGGATTTTGGTTCTAATTCGGATAGGAACGCCAAATTGTTACTCACACTACGATAGTATGATCTAGTTCTTACTGGCAATGTGGCATCACCTAAAATTTGGGATTCAGGATGGTCTACCAATGTTCTCCTATCCCTAGGCAATGAGTCATCATTTTCATTTTCTACTTCCTCACTAGGTAATGTATGACTTGTTGATGCATGAGGAGGAGCACTCAATTTTGGAAAAAGATGTTCAATGGGTTCATCCTCATCATGTGGCATTTCTTGTGGTGTTGGCTCTCTTTCATCAAATGTCACATGCATGGATTCTTCTACAACTAGGGTTCTCCTATTAAATACTCTATATGCCTTGCTATGAGAAGAATACCCTAAGAATATTCCATCATCCGATTTCCTATCAAATTTGTGTAGATTATCTTTGATGTTTAAAATAAAGCATTTACATCCAAACACTCTAAAATAGCTTATATTTGGTTTCAAGTTTTTCAAAAGCTCATAAGGTGTTTTCTTATAAATTGGCCTTAAATATACCCTGTTTATAATATAGCAAGCGGTGCTAACCGCTTCCGCCCAAAAATATCTAGGGAGATCATTTTCATGCAACATAGTTCTAGCCATTTCTTGGAGAGTTCGATTCTTTCTTTCAACTACTCCATTTTGTTGAGGTGTTCTAGGTGCGGAAAAATTATGTTTTATGCCATGTTCATTACAATAAGTGTCAAAATGTACATTTTCAAATTCCGTTCCATGATCACTTCTAATGTGGGAGATGGCAATACCTTTTTCATTTTGAATTTGATTGCACAATGTAAGAAAGTTTTCATAAGTTTCATCTTTATGTCCTAGAAATATGACCCATGTGAATCGTGAGTAGTCATCCACAACTACAAACACGTACCTCTTTCCACCTAGGCTACTAGTCTTCATTGGTCCAAAAAGATCCATATGAAGTAGCTCCAAGGGGTAGGAAGTTGAAATCATATTTTTAGGTGCAAATGAGATTTTCAATTGTTTTCCTAATTGACAAGTTCTACAAATGTGATCCTTGATGAATTTGAACTTAGGCAATCCTCTAACACTTTCTTTTGAGGAGAGGGTCGAAATGAGATCCATTCCGGCATGACCCAACCTCCTATGCCATAGCCAAGAATCCTCACTAATGGCATTAAGACAAGTCACATTTTGGAGTCTAAGATCATCTAATCCAATTGTGTAAATGTTATTGTCTCTAGAACCTATGAATTTGACTACTCTATCTATCTTATTTTTAACAATGCATTTATCGGGATTGAAGACAACTTCAAAACCATTATCACATAATTGACTAATGCTAATAAGATTATGGGACAAACCATCAACAAAGAGTACATCATGTATGGGAGAGGTAGAGTTACCTATGGTGCCTTCACCTTTGACTTTTCCTTTCTTGTCATCTCCAAAGGTAACTTCTCCACCATCCTTGAGTGATAGTGATGCGAATTGAGTGAGGTCTCCAGTCATGTGTCTAGAGCATCCACTATCAAGGTACCATGTGTTCCTCTTGTTATGGCTTTTAAGGCATACCTACATATGAATAGGCAAGTGAGGTCCCTTAGGTACCCAAATCCTCCTAATCTTGCTATGTTCATTTGTTTTTACTTTAGAGTTCAATTTGATTTTATCTTGTTTAGCATGTAAGCAAGCAACCTTGTAATGACCTTCTAGACCACAATAAAAACAAATTTTGGTACCACTAGAAGAAGCCTTTTCAAGTTTGTTTTTATAGTTAGATATGGTAGTATTCCATTTGTGTCCAAGTCCACTTTTATCACTTGACATTCTTTGAATATTAACAAGCCTATCCAATTTTAATGAACTATTTTCAAATTTTTCAAAGAGTTTCTTGAGTTCATCATACTCAAAAGATAGTTTACCGTTTTCATGCTTTAGTTTGTTATTTTCAATAGAAAGATTTTGTCGATTTTCATTCAAAGTCTTAATGGTAGCATTTAGCTCATGAATTTTTACTTTGCATTTTTCATTTTCATCATCTAAAAATTCATGATCATTTTTTAACCAACCAAATTCTTTTGTCATGTTAGCAAGAGAATTTTCAAGTGATGCAATTTTATCAAATTGAATTTCAAGTTCATCATTTGCATTTTGTAAGGAATCTAGAACTTCTTTTAAGACAATAACATCATTTAAAGTGTTTACCTCATTGTTGTCGTTTGTTGAGGCCATGAAGCATACGTTCCTTGCTATCAAGCAATCTTCGCCATCATTTTGTTCGCCTTCGCTTTCAATTTCTTCATCCCAAGTGGCGGTCATTCCTTTCTTGCCTTCTCTTCTCTTGAAGCGGTTGTTTGAAGTGGGTTCATTGTTGAGTGGACAATCCGGGCGAATGTGTCCAAGCTTCTTGCAACCGTAACATTGTGGTTGAGAAGATCCATCACCGAGTTCTTCTTTCTTCTTGAATGGAGGGTTTGTCCTTCTATTTCTCATCCCTCCCATGTTCCTTTGCAAGAATTTGATCCTTCTTGTTAGGAGGGCAACTTCATCTTCCATGTCTTCTTTTGCATCTTCATTTTCACCTACATTACAAGCAAAAGCAATTTCTTTTTCTTTTTCGATTTTAGTTTCGATTTCGGGTGCTTTTGTTTTGAAAATCATTTCATGGGTGATCAAGGACCCTATTAGTTCATCTAGGTTCAATGTGTTCATGTCCTTGGCTTCGGTGATTGCGGAGGTTTTGGATTCCCAAGACAAAGGTAAGGACCTAAGGATTTTAGTCACTAAATCTCTATTGGAAAATTGTTTTCCAAGACCCCTTAATCCATTTACAAGATTGGTGAATCTAGTGTACATGTCGGCAATTGTTTCATCGGATGTCATTTGAAAGAGTTCGTATTGCCGAAAAAGATGGTTCATTTTAGATTCTTTTACTTGATTGGTTCCCTCATGGGTGACTTCTAAAGTGTCCCAAATTTCCTTAGCCGAATTCAAATTTGATACTCTATTGAATTCTCCGGGAGATAGAGCACTGTGGACCCCGATCCTGAGGATTGGACGAGTGCGGCGAGGGACGCGAGGTCCCCACAGCAATCCTCTAAGATCTCCACAATGTGAAGGAGAGCTCTGCCAAGGAACTCTCAAAACGGATGCCACCCTCACAGCATAGCACGAGTGGCGATACAAAACGAATGAGATACATCCTGATCAGGAGCCAGGGCTCGAAACCGAGATGTACCTAAAAAGAACTCAGAGTCGCCATCCATGGATAGGCCATGGAACCCTAAAATCAAATCCTCTGTGCAATGGATAACCAGAAATATATATGGGTTCGTGCCTGGTTACGAATGGGGAAGGTCTGAGAGCACCCCCAATTCGCCCGAGTGCAAGCACTTGGTCTCTTATGCCATTTTCATTAATTCCAAAGAAGTTTGAGTAAAAATCATGTGAAATGGGAACAATCCTCAGGAATCGTCTACCTAAGCATGCATTTCCTGAGAATGGAGAAATAAACACGTAAAATGAAATGAAAAATGTGTCACCTAAGCAAAGCTAGGTTATGAGTGACATACCTAATGGGTGTCTAAGTTTCTGGTGGACACGCACATGCAAGCTACAACCAAAGGTATAGTATCAGTACAAGAAAGTAAGAAAACATATCAAAACATGAGACACAAATCTATGATATGTATGACGGGACAAGACAAGTCCTAACTCTAATGCAGGACTGGACTCGGACCAGAATGGCCATCCATCCTAGCTGCGCTACGTATCCCGGCCTCGGGAAGAATCGGAGCCCACGTAGTTCGATGCCCTATTCTAAATTATGATGCCTAAGACATCTAGCCCTCTATCCTAGACTCGATCTAAAAGACCGAACCAGTTATTAAAGCTTCTTGTATGATTATTAAAATTCCAGTGAATTGTGGATTTTAGGACACCCTATATGCCCTAACTAATGCAAGTTGATTAGCCTTAGGCTAATGCAGGTGGTTCCTACAATCCTATGTGTAACTAGGCTGTGCAACCTAATGAAAACCACGGGCTGACTATATGCCTAGTCTAGCCATCGGTTCGACTAAATGTCTAACCGATCGACTCGAGGCCTCCTAACTCTAGGGACACTCACACGACAGGACATACCATATCAATACAAATCAAGACAAACTCCTAACTCTAGAACACAACCTAAACAGCTAGGACATACTCCTAACTCTAGAGGAAGATCTTTTTGAAAATGGTTTGAATATTTTTGTAACTTTGAAAGATTTAAAATTTTTATTTTTAAAGGTTTGGCTGGACTTGGGATGTGGATCCCAAGCTGCACTACGTACCTCGTGGAAGAGGATCAAGCCAACGTAGTTCGGAACGAACTCTCTACCTATCAAACACTTACGGCAAATCAACTATGCTCTAATAATACTATTATAAGAGCAAATGAGTCAAAGACTCTCTAATGACAGTAACTGGAGAATAAATGAGTCAAAGACTCTCTAATAAAAGCGACTAAAGGATAAACGAGTCAAAGACTCTCTAATAAGAGCAACTGATAACACTGAAATGAGATAACGAAGTCAAAGACTCTCTAATAATACTGCAAATAAAACAGATGAGTCAAAGACTCTCTAAAAACGGAAACACGAGTCAAAGACTCCAATGACACCAACTAAAAGATAAATGAGTCAAAGACTCTCTAAAGGAAAAGAAACACGAGTCAAAGACTCCACTAACATTAACTAAAGGATTAATGAGTAAAGACTCTCTAAAAGAGATGAAAAACACGAGTCAAAGACTCCACTAACACCAACTAAAGGATATATGAGTCAAAGACTCTCTAAAGGAAAAGAAATACGAGTCAAAGACTCCACTAACACTAACTAAAGGATAAATGAGTCAAAGACTCTCTAAAAGAGATGAAAATACGAGTCAAAGACTCCACTAACACCAACTAAAGGATATATGAGTCAAAGACTCTCTAAAGGAAAAGAAATACGAGTCAAAGACTCCACTAACACCAACTAAAGGATAAATGAGTCAAAGACTCTCTAAAAGAGATGAAAATACGAGTCAAAGACTCCACTAACACCAACTAAAGGATATATGAGTCAAAGACTCTCTAAAGGAAAAGAAACACGAGTCAAAGACTCTACTAACACCAACTAAAGGCTAAATGAGTCAAAGACTCTCTAAAGGAAAAGAAACATGAGTCAAAGACTCTACTAACACCAACTAAAGGATAAATGAGTCAAAGACTCTCTAAAAGAGATGAAAACACGAGTCAAAGACTCTACTAACACCAACTAAAGGATATATGAGTCAAAGACTCTCTAAAGGAAAAGAAACACGAGTCAAAGACTCCACTAACACCAACTAAAGGATAAATGAGTCAAAGACTCTCTAAAAGAGATGAAAACACGAGTCAAATCAGATAATATAAGATTGAAAATCTGTGATCAAGATGAGATGAGATAGCATAAGATTGCTTTCAACGGATGGATCATGAATGACTAATCCTATGAGATCTTTGGAAATGAATGGGATTTACATCCTAACCCCAAAGGAAAAGTTTTTTAATCTTCGCACATTTTATCAGTGTTACCTGAAGGCATCAACCCTAACCATAATCTAGCGGAGTGGAGAAAGGATCTCGACTCATGACTTTGTTTGTGTACCTAGGACCGATCGTAGCCATTGGAAGATGGACTACGGCCTAATCTAGACACAAATGGGTAGGATATCCTAAACTAGGCTCACACACGTGATGCACATGTGTTCGTATACTACATGCATGTGTGGGTTAATCTAGGGGTAAGGCCAAGAGTTCCCTTAGCGCGAATCCATGTTCGATATACTGTACCAGTGTCCGGCGTATCAGTACGTGAACAAGAGATCCGTTTACGTACCATAAAGGTACTAGGCTAAGGGTGGAATGCTTCTCTAGCACAGAGGCACCAGGTGATGAAATCCCAGTCAACCATGCTAGATAACACTCCGGGTTCCTAAAATAGGACGTGTGTGCATGTGAGATGCAGGGGTTTAGATGCAAGTGATGTAAGTGTGTGCAATAAGTTCGCGCAATCTATGATGCCTTCAGGTTTTGTTAGATTAAGTTTGAGTAAATGTGATGAGAAAATAAAACATACAAACTAATCACAGCATCAGGATTTTACAAAGGAAATCAGTGATTCCTAAGGTTTCTATTTTGATAATTTAATGATTGAATATGTGATGGAATATTATGATCTGGAAATTTTTAAAACAATTTGATTTTAATTCAATTTACTCAAGGATTTTAAAAGGTTTCAATTCAGATTGTAGATTTACACATCAACATATAACAAATCTTTTCAGAACAAGATGAAATTTTTACAGTAACTTCTCCTTAATTATATAATATTATAATAAAAATTTCATAGATTTTAAATGTGGTTTGCTATTAGTTTTTCAATGTTGAAAGTTTCTGTCCAGATTGTGAATTAACACAGTAACGTATAGCAAATCAATTCAAAACAATATGAAATTTCTATAGTATGTGTATTACAATAAGAAAGGATTACTGTAAAAGTTTCATAAATTTTAAAAATGATTTACTATTAATTTACGATTTTACAAATATCCATCCAGATTATGAATTAACAAAGAAACACATAGTAAATCAAATCCAAATCAGTTTAAACTTTATGAAAACATGTAATTCCAGTAGTAATTATCAAACAAATATTTTCAGAAGTTTTCATTGCAATTTACTATTTTTATCAGATTTAATACAGCATGCATGATTTTACGTAAAAAATCATAAACAAATATCCAACAGCAACCAAAAATCTTGCAAAATTCACGGGAGATTAGATTAGATTTAATTTGCATCTCATCCAAATTTCACTTTTGAAAACATTATAGAGTTTTTGAAAATTGGTTTTTTCCAAAAATACCCCTAGAGTTAAATGAATTTTTAAACCCTTTAAATCAAATCAAGAATTCATAAAGAAATTCGTACTAATTCAAAATCTTACAATTATGTTATGTTTAAATTTTCATTGATTTTGGATCTATGTTGACATCTTCTTAAATTCAATCTTTAGAATTTTACCCCTTTGAGGGTAAAGTTCAAAAGGTCAAATTACGGTCAAAACGAAGTCAAAATTCTTCGAAATTCCAGATTTCTACACTTCTTAATGTTCAAAACACTCAGAGATTGAAAAAAACATATTTTGAATAACAATAAGAAAAAATAAAAATAAATCACAAATTCAATCCTAGCATGCTTCTAGTTTAAGATATATGAAAGAGGGTTTTGGAATACCAACCTTGCTAGCTCTCCTTGTCTCTAGGGTAAGTAATCCTCGGATATACGCTTTGTCTTACCCTTTCAATTAGCAAAGAAAACCCCCAAAAAAAATGTTGCCGCCGATCCGTTCCGCCGTCTTCACTTTCTCTTAGAGGGAAGGATTGGGAGGTGATTGGGAGAGATAATGGAAGAAGAATATAGGGAAAGGGATTGGAGGGAGTGATTGGAAGAGATAATGGAAGAGAAAAGATAATGGAAGATAAATCTCTCCTTTTTCTCCTCTTTTCTTATGGATGGGAAGGAAGATATATATAGGGAGAGAAAGAGAGAGAGAGAGATGTGTTGGTGGAGAGCTCATCATGTTGTCCCTCTTAGTGGAGAATCCATCATCATTCTTCTTAGTGGAGGGCCCATCATGTTTCTTAGTGGAGAATCCATCATCATTCTTCTTAGTGGAGGGCCCATCATGTTTCTTAGTGGAGAATCCATCATCATTCTTCTTAGTGGAGGGCCCATCATGTTTCTTAGTGGAGAATCCATCATCATTCTTCTTAGTGGAGGGCCCATCATGTTTCTTAGTGGAGAATCCATCATCATTCTTCTTAGTGGAGGGCCCATCATGTTTCTTTAGTGGAGAATCAATCATTATTGTTCTTCATAAGAGGCCTCACAAGAGGCCCTACTGAGGCCCCACAATGTGGGCCCCACAACGCGGGCCCCACAACGTGGGCCCCACAATGTGGGCCCTCGGTTGATTCGAATTTTAAACAAATGTTCAATGCGGGCCCACCAAACGGGTCCAAATTCTCCCTCGCTTGGATTCTTATGAATAATCTCTCTCAACCTCTCACGGAAAAATGCGAAACATGGCGGAAATGATCGGATGGGGTTTCTCCCAAGCATAGCGAACTTGGGTCCGGTCAAAATGGGGTGTCTACAGATGCCCCTCTTTGGCAGAGCGTGTGTAACACGCGAATGGCAAAGCTGAACAGACGACACATTTTGACTGACCCGAAACCAAAACAAAGCAAATTTTTGGGTTTTCAGTTTTAAAACGATATTCACAAAGATAAAACTCTACTAACAATAGGGAGATAGTCTCTCACCGACTCTTAACTCGGCAACTAAGACATCTCAAAGAGATAGTCTCTCCCTAATACTCATGACTCGACTAATTAATAAAAAACGAACGAACGATTACAAAAACACAAACATTTTTTCTTTTTCTTTTTTTTATATATCAGGCTAAGCCAAAGTACACATAACAATTGCTCAAAGAGCACAAACCAAACAAACAAACCAATCACTTCAATTACTCAAAGAGCTTTCATTTTTTTTTCTTAGAAACCACGTTGCAATTTGTCTAAGACAAGCACAAACTCAAACACTTAAAGAGTTTTTCCTTTTTAGAAACCTGCAAAAATAGGCCAAAGACCAATGTATTGAAACTCGTCCAAAACAAGTTCAAAACCAAACACTGAAAGAGTTTTTCCTTTTTAGAAACCTGCAAAAATAGGCCAAAGACCAATGTATTGAAACTCGTCCAAAACAAGTTCAAAACCAAACACTCAAAGAGTTTTTCCTTTTTAGAAACCTGCAAAAATAGGCCAAAGACCAATGTATTGAAACTCGTCCAAAACAAGTTCAAAACCAAACACTCAAAGAGTTTTTTTTCTTTTTAGAAACCTACAAAAATAGGCCAAAGACCAATGTATTGAAACTCGTCCAAAACAAGTTCAAAACCAAACACTCAAAGAGTTTTTTTTTTTTTTTTTTTAAATCATGCCGATCAGTCAAAGACTCGACCAATTATTAGGGTAATCGAATATTCAAGCTAAACTCAAACTTCTAATACCCGAGGCGAGACTAAGTCTCAAGCCCAGCGATAGTTATACAGATCATTGCTGAAAATAAATCTGTGTAACTATCCGAGTAACTCTGACTCCTCTCTTTCAAGGTAGCGAATCACTCCGGATCATGCGGTTCTGCTAAACAGTTCCACGTAAATCCAAATTCGTAGGTCCTGCTAAACAGTCCCCTACAAACCTCTTCGCAGATACACATGACTCCTAACACGTTAGGAAGCTGCACATTGCGGGACGATGATTAGGTAAGTCACCACTTGACATTACACTACTAATCATCTGGGTACTAAGTACCAGAGGCGAGACTAAGTCTCAAGCCTAGCGATAGTTATACAGATCATTACTGAAAATAAATCTGTTTAACTATCCGAGTAACTCTGACTCCTCTCTTTCAAGGTAGCGAATCACTCTGGATCACGCGGTTCTGCTAAACAGTTCCACATAAACCCAAATTCGTAGGTCCTGCTAAACAGTCCCCTACAAACCTCTTCGCAGATACACATGACTCCTAACTCGTTAAGAAGCTGCACATTGCGGAACGATGATTAGGTAAGTCACTATTTGACATTACACTACTAATCATCGGGGTACTAAATACCCGGGAGAAGGAAGAAAAGACCAATCCGTGTAACACAGGATCGGAAATACTTTCCTTATTAAAACATTTCAAAAAGACCAAACCGTGTAACACAGGTTCGATAATTTCCATCTCTATTAAAATCTTTCAAAAGGACCAAACCGTGTAACACAGGTTCGGTAATTCCTATCTCTGTTAAAAACTTTCAAAACGACCAAACTGTGTAACACAGGTTCGGTAATTTCAAACTCTGTTAAAATCTTTCAAAAAGACCAAACCGCGTAACGCAAGTTCGGTAATTTCAAACTCTGTTAAAATCTTTCAAAAGGAATGAAGAATTTACCATCTTTGATCGATTTCACTAATGGGCCAGTCATCTCTTACCAAGAATAACTAGGAGCGCATGATCTTTGCTGAAAGCAAAACTCAAATAGATTGATGAGATTTTCAGGTGCTGACTCTCTTTAACAGGTGAGAAGCATTTTGATGAGGTTTGAAGGATGCAGGAGTAGATTTTATACTCCGCTGGGAATTAAAGTTTCTGAAACTGACTCCAAAAGAAACAATTGGATCAAGGAATTCAACTCAAAGAGCATGTTCAAGCTTCTCTGCTTTCTATTTGCTAAGAATAGATATCCCAGTTATCATTGTGTAATATCTTTTATGACGTAAGTCATAAAAGATGCCCCTAGTATGATGTGCTTCCATGACAAAGTCTTAAGAAGGCAAAAGCAAGGTAAGTAGAAAAAATTTGAGTTTGCATGGGTTCTTTCTTTGGTATAGTGGTAAAACCATCTCCACAAAGGCTGAATGTAAGAATTCTTCATTTTGCTCAGTGCTTGAGGCTTTGATGTTTCAGGCAGGTCTGAATAACAAATCTCTTGCCCTTCTTTGATTCTTAAACCAGGATCTACTTTGAATTTTCTTTTCACTTTGGAAGGTATACACCCATTCTCTCCAGTGCCAAACACTTTTGATTCTAAAAGAAAAACAATGATAAACCAGAAACAGACTTCTGATGACTCTTTCAAAGAAGACTTACAATATTCAAGGGACTTGACTAAATTTTGATTCACCCTTAGATAAAATGTGTTATTTTGTTATGGTAAGGTTAGCCACTCTTAGAGCACTCTCAAAAACTATGTCAAGATGACCTAATTTCCTCCATCGGGATCTCCGTCATGGTTGTTACCACCTTCGGATTGCTCGGTTTCAATGCCCCTAGTTTAAAAAGATATTAAAGTAAGTCTTGTTGACACTACTCGGATTCCAGGATCTTACCCTATGTAGAGGTTGCTTCTCCGCCTCCTTGATTTCTCTTTTCGGAAGAAGTCAAAATTAATGTCTTCCAAGTTTTCAGTCTAAAAGACCACTTATCTCAACTTTTGCTTTCCAAGCTTTCAGTCTAAAAGACTACTTATCTCAACTTTTGCTTGTACTCAAACTTGGGAATTCTACGTAACTGATGAACTCCTTCTGCTTCTATTCAACTCAACTGTTCATGGGAAGTCTTTGCCCTTGACTGGATTACCTCTTCAAGTTTTCAATCCAGCAGACCACTACCCTGACTTTTTGCATAAGCTAACTCTTTTGGCTGTTAACTTAGCAAATGTATATCTCTAGGCTGCCCTTTCGGGTTTTCAACCTAGTGGGTCTTCAGACTCTCATTCTTTTCTTTCTGTTTTTCTTTTCATTCGCCTCGAACCTTTGCTTGTTTCACCAGAAGGACTTTCTAGGTGGGCTTGGGTTCGAAAGGGTTGAATACCTAAGGTTCTAAAGATTTGAACCGAATCTGGTCTAGCCAGACTACCTACGTACCCCAAAGATGGAGGATCAGATCCGCGTAGTTCGCTTTGGGATTTTTCAAAGAATGGTTTAGCATTTAGCTTCAAAATTTTCAAAGGGGATTTTATCCCAAGGTTTGACCGAACTTGAATTAATCAAGTTGCCTACGTACCCCTGAAGAGGTGGGGATCAGGTCCGACGTAGTTCGGGTGCATAAATGCCCCGGGTTTATAATGTGTTTGAAAAGAAGTTGTTTTAATTTTGCTTTTGGCCCAAAGGGTTTACAAATGGATTTTAAAACATTAGGATTTTGGCTATAAAAGCTCAAACGATCAAGGATGGCCTCCTGATGTATTTGATGTACAAGCCCTTTTGTTTAAGGTTCAAAGCCTTTGAATTTTTTTTTTTTTTTTTGAGGAGTCTGGTGGTTTTCTGGCAAAACTTCAACCACTGTGCTCCACTCCCGTCTCAAAGATCTTGAATTTATGCTCAAGATTCCACAACTCTGTCTAAAAATCTTCTCTCAATATCTCATCAGCTCCACAGGATGCCTGACGCTTATCTCTTTAAAATTTTATTCCTCAACTGGATGTCTAAAGCAGATGAAGTCTTGCTTTGATCAACGACAGGGCATTCCCCTGGTTTATCCTTA
This sequence comes from Tasmannia lanceolata, assembly GCF_043159265.1. Lineage (NCBI taxonomy): Eukaryota > Viridiplantae > Streptophyta > Magnoliopsida > Canellales > Winteraceae > Tasmannia > Tasmannia lanceolata. The sequence continues at coordinate 18,334,106 of NW_027518688.1, read as the reverse complement.
TAGGATCAAGCAAAACTACCTCAAACCCCTCTAAACAGGTTTATCAATTCTTTGCGCTCCTTAGGAGATAAAGTTTTTCCAATCCATCCATCCCGAGTTTCGGATTTCGATACCACTATCAATGGCTTTGATTTCTTCTTTAAGTGGCTATGCTCGACGCTCTTCCTCTCGTTCGACCATCTTTCAGATCTCGAGGTGAATTTCGTCTGCATTCTCATCCGAGAAGGGGGTCTTTAGTTGTTTAAACATTAGATCTAAGAGTGAATCATAGAGTATCAGAGATACGAAATCAACAATTTTATTGAATTGAAGACTGTAAGTACATTGATGATTTTTGACACACCTCGAAGGGCTCTTCATCAGTCCTGATAGAAAACAGAACATTGACTCTATATAAGAAAGACTGACAGACATGACACTCTCTCTTCTTCTTTTTTCTTTTAACATCTACATAACTGAACCTTTTCAACTTAGAGAGAAGAAAGCTGATGTACACTCAATGAAAGACAAATCTAAAGATACAGGACACTTCTTCAAAGGTAGTGAACTAACACTGAAAGCTTATAGGTGATACACCTTTCCTCATGATAATGATAACTATAAAGTTCAATCCCGGAGTAGAAATCCCAGAAAAAGCAACTCCACCAGGTCTAGGTTAAATGGGGCAACAAAAGGCTTATGTTGACAATGTGGGTAAAACAATAGACTGCCTGGATCAAGTATGATTAGAAATAGTCAGTCTTTAGAAAAAATGGTCTTTCGCTAAACATAGACTCTTGACTTGGAAGCACACACACTAGATCAATAGTCATGGGATAAAGATTCTGAACAAACAGAGAAAAGAGTAATCTTGAAATACACCAAAGGGTATTTTATTCTAAAAATCAAAGAAATATTGTCTATGAAGGTCAAAGCGAAATAGACAGTGATATTATGACCTACATCAACAGGGTTTCAATGAATTCTCAATCCACACCTTGAAGTCTCATTTGAGTATAACTGCTCTTCTTTTTGGGAATGAAAGAGTCAGGAACGATAAACATCCATAATCAAAATAAATTTCGATCTCAGCAATGATCATGCACTCAAAGAATACAGGTAAGATCAAACTTTTCCATTAATGATTTCGATATGATCCAAGGGTAAAAGGATACATGATAGATGAACATGGATCAAATGGAAAATCAATGGTTCAGATAATAGACCATGGCCATAAGAATGACAAAAGTAGGGTCAAAGACCAGATCTAAAATCTGAATGATGGATATCAACAACTGTACGATCAATATGATCAGAAATGATAGACCATGGTCATAAGGACAGCAAAAGAGCCATCGGCCAGGTCTCAAGATAAAACAGGTAGACAAAGACAAGGATCTAATCCCACTGAGTGATGTATATATGAGAATCAAGATAAGGCAGACTGACTCCAAAGGATAGCAATCATGCTTAACATGCTTTTGGATAAAATCCAGCAGCATAACGGCTATACGAGGAGGTCAAGGTCCAGACTAAGTAAACTGACTCTAAAGAGTAGCCGTCATGCTCAAAATGTTCTGGATAAAATCCGGCAGCATAACGACTATACAAGGGATCACCCTAGCTCAATCGAAAGGTATGAATAACGGTTACTAGAGAAGGGTGATCAACAGATGGACTAACCAAAGGTGAGAATATACAACAATGGGTCAAACCCTATAATCAACAGATCAAGGGCTAAACCCGGCCAAGGTAATGACGGTCAAAATCCACTGACTAGATCTAGATCTAAATTCGGAATGGATATAACCGACTGAAAGGAATAAGGAATCTCTGACTAAGAGGAGAACCATAATATACATAATCAGTATATATAAGTAAATACACATACACACAAATCCTAACCAGGGGCACCAGCCCTAATTCTAATCTAGCGGAGTCGAGAAAATCTCGACTCAAGACAGACTAATGAGTGTACTAGGACCGTACTGTAGTCATGTAAAATGAACTACCCTAGTCTACAAATGGGGCAAAGCTCCTAACTCTAGGCTTCACATGTGTAAGCAACACATGTTCGACCCTATATGAATGCAATATACACACGGGTACTCCCTAGTTGGGCTTCACTAGGTCAGTAAGTATATATATATATAAAACAAAGTAGGGCTCCGGACTCAATCTAATGGGTGCTATGCATATGAAACATACTTAATATGTAGCGCTGGCGCATAGCTTGGAAATAGATTCAACAGTACCATCAGGATGTAATAACATCCCAGTCAGGCACGCATTGAATCTATCCCATGGAGCCAATAATGAAAAACAATGAAAAACAATAAAAGAAATAAAAAAATATGACAATGCATGATGTGCAGTGTGTGAATCCTTTGTTTTAATTACGCACCTACCTGGTGCCCCTGGATTCTAACGATAGAGTTCCCATTTAAAATGATTTTAGCTCAAATTTCTCCAAAGTTAATAAAAATGGCATTTTTAAAGAGTTAGGCAATGTTTCAAGAACTCCCCAGCAGAGTCGCCAGCCTGTGGACCCCGATCCTGAGGATTGGACGAGTGCGGCGAGGGACGCGAGGTCCCCACAGCAATCCTCTAAGATCTCCACAATGTGAAGGAGAGCTCTGCCAAGGAACTCTCAAAACGGATGCCACCCTCACAGCATAGCACGAGTGGCGATACAAAACGAATGAGATACATCCTGATCAGGAGCCAGGGCTCGAAACCGAGATGTACCTAAAAAGAACTCAGAGTCGCCATCCATGGATAGGCCATGGAACCCTAAAATCAAATCCTCTGTGCAATGGATAACCAGAAATATATATGGGTTCGTGCCTGGTTACGAATGGGGAAGGTCTGAGAGCACCCCCAATTCGCCCGAGTGCAAGCACTTGGTCTCTTATGCCATTTTCATTAATTCCAAAGAAGTTTGAGTAAAAATCATGTGAAATGGGAACAATCCTCAGGAATCGTCTACCTAAGCATGCATTTCCTGAGAATGGAGAAATAAACACGTAAAATGAAATGAAAAATGTGTCACCTAAGCAAAGCTAGGTTATGAGTGACATGCCTAATGGGTGTCTAAGTTTCTGGTGGACACGCACATGCAAGCTACAACCAAAGGTATAGTATCAGTACAAGAAAGTAAGAAAACATATCAAAACATGAGACACAAATCTATGATATGTATGACGGGACAAGACAAGTCCTAACTCTAATGCAGGACTGGACTCGGACCAGAATGGCCATCCATCCTAGCTGCGCTACGTATCCCGGCCTCGGGAAGAATCGGAGCCCACGTAGTTCGATGCCCTATTCTAAATTATGATGCCTAAGACATCTAGCCCTCTATCCTAGACTCGATCTAAAAGACCGAACCAGTTATTAAAGCTTCTTGTATGATTATTAAAATTCCAGTGAATTGTGGATTTTAGGACACCCTATATGCCCTAACTAATGCAAGTTGATTAGCCTTAGGCTAATGCAGGTGGTTCCTACAATCCTATGTGTAACTAGGCTGTGCAACCTAATGAAAACCACGGGCTGACTATATGCCTAGTCTAGCCATCGGTTCGACTAAATGTCTAACCGATCGACTCGAGGCCTCCTAACTCTAGGGACACTCACACGACAGGACATACCATATCAATACAAATCAAGACAAACTCCTAACTCTAGAACACAACCTAAACAGCTAGGACATACTCCTAACTCTAGAGGAAGATCTTTTTGAAAATGGTTTGAATATTTTTGTAACTTTGAAAGATTTAAAATTTTTATTTTTAAAGGTTTGGCTGGACTTGGGATGTGGATCCCAAGCTGCACTACGTACCTCGTGGAAGAGGATCAAGCCAACGTAGTTCGGAACGAACTCTCTACCTATCAAACACTTACGGCAAATCAACTATGCTCTAATAATACTATTATAAGAGCAAATGAGTCAAAGACTCTCTAATGACAGTAACTGGAGAATAAATGAGTCAAAGACTCTCTAATAAAAGCGACTAAAGGATAAACGAGTCAAAGACTCTCTAATAAGAGCAACTGATAACACTGAAATGAGATAACGAAGTCAAAGACTCTCTAATAATACTGCAAATAAAACAGATGAGTCAAAGACTCTCTAAAAACGGAAACACGAGTCAAAGACTCCAATGACACCAACTAAAAGATAAATGAGTCAAAGACTCTCTAAAGGAAAAGAAACACGAGTCAAAGACTCCACTAACATTAACTAAAGGATTAATGAGTAAAGACTCTCTAAAAGAGATGAAAAACACGAGTCAAAGACTCCACTAACACCAACTAAAGGATATATGAGTCAAAGACTCTCTAAAGGAAAAGAAATACGAGTCAAAGACTCCACTAACACTAACTAAAGGATAAATGAGTCAAAGACTCTCTAAAAGAGATGAAAATACGAGTCAAAGACTCCACTAACACCAACTAAAGGATATATGAGTCAAAGACTCTCTAAAGGAAAAGAAATACGAGTCAAAGACTCCACTAACACCAACTAAAGGATAAATGAGTCAAAGACTCTCTAAAAGAGATGAAAATACGAGTCAAAGACTCCACTAACACCAACTAAAGGATATATGAGTCAAAGACTCTCTAAAGGAAAAGAAACACGAGTCAAAGACTCTACTAACACCAACTAAAGGCTAAATGAGTCAAAGACTCTCTAAAGGAAAAGAAACATGAGTCAAAGACTCTACTAACACCAACTAAAGGATAAATGAGTCAAAGACTCTCTAAAAGAGATGAAAACACGAGTCAAAGACTCTACTAACACCAACTAAAGGATATATGAGTCAAAGACTCTCTAAAGGAAAAGAAACACGAGTCAAAGACTCCACTAACACCAACTAAAGGATAAATGAGTCAAAGACTCTCTAAAAGAGATGAAAACACGAGTCAAATCAGATAATATAAGATTGAAAATCTGTGATCAAGATGAGATGAGATAGCATAAGATTGCTTTCAACGGATGGATCATGAATGACTAATCCTATGAGATCTTTGGAAATGAATGGGATTTACATCCTAACCCCAAAGGAAAAGTTTTTTAATCTTCGCACATTTTATCAGTGTTACCTGAAGGCATCAACCCTAACCATAATCTAGCGGAGTGGAGAAAGGATCTCGACTCATGACTTTGTTTGTGTACCTAGGACCGATCGTAGCCATTGGAAGATGGACTACGGCCTAATCTAGACACAAATGGGTAGGATATCCTAAACTAGGCTCACACACGTGATGCACATGTGTTCGTATACTACATGCATGTGTGGGTTAATCTAGGGGTAAGGCCAAGAGTTCCCTTAGCGCGAATCCATGTTCGATATACTGTACCAGTGTCCGGCGTATCAGTACGTGAACAAGAGATCCGTTTACGTACCATAAAGGTACTAGGCTAAGGGTGGAATGCTTCTCTAGCACAGAGGCACCAGGTGATGAAATCCCAGTCAACCATGCTAGATAACACTCCGGGTTCCTAAAATAGGACGTGTGTGCATGTGAGATGCAGGGGTTTAGATGCAAGTGATGTAAGTGTGTGCAATAAGTTCGCGCAATCTATGATGCCTTCAGGTTTTGTTAGATTAAGTTTGAGTAAATGTGATGAGAAAATAAAACATACAAACTAATCACAGCATCAAGATTTTACAAAGGAAATCAGTGATTCCTAAGGTTTCTATTTTGATAATTTAATGATTGAATATGTGATGGAATATTATGATCTGGAAATTTTTAAAACAATTTGATTTTAATTCAATTTACTCAAGGATTTTAAAAGGTTTCAATTCAGATTGTAGATTTACACATCAACATATAACAAATCTTTTCAGAACAAGATGAAATTTTTACAGTAACTTCTCCTTAATTATATAATATTATAATAAAAATTTCATAGATTTTAAATGTGGTTTGCTATTAGTTTTTCAATGTTGAAAGTTTCTGTCCAGATTGTGAATTAACACAGTAACGTATAGCAAATCAATTCAAAACAATATGAAATTTCTATAGTATGTGTATTACAATAAGAAAGGATTACTGTAAAAGTTTCATAAATTTTAAAAATGATTTACTATTAATTTACGATTTTACAAATATCCATCCAGATTATGAATTAACAAAGAAACACATAGTAAATCAAATCCAAATCAGTTTAAACTTTATGAAAACATGTAATTCCAGTAGTAATTATCAAACAAATATTTTCAGAAGTTTTCATTGCAATTTACTATTTTTATCAGATTTAATACAGCATGCATGATTTTACGTAAAAAATCATAAACAAATATCCAACAGCAACCAAAAATCTTGCAAAATTCACGGGAGATTAGATTAGATTTAATTTGCATCTCATCCAAATTTCACTTTTGAAAACATTATAGAGTTTTTGAAAATTGGTTTTTTCCAAAAATACCCCTAGAGTTAAATGAATTTTTAAACCCTTTAAATCAAATCAAGAATTCATAAAGAAATTCGTACTAATTCAAAATCTTACAATTATGTTATGTTTAAATTTTCATTGATTTTGGATCTATGTTGACATCTTCTTAAATTCAATCTTTAGAATTTTACCCCTTTGAGGGTAAAGTTCAAAAGGTCAAATTACGGTCAAAACGAAGTCAAAATTCTTCGAAATTCCAGATTTCTACACTTCTTAATGTTCAAAACACTCAGAGATTGAAAAAAACATATTTTGAATAACAATAAGAAAAAATAAAAATAAATCACAAATTCAATCCTAGCATGCTTCTAGTTTAAGATATATGAAAGAGGGTTTTGGAATACCAACCTTGCTAGCTCTCCTTGTCTCTAGGGTAAGTAATCCTCGGATATACGCTTTGTCTTACCCTTTCAATTAGCAAAGAAAACCCCCAAAAAAAATGTTGCCGCCGATCCGTTCCGCCGTCTTCACTTTCTCTTAGAGGGAAGGATTGGGAGGTGATTGGGAGAGATAATGGAAGAAGAATATAGGGAAAGGGATTGGAGGGAGTGATTGGAAGAGATAATGGAAGAGAAAAAGATAATGGAAGATAAATCTCTCCTTTTTCTCCTCTTTTCTTATGGATGGGAAGGAAGATATATATAGGGAGAGAAAGAGAGAGAGAGAGATGTGTTGGTGGAGAGCTCATCATGTTGTCCCTCTTAGTGGAGAATCCATCATCATTCTTCTTAGTGGAGGGCCCATCATGTTTCTTAGTGGAGAATCCATCATCATTCTTCTTAGTGGAGGGCCCATCATGTTTCTTAGTGGAGAATCCATCATCATTCTTCTTAGTGGAGGGCCCATCATGTTTCTTAGTGGAGAATCCATCATCATTCTTCTTAGTGGAGGGCCCATCATGTTTCTTAGTGGAGAATCCATCATCATTCTTCTTAGTGGAGGGCCCATCATGTTTCTTTAGTGGAGAATCCATCATTATTGTTCTTCATAAGAGGCCTCACAAGAGGCCCTACTGAGGCCCCACAATGTGGGCCCCACAACGCGGGCCCCACAACGTGGGCCCCACAATGTGGGCCCTCGGTTGATTCGAATTTTAAACAAATGTTCAATGCGGGCCCACCAAACGGGTCCAAATTCTCCCTCGCTTGGATTCTTATGAATAATCTCTCTCAACCTCTCACGGAAAAATGCGAAACATGGCGGAAATGATCGGATGGGGTTTCTCCCAAGCATAGCGAACTTGGGTCCGGTCAAAATGGGGTGTCTACAAGCACAAATAAGAGAATTCATGGCTTTGGCATTATAATTCGAAGCTTGTTGTTCGGCTTCGGTCCAATCATTTAAATTTCTTGTGGGTAAGATGTATTCATTATTAATTGCTCTCCACATTTGATAGTCTTGGGTTAAAAAGATTTTCATTTTGGTTTTCCAAAAACCATAGTTTGTTCCATCAAAATAGGGTGGCCTAGTGTTTGAGTAACCTTCATGGTGTTGAGGGTAGTTTGCCATTTTAGAATCTTTACTCTAGACCGGTTAGGGTTTTCTAAAAATTAGAGACGAGGCTTTGATACCAATTGAAATAAACAAGAGGGGGGTGAATTGAATTTATCTCAATATTAGGCCTTTTGAATATTTCCTATGAATCCTAATTGGAATTTTTCTTCACTTAATTAAATATTTGGTTAGTGCAAATATAATTGAAAAAACAAAAACAAATGCCAAACCAAACAATAATGGAAATGCAAGAGTGAGAAATGACACACCGATATATAGTGGTTCGGCCAACGGCCTACTCCACTCTACTCAAGGTCGCACTTGAGGGATTCCACTATTGGAGACCTCCACGATGCCCGGCTCCGAGGCGGTTACAATTCCAAGGGATATTAAACAAGGATGCCCTTACACCTTTACAAAAACTCTCCTTCTCCGCCGAGTTCTAAGCGGTTGCTCTCTAGGAAATTAAAAACGGAATGCCCTAGCCACCTATACAAGATATGAAAGATTGATAGCTTGGCTTCTTCTTGAAAGCTTGATGCCCTTTGTAGTTCCTTGATTGCTCTTCAACAAGGATTTGCAAGTGATAGCTCTAAAATATCCAAACTCAATAGGTTCACAAGTGAAAGGCAAGTTTGGGAAAAACCAAAAATCTTAAGCTTAAAAGGGTTGCAAGTTTGCTTGAGTGCTTAAGAGGGTTTTTCAAAAATCAAGAGAGAGGAAATAATCCTCTAGATGTTGTATAAATAGTCTCTCCTCAAAATATGACCGTTTGGGGGTGTAGATAACAAAAATCAACTTTTAAATCAAAACCCAACGGCTCTTTTTTGAGCTGTCGCAAGGTTCTCGGAGTTCCGAGAATTCTCGGAGTTCCGAGAAATATTCTCGGAGTTCCGAGACAACGGCCAGAAGAAATAAAATTTCTACTGGACAATTTCTCGGAGTTCCGAGAAAATGTCCAGACGCTACTGGACCTTTTCTCGGAGTTCCGAGCTCCAGTCTCGGAGCTCCGAGAAAAATCTCGAAGTTCCGAGAAGCCTAAAAAATCTGATATTTTGATGTGTGATTTTTGGCTTTTGGAACTTGACTCCTATGATAATTTTGGAATGTTTATGAGGGTCCCAACATGTTGGTCCACCACATAAGCATTCACTAAACCGTTGAAGTTCTTTAAGTGTTATTTGAAAAACAATTTTGAAAACACTTTGAAAATACTTTGCCTTGACTTGAAACTCTAAAGAGAAAGGATGTACAATGATACCTATGCAATCTTCGATCCCTTTTTAGCTTTGGTCTTCAAATGATCTTCCATCTTTGGATGCTTGCTTGATTGATGATGTGAGCTACACTTAGCTCCTTTGGCTCTTGTTTGGTACATCTTCAAGCATGACCAAGTTGAGTGTTGGTTTCTTCAACGATCAATCCTATCTTAAACACAACACTTCAAAGCAAATTGATTAGTATTCAAAAAACACAATCAATTATGTTTAGAATCATCAAAACAAGATTGGAGAGTAGACCCTTGGGCTTACAGTGCTGGCCTTGGCCCTGATTGAGCAGGGCCGGGCCGGCGCTTATTGACCCTAGTGCAAATACCTGTTAAGAGTGCCAAAAATAAAGCAACCACTTATCATATGAATCAAAAGATCAATAAACAGAGAAAGGGAACAAAATAAGACATTATGAATTCAACAACATGCGGGGAACATAGACAATTAATAATAATAATCTAAAGAAGCATCAATCCAAGATAATATAAAACATTAGCAAAAGAAACATGCACAGATGGTTCAATTCTATAATAGAAAACTCAGGGTCGGGCCAGGTCAGGGTACCCGAGGCATTAACCTAAAACCCGCCCGACCTGAGCCAGGGTAAAGAAAAAATGAACCCTGTTAGAAAATCCAGCCCTGACCCTGCTCGGGCTCAGGACGGGTCAGGGGTGACAGGGCCAAACTTGCACCCCTAGTTGCAGGTGAGAGCAGCCACCTCGTGAATGAAGACAGGGAAAAGAAAAACCCTACTCTGTTTTATTTTTCCTATATTTTTAGCCCCTTTGCACCCTTTTTGCCTCTCTCACCACTTGGCAAACTAAGATGGCTAAAAACCAATCTCATGATTGCCAAACATGGCGTTAGGTCTGTTTGGACATAGCGAAAAATATTTTTTGGAAAAAATTCCTTGATAAATAAAAATTTTCTCATGGGAAGAAAACTTTTACTGTCTAAGTAAGCGGGAAAGACATTTCCTATAAAATAAGGAAAATTTTGTTTTTTGGAAAAATATTATAATAATGAAGAGCTTGAGACTAAGAATATATGATATTTCGCCCAAATCTTAAGACTAAGTATATTTGATATTTCTCCCAAGTCTCTTGTAACAAAGGTATTTGAGATCTTGACTACTAATAACATGCTTGTATCATTCTCAAATGAGTAATATGTCTTCTATATATAAGACTAGCTAGCAATGCCATCACACCAATGATAGCTTTTTTTTAGATACATCCTTCATCCACACTATTGCTGCAAAAAAAAACGGATGTTTCAACTACAAGGAGCTTGTTTTAAGCCCTAGATTAATCTTATTAGTTTACACACTTTAGCACTATTGATAGAGCAAACCCCTAAAACTAGACCATATAAATATCTATACGAATGTTTCCATTTAAGAAGGTAGTTTTGACTTCTATCTGATGGGGATGAAAATAACCACCCAATCAGAGAGCTCCATGTGTAAAAGAGCCCTCAGATGCCAAAAGGGCCTAAAGCTAATTTACCACACTCAACAAAAGACCCCTATAAGAAGCGGTATTTACGGCTCAATGCCACCCGCTCAAGGGCAGTATGGTAATCATATCATAAGGGAAATTACGAATTAGCCCTAGCACACCCAACCACTATAAATAGGGGTAAAACCCAAAAGGTAAAGGACACAATTCCCAAAAAACTTACTATTGCATTTGGGTTTTCCTTATCCGTTGTGGTCACTGACTTAAGTATGGAAGGGCCTTCACGGAGTATCCCCTCCGCGTTGGTCTTTTAACCGTTCTCTCTCGTGTGTGTGTGTGTGTAGGAAGAAGAAGCGAGGACAAATCAAGATCGTCCATCCACTCTTCACCTCCAGCTCAGCCATAACCAAATTTTGACCGCAACAGATTGGCGCCGACCGTGGGGCCTGAACATAAAAGTCTCTAAGGGGCCAGAAATGGTAGGAGCTTGGAGAGGTGCACATTCCAGCTTTGCTCGGGGGACACGGTCCAATCCAGGGTGCAGGAACACCAGGCAACGTATAACATCTCATATCGTCATACCTCCAGAAGAGGACCGATCTGAACAGCTACCAGTATAGTCTCCACCACCGACCACCCCAATGACAGAGCAATTCAATACTTTGGTCCAACAAATGACGACCTTAGCAGATCAATACAGAAGCCTAGCCGAGAACTTCGCCGCTCAACCAAGGCCGGAAAACATACTTCAGCAATCGCATAGGATTTCTAACACGTGGGCAGAGGGACCCAAGCGAAGAAACCGCCGTTCCCCTACGCTAGAGCGCCGACATGGAAGATCAGCGCGCTCTATAACCTCTGCGCATGCAAGAAGAAGTGAAAGGCAGCAGTTGAGGTCCGCAGAGCACCACCCTCGTGGAGAAGCACATTCCCGAGGACAAGATCATCAGAATCATCATCCTCGGAGAAGCCCAAACAGTCAATCAGGGTCAACCTCAAACAAGCTCCGCGTAAATCCTCTAAGAAAAAATGAGAAAGATCACGACCGAACCAACAGTGTGGATCGGAAGCTGGAAGAGTTTGATCATCGTCTAAAGGACCTCGTTAAAGAGTCCTCCTCCGGATACATGAGGCCCTTCAGTAACAAACTACCGTTCACCGAGGAAGTTTTACACGTCGTGACACCTCCGGGGTTCAAAATGCCACAACTACCACAAAACGATGGCACAACAGACCCAGTGGACCACCTTGAAACCTTCAAAACAATGATGTTGATACACGGCATGTAATAACCGGTAAATATATATATATATATATATATATATATATATATACATAATAAATAAAAATGGCCTCATAGGTGGGTAATCATAGGCCATTACTCATTTTTTTCCGAGTTAATCGGGCATGAGGACATCTGGCATAATGGGGCTTACGCGATTCGAACCCGACGCTGAACGTGGATTGAGCGGCTTCCTACCACTAAGCCCCCGCCACAGATGTCAACTAGAAATGAGTAGATATACTTACATATATTGAATATTACCAATAGTCACTATTCAAAATTACTATGCAATGACACTATTTACATCACTATTCATATTTACTATTCACAGTAGGACCCACCAAGTACTATTCACCAGCGGGCACCACCACAAGCGGTCCTACCACCAATGGGACCCACCACAAGTGGGAACCACTACTAGAAGGACACACCGCAATCACTTTCATTAACTCACTGACTAAGCAGGTGAACTCCACAACCACTATCATTAATGAGTAGTTGCGCTTTACTGACGAAAATAATAATTAAATAATATTAATCATTCGGTTACTATTCAAGCAGCCTTTACTATTCATTTATTTATACATTTACTATTTATATATTTTCGTAAATGCATTTAAGACAGTAGTTGAAAAAGTTGATTAAAGTTATGAAAGTTGTTGTTCCTTATTTAGTGTCACTATCCATTCACTATTCAGTCACTATAAATTAATTAGAAAATTGCAAAAGTAATTTGGAATAGTGTAAAAACCTTAATTCAATATAAAAGATTACTTAGGGTTAGAATCCACCATGAGTTCGGATTAAATTGATTAATTAAAACAACTCTTGAACTGGGTTGAAAATTCGATTAACAAGTCAATAAGGAATAAGATCAAAGGGATGTCATTCCTTATAAGTAATTAATCAAATCCACTCTCTAATTTACATTGATTATATAGAACTTTATATTTGTTAATCAACAATCATTCATACGAAATGGGAAAGCCAATGGCATGAATGATTGGAATTTTCCAAACACAAAATCCTACACAATTTTTCAAATGAGTAGATTGATTTAATTATATATATTTCTCCTTCCCCATGGCTTCAACTAAACCCTAAGTAATTAGGATTTAGTTATTCATGAAGAAGTGAAGAAAAATAAAAATAAAAGAGATAGACGTGAGAAGAATTGCCATATAGAACTTGAAATGAAATGAAATAAAAGCAAATTACTTCTTCACTAACTTGAATTGAAACAAAATTACATAAAATTGAACTTAAATAAAATAACAAAAATTAAATAGAACTTAGTCTTTTTCTCCTCCAACTTTGGCCAAATCCTCATCTTCAAGCTTTAGTGTCACCTTGGATTGAACGGTGGATGATTGATCCTTGGTTGAGAGTAGAAGAGCATGAAAAAGAACAAGAGAGAACAAGAAAACCTAAGAGAGACAGAGAGCTTGAGAGTGGTAGAGAGAAAGAGAGTGTGTAGAGAGGGAGAGAGAAAGAAAAGAGAGAAAAGAATGTCTTCTTTTCTCCAATATGTAGCTTTCTTCCCCTTCTATTTTCATCTCCAACGAAAGACACAATCTTGGCATCTTTTTGTATTTTTGGAAATCACCACCTGTAGTTGGCAATTTTGTAACTCTGAGTATTTGTTGATAATGGAAAACTTCTTCCTTTCTTTCTTCACAATTTCCAGCAACTTGGTACTCCTTTTGGTAATTTTGAGCAACTTTTGTTGACTTTTCTTCCTCCTCTTACGTAAGAATGAGTTTTGGCAACTTTATTTCTTCCTTTGTGGGTCCCACCTATATTATAATGGAATCAAGTAAATTAGTAACCACATGTGTATAAAACAAGTATGCATATAATGACAAAATAAAATAAAATGAGAGAATAGCAAGTGGGTCCCACACGTATTGTTTCTAAATATCAACTCTTTCTAAAATCAGTACGTGGGTGCAAAATGTTGGCAAGATGCCACTTCTCATAGTCAGTGCAAAACTTTCCAAAACCCCTTGTCGGTCCCACATAATTGCATGTATATGCATCATTGACGTTTTTAGGAAGATTGTAAAAATAGTAGTCTTGCTTTCTTTTTAATCGTTGGATGGCAACAATTACAATTGCTCAAAAATATATTCATACGGTAGTTCCAGCTATGTTGGGGAATTTAAGAAGTAGTTGTTTCTACCTTTGGTAAGGACACTTCTTGATAGGAATAGTAATGGGAATTGGGAAAGGAAAGGTTCACTACATTGTATTGTATTTGAGAAGGCAACTACTAATTTTAAAGTAACCTTCTATGAGCTCCCTTGTTTTGACCGACACCATCTACTTATGCACATTGGCGGGCCCACTTTTGTTTGCCACGTCTCCAAGTTATGCAATTCCTCTACCAAAGTCAAAGTAGAATGGTCTAAACCACTCATTTGCAGGGCCATGCCTAAACTCACTGTAATAAATGAGGTGGAGAAAGGTGAGAGAGAGGATGGGTTACATGTGTCCTCATGACCTCATGGCTTCAAGATTTAAAATAGAGAGCCCAAACAAATTATTATGGGTGGCTCCCCTCAATGATGACTGATGGATTTTCCACCCTTCTCTATAGAGAACCCTCAAATGGGTCCCACTTGTTGAACATATGTTGATCAGCACAGGAATAAGCTCCATCCGAAAATCACCTCCTTGGAACAATCCAGACCATCCATTTGTTAACTCACTATGTAAATTTAGTGCACCCATAACCCATTCCAATAATATAATCTGGTCCATCCAAATTGTGGATCTTGAGATGACTTAGTCGAGGCCCCGATCATTTCCATTGGCTGATTTGAACCAACCAATTGATGGGCGAAATTGTGGATTGGTCATAGTCCCTAAATCATTTTTATGGGCTGATCTTAACCATCCATTAGATTGGGCCACAATATAAATGAGCCACGCCAAATTATTTCTATATGGTGATCTGAACCATTCAGATGGTGGGCTGCAATCTAAATTGGATTGTCCTTCTAATCTATTCCCCATAAATTGATCCGAGCGGTACAAATGATGATCCACAGTTGTATTTGACTCATAGTTGTTCTCACACTTCAATTTTCCTTTAAAATGTCATCTTTTTAGCTCCATTTTCTATGAAAATCCATAAATAACCCAGAAACACCAAAAAAATGAGAAAATACCTTAGTAGCACTACTTTAATTGACAAAATATCCATGTTTCTATCACTGCCATTCATGCATAAATGTGTTCATCAAATTCCCCCATACTTGAGCTTTGCTTGTCCTCAAGCAAACAAAAAGAAAAACTAAAACAAACACAAAAACTTAAATAAAAATAAAATTCTAACTCACTTTCATAGGAATCACGATTGCACTTAGCATGTGCAACAAGCCTTTAAACCCGTAGGTTACCCTGTGGACGAGTTTTGTCTCGTGAGTGTTTGCAGTGAATATACACACAAAATTCTAAAAACAAACTTTTCTTTTCAAATCCCACTATAGAGTAAAGCCAAAAATTTCTTATCCTGTTGCTTTGATAAATTGCTCAAAATAGAAGAACAAGAATACCCCCATACTTAAACTTTGCATCCTATTCCAATTAAAAAAATTAGAAAAATATTTTAATCAAGGAATTCTTTTTAAAAATTTTTCTACTCTTCTCCCTTAAATTTGCTTCTAATGTAATCGTATCATAAAAGAAATTTGATTCGGAAACTTCGTAGAAAACTTACAAATTTATATGGTCCACCATACTTTTCACTTTTTCCATAGTTTCTAAGAATAGAACTCACTTTTTGTAATCCTCTACTGCTTTTGGTGTGAATGACATGCAGGGCATGCATCAGACACCCAGGCTACTAAGCAGTGTCCGACTAATCTTTGATTTGCATATATCATCATAGACATTGATGCATATGAGTTCAAGTTTTACCTTTGATTATGTGCAATGCTTTGATTTATTAAGCTTTCTAATTGACCCATGTATGAAGTTTTCAGTCAGTTGCTCTCAAGCCAGTTGGCTTTAAGGAACTAGGCATAAAAATCCTTCAGACTTAATAGCTCAAGTCAAAAAGGCTACAAATCAAAACTATAGTCAAGAAGCAAACTTTCTAAAAATATTTCATTCATTTTTTTTTTCAACCTTTCTTTCCTTTTTCACCATACCATATAAAAAACAAGTTTCTATTTCTATTTCTTACTTAAATTCTTTTAAAAGAAAGATTAAAAAAGAAAACAAAACTAAGAAAGGAAAGTATTCTTTCTAATTTTTTAGATTCCAAAATTAAAATATTAACTAATTTTCTTTTTTAAAATAGGAAAACAACTTTCTTTTTAAGAATACCAAATTCTTTCTAATTTGAGAAAAATTACCAAAAATAAAAGGAAAAGAAAATTTCTAACTTAACTATAGAAATGACTAGAAAAGAAAGTTTCTAAAAGCTACCCTCCCATACTTGAATTATGCATTGTCCTCAATACATGCAAAAATAGAAACAAAAATATGAGGACTAAAAATAGAAAGGAGGGTACGTACCATATTTGTTTAGGCATGATTCGAATAGGAAGGTTCATGGAGATCCATGACCTCTTCCATATCTGTCTTTGACAACTCAATAAACTGCTTTAATCTTTGACCATTAACTTTAAAAATCTCACCATTGCTGGGATTTAGAACATCGACCGCACCATGGGAGAAAACTTTGTTAACCACATATGGTCCATCCCAACAGGATCTTAACTTACCTGTAAAGATATGCAATCTTGAATTATAGATAAGTACTTTTTCACCCTCTTGAAACGATTTTCTCAAAATATGTTTGTCATGAAAAGCTTTTGTCTTCTCTTTGTAGATTTTTGCATTCTCATAGGCATCATTGCGCAACTCCTCCAATTCGGAAAGTTGTAATCTCCTTTGAACATCTGCAGAAGACAAATCAAAATTTAGTTTCTTTATGGCCCAAAAAGCTTTATGTTCCAATTCAACCGGGAGATGACAAGCTTTTCCATACACAAGACGGGAAGGAGACTGACCAAGATCAGTCTTGAATGCCGTCCTATGAGCTCACAAGGCATCCACTAATTTAATGGACCAATCTTTACGGTTTAGATTTACTATCTTCTCCAAAATTTGCTTAATTTGCCTATTTGAAACCTCCACTTGGCCACTCGTTTGAGGATGATAAGGGGTGGCCAACATATGAGTAATACTATATTTCTTCATAAGAGCTTCAAACGGTCTATTACAAAAGTGTTTACCCCTATCACTAATGATGGCACGAGGTGTACCGAAGCGCGAAAAAATATTTTCTTGAAGAAACTTGACCACCACCTTGTGGTCATTGGATTTGCAAGCAATGGCTTTAATCCATTTTGACACGTAATCTACACCTAACAAAATATACAAGTTTCCAAAAGAGTTGGGAAACGGACCCATAAAATCAATACCCCACACATCGAAGATTTCTACCACTAAGATCGGGTTGAGGGGCATCATATTTCGCTTTGTAACTCTTCCTAACGACTGACATCATATTTTGCTTTGTAACTCTTCCTAACGACTGACAATATCTATATGCCTTACAAAAATCAAAAGCATCCCTAAAAATACTTGGCCAATAGAAACCACATTGTAAAACTTTGTGCGCGGTTTTCTTTGCACTAAAGTGGCCACCACAGGCTTGATCATGGCAAAAAGATAGAATCGATTGGTGCTCATGATCGGGCACACATCGTCGGACAATCTGATCCGAACAAGTTTTGAACAAATAGAGATCATCCCAAAAGAAATACTTTACCTGTGAGTGAAACCGGTATTTGTCTTGGTTGGACTAATGATCTGGTGTAGCACCTGTAACCAAGTAATTCACAATATCTGCATACCATGGCTCACTAAAAATAGCAAACAATTGCTCATCAGGGAAGTTTTCATTAATTGGACCTTCGTCATTCTTTGCATTAGGAAGTCTAGATAAGTGATCGGCAACCAAGTTTTCCGTACCTTTTTTATCTCTAATCTCCAAATCAAACTCTTGAGGAAGTAAAACCCACCGAATGAAGCGAGCTTTAGCATCATTCTTTCCAACAAGATACTTTATTGCCGAATGGTCGGTATAAATTATCACATGCGATCCAATCAAGTAGGACCAAAACTTCTCTAATGCAAACACAACCGCTAGAAATTCTTTCTCGGTAGTGGTGTAGTTGAGTTGTGCATCATTGAGAGTTCTACTTGCATAATAAATTACATGCGATAATTTATTGAATCTTTGACCCAACACGGCTCCTATTGCAAAGTCGGAAGCATCACACATAATTTCAAACGGTTCGGTCCAATTAGGTGCTTGAATGATGGGAGTCGTAGTTAGCTCCTTTTTCAAACACTTAAAAGAATCGAAGCATTCTTTGCAAAAGCCAAAATTTTGATCTTTTGCTAATAAGTTGGTTAGAGGCCTAGCAATTTTAGAAAAATCTTTTATAAAACGCCGGTAAAAGCCCGCATGGCCCAAAAATGATCGAATATCCTTCACACTTTTGGGCGGTGGAAGATGGACAATGAGATCCACCTTGGCTTTATCAACCTTAATTGCCTATTTAGAAATCACATGTCCTAGAACGATGCCATCTTTTACCATAAAATGACACTTTTTCCCAATTGAGGACAAGGTTCTTTTCTCTACTCCTTTCTAAGGCCAATTTTAAGTGATGTAAATATTCGGCATAGGTGGAGCCATGAATAGAAAAATTATCCATAAAAACCTCTAAGAAGGTCTCCACCATGTCAGAAAAGATACTCATCATGCATCTTTGGAAAATTGACGGTGCATTGCATAACCCAAAAGGCATGCGTCTATAAGCAAACGTTCCAAAGGGGCATGTGAATGTCGTTTTCTCTTGATCTTCAGGAGTTATGGGAATTTGGATGTAACCAGAATATCAATCAAGAAAGCAATAATACTCATGACCCGCTAACCTTTCTAACATTTGATCAATAAAAGGTAAAGGAAAGTGATCCTTCCAAGTAGCGGCATTAAGCTTTCGGTAGTCAATACAAACCCGCCACCCCATTTGAATGCGAGTTGTAATAAGCTCATTGGTGGCAGATTGTATAACCGTGACTCCCGACTTCTTAGGCACTACTTGGACGGGACTCACCCATTGGCTATCCGAGATGGGATAAATGATCCCATTATCTAACCATTTTAAAATCTCTTTTTGGATGGCTTCCTTCATCACAGGATTAGCCCTTCTTTGATGTTCCCTTGAAGGTTTGGCACCCTCAACGAGATGGATGTGATGTTGCACAATCGAAGGACTAATTCCTTTGATGTCGGCCATTATCCAACATATGGCTTCCTTGTTATCTTTTAGCAATTTAATGAGTTCCTCCTCTTGAGGGGAGGTTAGGTACGCAACAATTATTACAGGCAAAGTACAATTATCACCCAAAAATGCATAACGTAAATGAGAAGGCAAGGGCTTCAACTCCAACTGTGGCACTTCTTCGATTGATGTCTTTGGAAGAGATGTTGCGAGTGGTCCAACAGGCTCCACGTTTTGGATGGCAAAAGCTTTGGAAAAGAAATCATCTCCATCATTTCCTAGTTCGTCCAAGCATTCTTGGAATCCTGCATTAAAATCAATTTCAAAATTAGAAACAATATCGTCAGGAAAGGAATGCAACATATTGATTTCTTCATGCAAATTTGGTTGCTTACCCAATCTAAAGACATTAAAATCAACCGATGTGTTTCCAAAAGACAATTTCATTAATCCATTTCTACAATTAATTAGAGCGTTGCTAGTGGCAAGGAACGGCCTACCAAGGATGATAGGAATTTGATCCTTGATATTAGCAACAGGCTCGGTATCTAACACAACAAAATCTACGGGAAATAAAAAATCACCTATTTTAACTAACACATCCTCAACCATCCCTTTGGGTGTTTTAATTGATCTATCCTCCAATTGAAGAGTGATGGTGATTGGTTTGAGGTCTCTTAATCCTAGTTGCTTAAATACAGAAAAAGGCAAGAGATTTACACTTGCACCCAAATCCAAAAGAGCATGTTCAATATTTGTGTTACCAATAGTATAAGAAATAGTAGGACATCCTGGATCCTTATACTTAGCCACCATTTGTTGAGACAAGATGGAACTTATATTTGCGGCCAAGAAAGCTTTCTTGGGCACATTAGTTGTGCGCTTTTGTGTGCACAAATCTTTCAACACTTTGGCATAAGTAGAAACCTGAGAAATCGCATCTAATAAAGGAATGTTAATTTGCACTTGTTTAAACACATTTAAAATTTTATCCATGTCATCCACCTTCTTATTATTAGCAAGTCTCCTTGAAAAAAGATCTTTAGGCACATACTCATTTTCAGGTGGAGAAACAGCCTGCTCTTCACTTACCTGTTTGGGTTCCGCAATCGAGCCTGTTGGAGGGGAGTCTTTTCTTACCTCTTTGGATGTATCTTGTATATCTATAGAAGGTTCAGATCTGACCTCCTCCTTGTGGTAATCTCTACCACTCCTTAAAGCATATAAGGCATTACATTCGTTGGAGGGCTCTTGCGGCGGCAAAATTGGTTGAATGGCATTCAACTGATTTGGCGGTACCTGTTGATTCACATTCATATTCACGTTCCTTGGATTAGGAACGGGTTGACTTGGCATCTTCCCCTTTTCCCTCTCATGCAACGCCATGGCAAGTTGGGAGATTTGCTTCTCCATGTTGTGTTGGCTTGTCATGAAAGTGCTAATGAGAAGTTTTATGCTTTTTTCTAAGGAAGATATGCGTGCCAACTCTCCTTGTTTTTGAAAATCCGGCGGTTGCTGATTTGAAACATTATTAATCATGGGGTTTTGAAAAGTAGGAGGGGAAGGGGATGGCCGAACAAAAGTGAGAGGGAAGGTGGGCCTAGGTTGGCCGAATTGGCCTTGGCCTTGGAAATTAGATGGCCCACTTTGACTCTATAAAAAGTTGGGATGATTTCTCCATCCCGGATTATAAGTGCTAGAATAAGGATTATTAGCATAAAGAGCACTCACATTCTCATTAGAATTACCAAATTTAGCAAGAGTTGGACACTCTTCCATGACATGGTCCGTGGCTTGACACCAATTACACATGGAAGCACTATGTGCAATTTGATTGACTTATGAAGGTCCTTTAACAACTATTGCTTCTAGCCTTTTGATTAAGCTATCAAGATGGGCATCTTTTGCCACGGCACCCTCTATTAGAAATCCCTTACTTGAAGTGGCTCTCTCACCGTCTTGAGTGGATTCCCACTCTCTTGTTTTTTCCGCCAAATCAAGGAAGAAGTTCCATGCCGCGGCCTCATCCGTGAAAGATGTAAAACCGTTAGGACACATGGATTCAAAAAGTTGCTTTGTTTGGTAATCTATGACCTCATAAATAATTTGGCATAAGTGCCACAAATCAATTCCATGGTGAGGACACTCTTGGAGTAGGTCTTTGAACCTCTCCATAAACTTAGAAAATGACTCTAATGGCTTTTGTTTGAATTGTAAAATATCGTTCCTAAGCTTATTAGTTTTATGTAATGGAAAAAAACTTTTTTAGGAAAGCGACGGCGAACTCCTCCCAAGTGGTGATGGAGTTCGTTGGTAAGCCATAGAGCCACTTTTTGGCTCCATCCTTGAGTGAAAACGTAATAAACCGCAACTTTACCACATCATCGGTAAGTTGTTGCAACTTAATCAAAGCACATACATCTTCAAACTCACACAAAAATAAATAAGCATCCTCCGAAGGGAGGCCATGAAAATGAGGAAGCAAAGAGATAAATTGCGATTTTAGCTCAAAATTATTGCCCTGTACAATCGGCAATCTAATGCAAGATGGTTACGCAATTCGGGCAGGATAGAAGCAATCGCGCAAACTCTTGGGCGGCTCTTGTTCTTTCGCCATGACTACTTGATTTGGATTTGGTGCGATGTCTTCCGCCGTCTCTAACCGGTTTGCTCTTTCTAGTTGATTGGCAGAGTTCCGCACCCAACCTGCACTCATAAACACAAGAAAACCAAGTAAGAGAGATGGATAGGCAAGAAACCAAAATTATAACTAAACTAAAAATAACTACTAATCTAACACTTCGAATAATTAAGATTCTAATGCAACTCTCTTCCCCGGCAACGGCGCCAAAAACTTGATTGAGAAATTAAATAACCGCAAGTGCACGGATCGTGTAAATACGGGTCGAACTCAGGGAAGAGAAATCTAGTAGTCAATCCTATTCTTGTACCGATTAGAATACCAGCTATGATATAATGTTGCCTGGAATGGACTCAGGATTTCCGTGGACTTGACCTCGGAGCCAACACTATATATAATCGTATATTCTAATCAATCTAAGAATCAAATTTAACTAAGATCTTTTTTATTTAAAATCCTAATTTAGGCAAAGTGTACCAAGGTTCTAATGATCTCTTTTAACTACTTATCTAATTTAATTAGATAACCAAAATTCTAAGGGCCTAAGTTAATTGGAAAATTGCAAAAGTAATTTGGAATAGTGTAAAAACCTTAATTCAATATAAAAGATTACTTAGGGTTAGAATCCACCATGGGTTCGGATTAGATTGATTAATTAAAACAACTCTTGAACTGGGTTGAAAATTCGATTAACTAGTCAATAAGGAATAAGATCAAAGGGATGTCATTCCTTATAAAGTAATTAATCAAATCCACTCTCCAATTTACATTGATTATATAGAACTTTATATTTGTTAATCAACAATCATTCATACGAAAGGGGAAAGCCAATGGCATGAATGATTGGGATTTTCCAAACACAAAATCCTACACAATTTTTCAATTGAGTAAATTGATTTAATTATAAATATTTCTCCTTCCCCATGGCTTCAACTAAACCCTAAGTAATTAGGATTTAGTTATTCATGAAGAAGTGAAGAAAAATAAAAATAAAAGAGATAGAGGGAGAAGAATTGCCATATAGAACTTGAAAAGAAATGAAACAAAAGCAAATTACTTCTTCACTAACTTGAATTGAAATAAAATTACATCAAATTGAACTTAAAATAAATAACAAAAATTAAATAGAACTTAGTCTTTTTCTCCTCCAACTTTGGCCAAATCCTCCTCTTCAAGCTTTAGTGTCACCTTGGATTGAACGGTGGATGATTGATCCTTGGTTGAGAGTAGAAGAGCATGAAAAAGAGCAAGAGAGACAAGAAAACCTAAGAGAGAGAGAGAGCTTGAGAGTGGTAGAGAGAAAGAGAGTGCGTAGAGAGAGGAGAGAGAAAGAAAAGAGAGAAAAGAATGTCTTCTTTTCTCCAATATGTAGCTTTCTTCCCCTTCTATTTTCATCTCCAACGAAAGACACAATCGTGGCATCTTTTTGTATTTTTGGAAATCACCACCTGTAGTTGGCAATTTTGTAACTCTGAGTATTTGTTGATAATGAAAAACTTCCTCCTTTCTTTCTTCACAATTTCAGCAACTTGGTACTCCCTTCAGGTAATTTTGAGCAACTTCTGTTGACTTTTCTTCCTCCTCTTACGTAAGAATGAGTGTTGGCAACTTTCTTTCTTCCTTTGTGGGTCCCACCTATATTATAATGGAATCAAGTAAATTAGTAACCACATGTGTATAAAACAAGTATGCATATAATGACAAAAAAATTGAGAGAAGAGCAAGTGGGTCCCACACGTATTGTTTCTATATATCAACTCTTTCTAAAATCAGAACCTGGGTGCAAAATGTTGGCAAGATGCCACTTCTCATAGTCGGTGCAAGACTTTTCAAAACCCCTTGTCGGTCCCACATAATTGCATGTATATGCATCATAGACGTTTTTAGGAAGATTGTAAAAACAGTAGTCTTGCTTTCTTTTTAATCGTTGGATGGCGACAATTACAATTGCTCAAAAATATATTCATACGGTAGCTGCTGCCATGTTGGGGAATTTAAGAAGTAGTTGTTTCTACCTTTGGTAAGGACACTTCTTGATAGGAATAGTAATGGGAATTGGGAAAGGAAAGGTTCACTACATTGTATTGTATTTGAGAAGGCAACTACTAATTTTAAAGGAAAGGTTCACTACATTGTATTGCCCGTGACTTTCGGGGCGTACCCCTTGCAGAAAACCATCCTGACCACCTTCCTGATCGTAGACATACCGTTCACCTACAGCGCCATCATCGGGCGCCCTGCTCTCAGAGACTTGGGAGCCGTAGTCTCCACCCCCCACCTCAAGATGAAATTCCCCACTCCGGACGGAGTAGGAGAGGTCAAGGGGCAGCAAATGATAGCACGCCAGTGCTACGCGGCAAGCCTAAGAGGAACCAACGCCCCAGCCGAAAACTTCACAATCGGCAGTGAAGACCCTCGGCAGCGGGCTCGCGCAATCAGAGGAGAGCCCGCCGAGGAGCTAGACTCCATCCCCCTGACCCAAGATCAGCCGGAGAGACAAGTCCGGGTAAGTTCCACGTTAACAGGCCCTCTGCGAGACCGGATGATCAACTTCCTCAGAATAAACAAAGACATGTTCGCATGGTCCGCCAAGGACATGCCCGGGATACCCAAGGAAATGGCCGTCCACAAGTTGAATGTGAACCCCGCCCTTAAACCCGTTCGGCAGAAAAAGAGGAACTTCGCAGTAGAGCGCCAAACTCACATAAAGGCCGAAGTGGAAAAACTGCTACAAGCCGGATTCGTCAGGGAAATCCGGTATCCCGAGTGGCTGTCAAACGTCGTGATGGTCAAGAAAGCTAGCGGAGGATGGCGGGCCTGTATAGACTTCACCGACCTCAACCGGGCCTGCCCAAAAGACCCCCATCCCCTTCCGCGCATAGACCAACTCATCGACGCCACCTCTGGACACGAACTCCTCACCTTCTTAGACGCGTTCTCAGGCTACAATCAGATCAAAATGCACGAGCCAGACATCTCGAAAACAACGTTTATCGATCAGGGCGTCTACTGCTACACTGTCATGCCATTCGGGTTAAAAAACGCAGGTGCCACCTACCAGCGGCTCGTGAATAAGCTATTCCAAACGCAGATTGGAAGGAACGTGGAGGTGTATGTCGACGATATGCTGGTAAAAAGCCTGGAAGCCGCCAGACACATCTCCGACCTTCAGGAAACTTTCGACACCCTACGACGAGCCCGAATGAAGCTGAACCCCGCGAAATGCTCCTTTGGAGTAACTTCCGGAAAGTTCTTGGGGTTCATGGTCAGCCAAAGAGGGATCGAGGCCAACCCAGAAAAAATCCAGGCCATCCTAGACATGGAACCCCCGACGACAGCAGTAGAAGTACAGAGGCTCGCAGGACGAATCACGGCCCTCGGCCGATTCATGCCCAAATCAGCAGAGAAGTGCCAACCCTTCTTCAAACAATTAAAAAACATACGGGAATTCGAATGGACCCCGGCCTGCCAAGAGGCCTTCGACTCTCTGAAGCAATACCTCCAGACACCGCCCGTACTCGCCAAACCCGAGCCGGGGGAAGAGCTATTTTTATATCTGGCCGTCAGCCCCACGGCAGTAAGCGCGGTGTTGGCCAAACAAAGCGACAAGAAGGAACACCCTGTGTACTACGTGAGCAAGACTCTCCACGGTGCGGAAATCCGATATTCGAACATAGAGAAATTCGCCCTCGCAGTCGTCAGTGCCGCTCGAAAGCTCCGCCCCTACTTCCAAGCCCACCCCATAGTCCTGCTAACCGATCAGCCCCTCAGGAAGATTCTCTAGAAACCAGAGACCTCGGGTAGGATGGTAAGTTGGGCCGTCGAGCTGGGCGAGTTCGACATACAAGTCCGCCCAAGGCCGGCTATCAAATCTCAAGCCCTCGCTGACTTCATAGTGGAATTCACGGCCCCGGCCGAAGAACCAGCAACAATGGGGAGCAGCGAGGGCCCCACTGCGCACACGGTTTGCGACGACGGGATGCAAGACCCCTCGGGACAAAACAGCGAAACCCCTTGGATCCTGCACGTTGATGGCTTCGCCGGAAATAAAGGACACGGAGCGGGAGTGGTCCTCCACGGCCCAGAAGAGTTCACACTGGAATATGCCCTCAGGTTGGATTTCAAAGCCTCCAACAACGAGGCCGAATATGAAGCCTTACTAACAGGACTAAGTCTAGCCGCAGAGCTCGGCGCAGGGAAGTTGAGAGTCTATAGCGACTCACAGCTTGTCGTTAACCAAGTAAACGGAACATACGAAGCCAAGGGCTTCAGAATGAAAAGATACCTCCACAAGGTAAAAGAAAAACTGCAGGGGATGGGAGAGGTAGAGATCCTCCAGGTGCCGCGAGACATGAACAACCGAGCGGATGCATTATCAAGAATGGCCGCCGAAGAAACCCATGACTTCGGCACCGTGCTCACAGAAATCCTGCCCCACCCCAGCATCGACGAGATGCAAGTTCTGGAAATTCCACCGGGGCCAAACTGGATGGACCCCATCATACAATACCTGAAAGATGGTATACTACCCGCAGATAAGCTGGAAGCCCGGCGCCTAACCGCAAGAGCCGCCCATTACGTGGTCCACGGGCACAGGCTCTACAAACAGTCATACACATGGCCGTACCTCCGATGCCTGGTGCCCTCCGAATTAGACTACGCGCTACGAGAAGTACATGAAGGGATCTGCGGAGACCATGGAGGTGGCAGGACCCTAGCCCAGAAAATCGTAAGGCACGGCTACTTCTGGCCCACGGTCCTTAGGGACTCCAAGGAATTCGTCAAAAAATGCAGCCCATGCCAAAGGTACGCAACCACCCCCCACCAACCGGCTACACCGTACACCGCGATAGCAGGACCCCTGCCTTTCGCCATGTGGGGCATGGATCTACTCGGACCATTCCCCAAGGCCCCCGGGGGGCATACGATGTTATATGTTGCCATCGACTACTTCACCAAATGGGTTGAGGTCAAAGCCGTGGTAAAACCCAATT
Organism: Tasmannia lanceolata; assembly: GCF_043159265.1. Lineage (NCBI taxonomy): Eukaryota > Viridiplantae > Streptophyta > Magnoliopsida > Canellales > Winteraceae > Tasmannia > Tasmannia lanceolata. The sequence goes on along the minus strand of NW_027518688.1, from coordinate 18,307,200 downwards.
CCAAAGCGACGGAGAAGTTCTTCTATCACGACGTCGTTTGCCGTTTCGGCATTCCAAAGACCCTTGTAACAGACAACGGTCCCCAGTTCGCAAGCGCCGAATTTGGCAGATTCTGTGATAGCCTAAGCATCGAACACCGTTTCGCCTCCGTAGCACACCCGCAGGCCAACGGGCAGGTCGAGGTAGCCAACAGGATTTTGCTACAAAGTCTCAAGAAGAGATTGGGAGAAGCCGGAAAAAACTGGCTGGACGCACTCCCTAACGTCCTCTGGGCCTATCGAACAACACCACGGACCGCAACTGGAGAATCCCCTTTTAGCTTAACCTTTGGGACCGAAGCGGTCATTCCGCTAGAAATTGGCCTCCCCAGCTTCCGCACCGCGAATTACGACGAGCAGGGAAATTCCGAACTCCTCCGGAACAACCTCGATCTCGTGCTCGAGAAAAGAGAGCAAGCCCTCCTCCGAACCGCCTCCTACCAGCAAAAGGTGGCACGATACTACAATGCCCGGGTAAAAAAGCGTTCGGTAAAGCCCGGAGATCTGGTGCTACGGCGTGCAGAGGTATCAGACCCCCGCAACACGGGTAAGCTCGCACCCAAATGGGAAGGACCATACAAAGTCGTTCGAGCACTTCGACCCGGGGCCTACCAACTAGAACGCCTCGATGGGACCCCGGTCCCTCGCAGTTGGAGCATGGACAACCTCCGAAAGTTCTATCAGTAAAACGACAGGGTAAGTTCCGTGCCTTTCTTTTAAAAAAATGACAAGTGTTTTGGTTTCCTTTTTGTGTTCTAGAAACAAAGATGTATTCTTGTCAACAAATTAATGGAAAAGCACTTCTACAAAAGCAGCGTACATCTCCACTTTCCGGCCCACGATAAGTGAGGGACCCGAAAGAAAACAGGGAGTGAGACAGAGGTAACATCGGGGCCGATCCCCCCGAGAATACCCTAAAACGCTCCCCATGAAAAAAAAGACCTCCCCCGTTAAGGGCAGGCGGGACCCATTAACCCCGAACTGATCATTCGAGGGGAAGATAGTCCTCCCATAAACAGACGCCCTACGGGGTGCACTAAGAATACTCTCACCAACACAATTCGCAAAGGCCTGAGGACCTCGAAAACCTTGCGGCGCATCGTGTATATGCGGAGATGTCAATACGGTTACACAACAAACAACAAAAAGTAGGTAGTTCAAAAGTTATTACAGACCAAATAACCAGGAACATTGAAAGAAAAGAGCAAGCCCCCCGAGGCATTCACAACATCACTGGGCCCCCCTCGGAAGTCTCGGCAACTACGCGATCCACCGGGGCGGCCACCTCCTCTCCTACCGGCTCCGCCACCTCCGCCGGTGCCGGCAAAGGATCGACCTCAGACTCATGCATCAGCTTATCGAGAGGGAAAGAGGGATCGACCTCTTGAACGCGCCGCCGGCATTCAGCAAACGCATCAATCTCAATATCCACGCTGAATGCAGCCGCAGCCTTAAAAAACTCCGCAGACTCGCGCCATTCCTCCCGTGCCTTCGCCAATTCCCGGGCATGAGTTCGCCGGGCCAGCGCCAACTTGTCCGACGCACGACTCCTCCCCTCCACAGTTACCCAGAGATCTTCCCGGAGTTGAGCAACAGTGTCATCAAAGGCCGCTCTCTCCGCCCGGGCTCTGCCCAATTCCTCGCGTAACAGCCGGTTTAGCTCCCCCACAACACTTATCTCAGCCTCATCCTCAAGAAGGCACTGCACCATCCTCCTGGCATAACTTTGGGACTGCAAAAGGCAAGTTATCAGGAAAATTCCAACATGCAATCTCGAAAACAGCGAGGAGAGAAACATATCGTCAACCCATTACTTACGCAGGAAGTTGATTGAAAATACTGAGCCCCCAGGGCCCTACGATCATAGCCCTTCAGCTCAGCCTCGTCACAAGGAAGGGCAGTTGTCACCCCTAGCTCCACCCCAACCCGGGGATTCGCAAGAACGCTGTCCTCAACACCAATCCTCCAGCCAGGTGTAAATAGTTCCCCTCGCATCTGGAAACTTTGCGGGGGAAGCTCCGCCCGCTCCAGAAGAAGCTTGGTCATTACCGTCTGTAGACACCCACATTTTGCTTTACTTTAACCAACAATAACCTAATATATGTTTTAGGTCATTAATATCTTGATCTGACTTTACGGATCATCAATCGGGACAAAATAAGATAGGGTCACTTCATAGCCCGAACCCTGATTCCATTCCGAGACCCGATTTCCGTAAATCGTTAGATCAATGGCAGATCTTGACCTGGGTCTAACCATCCAAAACCACCTAACCTCTCCTCTCATCCTAACCATCCAAACCTCACCTAACCTCACCTAACCTCTCCTCTCATCCTAACCATCCAAACCTCACCTAACCTCACCTAACCTCACCTAACCACCTAACCTCACCTAACCTTACCTAACCTCACCTAACCTCACCTAACCTCCTATCCCATTCTCCTATAAATACCCTCTCATCCCACCATCCAACAAAAAGAAGAAAAAGAACCCCTCTCTTAGAAAATTCATCCCTCTCCCTCATCTCTTCAAGGGTTCGGCCATCCTTGCCGGATCGGGTGATTTTATACGTTGGGTGATATATATCAAAAGCAGTCATTATCAAGCAAGGAATCATCTTCAAGGAATTACCATCAAAGAAAAATCAAACACAAAGTGGGTTTCCAAAGAGGTAGGCATTTATTTCAATTCTATGTAGGGTCTGTTTTCATGCATATCTTTTACTTTAAAAGAAAAACCATGTTAGGAAGCATGTAGGGTCTGTTTTCCCCCTGGTTAGCCTCTGGTTAGACCCTGGTTGCACCCAGGTTCGCTGCTGGTTGCACCCAGGTTCGATGCTGGTTGCACCCTGGTTCCCTACTGATTCGCACCCTGGTTCCCTGCTGGTTGCACCCTGGTTCCCTACTGGTTCGCACCCTGGTTCCCTACTGGTTCGCACCCTGCTTCCCTGCTGGTTGCACCCTGGTTCCCTACTGGTTCGCACCCTGGTTCGATATTGGTTCGCACCCTGGTTCCCTGCTGGTTCGCACTCTGGTTAGACCCTGGTTGCACCCAGGTTCGCTGCTGGTTGCACCCAGGTTCCCTGCTGGTTGCACCCTGGTTCCCCTGCTGGTTCGCACCCTGGTTCCCTGCTGGTTCGCACCCTGGTTCCCTGCTGGTTCGCACCCTGGTGCACCCTGGTCCGCACCCTGGTTTGTACCCTGCTTCCTCCTAGTTAGACCATGGCTAGTCTCGGGTTTGCTCCTAACTTAGACCCGACTCACTTGACCCTAACCATTAACCCAATCCAACCAAGTCATATCCCAACACAATCCGAGTCGCATGTCTGAATCCATTTGGCCGAATCTCATAAGCCCGCCCACTTTGAATTCCGAAAATTCAAACCCTTGATGATTCCAATATGCTCAATTCTTTGATGCAAATTCCCAATTCCAAAATCCCATTGCTATATCAATGTTTTTGAATCTCAAGTCCAATGCTCAAATACAAACCCGATTCCTGATCCAAATACCAAACCTGTTTTCCAAAATCCAAGCAACCTCCCCAGTGGAACTACGTGTGGCTTGATCCCCATCACGGGGTACGTAGGCAATTTGGCACTCCCAAGTTCAGTCGCACCTTTCTCTATCTTTCCCATTCCCTCACACTATTCATCATCTCGATTCATCTCGTGTCTCTCGGAACCATTGGATTATGGTTTCCGTCGTAAGGACCCTTAGAGCCCAATTTAGGAACACCGGTGTCGTGTCGTGTCCTAAGTTTTAGGGAGTCTTAGGTTTTAGGGAGTCCTAGAGTTAGGAGTCCAGCCTCATCACGGACGTTTGCTATGTATAGCAACCGTGCCATAGGTCTAGTTACACTAGTCACCCAATCTTTCCCTAGGACAAGCCTAGTAAACTAGGATGTAGGCAAACCTGCATTAGTCTAAGGGACCATTTGCATTTAGATGAGAATCATATAGCATCTTAGATGAAATCCTAAGATAATAAAATCCTCAACTTGAATTAAATAACTTCTCCTAAAACTGTTGAAACAGTCAATCCCGTCTAGGTCGGTGTCCTAGTTGAGTTAGGCATAAGTAGCTTAGCTTAGGTGCACCGAACTACGTCGACTCTGATCCCAGTAAGGCTTGGGTACGTAGGCAGCTTGGATGTCTGATGGCATACCACCCGCGAGTCGGCACCACAAACAAATTGTGGTGTTTTGTATATTAATTTTCTCGTAAATACTTAATCAAATCACTTAGGACTTTCCATGAAATTAGAATTCTAGGAGAACTTTCACTTAGATTGAATCCAGACAAATTAATAAATCAAGATACACATTTAGGATTCACATTGAAATTAGATCATAGGATGCATGTCACTTAGTTCGCACATTAACATAGAGTTGAATGAGCCATTTAAAATAAATTTAAAAGAGTTAGCTTTTGGAATCGAAGACCGATTATCGGGCAAGAATGGTGCATGTGGTGGATAACTCCCCATACCTTCCATTCTCGTAACCAGGTAGCGAGTCTAGATTTCTGGTTAATTACGGGTCCTAGATCCCACATCTAGGTGGCGACTCTGTCAGTCTCTTTCGTGTGGAATTCGGATTGCCTTAGTGATCCCAAGTTCACAGGAAAGATTAATTCAAATCAATAATAAAATGCACACGCCAATCGCGTGGATACGAGAGACCAAGAGAGAGAGAGCGGCGGCTCGCGCCCCACACCCCTCTCGCGGGATCAGGGTACCACACCGCCCCTTCCATCCGACTTGGCACGTCCTCCGTAAAGATTGAAGGACGCGCCACACGGCTGGCGACCCTCCTGACAGGATGCTCAGACCCCGGGGGTGAGGAACTAACCGGCCCCTTCTCTCCAACCGCTCGACCAGAGGGGCTGGAAGGCATAGATGTTGCGAGCCTCGCTTGCGACCGACCCAGCCTGGCCGCGGCCATAAAGTCAGAAGGAATTTTCTTCCGGCTCGACAAGCCCGTTGTCACCGCCGCAACCTCCTTCCCCTTACCAACGTCACCAGAAGAAGACATCTCTCCTGCCACAAACAAGAGAATAACAATTGCTCAAAACAAAGGAAAACCAAAAAAAAAAAAGGAAAAAAAAAGAGAGAGGAAGAGGGGAGGGGCTCACCACGATAGCTGGCTGAACTCTCCCCCGTTCCCTCGCCCGTACAACGGACCCTCCTCTCCACAGCTCCCACCAACCCAAACCTCTTCAGGCTCCTCTCCCACCTAAACTCGGAGACGTCAATAGCCTCCCCAGAGGCGAGCTTCCCCAAGTCAAACTTGCTATAGTCAGACTCGTCGGGAAGGGACTTCCTCCGCCACTCAACGGAGCGCCTCCAAGAACGAGGAAAATCCTAGCCAGCGTCCGATGGAGGGGTAACAAACACATACTCCTCCTTCCACTTCTTGATGGACGAAGGCAAGTTCGCTGCAATCTTCACCTGAGGACGCTGGGTCAGATAAAGCCAGCTGTCCTCCCCCTTCACCAAAGGGCTGAGGGCCACGCAGGCCCGGCGCAGCGGAAGGGTGGGCTGAACCTTATGTAGACCCGCCTTGGCCACAAAGGCCAGGAGTGTGCGCCAACTATTAGGCGCCAGTTGGGAAGGAGCCACCTGGTAGAACTCGAGGGCCTCTATTATAATGTCCAAGAGCGGAAACCTAACCCCCGCCCGGAAAGCTTCCACGTAGAAAGCTACCTCTTCCTCCGTGGTATCCCCACACACCCCTTCTACAAAGGAGGGAACTATAATCCCATAATCGTCGGGGATATGGAACTCCCTCCTAATTTTCTCCGCCGCCCCTTTTTCCAAAGTATTCCTGAAACACGCCACCCGACCGGGACGAATAACGGCGCCAGGCCGAATGTCCCCAATCTCCGCCCCACGAGCATAAGAAACTCGAGCTGGAGATTCCGAAGTAGCGGCCCCCACCGACGACCCGGAGGTCCCGGATAATGAAAAACTTCCTCCTTTCTTTCTTCACAATTTCAGCAACTTGGTACTCCCTTCAGGTAATTTTGAGCAACTTCTGTTGACTTTTCTTCCTCCTCTTTCGTAAGAATGAGTGTTGGCAACTTTCTTTCTTCCTTTGTGGGTCCCACCTATATTATAATGGAATCAAGTAAATTAGTAACCACATGTGTATAAAACAAGTATGCATATAATGACAAAAAAAATTGAGAGAAGAGCAAGTGGGTCCCACACGTATTGTTTCTATATATCAACTCTTTCTAAAATCAGAATGTGGGTGCAAAATGTTGGCAAGATGCCACTTCTCATAGTCGGTGCAAGACTTTTCAAAACCCCTTGTCGGTCCCACATAATTGCATGTATATGCATCATGGACGTTTTTAGGAAGATTGTAAAAACAGTAGTCTTGCTTTCTTTTTAATCGTTGGATGGCGACAATTACAATTGCTCAAAAATATATTCATACGGTAGCTGCTGCCATGTTGGGGAATTTAAGAAGTAGTTGTTTCTACCTTTGGTAAGGACACTTCTTGATAGGAATAGTAATGGGAATTGGGAAAGGAAAGGTTCACTCCATTGTATTGTATTTGAGAAGGCAACTACTAATTTTAAAGTAACCTTATATGAACTCCCTTGTTTTGACCGACACCATCTACTTATGCACATTGGCAGGCCCACTTTTGTTTGCCACGTCTCCAAGTTATGCAATTCCTCTACCAAAGTCAAAGTAGAATGATCTAAACCACTCATTTGCAGGGCCATGCCTAAACTCACTGTAATAAATGAGGTGGAGAAAGGTGAGAGAGAAGATGGGTTACATGTGTCCTCATGACCTCATGGCTTCAAGATTTAAAATAGAGAGCCCAAACAAATTATTATGTGTGGGTCCCCTCAATGATGACCGATGGATTTTCCACCCTTCTCTATAGAGAACCCTCAAATGGGTCCCACTTGTTGAACATATGTTGATCAGCACAGGAATAAGCTCCATCCGAAAATCACCTCCTTGGAACAATCCAGACCATCCATTTGTTAACTCACTATGTAAATTTAGTGCACCCATAACCCATTCCAATAATATAATCTGGTCCATCCAAATTGTGGATCTTGAGATGACTTAGTCGAGACCCCGATCATTTCCATTGGCTGATTTGAACCAACCAATTGATGGGCGAAATTGTGGATTGGTCATAGTCCCTAAATCATTTTCATGGGCTGATCTTAACCATCCGTTAGATTGGGCCACAATATAAATGAGCCACCCCAAATTATTTCTATGTGGTGATCTGAACCATTCAGATGGTGGGCTGCAATCTAAATTGGATTGTCCCTCTAATCTATTCCCTATAAATTGATCCGAGCTGTACAAATGATGATCCACAGTTGTATTTGACTAATAGTTGTTCTCATACTTCAATTTTCCTTTGAAATGTCATCTTTTTAGCTCCATTTTCTATGAAAATCCATAAATAACCCAGAAACACCAAAAAAATGAGAAAAATACCTTAGTAGCACTACTTTAAATGTCAAAATATTCATGTTTTCTATCACTGCCATTCACACATAAATGTGTTCATCAGATGGTATAAAATTGATTGGTCATCTTTAAATTTATAATATGCTGTTGCATGGTATAAAATTGATTGGTCATCTTTAAATTTATAATATGCTGTTGCATGGATATGCATTATTTGCAAGTTCATAATACCTTGATATAATTATAAATTCATGAATGACTTTAGTTCGTTTAATAGTTCAGAGTTAAGTCTCTATATTAAATCATGAACAGATTCTGCATTTTATGTAGACAGGGAGTTAGAGTTATTTGGGTTTTATTCTAATTAATAGAATATTATCTTATGTGTTGGCTCATTTCGTGGAAGCTAGAACTTAAGATGGATAAGTTTATTCGTTTTGGCGTCTTAGGTACAGTTTTGTGTGTTGTACATATAATATTTGGAAATAATGACATGAAAATAATAGCTGATTTGGTTTATTTTCTTCTTGACTCATTTGTGTTATGATAATAGTGCGATAGGGTTTAACCATTATTCTTAACGTTGTATAAGCTTGATTAGTCTAAATTCTTCCTTTTCGATTTAATATTGATAATAAATTTTATTTCAAAACATATAATCTTTTAGTGATGATGCAATCAATTATTGAAATCAAGGTAAATATTTAGTTTTACTATTGTTTAAGGAAATTAGATTTGAAATTTGTCCTTTTAGATGGGGCGATGAAGGCGTTAGCCTAAGCCCATCCTTAGGGGACTTGCACAGTCCGGATAGCGCTCCCCTCTTTTGGTTATAAGACTAACTCAGTTTTTTAAATAAGAACCTTGAAACCAGAACCCCACTAGGAGACACACTATGTCTCGTAAGGCGTATCTCCCTTCGAGACAAGCCTTGTTTAGAGCCTACCCCTTAGAGATTTTATCCAAGCCTCAGGTAGAACACCTTTATTAGTTGAAGACCTACTTGGCCTTGTAGTTTCCTTGACCTTACTTATTCATTGCAAGGGCAATGATAAGGTTACTTGGATCCCACCTCTGTGTCTAGGAGACTTGCCCAGTCTCACTAGCACCCTTTTTTATCTCCTCAACTTCTAGAAGACATACCTTGTCTCATTAGCATCCCTCTTAGAGTCATCAATTTAGGAGTCTGTCTTTAGTTAGAGAGTCAGTCTTGATGGGGCATAAATACGGCTGCACGAGCAGATATCGCCACGTGTCATCCATGCATGAGCAGAGCCCAACCATCATGAAGAAGGGTGTTGGAAAAGGGCAAAGACCACGCATTCATGCCACGTGTCGCCCTCTCACCACCCAGGCCTCATCATCACAAATTAGGGAAGGAAATGGCCGCCAAAGCCACGCGCGCCGGCGAGGCAGAGGGACGGCCCAATCCTGCAAAGGAAGTTTTTCCCTCCATAATGATGAAAAGGGCACTCTCACCACCCAGGCCTCATCATCACAAATTAGGGAAGGAAATGGCCGCCAAAGCCACACGCGCCGGCGAGGCAGAGGGACGGCCCAATCCTGCAAAGGAAGTTTTTTCCTCCATAATGATGAAAAGGGTCGCACACCCCCCTTTTAAAAGGGGAGGGAAAGGAAGAAGGGAGGACCTTTTTTTTCTTTGAACCCCGGAAAGCAGGGAATTCACCCATCCTCCACCCCGCAATATCGGAAAAAGAGGCGAGGCAACAACAGAGGAGGCCAGGAATCCCATCCTGCCCTCCCTGCTAGTCCCCTCCGACTCACTCATTTAATGCACCCAGAAATGTCCCCGCGCACCGGCCCTGGTAACCCTGGTCAAAACCCCCTCCCTTTCTAGCTGTTCTTTATATTGACTGGTCGAAGGATCTGACTTGGGTGTCGAAGTGGTCGTCCGGGACCCACCCCGGACCCCCTGACCCCCTGACCCCCTTTTGTTTGTGATTGCAGACCCCGCGGAGGCCCTCTACCGACCGCGCGATCGCAGACCCGGATCCAGACGCCATCAAGTCTTTAGCGGAGTCAATCCCTTAACCTTTCAAGAGTCTGTTCTATCATCATAGGGGTTAGGATTCTATTTCACCTCTCATCAAGTCATGTGTTTTTATCCACTCCTGCAAGGTATAGGATGCTGTCCAACCCTTGCAGAGGTGTGATTCTGTCCAATTCCCCTGCAAAACATAGGATGATGTCCAACCTTTGCGGGATATCATATAGGAGTCTGTCCTACCCTTTCAAAAATAAACATTTCAAACTTTCCAAAAATACATAACTTCTTCAAAACCTTTTCTCAAAAAGATCTTTCCCTAGAGTTAGGAGTCTGTCCTAGATATTTGAGTTGTCTTAGAATTAGGAGTCTGTCCTAATGGTGTTGATATGGTGTGTCTTGTCGTGTGAGTGTCCCTAGAGTTAGGAGGCCTCGAGTCATGGTCGGTTAGACATTTAGTCGAACCGATGGCTAGACTAGGAAGCATTTAGTCAGCCCATGGTTTTCCTTAGGATGCACAGCCTAGTTAAACATAGGATGTAGGGCCCACTTGCATTAGCTTAAGGCTAACCAACTTGCATTAGTTAGGGCATATAGAGAGTCCTAAAAATTACAATTCACTTGAACTTAAGTAATCGTACAAAAAGCTTTAAAAACCAGTCGAGTCTAGTTGATCGAGTATAGGATAGCGGTTCTAGATGGTTAGGCATCGTAGTTTAGAACAGGTCATCGAACTACGTTGATTCTGATTCTTTCCGAGGCCCGGATACGTAGAGCAGCCGAGATGGATGGCCATCATGGTCCGAATCAAGTATTGCATTAGAGTTCTAGGATTTGTTGTGTCGAGTCATGTGTGTTTTGTTGTGTTTTCTTACTTTCATGTACAGATCTTATACTTTTAGCTGTAGCATGCATGCGTTTGCACACCAGAATTTAGACACCAATTAAGTATGACATTCATAACCTAATTATTCCTAGGTGACACTTCTCTCATTTATTTTGTGTGTGCTTATTAATCATCTCCGAGACATGCATGATTAGGTAGACGTCTTTTTGGAGATATATGTTCTCATTTCATATGACTTTCGCCCAAAACTCTTCAAAATTAATAAATAAATGGCATAAGAGACCAGGTGTTTGCACTTGGGCGGATGAGGTGCTCTTCGGACCTTCTAAATTCATAACCAGGCACGAACCTTCTTTTATATCTCTGGTTATCCATTGCAACAGAGCATAGTATGGGATCCAGGGCCCACTTCCATGGATGTCGATTCTTCTTTTTTAAGGTACGTCTCGAATCCGGGCTAGTCCCCGAATCGAGAGGTATCTCACCTTACATCGCCACTCATGCTGTGAGAGGCACTTCTTTCGAGAGTTCCTTGGTAGAGCTCTCCATTCACGTGGATGAATCCAGAGAGAGACTTTCCGGGGGCTCGTCCCCTGCTTCTCTCGGATCGGGGTCCACAGGCTGGCGACTCTGCTGGGGAATCTTTCGAGATATTGCCTAACTCTGTTAAACTGCCATTTTTTACTAATTTTGAAAAAATTTGGGCTAGAATCATGTGAAATGAGAATTTAATCGCTTAGAATCCAGGGGCACCAAATAGGTGTTTAAAACAAGGAATTCACGCACTGCACAACATGCATCATTATGTTTTTATTTTCTTTTATTGATTTTATTATTATTGGCTCCACGGGATAGATACAGTGCGTGCCACATGGGATGTCATTACGCTGATGGTGTTGTTGTATATATTTCCAAGCTATGCGCCAGTGCTGCAGTCGTAAACACTCGGTGTACTTATGTTTACAGCAGCCGGTGAGCAATGAAGCATACTGTGTATAACACTCGATGTACTTGTGTTATACACTTAAAGCATGGATCATATGCATAGTGCCCGATATATTGAGTCCGAAGCTCTACTTTCATTTTACATATATTATGTACATGGATATATTTGTTGACTTAGTAAAATCCAATTAGGAGTTGCATGTGCTTGTATATGTATTACATTCATATAGGGAGGAACATGTGTTGCTTACACATATGGAGCCTAGATTTAGGAGCCTTGTCCTGTCTATAGATTATTGTAGTTCACTTTAAGTGGCTACAACGTGGTCCTAGTACACTCATATGTCTGTCTTGAGTCAAGCTTCTTGACTCTGCGAGATTATATTTAGGGCTGGTGCCCCTGGTTAGGCTATATATATATTGATTATTAGAGTAGGGCCTACTCATTAGTGAGGCTTCCTTATCTAATCTAATCAATTCCATCAGTCCATCTCTGAGATCTAGACCCAACCAGTGGCTTTTACTTGCCTCTCTCATGGTCATGGTCTATCTTTTGATCTATTCTGGAAAATCTGTTTGTATACTTCCTTGATTATAAGACCAGGACCTACTTTCTAGTGGAGATTCCTAGTCTAAATCAATCAATCATGTAAATTCATCCTTCAATTTTAAACCCAGTTGGTGACTTCTACTTGTCACACTCAAAGCTGTGGTTTATTCTTTGATTCAGTGATGATAAATTCTGCTTATTGTTATCCGTCAAATTCAAACCTCATTCATCAATTCTTTTGTTGTGTCATAGATTCTTATTGCATATACTTTGATTTTTGTTTGTCTTGTCTTAGATATGGTTGATAGCTTGTCCGGTGTCTCTATGGCCATAGTCTATCATTATAGATCTTTTTATCATACATTTTTTACCTCCATCTTCTAGATTTAGATCCAGTCTATGATCTACTTTCGTCATTTTGTGACCGTGGTCTCTTCTCTGAGTTTCTGATCATCTTTGATCATCAATGGAACATTCGGTGTCGCCAATTATATCCTTCTTGTGATTAATTGCTAAGTTTATCCTTATTCTTTGTTTATTCCAGATTATCTTCATTCCTTGATTATCTCATCATATTCTTTGTGTTTAGGTCAAATCATGGCGAATAATGTGTTGAAAGGCTGGATAAGTGAGACTATTAGGGCTCTTCTGCGGGAATCTTCGAAAAGGAGTATGACTGATCAATTCATCTATACCTTCAATCATTTGAGTGTCTCCGATATAGATTGGAAGTTTCTCCAAGCAGCCACTGGATTCTGGGATCCTAATATTCACGTTTTCCTATTTGGATCCTTCGAGCTTTGTCCTATATTCGAAGATTGGTGTGCTTTATTAGAGCTCCCAACAGAGGGACTTTAGATACGATCTTCGAATATAGATTCCCCTCATTCTCTTTTTTGCAAGCTATTCAAAAATCAAACCGTTGATGTTCTTCCATGCTTAACAGATACGTATGTGCAAGTTCAAAACCTCATTACACTTTTTTCTGAAAACGTCGATCCTACCAACTCCCGTTTTCAAAGTTGTCTACATAATGCTTTGATTTTTGGTGTCTTTGCGCGATATGTCATTCGGAAAAATCCTCGTGTTGCCCCGTTAACCTTGTTAGCCGTGGTAGACCAAATTAACGAAGGGAGGAATCCAGTCCCCACCATGTTAGCAGAGACTTTCTTGGGACTAGACCTTATTGCTTCTCAAGAGGTCAAAAATCATTTATGTGGGTGTGTCAAATTGATGTATGTCTGGCTTGGTGAAAAACTTCAGGTTCTTCAACGACAAAACCAAAATCCGTATACTTTGAAGAATTTCCGTGCATGGCAACCAATAGCAAATCAACCTCAGTCCATTGATGAATGGAACAATTGGTTGCAGCAAGTAGAGGAGAGCTAGTTTCGTTGGGTTAGTCATTCATGTTTCCAAGTTTTCACTCGCACCTACCGAAATCCGTTTGTTTACCTCATGGGTATTGAGAAATCTTCTTTTTATGCACCCATGCGATTTCTCCATCAGGTTACGGGAATTCCATGTCCTCCCGGAGCCATAGTCCCTCCTCTTTGTGAAGATCTCACTCCTGATCTCATCAGATCCATTGTGGCTACTTGGGAAACAAAAATATGGAGAGGAGATTTTCTTTAGCATCAAAAGTCCGACGTGAAAAAATACCGGAAGAGCTTGCAAGTTGGAGAGCTCGGATTGAGGAGCCTTGAGGATCTATATTATGTTTTGTTATCTTGATTTCTGCATTTTTCATTATTGTCAATCTGCTTATCCAGTTGTGATCAAAGATTAGTATTGTCATCCGTTGTAATCATAATTTGAATTCTATTAATGAAAGTGTGTTTTCGTTTCTCTTGTCACTATTTGATTGAATATCTTATCTCATTTATCATTCATTTTAATTTAGTGTTTATACTTCTATTTCAGGATTCTGATATAGAGCAATCATAGCTTCTCAGAAAACTCATATGTCAAAACCAACTTGGTCCCGTCAGACATCTGATTCCAGGCTGAGTCGACAGTCTTTGTCACCACCCTCTTTTACTTCCTCGCTGTTACCCCTTTCAAACTTTCAGGAAACTCTTTCACCCATTCTACCCACACCTGAACCAATGGCGGAGAATGGACATAATACCCTGGACACCAATGAGATGATAAAGGCTATCCTAGCACAATTGGGCACCATCAATGAAGAAATTGCTCGTCTGAAAAATGATAGGAGTTCTACCTCTAAAGAACATGCACCCCAACATCCTTCAGTCATACCTCCTCCACCTCCTATGATGAACAGACCATCAATGTTCGCTATTGAGGATGACTTTGAGGATGAGTAGTATGCAGAAGAGAATTGTCACCCTCATTTGGATAGAGCCGATAAGGGCAAAGTGATAACGGACAGACTGAATAAGTTGACCCAGGAGATGGAGAATATGAAGTTCCAAGGCCCGAAGAAGTTGAACATGGCTGATTTTATGATTTATCCAGTAGTCACACTGCCTCCGAGATTCAAAGTACCAGACATGGATAAATATGACGGGACAGGCTGTCCTAGAAGTCATCTGATGTCAGTTCTTCCACTTCTACAACAACACGGTCTATCTCCAGAGCAGGTTGCTCTCTTATTTCCTCGATCCCTGATCAGAGTGGCTAAGAAGTGGTTCTTGAGCCTGACGTCTGAAGAAATCCGAACCCTAGAGGATATCGCCAATAGGTTCGTCGAACAGTTCTCCATGGAGGAGGGGATCGACGTAACTAAACGAGATCTCAAAGCATTGAAGCAAGGCCACAATGAAACCTTTACATCCTTCATCCGCAGATGGAGAAGGAAAGCTGCGTAGATGACTCATCGTCTGTCAGATGAGGACCAAATTAAAATTGTGGTGAAGAATCTGTCGCCGCAATATTATCATCACATGGCCATCCAATACTTTCTTGATTTCAATCACCTCATCAAGACGGGAACCCAAATAGAGGATGCATTGCCCAAGGGCTTGAGATCGAGAATTTCTTCTGATTCAAGAGAAGGAAAAAGACCTATGGTAGCACCTAAAGAGGTTCATAATGTGAATACTGCTTCGCCAGCAAGGAGGGTAAACATTGGTGAAGGTCGCCCAGAGAGGAAGGAACCGAGACGATTTGACCCTTTGCCATATTCCCTTTCAGTGGCATTGAAGAAATTGTTGAGGGACAAGAAGATTGAGCTACTAGAGCCTAGAGAGATTCCAAATCTTCTCCCAAGGTACTGGAGAAAGGATTACTATTGTGAATACCATCAGAGTGTCGGACATCTGACTGATAGATGTATGGCATTGAAGCATAAGATCGAAGACATGATCGAGGCGAAGAAAATTACCATTAAAGCTCCTAACGTCACTCGCAATCCTTTGCCGACGCATGCAATCCCTCCTCCAAATGTTTATGCAATCCTTACAGAGGAAGTTGCTTTAGACCATTCCCGTATCTGTGCCGTAATCTCTGAGTAACCGTATGTTTTGAGATGGGAAGAGGAAGATGAAGATACCGAAAACGAGAAGCCTTATGTACTGTCTGCTCGAGATGGGGGATTTGCAGAATCTGCAGAATGTTCATATGTCCTCAAATATGAAGGAGAAGAGAGCAAAGAAGAAGTTCCTTATGTTTTAAGGTTGGAGGATGAGGATTTGTTACTCTTGAATGACTCATGTGATGAACTCCGCCATGTTACACGTGGTGGACGAGTCTTTAAACTGGCAGAGTTGAGGGTTGAAAATCCTACCGAAGTTGCAAGGTCATCAGAAAACCAAAAACAAAAACAAAATGTTGAAGAAGAAGAGGACAATTTGCTGAAATAACTCAAAAAGACGCAAGCCAATGTGTCCATATGGGGTCTACTACTGGCATCGCCAAAGCACAGGCAAGTAGTACTCCGTGAGTTGAATGCATCTCAAGTGTCAGTAGAAATCACTCCTGACGAGCTGGTCAGCTTAGTGGCTGTGGCCAAAGCTTCTAAAGTGTTATCTTTTACTGATGAGGACCTGCCTCCAGAAGGAAGAGACCATACCCGTCCTCTCAGGATTACCGTAATTTGCAACAAGAAGAGAGTGCCTGAAGTGCTAGTGGATAATGGGTCAGCCTTGAACGTATGTCCTTTGAGCACTGTCGTTACCTTGGGATTTGGGCCAGATAGTTTCATACCATCTGCACAGGGTATATTGGCATATGACGGCACTAGAAGAGATGTGATCGGGATATTAGCCACTGAGATCGAGATTGGAGGAGAGACTTTTGAAGTCGAATTCCAAGTACTTGATATCAAAACCTCTTTCTTTCTTCTCCTGGGACGACCTGGACTGAATAAGGTCGGAGTTATTCCTTCAACGTTACATCAGAAACTAAAGTTCATCTGGAATAACAGAGTGGTTACAGTGCGAGGAGATCCAAAACCGGAAGTTGGGCAGATAACTGCTGAATCAGTTGTTGAAAGTGCCAAAGATGTCAGCTTGACAGGGTTTTCGCTAGAGGTCTCTACTATTACTATGGAGGAGGCCATGAATGAAGAGATCATGTTCTTGACGAGGACTAATGTCCATGTAGCGAGAATAATGCGACGACATGGGTATGTTCTAGGAGCTGGTTTGGGAAGAAATTTACAGGGCCCAACCGAGTGGCCTGAAATCAGAGCAGTTGATGGTTTGTTTGGCTTAGGATATGAGCCTACACACAAGGAAGTCCAGGAAATGAAGGCCTTCATGATAAAATGGGCTACATGTCACCGCAGAGGCTTAGAGTTTCTGATGGGACCATACAGCATGGTGATGAATGGCAGATTCAGCAAAGAAGGGGCTGATTGTCCGTTTTACGATTTTTCTGAGCTTTGGTATGATGAAAATGGGACAAAGCTGCCAGCCAGGTCTTGAGATTTTCTTTGCAGATGAGCTGCCAGCAGATTTTTACAGTGAACAGATTGCAGTAACAGCAGTGGCAGATGAACAAGACTCAGATTGGGTTGAGAATATTGAACCACAACTCCTAGACTCCTTGTTTCAGGTTGAGGCACCAGTCATTGCAATGATTGGAGGGGATACCCCCTTCGTGAACCCAAAGAACTGCATCACCCCGGCCGAGGGACCTTTGGATAATTGGACCTCACAGGTTATACCCCAAGTAGTCTTTCAGCATAGTCCAGTCCTTTCAAAAGAGTCAGTTGTTTCAAAATGTGTGTCAGTTTCTGAGTCTGATCCAGAGTCTGTCATTTCTAACTTTTCTTTTGATGCAGGTACTGTAGAGGTCGGGTCTACTTCTGGAGTGGGTGACAAGTCTGTCCCTGGTGGCGTCGAGTCCGAGTTTGGAGGCGTCTTCATTGATGTTTCATCTGTACATAATTCTGATTGTATTGACACTGATGTCAATTTATCTTTTCATTCTGTTTCAGAGTCTGTAAAGCCTGTTGTGGGCTATTTTACTGATGTAATCATTGATTCCGATGAAATAAAAGACTCTTTTGTGTATATTCCTGTAATTGTCTCCTCTACTGATTCTGTTTCTAAACCTGATCAAGTAACTAATAATGATAATCAAGACTCCCCCTCTAATGAGGAAGCCGACGACACTCCCCTTGAAATCAAACATATGATTCAACAAGAGGAGAGTCGCCGAGCAAAACCACTCGAAGAGGAAATTGAAACCGTAAATATAGGTGATGAATCCTTAATTCGGGAAATACGAATTGGCAAAATTTTATCTCCTAATGAGCGCGAAGAATTAAGTGAGGACATTGTCCTCACAAATTACCTTTAATCCCTGGCATCAAGCCGAAGAAGCAAAAACTCTGAAAACTTAAAACATAATGGGAGTTGAAAGTTCATGATGAGGTTAAGAAACTGCTCGAAGTGAAATTCATTGAAGTAGTAGAATACCCCGAATGGCTTGCAAATATTGTACCGCTGCCCAAGAAGGACGGGAAAGTCAGGATGTGCGTTGATTTCAGAGATTTGAACAAGGCAAGTCCGAAAGACGACTTTCCGCTTCCAAACATTGATCTCCTGGTTGACAATACAGCGGGACATGCGCTCTTATCTTTCATGGATAGATTCTCAGGGTACAACCAAATTAAAATGGCGCCCGAGGACATGATGAAGACGGCATTTATTACTCAGTGGGAGACATATTGCTACAGGGTGATGCCGTTTGGTCTCAAGAATGCTGGTGCTACCTATCAGAGGGTTGTGACTACTCTTCTTCATGACATGATTCATAAGGAGGTCGAGGTCTATGTAGATGACATGATTGTTAAGGGAAAGACTCGATCAAAGCATACTATTGCCTTAAGAAAGTTTTTCGAGCGAATTAGAAAGTATCAGCTTCGCTTGAACCCTAGTAAATGTGTATTTGGGGTCACATAAGGAAAGTTGCTTCGATTCATGGTCAGCGAGAGGAATCGAGGTAGATCCTTAGAAGATCAAGACTATCCAAGAAATGCAACCATTGAAGACAGAAAAGCAGATTCGTGGATTCCTTGGCAAAGTGTAATATTTGAGGAGATTCATATCTCATTTAACTATGACGTGTGAACCCATCTTCAAATTATTAAAGAAGAATTCTTCCAAGAAATTGAATGAAGAATGTCAGGAAGCATTTGAAAAGGTCAAGCAGTGCTTGTCTTTGCCTCCTGTCCTATCCCCGGTCATTCCAGGTCAACCGCTGTTGTTTTACTTATCTATCACGGATACGGCAATGGGTTGTATGCTTGCCCAGCAGGATGTAGGGTCTAAGAAAGAAAAGCCTATCTATTATATCAGTAAGAAAATGCTCGAGTATGAAATCAAGTACACTATATTAGAAAAGATGTGTCTAGCATTAGTTTGGGCGACTTAAAGGCTTAGACATTACCTGCTGTCGAATAAGATACTTTTGCTCTCACTGATGGATCCGTTGAAGTCAATTAAGGGACGGGTCATCGCTGAGCAGTTGGCTGATGCTCCTGTTGAGGAGAATGCTTTTCTGAAGGCTGACTTTCCTGATGAAGAGATCATGGACATTGAAGAAGAGATTTTGAGTACCAGGTGGCTTATGTACTTTGACGGAGCTGTCAATAACCATGGCCAAGGAATAGGGGCGGTGTTGGTATCTCCAAAGAAGGAGTATATCCCTATATCCATCAAGTTGCAATTTGAATGCACCAATAATATGGTAGAATATGAAGCATGCATCGCAGGACTTGAGGCAGCTTTATCTTTGCGAATTCAAGACATAGATGTGTTCGGCGATTCAATCCTGATAATTTGTCAAATAAATGGGGATTGGAAAACAAAAGAGGCGAGGTTGATCTCATATCACACATATTTGGAATCTCTGGTCAAGAAGTTCAAGAGTGTCACCTTCACTCATCTGTCAAGGACAAGGAATCACTTTGCCGACACTCTGGCTACTCTGGCGTCAATGTTAGACATTTCTGCGACGATGGAGGTTCAACCTTTAGCTGTGAGGTTACAATGGGCTCCCGCACATGTGAATGCCATAAAGATATCAACAAGATGTCCGGACGAAAAGCCGTGGTACACAGACATTAGAAATCTCATTTCAGGCAAAGGGCATCAGCTTGAAGCTTCCAGCAAAGAGAAAAAAATTCTTCAGAGGTTCGCTGCTAACTTCATCATTTGTGGTGAAGAATTGTACAGAAGGTCATTTGACGGGATACAGCTTCTGTGTGTTGATGAAGATCTGGCTACAGAGCTCATAGAGCAAACAAATGAAGGTGTTTGTGGCCCTCACATGAATGGTAAGATGCTGTTAAGAAAAATCCTAAGACTTGGTTTCTATTGGCCCACAATGGAAGCAGATTGTTTTGCATTCGTGAAGAAATGTCATAAGTGTCAAGTCTATGCAAATCTTATTCATGTGCCTCCGTCAGAGCTGCATTCTTTAACCTCACCATGACCATTTTCAGTATGGGGGATTGACATCATTGGAAAAGTTTATCCCAAATATTCAAGTGGACATGAATACATTCTAGTAGCCATTGACTACTTCACAAAGTGGATAGAAGCTGCTTCGTATGCTTCCATAACTTCGAATACAGTTGCGAAGTTCATCCGTGCATCATTTGCAGATATGGAGAGTACCTCATGAGTTGATTTCGGACAATGGATCTCATTTCAAGAAAGAGGTAGTACACCTGTGCGAAGAATTCAAAATCAAGCATCACAAGTTATCTCCTTACAGGCCGCAGACAAATGGTGTTGTAGAGGCGGCGAATAAGAACATCAAGGTCATAATCAGTAAGATGACCGAGACTTATAAGGACTGGTCGAGCAAACTTCCTTTTGCCTTGTGGGCTTACAGGACATCGATCAGATCCTCTACAGGTGTAACTCCGTACTCTCTGGTGTACAGAATGGAAGCAGTCCTGCCTGTTCAGCTGAGAATTCCGTCTTTAAGGGTAATGATGGAACCGAATCTGCCAGAGTCTGAGTGGGCAAGAGCCAGACATCAGGAATTACATATGATAGATGAAAAGAGGCTGAGAGCCTTATATCACATCCAAGGGTATCAGAGAAGAATCGAAAGAGCCTTCAACAAGAAAGTTCGAGTCAGAGATTTAAAGCCAGGAGATCTTGTCCTGAAGTCATATAGGGCACCGGTATTTGATCCCAGAGGGAAGTTCAGGCCAAACTGATCTGGTCCTTACATCGTCGATGAAGTCCTGCCTGGAAAAGCCGTAAGACTCCTCGATGAAAATGGAGAAAAATTAACAGAACCTACAAACATGGACCAACTAAAGAAATACTATACTTTAATACACCAGAAGGCCGTCCTTGGTCGATCAGAGCTTAAAAGCCAACAACCTTAAAGTCAAAAACCATTTGCAAACACTTTGAGCCTAAAAATGAAAACCTTATTTCTTTGATAAACTCAAACCAGGGGCACATAAAAGATATTAAACCTAAACTACGTTCTGACCTGATTCCTTTCTACAGGATACGTAGGGCCGTAGGCAACCTGATCAATTCAGGTTCGGTCAAATCCTTCAAATCTTTGAAAAAGAAAGAAACAAAACAAACAATCCTTGAAACCCAAATGGGCGAACTACGCGGACCTGATTCCCATTTCTTTGGGTATACGTACGCAGTCTGGAGGGCCAGATTCGATCAAATACATGAAAACTCACCAATGTGTAACCTGTTTGAACCCAAGCCTACCTAAAAGTCATTCTGGTGTACTTAGGCCCAGGTTTGTAGAGAAACAGAAAGAAAAGAAAAAATGATGGAGTCTTAGACCCGCTAGACTGAAAACCCGCAAGGGCGGTCTAGGCAAAAGTTAGGGTCATTCACCCACTAAGCTGAAAACCCGAATGGGCGGTTTAGGCAAAAATTAGGGTGCTGAGCCTGGATGGAAAATCTGCAAGGGCAGACAGTCCAGGCAAAAATTAAGGCATGCGATCCGCCGAATCAAAAACCTGAAAAAGGCGATTTGGTCATGGCAGGGAATTCATAAAGGACAGAACCTCTGTAAGCCAGCAAGACTTCTATTTCTTCGGCGGCACTACTCCAAAGTATGAGTAAGCGCCAGCAGAGATTCTTCTGATACTCTCTAAGCTAGGGGGTTAAGACTAAGCAATTCAAAGGGATAATAACCATGATGGAAATACCGGAAAGAGGAATGAAACACCTTTAAATACGGTTTTCAAAAGATTCTAAGAGTGGTAGACTGTACCATCTTAAAATACTTATCAGACTAAGGAGCAGATTCAGTCCCTCTTCGAGTCTAAGTCATTGTGTACATCGAAGTCCTTGTTTGTTGGTTGTCAAAGTCCTTTCTTCGTCATATCAAGGTTAAGCCCCAAAGTCGAGTGTGGGTAATCTTGTGTAGTCCAGTATCCCTCTCAAAGCTGGGGCAGCAAGAAGCAATAAGGCAAAGGTGAAAATGATGAAGTTGTGTCTCCTCAAAGGTGATACACAGCAGAACGAAGTTTAGAAGATGGTAGATTCTCAAGTCCATCAGGCAGGCTTTCAAGCCCATATGAAACGACAGAGATCATCGGAAATGAAAGGCGGTTGTCAGGCAGATATAGTCTGTTGTAAACCTGAAAGCTTTGTAACCTCAAATATTCAAGAATTAAAAATCTTTTTAACCATTTTCCTGTATTTTGCTCTCTTATGAATTTGTCATGGAAGTAAAATTAAACTAGGGGCATCTTTTATGCCCTGATCAATCAGGTCATAAAAGATATCAAAAGAGCAATGATAATTGAGATGGCTATTCTCAACAAATGAAGATAAGAGGTGCTTGAACATAGTCTTTAAATTCAACTTCTCAGTCAAATTCCTTTGAGAGTCTGTCTCAGCAATTCCTTGAGAGTCTTTCTCATCATTTCATTGGGAGTCTGCCTCATTATTCCCAGCGGAGTTTCTACTCACAAGCGAAGCTTGTAATCAAATCAAGCATTCGAACCTAACCAGATTCTCGTTGAGAGCATCCACCCCGAGTGAAGAACCATATTCTCCCTGAGAGCATCCACCCCGAGTGAAGAAACTAAATTCTTCTTGAGAGCATCCACCCCGAGTGAAGAACCATATTCTCCCTCAGAGTATCCACCCCGAGTGTATAACCAAAGATTTTTCCTGAGAGTATCCATCCCAAGTGAAGAAATCGAATTATCCCCAGAGAGTATCCACCCCGAGTGAAAAAAAATCAAATTATCTCCAGAAAGCATCCGCCCTGAGCGAAATACCATATTCTCTCTGAGAGCATTCGCTCCAAGTGTAGAACCAAATTTCTCCTTGAAAGCATTCGCTCCAAGCGTAGAACCAAATTTCTCCTTGAAAGTATTCACTCAAAGCGTAGAACCAAATTTCTCCTTCAAAGTATTCGCTCCAAGCGTAGAACCAAATTTTTCTTGAAAGCATTCGCTCCAAGCATAGAACTATATTTTCCCTGAGAGCATTCACCCCGAGTGTATAACCAAAAATTTTCTTTGAGAGCATCCACCCCGAGTGAAGAAACCATAATTCTCTCTAAGAGCATCCACCCCGAGCGAAATACCATTTTTTCCTTGAAAGCATCCGCCCCGAGCGTAAAACCAAATTTTTCTTGAGAGTATTCGCCCCCTGGCGTAAAAAGAACCAAAGTCTCTCCGAGAGCATCTCTGAGAGTACCAAGCAAACAACCAAAATCTTTTCCATTCAACACCCCTGAGGCATCACTTCCTTCCAACAATTCGATCTTTTCAAAATCATTTTCTTTATTCCTTTCTTCAATCTTGGGCTAGTCAAACTGTGTTGTGTGTTCAGCTTTGACATTCGCGCGACAAGCACGCTCTGCCAAAGAGGGGCATCTGTAGACACCCCATTTTGATCGTGCCCTAAATCTCTCATGTTTGAGCAAAATCCAACCAAATCAATCAACTAGGGTCCCAAATTTCACCCCAAGCTAGGTCAGGGTCCCACCAAGGTCTCTGCAAAATTTCGTCGAAATCCGAGCGCGTTTGCCTAGCGAACGAGCTGAGAGAGTGCCGTAGTATAAACCAGAAAGGGGGTTGAATTTATCCTGAAGGGGGGGGCGAATTTATCCTGGAAAGGATGCGGCCTGGGGCAGAAAGACATGAATTCATCGTGCTCCTATCAATTTTCCGCGCAATCGAGCGCCCATCAAAACTTAAAGTGCGAACATCAACCTCTGTAATTGCCTATAAATATCTATCTTAATCCTCATTTGGGAGAGATAAAGGTTTTTATTATCTTTTTGGGGAGAGAAACTCTCGTTTTCCAGAGAGAGAAAGCAGATCTCGAGCATTCAAACCCATCTTCGTCTTCTCCGTTCGGTCTCCGGCCATGCTTTTCTGCCTTCCTTCACTAGCCTCTGCTGCTATTATACCTTTCTCTTACAATTTTAAACCCTAACCTCATGTTTTTCTTCCTCGGCCGACATTGCCAGAGCTCCGGCTAAACTCCGTTTGCTTCATCTCCTTTTCAAATCACTCTAGTTTCTATAAATTTTTATTTGTGTTAAATGATTTTCAGTTTTTCCACACCTCAAATCCTAAAATCCATTACTCTTTTGTTTTTGAAACCCTAACTTCAAATCTCACTATATCAAACCTTAAATCTCAGATTTGTTTTGTTTTTGCCTCTTCAAAACTCTACAAATTACAAATCTGAGGCTTACCTACTGAGATCAATTTGTCTCCATTATTTATTTATTTTTGAAAATTGAGAAGGAAAAAAAGTCTTAGCTGAAGGAAAAGATAGAGAAAATGATTGGAGAAAAGGGGATATATGATCATCTTTTTCCAAAGAACAAGCTTCGGAGGTAAGGAAGAAGGTTAAAATCTGCGAAGAGGCAACATAAGTTCAGGTATGTGTACCTATATATCTTGTTTTGATTATTTGTGATTCATTTGCCTAATTTGTAACGATGTTCATCATAATTTTAGGCATTATTTTTTTTTCATCATGATAATAGAGGTCAAATGAATTAGCATAATCATTGTTAGGGTAGAATTTAACCTAGTAATCCTTGTGTAATTCAGGTGTGTGATTTTCATGCTTCTCTTTTAAGTGGTATGGCATGTTGAATGATCAGTTTGCGTCAAACATAGTTGTAGCGGGTTTTGTGAGTTTTGTAGTAATCCTGTCCTGAATGTGGATTAGAACGAAACTTGATAGTTCTCATCATCTTCACACAAGACCTCATTTTGAATTAGGGAATATCATTAGAAATGGCTTGATATTGTATTTGTTCAGTGAAATATTATATTTTTCTATTATTCTATATATTGGTTCATCATTTTTGTAATGTCATAACAATGGAACAGAGGATGTTTTCTTTGTTTATTTGTATTTTAGCAATTACATGCATTTGGCAGCCTTTCTTTTTCCCAAGTAACTAATGCATCCGTGTGGTGATAGTTATGTAGTTATATGAGCTTGTTTACTTTTACTTTCTCTAGTTTATTAATAGATGTATTCGGTTGTGATACTGAATATTCTTTTGAAACAGGTATATTTCATACTGTGTTAATTGCCACCATGTGTATCTTATCTGCTAATATAAGAGGGTTGTTTGTAAGAAAGGATAAGGAGTAGTTATATTTCACTCAATAGCACACATATGCTAAGGATAAAAATCCCTAGTGGCTGCCGTTGGAAACTCAATACAATAATCAAAACAGATTAATGCTTACATAAGAAATTCTTCATGTCTTGATGAAAATGCTTCTATGTCTAAGTGGTTGCATTAACTTAGCTTGCTAACTTTAATTCAATTGATTTTTTTTTATTTTTTATTTTTGTTGTTGTTGTCTTGAGGAGTATAAAAATCTCAGAATGTGGGGATTGTTGACATTTGATCCACACTCTTTTCTACTCTAGTTGAAAATCAATTCCCTTTCCAAATGGAATCAGACTCCATTTTTCTATCTCTAACCGTGTACCAAAGGCCTCAACTTTCCTAAATGAACCCAATACCATCTCCACCTTTTCCCACCATTACCACCTTCAGCCCCTTTGTCTTCCCATTTATTTCAGCCACTAGAAATTCCAAAATTCCTTTCATTTCTGTCATTTTCTGAGTTAAGCTTAAATTTCTTAATCTTTGGTCATTTTCTACCTGTTGCCCCGAATTGGTCAATACATCTTTGTCATGACTAAGATTCATCTTCAAGTCATTAGCATTATCAAGCTCAGTATTTTCTGCAGTATTATCCAAAACGTCAATGTTTGTGACCATTTCTTGGGATTTCTCATGCATTAGGATGTCAATATCTCTATCTCTAAAATCAGCCATGGAAACAATTTGGACAATTTCTATTTTCCAAATAAGCTTGCTGCCCTGTGCTATCATGTTACCCAGTTGCCATTTGTTTGTAACTGAAATCTGTGCCCAGCCCAACATAATCAGCTCTAAGGTCATTAAGTTCAATGCCTTCAGTGTCCATTATCTAAAGTAATTATATCTTGGAATTTAACATGTTTATAACTGTTTTCTTCATTAATCACATTATGTGTATCATTTGTGGTCTCGTTGGTTTGTATAGGGATATCTTCTTCAACTGTTGGCTGTATTTAAGGTTTATCATGCAAATAGAATAAAAATCCATTTTAGAAATGAGTTTAATGATCGACCATCAGTTTGTTCTAACCTGGACATCTTTAATGTATAAGCTGATTATACCTTTTTATCCATTTTGGTTTGCTTTTGTAATCATGATTCAGTGGGATATGGCTTGAACTTGAATAATTGAAAATTTGCTTTTAATAAATAGTTTCCATATGTCTCATTGGTACTCTACAAACAAGATCATTTTGGAGTATCATAGTGTCGGGTATTAATGTCATCAGATTATGAAATTTACACCCACATAACTTGGCACTTTCACTTAACTTGACCATAGTATTAAGGATTGGCACTTTTACTGTTTAGAAAAGTTATGAATTTTTTTTAAGCACCACCACTATCCTTCAGTATTATGTGTTACATGAAGCTGTTTTGTTTGCTTTTATAGTCTATCTTATTTTTTATTATGTAGAAAGTTGGAATTACCTTTTGTTTGAGGTCTGATGATATATCACACTTGATGTCTGTTCAAATTTTGCGTTTGTAGAGTCACTAGCTTCACTCATTGCATGTGTGCCTTGTACTATTAAAAGGGTCAGATTAAATGGTTTAGAATTTAGGGAATAACAGGCTTCATATTGATCTTAAACACTATTTAGAGAAGGCATTTGGTGAATAGGGCTGCTATGGGTTTAATGTGAAAAGCTATATTTCAAAGCTCAATATATGTCCAAGTGTGATAAGTTTGTTTTATAAATTTTGTTGTTTATATTCAAGATAAGACTGGATTGCATTTTCAACTAAGATGTTGCCTTAACCATTACCATCCCAATATGTTTTGAATGAATATAGGGTATTTGTTTTTCACTTAGGAATCCAGGTCTTGTACTGATGTATAGTTCCCAATGTTCTTCTTTTCAATATTATGCTTAGTTCATGTATATAATAGAATCTGCCCTGTAAATGATTGGAATGCTCAGTAAATGGAATAATGAATCCTGATGCATTTGTTTAGATTTTACCTTTCAAAATGGCATGTTTTCATTTGGAATGTATTGGGTTCATGAAATGATTTTTTTTAGTAGGTTGTTTACTATTCAAGGTGCAAATCCGTGTGACACTATCTCCTTGAATAGAATGATGTTGATAATGGTATAAAATTGATTGGTCACCTTTAAATTTATAATATGCTGTTGCATGGATATGCATTATTTGCAAGTTCATAATACCTTGATATAATTATAAATTCATGAATGGCTTTAGTTCGTTTAATGGTTCAGAGTTAAGTCTCTATATTAAATCATGAACATATTCTGCATTTTATATAGATAGGGAGTTAGAGTTATTTGAGCTTTATTCTAATTAATAGAATATTATCTTATGTGTTGGCTCATTTCATGGAAGCTAGAAATTAAGATGGATAAGTTCATTCGTTTTGGCGTCTTAGGTACAGTTTTGTGTGTTGTACATATAATATCTGGAAATAATGACATGAAAATAATAGCTGATTTGGTTTATTTTCTTCTTGACTCATTTGTGTTATGATAATAGTGCGATAGGGTTTAACCATTATTCTTAACGTTGTATAAGCTTGATTAGTCTAAATTCTTCCTTTTCGATTTAATATTGATAATCAATTTTATTTCAAGAACATATAATCTTTTAGTGATGATGCAATCAATTATTGAAATCAAGGTAAATATTTAGTTTTACTAGTGTTTAAGGAAATTAGATTTGAAATTTGTCCTTTTAGATGGGGCGATGAAGGCGTTAGCCTAAGCCCATCCTTAGGGAACTTGCACAGTCCGGATAGCGCTCCCCTCTTTTGGTTATAAGACTAACTCAGTCTTTTAAATAAGAATCTTGAAACCAGAACCCCACTAGGAGACACACAATGTCTCGTAAGGCATACCTCCCTTGGAGACAAGCCTTATTTAGAGCCTACCCCTTAGAGATTTTATCCAAGCCTCAAGTAGAACACCTTTATTAGTTGAAGACCTACTTGGTCTTGTAGTTTCCTTGACCTTACTTATTCATTGCAAGGGCAATGATAAGGTTACTTGGATGCCACCTCTGTGTCTAGGAGACTTGCCCAGTCTCACTAGCACCCTTCTTTATCTCCTCAACTTCTAGAAGACATACCTTGTCTCATTAGCATCCCTCTTAGAGTCATCAATTTAGGAGTCTGTCCTTAGTTAGAGAGTCAGTCTTTAGCGGAGTCAATCCTTCAACCTTTCAAGAGTCTGTCCTATGATCATAGGGGTTAGGATTCTGTTTAACCTCTCATCAAATCATGTGTTTTTATCCACTCCTGCAAGGTATAGGATGCTGTCCAACCCTTGCAGAGGTGTGATTCTGTCCAATTCCTCTGCAAAGCGTAGGATGCTGTCCAACCTTTGCGGGATATCATATAGGAGTCTGTCCTACCCATATGATGATAAGATTCCATCCTCTTGAGTTAGAAACAACAAAAACATCTGAAAAACCAAAAATCTCAAAAGTTTTGAGTCATTGAGTGTAGTTAGGAAAATCTGTTCCGAACTACGTTGGCTTGATCCCTTTCTACAGGGTACGTAGTGCAGCTTGAGATCTATATCCCAAGTCCAGCCAAACTTTCAAAAATAAACATTTCAAACCTTCCAAAAATACAAAACTTCTTCAAAACCTTTTTTCAAAAAGATCTTCCCCTAGAGTTAGGAGTCTGTCCTAGATATTTGGGTTGTCTTAGAATTAGGAGTCTGTCCTGATGGTGTTGATATGGTATGTCTTGTCGTGTGAGTGTCCCTAGAGTTAGGAGGCCTCGAGTCATGGTGGATTAGACATTTAGTCGAACCGATGGCTAGACTAGGAAGCATTTAGTCAGCCCATGATTTTTCTTAGGATGCACAGCCTAGTTACACATAGGATGTAGGGCCCACATGCATTAGATTAAGGCTAACCAACTTGCATTAGTTAGGGCATATAGAGAGTCCTAAAAATTACAATTCACTTGAACTTAAGTAATCGTACAAAAAGCTTTAAAAACCAGTCGAGTCTAGTTGATCGAGTATAGGATAGCGGTTCTAGATGGTTAGGCATCGTAGTTTAGAATAGGTCATCGAACTGCGTTGATTCCGATTCTTCCCGAGGCCGGGATACGTAGAGTAGCCGGGATGGATGGCCATCCTGGTCCGAGTCAAGTATTGCATTAGAGTTTTAGGATTTGTCTTGTCGAGTCGTGTGTGTGTTTTGTTGTGTTTTCTTACTTTCATGTACAGATCTTATACTTTTAGTTGTAGTATACCTGTATTTGCACACCAGAATTTAGACACCAATTAGGTATGACACTCATAACCTAGTTATTCCTATGTGACACTTCTCTCATTTATTTTGTGTGTGCTTATTAATCATCTCCGAGACATGCATGATTAGGTAGACGTCTTCTTAGAGATATATGTTCCCATTTCATATGACTTTCGCCCAAAACTCTTCAAAATCAATAAATAAATGGCATAAGAGACCAGGTGTTTGCACTTGGGTGGATGAGGTGCTCTTCGGACCTTCCAAATTCGTAACCAGGCACGGACCTTCCAAATTCGTAACCAGGCACGGACCTTCTTTTATATCTCTCGTTATCCATTGCAACAGAGCATAGTATGGGATCCAGGGCCCACTTCCTTGGATGGCGACTCTTCTTTGTTTAAGGTACGTCTCGAATCTGGGCTAGTCCCCGAATCGAGAGGTATCTCACCTTACATCGCCACTCATGCTGTGAGAGGCACTTCTTTCGAGAGTTCCTTGGTAGAGCTCTCCATTCACGTTGATGAATCCAGAGAGAGACTTTCCGGGGGCTCGTCCCCCGCTTCTCTCGGATCGGGGTCCACAGCCATCAACATTAGAAATTGATAATTGTATGTGTAATGTTTGTTGAATGGCCCCAAAGAGAATGGTTTAGAATGTTCGGAGTAATGAATAGCTTGTTGTCGACTTGAAGTTCATCAGGTTATACAGCCCTTACCATCTTGATTATGGCATCCACCGCTTCATTTTAAAATTTGCAGCCATATTTTGACTTTGATAATTACAACCACGATGGTGTTTATAAATGCATAAATTAGTGGGCGTGAGTGGGAGCGGCTTGCTCCAATAATATGTGGTAATGTTCACATTAGTATATGTGTGAATGCGTGTATTTGTGTGAGCGTGTACGTGTGTATGTGTGCTCGTGTATGAGTGTGTATATGTGTATGTGTGTGTGAGTCTGTATTCTCCTCACTATAGTGATCCTTACGCTGTCCAGTTCTGAATTTTTCCTTTTTCGACCTCAAATGTTCAAAATTTCCAAAAACAAATATCTCAATCTTGTAGATCTCGTCGAGCTGGTCAGTTCGACATATGACTGCCCAAATTTGGCCAAAAGACGAGAGAGTTATACCCGTTTAAAGTTTTCAGTCCATAACGTTGTTTTCCATAACGCTGTTTTTGTTCGAGTTTTTTAGAAATTACCGTGTCAAGTGACTTTTGGGCTACTTCTGGCCGGAATTGTTTAAAACTGTCAACTGGAAAAGTGTTCGCTATAATATTTTCTAAAACTGTCTTGTTGAGAAAAAAATTTCATAAATGCTTTTTAATATGTCAAAAATTACTTGCAAGCTTAAGTTTTTCTGAAAAAAACTGTCATTTCTGCAACAACAGCTTGTTGGCCATTTTTAGGCTATTTCAGGTCTGTTTTGTCCAAAGCCATAGAACGGAAAAATGTTCTTCACAATATTTTCTAATACTTTGTCCTTGAGCAACGATGTTTTGAGTGTCAAAACTGAGCCCGAACTTTCAGTTAAAACACTAATGTCTTTTAATGGCGATGGATAGGAAGAAGCCATTTTTCGGCCACTTCTGGCCAGATCCAAACGAAGTGGTCAACTGAGAGAACGTCGCTTATGCTGAGATCTACAATTTTGATTAATAGAATTTTTTATGGTTTTGATGTTTGGCGGGTCTAAAAATTCACTTAAAAGTTGTATTTTTTTACACTATGTTATAACTGTGCCATTTCTTGAAAATCACTACAACTTGAGCTCTATTCAATTTTAATGATTCTTTTGGATGTTTTCAGCTTGGTAGCAAGTTTCAAATCATATATTGAATAATTTTCATGAATTGTTTGGCATTTTTTACCCTTTTCGGTGAAAATTGCATGTTGGGTGGAAATTTTAACTTTTTTTTTTAGATTGTTTTGAGCCTATAATGATTCTAATGCTTGTATTGGGATATGATGAGCATACTAGCAAGTCACAGATCATATATTGATCAATTTTCATGATTTACTTTGTATTTTACAACCTCACTTGTGAAAATTGCATGTTGTGTAGAGTGCTTTCAATTTTTTTTTTGTATGCTAAATGAATGGAACCCGTGCTACATGTTAACCTAGACATCTAAACTTCTACAATCACTTCCAAATCATGTCTAGACCTTCTAAATTTCATGAGTGTCATTTTAGGGGACACTTTGTCTCATTAGGATGTTTTCCTTTTTAGGAGACATGCTCTATCTCAATAGACGAGTTTTCTTTTTAGGAGACCACCTTGGTCTCATCAGAGGGTTAACCCATAGGAGACATGCCCAGTCTCATTTACCCCCCCCCTCATAGAGTGTTAGATGTGCTTTGACTTGCATCCCTTTTTAGTATTGATTGTTCAGGAGTCTTTTTCATAGACTGTTAGTTTGTCATATAGCTTAGGAGTTAGTCCTTTAGAATCGTTGTCTTCTTCTTTATTATTAGAGCCTTGCTGGCTTGGGATCTTAGATCGTTTTCTCTGTTCTTGGAGCACTAGTTTACTTGTTGTGGGTTGTCTCTTTGAGACGCTAGTTGCTTATTCGGGGTTTCCCCTTTAGATTTAGGGCTTTGCCCTAGTTTGTGGTGTTACTTGTGTGTTCCCTTTAAGAGTTGAAGCATTTAAAGGTCCTAAAAGATTGAAGAATTTTAAAATCCAAAAAATATTGAAATCATTTAAAATCTAAAAAATTTTAGAATATTTGAGAACTCAAAAACATCAGAAATTCAAAATATAAAAAATATTTGAAAGCTTTAAAACCATCTAAAGTGTTGAGTGTTTTTAGGAGCGTAGTCTAGAAAAGTTTGTTTCCGAACTACGTTGGCTTGATCCTCTTTAACGAGGTACGTAGTGCAGCTTGGGATCTTTATCCCAAGTCCAGCCAAACTTTGTAAATAGACTTTGTGAATCTTTCAAAAATCATTCAAACAACTTTAAAACCTTATTTTCGAAAAGATCTTCCTCTAGAGTTAGGAGTTTGTCTTAGATAGAGAGTTTTGGAGTTAGGAGTTTCTCCTTGATGTGTTGTTTGATTGTTGTGTGTGTGGTTTGTGTTTGTGTTAGAGTTATGAGTTTGTTACGCCTCCGTCCGGTCAGTTGGCGATTCACATCGCCGACTGATGACTAGGTCTAGGATGCGTTAGTGATCGCATTATTTTCCTTAGGACACACAACATAGTTACACATAGGTTGTAGGAACCACCTGCATTAGCTTAGGGTTAACCTGCATTTAGTCAAGGCATATAGGGTGTCCTAAAAATCCACAATTCACTGGAATTTAAATAATCGCACAAGAAGCTTTAATAACTAGTCGGTCTTTTAGGTCGAGTCTAGGATAGAGGTCTAGATGTCTCAGGCATCATAGCTTAGAATAGGTGCGAATAACTATATTGCTTTGATTCTCATGAAGGCGGAGATACGTAGGCAGCTTTGGATGAATACCAGACCATCCAAAGAATCGGGCGAGTTTTGGATTTGTTGTGTTGTGTCATGTGTGGTATCGAGTCATATTTTATGTTTTGTTGTGTTTTCTTACTTTCATGTACAAATCTTATACCTTTAGCTGTAGCATGCATGTGTTTGTCCATCGGAACTTAGACACCAGTTAGGCATGTCACTCATAATTTAGCTGTGATTAGGCGACACTTCTTCCATTTATTCTGTGCATTCTTATTATTTTATCCCCGAATCATGCATGTTTAGGTAGACGTCTACTCGAGGATATTTGTTCCTATTTTACATGATTTTCGTCCAAAACTCTTCAAGGTTAATAATAAATGGCATAAGAGACCAAGTGCTTGCACTCGGACAAATTGGGAGTGCTCTTCGGACCTTCTCCATTCGTAATCAGGCACGAGCCCATATATATTTCTGGTTATCCATGGTATACAGAGCATCTTTGTTTTTTGGGTTCCAGGCCTATCCATGGATGACGACTCTGAGTTATTTTAGGTACATCTTGGTTTCGAGCCTTGACTTCGGATCAAGAGGTATCTAGTTTATATCGCCACTCGTGCTATGCTATGAGTGTGGCACCGTTTCGAGAGTTCCTTGGTAGAGCTCTCCTTCACACGTGGATGATCCAGAGGCTGCTGGGGGCTCGTCCCCCACCTCTCTCTTTCGGATCGGGTCCACAAGGAGCTACGGTTGAAGGGCATCAAAATAAGAGGCTCGTCCGAAAAATCAGCCGGACTCCATATTTTGTGACATTTTTGGGATTCTTTAAAAATCCTAAGTTGTAGCTCGGCCAAAGGAGCCCGTACAGACGAGTCCAGCCAAAAGAGCTCATCGAGGAGCTGCGGTTGAAGGGCATCAAAATAAGAGGCTCATCCGAAAAATCAGCCGGACTCCATATTTTGCGACGTTTTTGAGATTCTTTAAAATCCTAAGTTGTAGCTCGGCCAGAGGAGCTCGTACAGACGAGTCCGGCCAAAAGAGCTCGTCGAGGAGTTGCGGTTGAAGGGCGTCAAAATAAGAAGCTCGTCCGAAAAATAAGTCGGACTCCATATTTTGCGACGTTTTTGGGATACTTTAAAATCCTAAGTTGTAGCTCTGCCAGAGGAGCTCGTAGAAAAGAGCCCGGCCAAATGAGGTTGTCTAAGATCTCAAGCTCGTCCAAAAAATCGGATGAGCTCCCCAATTTGTGGCATCTCAAAAGAGCCCTGCCAAATGAGATCGTCCAATACCTAGAGATCATCTAAGATCTCAAGCTTGTCCAAAAAATCAGATGAGCTCCTCAATTTGTGGCATCTTTAAAGAGTCCGGCCGAAAGACCCCGGCCAAAGGAGGTCGTCTAAGACCCAGAGGTTGGCTAAACAAAAAAAAACACACACACACACTCCCCCAGATCTTAAAAACGGCCTGAAGGAGTGGGGGGCAACTGATGGGGATGAAAATAACCACCCAATCAGAGAGCTCCACGTGTAAAAGAGCCCTCAGATGCCAAAAGGGCCTAAAGGTAATTTACCGCACTAAAAAAATACCCCATATAAGAAGCGGTATTTACGGCTCAATGCCACCTGCTCAAGGGCAATATGGTAATCATACCATTAGGGAAATTACGAATTAGCCCTAGCACACCCAACCACTATAAATAGGGGTGTAACCCAAAAGGTAAAGGACACGATTCCCAAAAAACTTACTATTACATTTGGGTTTTCCTTATCCGTTGTGGTCACTGACTTAAGTATCGAAGGGCCTTCGCGGAGTATCCCCTCCGTGTTGATCTTTTAACCGTTCTCTCATGTGTGTAGGAAGAAGAAGTGAGGGCAAATCAAGATCGTCCATCCACTCTTCACCTCCAGCTCAGCCGTAACCAAATTTTGACCGCAACACTATCTATTAGATATTAGTTCAGGGATAGAGCCAGAGGAAATGTATCTCGATTCATGTGGCTAGCATTCTTTCCGTAAAGCTCCATATTGTAGTTTTTTTTTCAAGCAACGTAATGCCCCGTCTCTCTCTTGGTAATTAATGCCCCCTCCTCAATCTCTCTCTATCTCCAACAAGCAACCTAAATTAATGCCCCTCTCTCTGACTAGGTCTGATTAACCCCTGTTTCTCTCTTGGTAATTAATGCCCCCTCTCTCTCTTCATTCCCTTCCCCTCTCTCTTAAGTTTATGCCCCCTCTCTTTGTCTTTGACTAAAGTTTAGCACTATTGATAGAGCAAACCCCTAAAACTAGACCATATAAATATATGCACGAATGTTTCCATTTAAGAAGGTAGTTTTGACTTCTATCTATTAGATATCAGTTCAGGGATAGAGCCAGAGAAAATGTATCTCGATTCATGTGGCTAGCATGCTTTCCGTAAAGCTCCATATTGGAGTGTTTTTTTCAAGCAACATAATGCCCCATCTCTCTCTTGGTAATTAATGCCCCCTCCTCAATCTCTCTCTATCTCCAACAAGCAACCTAAATTAATGCCCTCCTCTCTGACTGGTCTGATTAAAGTTTCTACCCCCTCTTTCTCTCTTGGTAATTAATGCCCTGTCTCTCTTCCTTCCCTTCCCTTCCCCTCTCTCTTAAGTTTCTGCCGCCCTCGATAATTAAGGGGCTAAGGGAATGAACACATGAAATCTAGTATTTTTCAAAAAGTAATGAGGACCCACTTCGTAGGATGATCCAAACCCTCCGATCTATCTATAATGGGATTGCCCCGTTATAGAAACCTCTATAGATTGGAGGGTCAGGATCATCCTATGGGGTTAGGTTTGGTATTTATTAGATCACTGGCACTCTTGGCCATGCTATGCATGGGTGTAAAATAGTGGGCACTGATGGGACATAAATGCTGCGCGACTCCCAAATCTCGCCACGTGTCGTCCATGCACCAATGGAGCTTAATCATCATGAAGAAAGGTGCTGATGAACGGCAAGACCATACGGTTAAGACACGTGTCACCTTCTGGCCGTCCAAGCCTCATCATCACAAATTATGGAAGGGATTGCGCAGCAAAACCACGCGCGCCGTCAAACCAGGAGAACAGCCCAATCCTGCGAAGGAAGGTTTTCTGTCCGTAATGATGAAAGGCCCGCACGCCACCCCTTAAAAGCAGGAGAAGGGAAGGGGGAAAAAAGATTTGATCTCCCTCAAGGGACCCGAAAGAAAAGAAAGAGGGAAGACAACAACAGAGGAAGCTGGGAGCTTGGTCCCACCCTCCCTGTTAAGTCCCCTCCAACCCATCCACCCACATACCCAGAAAAGAACATGCGCCTCGGCCTTGGTAAACATGATCAAACCTCCGCCTTTTCTCGCTGTTCTTTATATTGTTGGTCCAGAATCTGACTTGGGTGTCGAAGTGGTCGTCTGAGACCCACCCCGGACCCCTGACCCCTTTGTTTGTGATTGCAGACCCCGCGGAGGCTCTCTACCCACCGCGCGATCGCAGACCCAGATTCCGACGCCATCATATTGGCGCCATCCGTGGAACTCGTTGAGTATTGAACGCCTTATAACGATGAGAAACCACACCCAACAGCAAGAAACAGGGGTAATGACCAGGAGCACAGACCCTCTTGAGTTCCTCCAAACTTTCAAAAGGGTAATGACGCTCCGAGGCGCGTCGGACAGATTTATGTGCAGAGCCTTTGCCTACCTGTTAAGAAAGACCGCCAACGACTGGTACATGCAGCTGGAGCCCGACTCTACTGCATCCTTCCACGAATTCGGGAGGAAGTTCAGCGCAAGATTCGCCAACAACCGCCTCCACCACGATCCGGCGGATGCCCTCTTAGCCCTCTGGCAAGGAAGAAACGAGACCCTAAGAGACTTCATGTTGAAATTCAACGCCGAGCTAGCCCAACTTTCCAACATCGATGTCCAAATAGCGGTCGAGACACTGAAGCATGCCATCACCGACCAGAATCTCAAACTGCACCTCACCCTCAGGCCACCATGGGACCTGCAGAAACTTGAATCCAAGGCTAACAAGTTCGTACGAGCAGAAGAAGCGTGTGCATGAGAGCAGAGCCGACCCGGCCCCGAGGAAAGAAAAAGGGAAGATGGCCGAGGGGTCATGAGACAACGGGCCGAAGAAAGACAGGCAAGCCGGAAATCCCTCCCCATCTTCGAGAGGCTGGGAAGCGCCCCCCTGAAGGTTCCCCTCTCCCATTCCTGCTCGCTATCAGAGATCAGGGCCTCCTGACCCCCCCAAGAGAATGACCACGGACCCGAAGAAGCTCTCCACCAGAAAGTTCTTAGGATTCATGGTTAGCCACAGAGGCATCGAGGCCAACCCCAAAAAAATCCAGGCCATCCTGGACATGAAGCCCCCGGCAACAGTGGTAGAGGTGCAGCGGCTCGCGGGATGGATCACCGCCCTCGACTGTTTCATGCCCAAGTCGGCGGAGAAATGTTAGCCCTTCTTTAAACAACTGAAAAACATACGAGAATTCGAATGGACCCCAGCCTGTCAAGAAGCTTTCAACGCCTTGAAACAGTACCTCCAAGCACCACCCGTACTAGCCAAACCTGAGCCTGGGGAAGAATTATTTTTGTATCTAGCCATCAGCCCTACGGCGGTAAGTGCGGTATTGGTCAAACAGAGCGACAAGA
Source organism: Tasmannia lanceolata (assembly GCF_043159265.1). Lineage (NCBI taxonomy): Eukaryota > Viridiplantae > Streptophyta > Magnoliopsida > Canellales > Winteraceae > Tasmannia > Tasmannia lanceolata. Next base: position 18,269,960 of record NW_027518688.1, on the reverse strand, counting down.
GGGAACACCCGGTGTACTATATAAGCAAGACCCTCCACAGTGCGGAAGTTCGGTACTTGAACATAGAAAAATTCACCATCGCAGTTGTCAGCGCCGCCCGGAAACTCCGCCCCTACTTCCAGGCCCATCCCATAATACTTTTGGCTGACCAACCCCTCAGGAAGATTCTCCAAAAACCGGAGACCTCGGGCAGAATGGTAAGCTGGGCCGTTGAGTTAGGAGAGTTCGACATACAGGTCCGGCCAAGGCCGGCCATTAAATGCAAGGCCCTTGCCGACTTTATAGTAGAATTCACAGCCCCTGCAAGGCAGGAGTGGTCCTCCATGGCCCCGACGGATTCACAGCAGAGTACGCCCTCCGGCTAGACTTCCCAGCTTCCAACAACGAGGCTGAGTACGAGGCCTTATTGGCAGGGCTAAGTCTAGCCACGGAGCTCGGCGCAGGAAAGTTAAAGGTCTATAGCGATTCACAGCTGGTCGTCGAGCAAGTAAACGGGGCATACGAGGCCAAGGGACTCAGGATGAAGAGATACCTCCACAAGGAAAAAGAGAAGCTGAAGAGAATGGGGGAAGTTGAGATTCTCCAAGTACCGCGAGGCATGAACAATCGAGTTGATGCTCTGTCAAAAATGGCCTCTGAAGAAACCCATGACTTTGGTACCGTGCTCACAGAGATACTGCTCCACCCCAGCATTGACGAGGTACAAGTCTTAAAAATTCCACCAGGACCCAACTGGATGGACCTCATCATGCGGTTTCTGAAAGACGGAATACTGCCCGAGGATAAGCTGGAAGCCCGACGCCTAACCGCAAGGGCCGCCCACTACGTACTCCACGGACCCAGGCTGTACAAACGGTCGTACACATGGCCATACCTCCGATGCCTGGTACCCTCCGAATCGGAGTACGCACTACGAGAGGTACATGAGGGAATCTGCGGAGACCACAGAGGCGGGAGGACCCTAGCCCAGAAGATCGTAAGGCATGGCTATTTTTGGCCTACAATCCTCAGAGACGCCTAGGAATTTGTCAAAAAATACAGCCCGTGCCAGAGGTTCGCTACCACCCCCCGTCGACCGGCCACCCCATACACCGCGGTGGTAGGGCCCCTGTCTTTCACCATGTGGGGCATGGACCTGCTCAGGCCGTTCCCAAAGGCCCCCGGGGGGGGGGGGGCACACGAAGTTTGTACATCGCCATCGATTACTTCACCAAGTGGGTCGAAGTTAAAACCGTGGCGAGGCCAAATTCAAAGGCAATAGAGAAGTTTTTTTATCGTGACGTGGTCTGTCGTTTCGGCATTCCGAGAATACTCGTAACAGACAACGGACCCTAGTTCGCAAGTGCTGAATTCGGCAGGTTCTGTGATAATCTGAGCATCGAACACCGTTTCGCCTCCGTAGCGCACCCGCAGGCCAACGGGCAAGTGGAGGTAACTAACAGGATCTTGCTCCAAAGCCTCAAGAAACAGTTGGGAGAAGCCGGAAAGTGCTGGGTAGAAGCGCTCCCCAGAGTCCTCTGGGCCTACCGGACAACGCCCCGGGCCGCAACCGGGGAGTCCCCTTTTAGTTTGACTTTCGGGGCCGAAGCGGTCATTCCGTTGGAAATCGGCCTCTCCAGCTTCCGCACGGAGAACTACGACGAACACGAAAATTCCGAGCTCCTCCGGAACGCTCTCGATCTCGTGCTAGAAAAAAGAGTGCAAGCCCTCCTCCGAACCGCCTCCTACCAACAAAAGGTGGCACGATACTACAACGCCCGCGTAAAAAAACGTACGGTAAAACCCGGAGACTCAGTACTACGGCGAGCGGAGGTATCCGACCCCCGAAACTCCGGGAAACTCGCGCCAAAATGGGAAGGGCCCTACAGGGTCGTTCGAGCGCTCCGCCCCGGGGCCTACCAGCTTGAGCACCTCGACGTGGCCCTAGTCCCTCGAAGTTGGAACATGGATAACCTCCGAAAGTTTTACCAGAGAAAAGGAAGGGTAAGGGTTGTGCTTTCTTTTAAGTTATGACGAATGTTTTGTTTGTTTTCTTTTTGTTATTTCCAGAGCAAAGCCATGTATTCCCCTTCACAAATTAATTAAATAGCGTTCCCGCCTGAACTATGTGCATCTCCACTTTCCGGCCCATGATGTATAAAGGACCGGAAGAAGACAGGGAGTGGGACACAGGTAGCATCTAGGCTGATCCCCCCGAAAATATCCTAAAACGCTCCCCATGAAAAAAAAGACCTATCCTTTTTAGAGGGCAGGCATGACCCATCAACTACGAGCTGATCACTCGAGAGGAAGATGACCCTTCCACGAACAAAGACCCCCTAAGGTGACGCCCGACAGAGGCGCACTAGAGCTATTCTCGCCGACCAAATTAGAATTTAACAGCAACCCGCCACAAAGAAACCTACCAAAGAGCTCAACTAGCCCACTAAGCATTATGTATATATAAAAAAAAATGCGAAAGGCAGGCAGGCCTCCCCTCCAGGGCCCTTACAAAAAGAGGGGGTGAAGAAGAAAACAAAAGAGAGTTCAAATAGCTATTACAGACTGAGAACATTAATAGAACCTTAAAAAGAAGCAAAGTCTGGGAAAAATCCCAAGGCATCCAAGCCTCACCGACCCCCTGCAGAGATCTCAATAACAGTAGAGGCATCCGAGGCAACCACCGGATCCTCGACCGGTCTCGTGGTATCCACTGGTTCAGGCAAAAGGTCCCCCGGAACGGCTTCCTCGGCTTCGTGCACCAACTTCTCCAAAGGGAAAGAAGGATCAACATCGCGAACGCACCGCCGGCATTCGACGAAAGCATCTATCTCGATGTCCACGCTGAACGAGGCCGTGGCCTTGAAAAACTCCTCGGAACCTCGCCATTCCTCCCGCGCTTTCACCAGCTTGGGAAACAGTGTCGTCAAGCACCGCCTTTTCGGCTTGGGCCTTCTCAAGGTCCTCACTCAGCTTGCGGACTCGTTCCTCAAAAGCACCAATCTCGGACTCGTCCTCAACCATGTACTGCAACATCTTCCTGGCATAACTTTGAACCTACAAAGAGCCCCCACCACAAGCGAACCATTAGAGGATCGCCGTATGCAGTCTCAAAGACAACAAGAAAAGGGAAAGACACAAGCGAAAAAGCCAGCCACTCGGTACTTACGCAGGACATAGAATGAAGGTACCGGGCCCCCAGGGCCCTGCAGGGGAGGTTTTCTAACTTAGCCTCATCGCCAGGAAGGGCGGTCATCAACCCAAGCTCCACCCCAACCCGAGGATTCCCAAGGACGCCATCCTCAACGCCGATCTTCCAGTCCGGCTTAAACAGTTCTCCTTGCGCGCCCGGTAGCACTGCGGGGAAAGCTCCATATTCTCCATGAGCAGCTTGGTCATAACCGACCCCTCCAGCCGGCTCGACATGTCCTCCGCAAAGGCGGCAGGAGAACGGGTCGTACGACCGGCTTTCCCCTGTTTGGCGCAACAAAGGGGCAACCCTCTTGGCAGAAGGCTCCAACTCCCGAGGAGGAGACCTAGCCATATCCTTCACTCCGACCGATCGACCGGAAGAACTAGATGGCGCGGACGTGGGAAGCCTAGTTTGCGACCGATCTTTCTTAGCCGCGGACATAAAGCCAGAGGGAATCTTCTGATGGCTAGTCGGACCCTTCGCCGCCTCCGCCGTAACCCCGTTTCCCCTAGCAGCATCACCAGAAGAAGACACACCTGCTGCCAAAAATAGACGAGCAACGACAACTCAGAACGAAGAAAACAACAGCCAAAAAAAAAAAAAAAAAAAGGGCGACAAACCCAGGGAAGAAGGCTCACCACGATGACTGGCGGAACTCTCCCCTACCTCCTCGCCCGTACACCGGGTCCTCCTCTCCACAGCACCCAGGAGACCGAACCTCCTCAAACCCCTCTCCCATCTAAACTCAGAAACATCAATAGCCTCCCCGGAGGCAAGCTTCCCCAGGTCAAACTTGCTACAGTCGGACTCGTCGGGGAGGGATTTCCTTCGCCACTCAACGGAGCGCCTCCAAGAACGAGGGAAGACCCAACCAGCATCCGACGGAGGAATAATAAACACATACTCCTCTGTCCACTTGTTAATGGAAGAGGGCAAATTCGCTGCGATCTTCACCTGAGGACGCTGGGTCAGATACAACCAGCTGTCCTCGCCCTTCACCAATGGGCTAAGGGCAACGCAACTCCTGAGCAGAGGAAGGGTAGGCTGAATCTTGTGAAGACCCGCCTTGGCCACGAAAGCCAAGAGGGTACGCCAACTATTGGGCACCAGTTGGTAGGGGGCCACCCGGTAAAACATGAGGGCCTCAACTATGATACCCAAAAGCGGAAACCTAATCCCCACCCTAAAAGCCTCCACGTAGAAAGCTACCTCTTCCTCCGTAATGCCCTCACACACCCCATCCCTAAAAGAAGGAACCCTAATCCCATAATCCTCGGGAATGTGAAACTTTCTTCTAATCCCCTCTGCCGTCCCTTCTCCCAAAGAACTCTTACAGGACGCCACCCGACCGGGGCAGATAACGGCACCGGACCGAATGTCCCTAATCTCCGCCTCGCGGGCAGAAGAAACTCGAGTGGGAGATTCAAAGGGAGCGGCCCCCAACGACGATCCAGAAGCCCCGGAGCTATCTTCCAACTCCCTGGGCAGCTGTTCATCTCGAGAGCCGCCGCCCCCGCTGTAGACACCCCATTTTGACCGTGCCCTGCACCTCCATATTTTTGTGCACAACTTTTTCAAGTCATTGTGTTAGGACCCCAATTTACACCCTAGGCTAGCTTAGTGTCCCACCAAGGTTCCTATGAAATTTCGCCAAGATCCGTTCACATTTGCCTAGTGAACGAGCTAAGGCAGTGTCGTGGTACAAGTTCGGAAGGGCGGAGGTGAAATACGTCATTTCCCATGTAAAAGAGGGCATTCTTGGGAATTTATGTTGCTTCCTCGGCAAGCAATCTTTTGTGGCCATTAGATCAGATCAGAGGGTTAGGAATCGAGTATAGTTGAATGAATTTTCACACTGTTTTCTCCTTGGGCTGTCCCTGCTAACAAAAATGAATAGTTGCAAATTATCTAAATGGGGTGACCCATCTACGAAAAGAGAAGGTGTGCCATTTCCTATTAATTGAAGCCAAAGGGGAGTGGATTATTCAAGAGAGGGGTTGTCCCAGGGGAAAAGAGGGCCCGAATTTATCATCTCCCTATATAAACCAACAAACTAGGGTTCTCATTTTTACCCATTTGCAGAGTGGGAGAAAAGGGAGCCGCACCACCTTCTCTCCATTCCAAATCCCCAACTCTTCTTCTTCTTCTTCTTCCCCAAATCCTCCACCGACCCTAGCACTACCTCCATACCCATTTTCCATTTCTCTGCAACCCACCTCCTACCTCCCCTCACGACCACCATCTCTGGCCGCCACCATTAAACCCGACCCAAACCCTTTCAAACCCTTGAAACCCGCATCTCCGGCCCATCGGCTCCCCACCACCACTACCGCATCCACCATCACCCGAGCCACACAAACCCCATCTTCTTTCCCTCAACCATCTACACCACTAGCCACCACCCTCTGCAACCCACCTCCTCCAACCGATCTTCGCCCGAGTCACCCCCATCGGCTCCATCTCCCACCAAAGCCTCTCAAACCACCACCACCCTCTCAAACCCACCTCCAAAATCCGACCCAAACCCTCCGAAACCCATTTTCATCTCTGCCCCGACCTCCATTTTTTCCCGGTGGATTTTGCCGAGATCCGGTGAGAAAAAAATAATTAACCACCTCCGACCACCACCTCCCTCTCCTTTCTGTTTTTCTTCTTCCACCTACATCTACACTACCACCTCCATTTAACCCTCGGCCACCACCTCTGCCCGTACCACTAAACCCCTTTCTAATTTCATCTAACCCACTTGGTTTCTCCTCCATTTTCAGCCACCACAACCTATCCCCTGTTTCTGCGCTCAATCCAACCCATTTCATTTTCACCATTTCCAAACCCACCACCTCTATCCCATTAGACCATTCATCCTTCTGGTATCTTCGACCCCATCTCCACTGCCTATCTTGCTCTCTCTCTCTCTCTCTCTCTCTCTCTCTCTCGCTCTCTAATTTCTAAGATTTTGAGGAGGGTTTGCAAGAGGTAGCTGCTAGGGTTTTAGAAGAGTGAAAGAAGAAGAAAGGGCTTTCTTTCTTATTCTTGGCAAGGGCTTGTAGAGGAGAACAAGAAGCACAGAGAGAGTCTTAAAAAAAAAAAAAAAAAAAGAAGAAGGGATTACAGAGGAGCTCACAACTTGGGAATTTTGTAGAGGTTAGAAGAAGAAAAAGATGGGGGTTTGAGAGACTTGTACCACCACTGAACCATCATATTCGAGCTCCATCTGACCTTCTCCGGTCACTGCAGCAGATCCGTCATAGTGATATTCTCAAATTTGTTCTTCCCTCCTAAAGATTCAGGTAACATTCCTAACATTCCTCCGCGTCTTTAGGATATATATGTGGTTGTTTTCCTGTCTCTTTGATATAGTTGCATTAGTTCATGAGTTGGTGCTAATTTGGCTATTGAATATGAAGTGATAATCTGATTTTTTTTATGGATGAATGGTGGAGGGATGTGGGCTTAATTGATGTAGGAAATCAGGTTATTACTCATACCCATGTCATGGGTATGAGTATCATCTGATTTCACAGGAGACCCATGTCAAGGGTTCAGCTGAATTGTTTTGTGGTTCTGAAGTTTTATTCTTTGAAATTACAATACATTGATTCATGGTTGCTCATTTTGTTTTCTACTGTTGTGGCATTGCTTCTGGCTTTGGATGTTAATTTGATTCTTGAATGCAAGATGGCAATCTTATTTTTCTGTGATGAACGGATGGTGGGAGGATGTATGCTTAACTGATGTAGGAAATCAGGTTATTACTCTACTCCATGTCATGGGTATGAGCACTATCTGATTTCACAGGAGACCCCATGTCGAGGGTTTGTTTGTGTGTATCACTTGATTTTTGTTTCTTTACCCTATGATTGTGGGTATTACTGGATAGATTTGTTTTCACTTATTTCTGGAGCATTTGTAGATTCCTGGAGTTTGACATTTTCATATATTTCCTGAACCTTTCTTTGGTTGAGTTAACCATAGGTTTCTATATTTTGATTTGAAAATGGCATGTGTTAAGTAGATGATGTCTCCGGCATAACTGGTTTTGTTATCCTAGAAGATGGAGCGGGCTATGATGAGGCTACTCGGAGCCCCCCCTTTTTTTTTTCTTTCTTTTTATCTTTTCCCCTTCGGGTTTTGGTATCAATATTCGGGTTTATTTGGGATTTCTTGAGCAAACCCTTATCATCTTGATTTTCCATTAGAGCTTAAGTTTTTCGCAAGTGTTTTGCATTTCCATCGATTTTTGGGAATTTTCCTCTTGGGTTCGGGCGATGAAGGCGCTAGCCCAAGCCCATCCTTAGGGGACTTGCTCAGTCTGAGTAGAGCTCCCCTCCTTTGTATATAGGAGACTTGCCCAGTCTCATATAGAGAGTTTTTCCTTTAGAATGCTTACCTAGCCTCATGTTAGAGTGGTCTCCTCTTTTAGAGCGAGTCTTTGACTTGGTAGTGTTATTAGAGAGTCTCTGACTCATTTGTACTCCCTCCCTAGTGTTATTAGTTAGGAGTTTTTTCCATTCGAGACTAACTTAGTCTTATTGAAGCTTTCCTGCTTGAGATCTTAGATTGTTTTCTCTGTTCTTGGGGCGCTATCTTTCGTGTTGTGGTTTGTCTCTTTGAAACGCTAGTTGCTTGTTCGGGGTTTCCCCTTTAGATTTAGGGCTTTGCCCTAGTTTGTAGTATTACTTGCGTGTTCCCTTTAAGATTGAAAATATTTAAAGGTTCAGAGCATTGGAAAAGCTTTAAAATCCAAAAACATTAGAAATTTGAAACTCCAAAACATTTGAAAACTTTAAAAATATCAAAAGCATTTGAAAAATATTAAAAAACCTTAAAAAAATCTAAAGTGTTGAGTGTTTTTAGTAGCGTAGTTGGAAAGTTCGTTTCGAACTACGTTGGCTTGATCCTCTTCCACGAGGTACGTAGTGCAGCTTGGGATTCACATCCCAAGTCCAGCCAATTTTTTGTAAATAGTGTTTTAAACCTTTTTGAGTAAACAACTTTACAGCCTTGATTTCAAAAGATCTTCCTTTAGAGTTAGGAGTTTGTCCTAGATAGAGAGTTTTAGAGTTAGGAGTTTGTCTTTGATTTGTTGTATGCTTTGTTTGTGTTTGTTTTAGAATTAGGGGTTTGTCCTAGAGTTATAAGAGCGCCTCCGTCTGGTCAGTTGGCGATTCACATCGCCGACTGATGACTAGGTCTAAGATGCGTTAGTGATCCCATTGTTTTCCTTATGACGCACAGCCTAGTTACACATAGGTTGTAGGAACCACCTGCATTAGCTTAGGGCTAACCTGCATTTAGTTAGGGCATATAGGGTGTCCTAAAATCTACAATTCACTGGAATTTAAATAATCGTTCGAGAAGCTTTAATAATTAGTCCGGTCTTTTAGATCGAGTCTAAGATAGAGGTCTAGGTGTCTTAGGCATCCTAGTTTAGAATAGGTGCGAAGAACTACGTTGCCTTGATTCTCGTGGAGGCGGGGATACGTAGGCTTCTTTGGATGAACAGCAGACCATCCGAGGACTCGGGCTAATCATTTAGAGTCTTAGGATTTGTTGTGTTGTGTTATATTGTATATTTTGTTGTGTTTTCTTACTTTCTTGTGCAGACCTATACCTTTAGCTGTAGCATGCATGTGTTCGTCCACCAGAACTTAGACACATGTTAGGCATATCACTCATAACCTAGTTGTCATTAGGTGACACATCTTTTAGGTTCTTTTGTGTGTGCTTATTTTCATCTCCGAGACATGCATGATTAGATAGACGTTTTCTCGGAGATGCGTGCTCCCATTTCACATGATTTTTGCTTGAAACTCTTCCAGGTTAATAATAAATGGCATAAGAGACCAAGTGTTCGCACTCGGGCGAATTGGGGGCGCTCTTCGGACCTTCTCCATTCGTCATCAGGCACGGACCTTTTGTATCTCTGGTTATCCATTGCAAACAGAGCATTTGTTTTGGTTCCATGGCGCATCCATGGATGGCGACTCTGAGTTATTTCTAGATATATCTTGGTTTCGAGCCCTGTCTCCGGATCAGGATGTATCTCTTTCCTTTTATATCGTCACTCATGCTATGCTGTGAGGGTGGCATCCGTTTCGAGAGTTCCTTGGCAGAGCTCTCTTCCATTGTGGAGATCTTAGAGGATTGCAGGAGGGATCTCGCGTCCCTCGGCACCATCCTCGGATCGGGGTCCACACCCGCCTTTTACCAACCGCCTCCTTTTTCTTGGCGGAGCCCTCTCCAGTACTTCTACCAACTCGCTAGACGGACTCTGAGAACTGGTTGCGACAGGCATCGTAAAATAATCAAATGTCAGACGAAATGAAAAGCACAGAACTCACCGAGGCAGATAGCGAAGAAGGGCAAAAACCAGAGAGAAGTTGATGAAGAGCAGCGCCAAAAGAAATCACCGCAGAAGAAAGCCCACTTCACCCATGGAAGACGAAGAAATAAGGCGAGAATAAAATCCCTAAAAAGGCCTTAAAAAGAGCTAGGTTTTCGACACGCGTCGATTAATCTCCCTCCCTGTCTAGTCGGATGAGATGCGCACACGTGGCGCCGATTGGGGAATTCGAGGAAACCGCCAGAAATCGAAGGGCCATTTCCCCCCCGACTGAAAAGACGTTGCTAGCCCTACCACTAGAAAACTTCCCCCAGCAAGCCATCCCTACAACGTCCCCACCTGATGAAAGGAAGGGCTTGGATTTCGAACCGCCCGCGCGTGCTCAGTTTCAAATCCTCGCCACCTAATCAAAGGAAGGGCTTGGATTTCAAATCGCTTGCGCATGCCCAGTTTCAACTCCTCCCCACCTAATGAAAGGAAGGGCTCGGATTTCAAATCGCCTGCGCGTGCCCAGTTTCAACTCCTCCCCACCTAATGAAAGGAAGGGCTCGAATTTTGAACCGCCCGCGCGTGCCCAGTTTCAAATCCTTGCCACCTAATCAAAGGAAGGGCTCGAATTTCAAATCGCCCGCGCGTGCCCAGTTTCAACTCCTCCCCACCTAATGAAAGGAAGGATTCGAAAATGGGAACCGAGCAAAGAGATCCGACCTCAAAGCCACTGGAGGGAAAATACGCGCCTAGACTCGGAGCCACGGCACAAGAGCTCGACATACGAATCTACTGGGCGGAAGAAACTAAACGCGCTAGGAAAAGGCTCGGAACCCCGCACAGGGTTGGGCAAAGCCGTCGCAATTACTCGAAACAAGAAAAATATATACCAAACAAAATGGAAAGGGCCTGGTCCTATAAAAACCCGGCCTCGCCGCCACCGCTCCCCCTCAAATAAAACTAACCACCACAGAAATGGGAAAAGCAGCATAAGAGACACGGCGCAAACTCATAAAAAAAAACCATCCATTCATGTCCTTTCGGCCCACAGCCCTACAAAAAAAGGGGGAGGGGGATAAGAAACCAAGCATAGGGCACGCAGGCCCCAAAACCTCCGACAAAAGGGGGGAGAAAGGAAAAGGAAACAGAAAAACGAAGGAAGCCAGAAACTAATCGCTCGAACGACCAGAAGAAGACTCCTCTCCCGAAGGGTCCCCCTCCTCCTCCCAGGAGCTCTCCAGCAAGGGGTCCACCTCGTATTCAAGCAGCTGCTCGTTGAGGGAGTGAACCTTTCTCTGCAACACCTCATTTTCTTGCTTCAAGTCCTCAATCTCCTTACCCATTTTCGAGACCCGGTCACCCAGTTCCATCCCCTGCTGATAGGCTCTGGAAAAAAAAGACCACTCCTTGGCAACGTAGGAGCGAGACGACTTGTCCTTGCTAGGCAAAGAGGAAAAGCGAAGGGGGGGTGTAGACACCCCATTTTGACCGAACCCCAAATAAACCTGTTTGAATAAATCTCCTTAAAACAATTGAATGTGTCCCAAAATCAGTTATAGGGTAGTTCCAGATCCTATGTAGGTCTCATCAAGGTTTTAAGTGAATCGAACGAAGCATGGTAGAAAAAAAAGGAGGTGAGCTTGTGCCATCATCAAAGTTAAGCGTGTGGGTCTCATTTTTCTTTTCAACATGCAAACCAAAGAGAAAAGAGAAAAGACTAGTTGAGTCTGTGTCAATATTAATCCGCGGGGGTGCCCATATCATTTTCCTGCAAGAAGCAAAAAGAAAAGCAATTCATGTTCCCCCTGTTTTTCCATGGACCCCCCATATAGCGTAAAGGAGTAGTCAGAATACACTATGAGGGGGTTGTCCCAAGAGAGAAAAGGGGTGTGATATATCATTTATTTTTTAGGTTTGTACCCCTGCTCTTACCAAAGACCACCCCTTGTAGAGTGAAGGAGTAGGCATAAATATACTAAGAGGGAGTTGTTCCAGGGAGAATGAGGGGTGCAAATTTATCTTTTCTCCTTTTAAAGCAGCAAATTAGGGCTTCAAGGCGTGGAACGGATTTCGTTGATAAAAGGGGAGTTAGGGTTTTCGCAGAAAGGGGGAGGCGCCTCATTTTTATTTTTTTTAGAAAAGGAGAGGGAGAAAGAGATCGCAGAGAGAAAGGGAGAAGGGGAGGAGCCGCCATCTCCACGGCCTCATCTCCATCTTCGCCATCATCTCCCCCATCCTCCCTAGCAACCACCACCATCTTCTCCAACCACTTCTCCACCATCTAGCTCCCCTACAGCCACCGAAACCCACTACCAAACCCCTTTTCTCTGATCACTCTTCGGCCACCTCTACCATTAACCCATCCTCTCCGACCGGATTGCCCGAATCCGGCGAGAAGCCACCAACGTCTATCCAAACCCTCCCCTATTAAACCCTATTGCTTCTTCAAACCCAAACCCAAACCCATTTCATCTCGTACAACACTATCAGCCCAGCTCCACCCAAAACCCACTTCTATCATGATTTTTCACAGCCACCGACAACCCAATCGGAGCACCATCCCCTCTTCTCCGGCTCCATCTCCCATCGGGATTCTGGCCAAACCCACATCTTCTTCTTCTTCTTCATTTTTCTCCCAGCCACCGTCCTATCTTCTCCGGTGGGCTTGCCGGAATCCGGCAAAGCCATCAAAGCCACCATCACCTCTGTACTTCTCCCCTTATTCCCCTTCTCTAATTTGCTAGCCACCATCACATACCCTAGAACATATCCCCTGTTTTGTTCTAAAATCTAAACTCCATCTCTACAGCCATCCCTCAATTTCTCCCTCACATCTCCCATCTATATCCTCTCCTCCATCTGTGCAATCACGTGGGAGGAAGGGGGTTATTATTGGGCTCTCAATTGGATTGGGGTTTTTGGATTGCTCGGATAAGTACAAGCTTTATCGGATACATGAACTAAGAGAAGCAACGCAGAATTTTGATCTGAGTTGTGTTATTCAAGGTTCTGTTTATAAGGGGTCTTTGAAGGGTAAGGTTTGTGCTATAAAGAGAATGAAATGGAATGCTTATGAAGAACTCAAGATCTTGCACAAGCATCTATTGCGTCCGAGCCGAGCTCCGCCATCAACCTCTCTTCCATCATTTCCGATGCCGGTACCGAATCTCCGACGAACACTTGACAATTGCAGTTCTGTCCAGCACAGGTAATATTCCTAATTCTCTTCTCTACTGCCGAATTATGTGTAGCTATTTACTTCATTCACTGGTAGTATTTCATAGGTTTAATGTCAATTTGCTTGTTGGATTTGATTTGGATTTCAATTTCTGTGGTGAATGGGGGGTGAAGTGATGTATGCCTAATTGATGTACGAAATCAGATGATACTTGTATCATCTGATTTCACAGGAGACCCCATGCTGTGGGTGTTACTAGATGGATAACTGCAAGCCCAAGGGTCTACTCTCCTATCTTGTTTTGATGATTCTAAACATAATTGATTGTGTTATTGAATACTAATCAATTTTCCTTGAAGTGTTGTGTTTAAGATAGGATTGATCATTGAAGAAACCAACACACTACATGGTCATGCTTGAAGACGTACCCAACAAGAGTCAAAGGAGCTAAGAGGAGCTCACATCATCTCTCAAGCAAGCATACAAAAGATGAAAGATCAATTGAAGACCAAGACTAAAGAGAAATTGAAAGCTACATAGGTATCATTGTACATCCCTTCTCTTTAGATTTTCAAGTCAAGGCAAAGTGTTTTTAAAAATAGTTTTCAAAAACACTTAAAGAACTTTAAAGGTTTAGTGAATGGTTATGTGGTGGACCAACATGTTGGGACCCTCATAAACATTCCAAAATTATCATAGGAGTCGAGTTCCAAAAGCCAAAAATCAAACAAGCAATAAAATCTCAAAATATGCTGATTTTTAGGCTTCTCGGAACTCCGAGATTTTTCTCGGAGCTCCGAGCTCGGAACTCCGAGAAATGGTCTAGTAGAATATTCTCTTCTTCTGGCCGTTCTCTCAGAACTCCGAGAATATTTCTCGGAACTCCGAGAATTTCTCGGAGCTCCGAGAATGGTTCTCGGAACTCTGAGAACCTCGCGACAGCTCAAAAAAGAGCCGTTGGGATTTGATTTAAAAATTGGTTTTTATTTTTCTTAAGCCCAAACGGTCATATTTTTGCAAGAGACTATATATACTCATACAAGAGGATTATTTCCTCTCTCTTGGTCATTTGAAAAACTTCCTTAAGCTTTCAAACACATTTGCAATCCTTTCAAGCTTAAGAATTTGTTTTTTTCCCAAACTTGACTTGCAACTTGCAAATCTTTTGATTTGGGATTTTAGAGCTCTCACTTGCAACATCATTGAAGAGCAATCAAGGGACTACAAAGAGCATCATGCTTTCAAGAAGAAGCCAAGCTATCTCTCTTTCATTTCTTGTAAAGGTGTAAGGGCATCCTATATTAATTCCCTAGAGAGCAAGCGCTTAGAACTCGGCGGAGAAGGAGAGTCATTGTAAAGGTGTAAGGGCATCTTTATTTAATATCCCTTGGAAGTGTAACCGCCTCGGAGCCGGGCCTCGTGGAGGTCTCGCATAGTGGAAATCCTTAAGGACGATCTTAAGAAGAGTGGAGTAGGGCTTTGCCCGAACCACTATACATCGGTGTGTCTCTTCCATTATCTTGCACTTTCATTCTTTGTGGTTTAGCATTTCACTTTTTCTTTTAATCTTATTTGCACTAACCAAAAATTTAATCAAGAGAAGAAAATTCAAATTAGGGTTCATAATTAATTTTCAAAAGGGCTAATTTAGTGTTAAAATCAATTCACCCCCCTCTTGTTTATTTCAATTGGTATCAGAGCTTCATCTCTAATTTTTAAAACCCTAACCGGTCTAGAGTAAAGATTCTAAAATGGCAAACCATCCTCAACACCATGAAGGTTACTCAAACACTAGGCCACCCTATTTTAATGGAACAAACTATGGTTTTTGGAAAACTAAAATGAAAATCTTCTTAACCCAAGATTACCAAATGTGGAGAGCCATTAATAATGAATATACATTACCCACAAGAAATCTAAATGATTGGACCGAAGCCGAACAACAAGCTTCAAATTATAATGCCAAAGCCATGAATTCCCTAATTTGTGCTTTGTCTCCCGGAGAATTCAATAGAGTGTCTAATTTGAATTCGGCTAAGGAAATTTGGGACACCTTAGAAGTCACCCATGAGGGAACCAACCAAGTCAAAGAATCTAAAATGAACCATCTATTTCGGCAATATGAATTCTTTCAAATGACACCCGATGAAACAATTGCCGACATGTACACTAGATTCACTAACCTTGTAAATGGACTAAGAGGACTTGGAAAATAATTTTCAAATAGAGATTTAGTGACCAAAATCCTTAGGTCCCTACCTTTGTCATGAGAATCCAAAACCTCCGCAATCACCGAAGCCAAGGACATGAATACATTGAACCTATATGAACTAATAGGGTCCTTGATAACCCATGAAATGATTTTCAAAACAAAAGTGTAGACACCCCATTTTGCTCTACCTTAATCGATAAAGAAATTAGGGTTTGTTTTCCGTCGGTTTTCCAATGTCTTTCTTTCCCGCATCCGTTTGTTACATTTCTAAATATTTTTGGTCGTTTCCGTCGTATTTCGTATTTTCCCGCTAAATGTTGAGAAGGATTATTCAGAAAAATCTAAACCAGAGAAAATTGGGACCCGTTTGGTGGGCCCGCATTGGGTGCTTCGATTAAATTTGGATCGAGAAAGTTGGACCCATTTGGTGGGGCCGCATGATGCATTTTGATTAAATTTGGACTCGTTTGGTGGGCCCGCATTGAACATTTGTTTAAAATCGAATCAACCGAGGGCCCACATTGTGGGGCCCGCGTTGTGGGGCCTCAGTGGGGCCTCTTGTGAGGCCTCTTATGAAGAGCAATGATGGTAGCTCTCCACTAAGACAACATGATGGGCCCTCCACTAAGAGCAATAATGATGGACTCTCCACTAAGAAACATGATGGGCCCTCCACTAAGAGCAATAATGATGGACTCTCCACTAAGAAACATGATGGGCCCTCCACTAAGAGCAATAATGATGGACTCTCCACTAAGAAACATGATGGGCCCTCCACTAAGAACAATAATGATGGATTCTCCACTAAGAGGGACAACATGATGAGCTCTCCACCAACATATCTCTCTCTCTCTCTTTCTCTCCCTATATATATCTCCCTTCCCATCCATAAGAGAGGGAGAAAAAAAAAAAAGAAATTTATCTTCCATTATCTCTTTCTCTTCCATTATCTCTTCTAATCACTCCCTCCAATCCCTTTCCTCAATATATTCTTCCATCCCTCTCCCTAATATTCTTCTTCCATTATCTCTTCACTCCCTCTAAACACTCCAGAGAAAGCGAAAGACGGCGGAGCGGATCGGCGGCGGCAGGATTTTTTATATTTTTTTGGATTTGGCAGAGATCTTCACCACAGGTAGGTGCATTGTTCTCAAAATATTTCTGTATTTTTCCGAATTTTTCTGATTTTTTCCGCAAATTGTGTTTTAAAAATGGAAAACTCTTCAAAAAACATCTTTTGACGAAGAAAAATTAAATTATATACCAAACAGATTCTAAAATTAATGAAATTTCGTGGGAAAATAATATGTTACTGATTCATTTTACCATGAATTTGTAAAGATTTTTGGAGTTTATTTGGTATATTATTTAATATTTTCTTTGAAACTTATCAGATTTTAGGAGAATTTTTACTAACATCAGATCATCATTAAAATTTATAAAATTTTTACAGTAGTCTTATCTTCCATATTACTTGTTACTGTAAACGTTTCGTGTGATTTGGATCTGTTTTAATATGGGATGTAGTGTTAATTTATAATCTGGTCTGGAAATTGTAAAATCCGAAATTGGTAGTAAATAATTTCTAAAATTCATGAAAATCTCACTGCATGCTATTTTGATTCATATAGTATTTCTGTAGAAATTTCATAGAATTTAGAGTTATATTTCTACTCGTTTATGTGTTAATTGTGCAATCTGGACATTTAATGGTTTAATCAAGATTAAATGTGAATTTAATGTAAAAATATGCAAAACTCATCCTGTAAGCTACATACATTTTCATCTTGCTGCTGTAGAAATTTCAAATCATTTCGAATTTATTTGCAACAATTTCACTTGTAAAACCGCTCATATGCTTAAAATTGATAAAATCCATGGAAAATTCGAAATTAATTGAAAATCATATAAAAATTCCTAAAGAACTTTAAAATTCTGTCACATGTTCACTCCTTAATCCATTGAAACAGAAATTTTAGGATCTTTAGATTTTCCTGGAAAAATGGCCCGTGCATCCATAATCGTATCCCAATTGCAACTTGATCTTTGACAATTTGAATATTTAAGTTATAGCATGTTGTTGGCTCCGAGGTTAGTGTCCACGGAAATCCTGAGATTCTGCCAGGCAATAAGATGCTATAACCTAAGTATTAAATTGCACAAGGAAAGAGCGCACGATTCCCTCCTTTGGATGCCATTCAAGGCCGAAATTGGTGAACCCTAGAACCATTGGTAATCCTTAAATGTCTAGAAACTGAAAATCTTCGAAATCTGAAACTCATTAACCTCGAGAACTTAAATCGATTTATCTTGTGTCTTTCGGAACCATTGGATTATGGTTTCCAATCTAAGAACCATTAGAGCCCAATTTAGGAACACTGGTGTCGTGCCGTGTCCTAGGTTTTAGGGAGTCCTAGAGTTAGGAGTCCAGCCTCATCACGGACGCTTGCTATGAATAGCAACCGTACCATAGGTCTAGTTACACTAGTCACCCAATCCTTCCCTAGGACAAGCCTAGTAAACTAGGATGTAGGCAAACCTGCATTAGTCTAAGGGACAACTTGCATTCAGATAAGAATCATATAGCATCTTAGATGAAATCCTAAGATAATAAAATCCTCAACTTGAATTAAATAATTCCTCTTAAAACTGTTGAAACAGTCAAATCCGTCTAAGTCGGTGTCCTAGTTGAGTTAGGCATATGTAGCTTAGCTTAGGTGCACCGAACTACGTCGACTCTGATCCCAGTGAGGCTTGGGTACGTAGGCAGCTTGGATGTCTGACGGCATACCACCCGCGAGTCGGCACCACAACAAATTGTGGTGTTTTGTATATTAATTTTCTTGTAAATACTTAATCAAATCAGTTAGGGTTTTCCATGAAATTAGAATTCTAGGAGAACTTTCACTTAGAATGAATCCAGACAAATTAATAAATCAAGATACACATCTAGGATTCACATTGAAATTAGATTCTAGGATGCATGTCACTTAGTTCGCACATTAACATAGAGTTGAATGAGCCATTTAAAATAAATTTAAAAGAGTTAGCTTTTGGAATCGAAGACCGATTATCGGACAAGAATGGTGCATGTGGTGGATAACTCCCCATACCTTCCATTCTCGTAACCAGGTAGCGAGTCTAGATTTCTGGTTAATTATGGGTCCTAGATCCCACATCTAGGTGGCGACTCTGTCAGTCTCTTTCGTGTGGAATTCGGATTGCCTTAGTGATCCCAAGTTTACAGGAAAGACGAATTCAAATCAACAAATAAAATGCACACGCCAATCGCGTGGGTACGAGAGACCACGAGAGAGGCGCGGCGGCTCGCGCCCCACGCCCCTCTCGCGGGATCATGTCCCACAGTCTGGCGACTCTGCTGGGGACCACCTAACTTCATTAAAATTTCAAAAGATAATTCATTTGAATTTAATTTAACTGGCTCATAAAAACTCTATACTTGTTAGATTAGTTTGTCTCGTTTTATTTTCTCATCACATTTTACTCGAACTTAATTTAACAAAACCTGAAGGCATCATAGATTGCGCGAACTTATTGCACACACTTACATCACTTGCATCTAAACCCTTGCATTTCACATGCACACACGTCCTATTTTAGGAACCCGGAGTGTTATCTAGCATGGTTGACTGGGATTTCATCACCTGGTGCCTCTGTGCTAGAGAAGCATTCCACCCTTAGCCTAGTACCTTTATGGTGCGTAAACGGATCTCTTGTTCACGTACTGATACGCCGGACACTGGTACAGTATATCGAACATGGATTCGCGCTAAGGGGACTCTTGGCCTTACCCCTAGATTAACCCACACATGCATGCAGTATACGAACACATGTGCACCACATGTGTGAGCCTAGTTTAGGATATCTTACCCATTTGTGTCTAGATTAGGCCGTAGTCCATCTTTCAATGGCTACGATCGGTCCTAGGTACACAAACAAAGTCATGAGTCGAGATCCTCTCTCCACTCCGCTAGATTAGGATTAGGGTTGATGCCTTCAGGTAACACTGTTAAAATGTGCGAAGACTAAAAACTTTTCCTTTGGGGTTAGGATATAAATCCCATCATTTCCAAAGATCTCATAGGATTAGTTATTCTTGATCTACCCGTTGAAAGTAATCCTATGCAATCTCACATTTTGATCATGTGTCTATCATTCGTCTCTTGTGGGATTCGATTGTGTCTTCATTGGCGGAAATTGTGTCTCAATCATTTGATCGTGCAATCTTGATGATCCAATCTTGCCTGTACCCTTGATCTCTTCCTCCTCTAGGGGCTACCTTTTTCAAGAATATTTCTGCTAAATCCTTCAGAGTTTACTCTCATAATCCTTGAACTAAGGGCATTCCCCTCATCATTTGGATTCATTCTATTGTCCCAATTACTTGCTTAAATGTGTAATATTTTTCAGTCATTGAGAAGAAACACTCCATGAATGCCAAGCTCATATACCTCGTGTTCATTATTTCCATGACAGGGCACTAAACACCATAGCTAACCCTACTATTCCTTGGGTTCGGATCTCTTCTCGATTGCAGAGGAAATCTGTCTCCCCGCCACCTTCTCTGAGGACCCCAGCATCTCCTTCTTTCCCATCCTCATCCTCCCCAATGGCAGAAAACCAGAACAGTAGTCTTCCACCCGCTGCTATTACCGATACTCTCACCTTGATTCTCCGGCAGCTTCAAGAACTCAAAGAAGAGAACCAAGTTATCAAGGCCCAGCTTTCTGAAAAGTTGGGGCCATCGTTGTCCAAAGATAAAGGGTCCATGCACCATACAGTTACTTCAGCCGCACCTGCCCAGCCAGTGTTCATTCCTATCCCTGACAAAACTGAAGAAGATTTTGAAAAAGAGCAGTACAGCGAAGATCGCAGCAGGCCTTCTCAGTCCATGGTTGATAAAGTAGTTATGGAGAAATTAGAAAGTCTTACCAGGAAGGTTCAGGACATTCAGTTTCAGGACCAGGGTGGTTTCAATCCAAGTGACCTCACACTGTTCCCAGAAATCCGTCTCCCAGCCAATTTTCAAATGCCGGACTTTGATAAATATGATGGTGTGGGTTGTCCAATCACACATTTGCAAATGTTCACCATCATGTGTCAACCTCAAGGCTTATCTTCTGAGCAAATGGCTCAATTGTTCCCGGTTTCCCTAACCAAGGTTGCCAGGAGGTGGTTCATGGTCTTGGACAAGACTCGTTACAGGACATGGAAGGATATCGGCGAGCAGTTCATCAGGCAATTCAAATATGATGACGGGACAGAAATCACCAGAAAGGATTTGGAAAGGACAAAGCAAGACTTGAGGGAATCCTTTCTGACCTTTGTGAAAAGATGGAGGAGAATAGCAGCTCAGATGATGGAGCGCCCTTCTGAGGAAGAGCAGGTCCAAATAATCATGAAAAATATTTCCCCCCAGCTCCAGTATCACATGTCGTTGCAGTATTATCCGGACTTCAAACACTTTATCGTGGCAGGCACCCAAATAGAGGAGGCTATGGCTCAAGGTGTGTTCAACCGAAGTAACCCGAATACCAAAGAATTCAGGAAGCCTCCATCAGCTGAAATTAATAACCTTTCCCGCTCCAAGCCTCAGCCTTCAAAACCTCAGAACCCCATGGTGATGGATTATACCCAACCTGCTGTCGCACCTCGGCCACAGGCCCAGACAGAATTTACCCCTCTCCCTCTTCCGCCATCTGAGATACTCAAGGAGTGTTTAGCCTCAGGTCGCATAATCCTACCCGACATTAGGGCTCTTCCTAATCCTTTACCAGCAAATTGGCGAACAGATCAACACTGCGAATACCATAGAAATTCTGGCCATCTCACTGATAATTGCATTGCCCTAAAATTCAGAATCCAGAGGTTGCTCGACAATAAAAGCCTTGTGTTTGAGCCAAGTCCCGTTGCTACCAATAACCCATTACCGAATCATGCAGTACTGCCGCCAGCCGTTCGCAATGCTTAAATAACTGAAGGCTCAAAGGGGCACAGGTCCGGTTGCAATGAAAAGAATCAGAAGTTGAAAGTACCATTTATGAGCCAGCTTTCGCCGAGCCTCCAAAGCTAGACAGTTGCAGCAGTTAAAGTTTTAGTCATTTACTATTTTATGTTGAGTCAGTCACCATGGTCAGTACAATTGTTGAGTCCGGTTTTACAGTTCAAGGTTAATGCCTAGTCCAGGCAAGTTATCGTTTGCTTTTCTCTTTATTCAGAGTTGTGAATCCTGAGCATGTTCAGGATAGGTCGTCAGATGTAATAGCCTTTCCTTTAAATAAAATTTCAAGTTTCAATAGTTCACTTGTGTCTGTTTCTTAAGTATGCTTCTGATCTTAAAGTAAGACTCCCTCCTCAAATGAGGACAAAATTGGCGAAACTCCACTTGAGTCACAACAATTACTTGAACAAGAGGAGGAGCGCCAATCTCAGCCTTTCAAAGATGAAATTAAAGTGGTAAACACTGGCACTGAAACCTTGATCCAGTAAATGCCGATTGAAAATACATTACCCTCTGAAAAGTGTGAAGAATTGGTAAACCCATTTTGAGGATAAAAAGATGGTCCGGTAAGTGTTACCATTAATGCCAAGAGAAAGACCCAGATAGAAGGTTCAAGAAAGAATGAAGTGAATATCATATGCTATGCAAGGGGCATGGAGTGGAAACAACTTTCATATTTCCAATCAATGACCTTGGTTCTCAAATTCATAACATGAAGCCATCAAATTCGAGATAAGAAGTTCAAGAGCAAGCATTGAAAAGTGATCATCAGATATCAAGAGTTACAAATCCATAGATGGAGGATGTCGAAGAACAAGTTTCGCTCTATGAAAGTCGAAGGCACGTATTAGAATCTTGAAAGAAGAAGATTTATTATCTCTTACCTGGAAATGCCGTCAAACTCCGTAAAAAAAAGAAAAAGAAAATAAAAAAATAAATAATCAGTACCAGAGGGACTCTAGTAAACTAGATCGAGTCCCAATCTGAACATCGGAAGGCCTCCTTTGGCCGAATAAATCCCAAAATCAGAACCCAACGTCAAAAGAATACTGGTTTGCAAACCCTTCGAGCCTAAATGAAATTTTCTTGAAAACCCATCAAACTAGGGGCATTCGCCCCGAACTACGCGAGACCTGATCCCTACACTGGGGTACGTAGGCAGCTCGGTTAAACTGAGTTCGGTCAATTCAAAAAAGAAAAGCAATTCAATCAATCCAAAAAAAAAAAGAAATTCAATCCTTTCAGAAAAAAAAAAAGGGGACAAGTTCCTAAAGAAGAGAAGTCAATTATTCCAGAAAGAAGAAAAAAAAGAAAAATCAATAAACTTTCGAACAATTTATCTTCAAACTAGGGGCATTCGCCCTGAACTATACACGACCTGATTCCTACCTTGGGATATGTAGGCAACCTATTCACAGGTTCGGTCGAAATCTTTGTTGAACCTTAAGCCATTCTTTGAAAAGCCCTATCCTACCTATAAAGTCCTTCCGGTGTTCAGAACTAATGATCTAGGTCCCGAAACAAAAAAAAAACAAAATGATGATGAATAAAAAAAAATGGAGTTTGAAGATCTGCTAGACTGAAAACCTGAAAGGGCGGTTTAGGCAAAATTTAAGATCATTCCCCTGTTAAGTTGAAAACCCGAAAGGGCGGCTTAGGCAAAAGCTAAGGGGATAGCCTGCTGAATCGAAAACCTAGAAAGACGGTTCAGGCAAAAGTTAAGGCTACCACGGTCCGCCAAGTTAAAAACCCTGAAGAGGTGACTTGGTCACGGTAAGAGAATCATTATAAGAAGGCTACAGCCAGTATCAAGACTGAAGATCAACTGAAGTTCAAGCAAATTTATAAGAAGGTTACAGCCGGTATCAGGACTGAAGATCAATTGAAGTTCAAACAAATTCAAGTGACATCCTCAAAACTGGGGGCATTGGAGCTAAGCAATCCTAGGAGTTGTAATTAAATCATTGAGGCATTACTGTTTTAAGGAAAAAGTCCAGTGTTTACCAATTGAAAAAAATATTCCTTGAAAGGATAGACTTACCAAATAAAACGTTAACTAAGTCAGAAGCATTACTGTGTCTGTCAGTGTAGTTAATCAATCGTTGTTATTCTATGTTCACTCCTTTAGAGCTCCTCAATCCTTTGAGTAGTGCCTTTTATCTAAGTTTTCTATTTAAAAAGAGTCAATCGTCGTCCTTGTGTCCAAAATGATGCAACTGTCTCGGTGAAGGAGGCCCGGCCTCGTCAGCTCCCTGCGATTGTACCTGAAAAAGTTCGAGAATCTAGTCAAACAGCTATATTTCAAAGATGATCAACCCAGAAGAATTCAGAAGTAGAAACATCAGAAAGCCCAGCTTCCGTAAAAAGATCATACCCCAGGAAGGCATCTTAAGCTTGGAAGAGCCTCAGATGCAATGATGGTCGAGCCAATTTTTCAGAAAGATGAACCGTTAAAATTCAGAATTTCCTTCCAGTTAGTTAAATACTTTCCTGGTCAAGAAATGTTTATCTAAACACCTATCAAGAGGCAAGTCCTACTTTTCCATGATTATATCCAAGAGAGCCGTTGTTCTAGATTACCAATTTCAAGTGTCTTGTTCAAGGTTTCAGTCATCCAAATCCCCAAAGACAAGACCAGCAGTCTCTTTGAGAAAAATCTTGTTGAAGTTTCATAAAAGTGTTTCTAATCCATTCTTGTTAGTAATGGTTCTTCGGTTTGCCGTTTCATCATTCGTCAAAGTCCTAGTTTCCGATATCTTTGTCAGGCACGATCTATAACATCCTCGATTTCATTAAGTTCAAAAAAATCAAAAATTCATCAAATCCAATCCTATGTCAAATTCAAGTTCATGAAAAATCTCTAAATTCTTCGTTATTGAATTCATCAATCAAAGCTATCTTGTTTCTTTGAGCCTGTTTGTGAACGGTGCCTCTTTTCTCGAGTCCATTTGTAAATGGTCTCGTCTTCTCCTTGAACCCGTTTGTGAACGGTGTCTCATTTTTCTGAGTCCATTTACGGTCTCATGTCCTCCTTGAGCCCGTTTGTGGACGGTGCCTTATTTCTGAAAAATCAAAAATTCATCAAATCCAATCCTATGTCAAATTCAAGTTCATGAAAAAACTCTAAATTCTTCGTTGTTGAATTCATCAATCAAAGCTATCTTGTTTCTTTGAGCCTGTTTGTGAACGGTGCCTCTTTTCTCGAGTCCATTTGTAAATGGTCTCGTCTTCTCCTTGAACCCGTTTGTGAACGGTGTCTCATTTTTCTGAGTCCATTTACGGTCTCATGCCCTCCTTCTAGCGCCAGCCTTATTTCTGAAAAATCAAAAATTCATCAAATCCAATCCTACGTCAAATTCAAGTTTATGAAAAATCTCTAAATTCTTCGTGGTTGAAGCTATCTTATTTCTTTGAGCCCATTTGTGAACGGTGCCTCATTTCTCGAGTCCATTTATGAATGGTCTCATGTTCTCCTAGAGCCCGTTTGTGAACGGTGCCTCGTTTCTCGAGTCCATTTGTGAATGGTCTCGTCTTCTCCTTAAGCCCGTTTGTGAACGGTACCTCATTTTCTGAGTCTATTTGTGAATGGTCTCATGTTTTCCTTGAGCCCGTTTGTGAACGGTGCCTCGTTTCTCGAATCCATTTGTGAATGGTCTCGTCTTCTCCTTGAGCCCGTTGGTGAACGGTACCTCATTTTCTGAGCCCATTTGTGAATGGTCTTTTTATTCTCCTTGAGCCCGTTTGTGAACGGTACCTCATTTTCTGAGTCTATTTGTGAATGGTCTCATGTTTTCCTTGAGCCCGTTTGTGAACGGTGCCTCGTTTCTCGAATCCATTTGTGAATGGTCTCGTCTTCTCCTTGAGCCCGTTGGTGAACGGTACCTCATTTTCTGAGCCCATTTGTGAATGGTCTTTTTATTCTCCTTGAGCCCGTTTGTGAACGGTACCTCATTTTCTGAGTCTATTTGTGAATGGTCTCATGTTTTCCTTGAGCCCGTTTGTGAACGGTGCCTCGTTTCTCGAATCCATTTGTGAATGGTCTCGTCTTCTCCTTGAGCCCGTTGGTGAACGGTACCTCATTTTCTGAGCCCATTTGTGAATGGTCTTTTATTCTCCTTGAGCCCGTTTGTGAATGGTACCTCATTTTCTGAGTCCATTTGTGAATGGTCTCATGTTCTCCTTGAGCCCGTTTGTGAACGGTGCCTCGTTTCTCGAGTCCATTTGTGAATGGTCATGTGTTCTCTTTAAGCCCGTTTGTAAACGGTACCTCATTTTCGAGTCCATTTGTGAATGGTCTCGTCTTCTCCTTGAGCCCGTTTGTGAACGGTACCTCATTTTCTGAATCCATTTGTGAATGGTCTCTTATCCTCCTTGAGCCCGCTTGTGAAAGATGTCTCATTTTCTTTTAAAAAAAAAAAAAAAAAAAAAAAAAAAAAAAACCGCTTGAGAACGATCTTTGTTCTTTCTGTTCGGAATCCATTCGAAAGTGGTATCTCATTCTCTCGTTGCCCGTTTGTGAACGGCACCGCATCAGGATTTCTTATTATGTTCTAATTCTAGGATTTCATTTAGGGCCTTGCATTAGGTAGTAAATGTTTGCGTCTAAGTTCCGTTTGTGTAGAGTCTTTTGTCGATTAAAGCTACGCAAAATGGCTCTGTCATTTTGACTTTGGTATTCGATGACTACGTCATCTCTACCAAAGAGGGGCATCTGTAGACACCCCATTTTGCTCTACCTTAATCGATAAAGAAATTAGGGTTTGTTTTCCGTCGGTTTTCCAATGTCTTTCTTTCCCGCATCCGTTTGTTACATTTCTAAATATTTTTGGTCGTTTCCGTCGTATTTCGTATTTTCCCGCTAAATGTTGAGAAGGATTATTCAGAAAAATCTAAACCAGAGAAAATTGGGACCCGTTTGGTGGGCCCGCATTGGGTGCTTCGATTAAATTTGGATCGAGAAAGTTGGACCCATTTGGTGGGGCCGCATGATGCATTTTGATTAAATTTGGACTCGTTTGGTGGGCCCGCATTGAACATTTGTTTAAAATCGAATCAACCGAGGGCCCACATTGTGGGGCCCGCGTTGTGGGGCCTCAGTGGGGCCTCTTGTGAGGCCTCTTATGAAGAGCAATGATGGTAGCTCTCCACTAAGACAACATGATGGGCCCTCCACTAAGAGCAATAATGATGGACTCTCCACTAAGAAACATGATGGGCCCTCCACTAAGAGCAATAATGATGGACTCTCCACTAAGAAACATGATGGGCCCTCCACTAAGAGCAATAATGATGGACTCTCCACTAAGAAACATGATGGGCCCTCCACTAAGAACAATAATGATGGATTCTCCACTAAGAGGGACAACATGATGAGCTCTCCACCAACATATCTCTCTCTCTCTCTTTCTCTCCCTATATATATCTCCCTTCCCATCCATAAGAGAGGGAGAAAAAAAAAAAGAAATTTATCTTCCATTATCTCTTTCTCTTCCATTATCTCTTCTAATCACTCCCTCCAATCCCTTTCCTCAATATATTCTTCCATCCCTCTCCCTAATATTCTTCTTCCATTATCTCTTCACTCCCTCAATCACTCCCTCTAAACACTCCAGAGAAAGCGAAAGACGGCGGAGCGGATCGGCGGCGGCAGGATTTTTTATATTTTTTTGGATTGGGCAGAGATCTTCACCACAGGTAGGTGCATTGTTCTCAAAATATTTCTGTATTTTTCCGAATTTTTCTGATTTTTTCCGCAAATTGTGTTTTAAAAATGGAAAACTCTTCAAAAAACATCTTTTGACGAAGAAAAATTAAATTATATACCAAACAGATTCTAAAATTAATGAAATTTCGTGGGAAAATAATATGTTACTGATTCATTTTACCATGAATTTGTAAAGATTTTTGGAGTTTATTTGGTATATTATTTAATATTTTCTTTGAAACTTATCAGATTTTAGGAGAATTTTTACTAACATCAGATCATCATTAAAATTCATAAAATTTTTACAGTAGTCTTATCTTCCATATTACTTGTTACTGTAAAATTGTCGTGTGATTTGGATCTGTTTTAATATGGGATGTAGTGTTAATTTATAATCTGGTGTGGAAATTGTAAAATCCGAAATTGGTAGTAAATAATTTCTAAAATTCATGAAAATCTCACTGCATGCTATTTTGATTCATATAGTATTTCTGTAGAAATTTCATAGAATTTAGAGTTATATTTCTACTCGTTTATGTGTTAATTGTGCAATCTGGACATTTAATGGTTTAATCAAGATTAAATGTGAATTTAATGTAAAAATATGCAAAACTCATCCTGTAAGCTACATACATTTTCATCTTGCTGCTGTAGAAATTTCAAATCATTTCGAATTTATTTGCAACAATTTCACTTGTAAAACCGCTCATATGCTTAAAATTGATAAAATCCATGGAAAATTCGAAATTAATTGAAAATCATATAAAAATTCCTAAAGAACTTTAAAATTCTGTCACATGTTCACTCCTTAATCCATTGAAACAGAAATTTTAGGATCTTTAGATTTTCCTGGAAAAATGGCCCGTGCATCCATAATCGTATCCCAATTGCAACTTGATCTTTGACAATTTGAATATTTAAGTTATAGCATGTTGTTGGCTCCGAGGTTAGTGTCCACGGAAATCCTGAGATTCTGCCAGGCAATAAGATGCTATAACCTAAGTATTAAATTGCACAAGGAAAGAGCGCACGATTCCCTCCTTTGGATGCCATTCAAGGCCGAAATTGGTGAACCCTAGAACCATTGGTAATCCTTAAATGTCTAGAAACTGAAAATCTTCGAAATCTGAAACTCATTAACCTCGAGAACTTAAATCGATTTATCTTGTGTCTTTCGGAACCATTGGATTATGGTTTCCAATCTAAGAACCATTAGAGCCCAATTTAGGAACACTGGTGTCGTGCCGTGTCCTAGGTTTTAGGGAGTCCTAGAGTTAGGAGTCCAGCCTCATCACGGACGCTTGCTATGAATAGCAACCGTACCATAGGTCTAGTTACACTAGTCACCCAATCCTTCCCTAGGACAAGCCTAGTAAACTAGGATGTAGGCAAACCTGCATTAGTCTAAGGGACAACTTGCATTCAGATAAGAATCATATAGCATCTTAGATGAAATCCTAAGATAATAAAATCCTCAACTTGAATTAAATAATTCCTCTTAAAACTGTTGAAACAGTCAAATCCGTCTAAGTCGGTGTCCTAGTTGAGTTAGGCATATGTAGCTTAGCTTAGGTGCACCGAACTACGTCGACTCTGATCCCAGTGAGGCTTGGGTACGTAGGCAGCTTGGATGTCTGACGGCATACCACCCGCGAGTCGGCACCACAACAAATTGTGGTGTTTTGTATATTAATTTTCTTGTAAATACTTAATCAAATCAGTTAGGGTTTTCCATGAAATTAGAATTCTAGGAGAACTTTCACTTAGAATGAATCCAGACAAATTAATAAATCAAGATACACATCTAGGATTCACATTGAAATTAGATTCTAGGATGCATGTCACTTAGTTCGCACATTAACATAGAGTTGAATGAGCCATTTAAAATAAATTTAAAAGAGTTAGCTTTTGGAATCGAAGACCGATTATCGGACAAGAATGGTGCATGTGGTGGATAACTCCCCATACCTTCCATTCTCGTAACCAGGTAGCGAGTCTAGATTTCTGGTTAATTATGGGTCCTAGATCCCACATCTAGGTGGCGACTCTGTCAGTCTCTTTCGTGTGGAATTCGGATTGCCTTAGTGATCCCAAGTTTACAGGAAAGACGAATTCAAATCAACAAATAAAATGCACACGCCAATCGCGTGGGTACGAGAGACCACGAGAGAGGCGCGGCGGCTCGCGCCCCACGCCCCTCTCGCGGGATCATGTCCCACAAAAAGCACCCGAAATTGAAACTAAAATTGAAAAAGGAAAAGGAGTTGCTTTTGCTTGTAATGTAGGTGTCAATGAAGATGCAAAGGAAGACATGGAAGATGAAGTTGCCCTCCTAACAAGAAGGATCAAATTCTTGCAAAGGAACATGGGAGGCATGAAAAATAGAAGGACCAATCCTCCTATCAAGAAGAAAGAAGAGCTCGGTGATGGATCGTCTCAACCCCGATGCTATGGATGCAAGAAGCTTGGACACATTCGCTCGGATTGTCCACTCAACAATGAGCCTTCCTCAAACAACCATTTCAAGAGAAGAGAAGGCAAGAAGGGAATGACCGCCACATGGGATGAGGAGATTGAAAGTGAAGGTGAACAAAATGATGGCGAAGATTGCTTGATTGCAAGAAACGTTTGCTTCATGGCCTCAACAAACGACAATCAAGAGGTAAACACTTTAAATAATGTCATTGTTTTAAAAGAAGTTCTAGATTCATTGCAAAATGCACATGATGAACTTGAGATTGAATTTGATAAAAATGCATCACTTGAAAATTCTCTCTCTACCATGACAAAAGAATTTGGTTGGTTAAAGAAAGACCATGAATTTTTAGATGATGAAAATGAAAAATATAAAGTTAAAATTCATGAGTTAAATGCTACCATTAAGATTTTGAACGAAAATCGACAAGAACTTTCTATTGAAAACAACAAGCTAAAGTATGAAAATGGTAAACTATCTTTTGAATATGATGAACTAAAGAAACTTTTTGAAAATTTTGAAAATAGTTCATTGAAATTGGATAGGCTTGTTAATATTCAAAGAATGTCACATGATAAAAGCGGACTTGGACATAAATGGAATACTACAATATCAAACTATAAAAACAAACTTGTAAAGGCTTCTTCTAGTGGTACCAAAATTTGTTTTTATTGTAGTCTAGAAGGTCATTATAAAGTTGATTGCTTGCATGCTAAACAAGATAAAATCAAATTGAACTCTAAAGTGAAAATAAATGAACATAGCAAGATTAGGAAGATTTGGGTACCTAAAGGATCTCACTTGCCTATTCATATGTAGGTATGCCTTAAAAGCCATAACAAGAAGAACACATGGTACCTTGATAGTGGATGCTCTAGACATATGACCGGAGACCTCACTCAATTTGTATCCCTATCACTCAAGGATGGTGGAGACGTTACCTTTGGAGATGATAAGAAAGGAAAGGTCAAAGGAGAAGGCACCATAGGTAACTCTACCTCTCCCATACATGATGTGCTTTATGTTGATGGCTTATCCCATAATCTTATTAGCATTAGTCAATTATGTGATAATGGGTTTGAAGTAGTCTTCAACCCCGACAAATGCATTGTTAAAAATAAGATAGATGGAAAAGTAAAATTCATAGGTTCTAGAGACAATAACATTTACACTATTGGACTAGATGATCTTAGATTCCAAAATGTGCCTTGTCTTAATGCCATTAGTGAAGACTCTTGGTTGTGGCATAGGAGGTTGGGTCATGCCGGAATGGATCTCATTTCGACCCTCTCCTCAAAACAAATTGTTATAGGATTGCCTAAGTTCAAATACACCAAAGATCACATTTGTAGAACTTGTCAATTAGGAAAACAATTAAAAAGCTCATTTGCCCCTAAAAATATGATTTCAACCTCCTACCCCTTGGAACTACTTCATATGGATCTTTTTGGACCAATGAAGACAAGTAGCCTAGGTGGAAAGAGGTACGTGTTTGTAGTTGTGGATGACTACTCACGATTTACTTGGGTCATATTTCTAGCACATAAAGATGAAACTTATGAAAACTTCCTTAAATTGTGCAATGAAATACAAAATGAAAAAGGTATTGCCATCTCTTACATTAGGAGTGATCATAGAACTGAATTTGAAAATATACATTTTGACACTTACTGTAATGAACATGGCATAAAACACAATTTTTCGACACCTAGGACACCTCAACAAAATGGGGTTGTAGAAAGAAAGAACCGAACCCTTCAAGAAATGGCTAGAACTATGTTGCATGAAAATGATCTCCCTAGATATTTTTGGGCGGAAGCGGTTAGCACCGCTTGCTATATCATAAATAGGGTATATTTTAGGCCAATTTCTAAGAAAACACCTTATGAGCTTTGAAAAAACTTGAAACCAAATATAAGCTATTTTAGAGTGTTTGGTTGTAAATGCTTCATCTTAAACATTAAAGATAATTTACACAAATTTGATAAGAAGTCGGATGATGGCATATTCTTAGGGTATTCTTCACATAGCAAAGCATATAGAGTATTCAATAGAAGAACCTTAGTTGTAGAAGAATCCATGCATGTGACATTTGATGAGAGAGAGCCAACACCTCAAGAAATGTCACATGATGAGGATGAACCTAATGAACATCTCTTACCTAAGTTAAGTGCTCCTCCTCATGCATCTACAAGTCATACATTACCTAGTGAGGAAGCAGAAAATAAAGATGATGACTCATTACCTAGGGATAGGAGAATATTGGTAGATCATCCTGAATTCCAAATTTTAGGTGATGCCACATCACCAGTAAAAACTAGATCATACTATCGTAGTGTGAGTAACAATTTGGCGATCCTATCCGAATTAGAACCTAAAACCATCAAGGAAGCCGAAAAGGATGAATATTGGTTGATGGCTATGCAAGAAGAGTTGAGTCAATTCGAAAGGAACAAGGTGTGGAGGCTAGTGCCTAGACCTAGTGATCATCCAGTCATTGGCACGAGATGGGTGTATAGAAACAAGTTGGATGAAAATGAAATTATCACTAGAAACAAAGCTAGGCTTGTAGCCCAAGGGTACAATCAGGAGGAAGGAATAGACTATGATTAGACATTTGCTCCTGTTGCTCGTATGGAAGCCATTATGATACTCTTGGCATATGCATCTCACAAAGGATTCAAACTCTATCAAATGGATGTCAAAAGTGCCTTCCTAAATGGCTATATCCAAGAGGAAGTGTATGTTGAGCAACCTCCAGGTTTTGAGGACTACAAACATCCAAATCATGTCTTCAGGCTTGATAAAGCTTTATATGGATTAAAGCAAGCTCCTAGAGCTTAGTATGAGAAGCTTTGCACTTTCCTGGTGGAAAAAGGATTTGAGATGGGAAAGGTGGATAAAACTTTATTTATCAAAAGAGAAAATCAAGATATCCTCCTTATATAAATTTATGTGGATGACACCATCTGTGGCTCAACTAATCAAAAAATGTGTGATGAATTTGCAACTCTAATGAAAAATAAATTTGAAATGAGCATGATGGGTGAGTTAACCTACTTCTTCGGACTCCAAATTAAACAATATCAAAATGGGATATTTTTAAATCAAGAAAAATATACAAAGGAGTTATTAAAGAAGTATGGCATGGATAGCAGTAAGACATCAAGAATTCCCATGAGTACAACTGCTAAGCTAGAAAATGATGAATTTGGCAAATCTATAGATCAAAAGATGTATAGGGGTATGATAGGTAGCTTACTCTATTTGACAGCCAGCAGACCAGACATTATGTTTACTGTCTATCTCTGTGCTCGATTTCAATCGGATCCAAAAGAGTCTCACCTATCGGCAGTCAAGAAGATCTTCAAATACTTAAGAGGAACCCAAAGTCTAGGACTATGGTATGAAAGATCATCTGCCTTCACTCTTATTTGATATTCAGATGCAGACTTTGCTGGATGTAGAGTTGATAGGAAAAGCACTAGTGGGACTTGTCAATTCTTGGGAAAATTACTTGTTTCATGGTTTAGCAAGAAACAAAATTCAGTAGCTTTGTCCACAACAGAAGCAGAATATGTGGCAGCTAGAGCTTGCTGTGCACAAGTCCTATGGATGAAAAGCACATTGATGGACTATGCAATTAAAATGGAAAATATTCTCATCCAATGTGACAATACTAGTGCTATAAGTTTGACAAAGAACCCCATACAACACTCTAGAACAAAACATATTGAGATCAGGCATCACTTCATTAGAGATCACTCACAAAAAGGGGATATTTGCTTAAAATATATCAATACTGAGGATCAATTGGCGGATATCTTTACAAAACCCCTTAGTGATGATAGAATTTGTTATATCCGAAGTGCCTTAAACATTTGGAGTGCTGATCAAGTCAAAGAAATTGCCAAATAAATACTCTGTGCCTTTCACCAGCTTATCTATATAGTATTTATATATATCATCCTTATTTGGTAGTATCTGCATGAATGAGATGTCAAATATTAATCTTAAAAATCACTCAATTGGTACTCTTAGCCTTCTTAATTTATTAAGTTGGAGAGGTACCTTCACCTTAATTAAAAATACCTAACAATTTGACACTTGTCAACATCTCGATCATGAACAGGTATATGTGCAGTACTTGGTTATATATATTTTTTACCATAAGCATTGATTTAGGGGGAGTACCTAACTCAATCTTCATCTACTCCTAAATTGCTTTACTTTTTAGTACACCCTTTCTGTCGATGACAAAAGGGGGAGAAGTTTGAAATTGATTATCTATTCAATTGACTATATGCACCATATGCTTTTAATTGTTATAATTTATCTGTGTGCATATATTGAGGGGGAGTTCCAGCAAATCACTTGCCTACTATGTCACTCCACACACACCTCATAATCAATTTTGTTTGTCATCATAAAAAAGGGGGAGATTGTAATCCCAAGGGTCTACTCTCCTATCTTGTTTTGATGATTCTAAACATAATTGATTGTGTTATTGAATACTAATCAATTTGCCTTGAAGTGTTGTGTTTAAGATAGGATTGATCATTGAAGAAACCAACACACTACATGGTCATGCTTGAAGACGTACCCAACAAGAGTCAAAGGAGCTAAGAGGAGCTCACATCATCTCTCAAGCAAGCATACAAAAGATGGAAGATCAATTGAAGACCAAGACTAAAGAGAAATTGAAAGCTATATAGGTATCATTGTACATCCTTTCTCTTTAGATTTTCAAGTCAAGGCAAAGTGTTTTTAAAAATAGTTTTCAAAAACACTTAAAGAACTTTAAAGGTTTAGTGAATGGTTATGTGGTGGACCAACATGTTGGGACCCTCATAAACATTCCAAAATTATCATAGGAGTTGAGTTCCAAAAGCCAAAAATCAAACAAGCAATAAAATCTCAAAATATGCTGATTTTTAGGCTTCTCGGAGCTCCGAGCTCGGAACTCCGAGAAATGGTCCAGTAGCTTCTGGCCATTTTCTCGGAACTCCGAGAAATGGTCCAGTAGAATATTTTCTTCTTCTGGCCGTTCTCTCGGAACTCCGAGAACCTCGCGACAGCTCAAAAAAGAGCTGTTGGGATTTGATTTAAAAATTGGTTTTTAATTTTCTTAAGCCCAAACGGTCATATTTTTGCAAAAGACTATATATACTCATACAAGAGGATTATTTCCTCTCTCTTGATCATTTGAAAAACTTCCTTAAGCCTTCAAACACATTTGCAATCCTTTCAAGCTTAAGAATTTATTTTTTTCCCAAACTTGACTTGCAACTTGCAAATCTTTTGATCTGGGATTTTAGAGCTCTCACTTGCAACCATCATTGAAGAGCAATCAAGGGACTACAAAGAGCATCAAGCTTTCAAGAAGAAGCTAAGCTATCTCTCTTTCATTTCTTGTAAAGGTGTAAGGGCATCCTATATTAATTCCCTAGAGAGCAAGCGCTTAGAACTCGGCGGAGAAGGAGAGTCATTGTAAAGGTGTAAGGGCATCCTTATTTAATATCCCTTGTAAGTGTAACCGCCTCGGACCCGGGCATCGTGGAGGTCTCGCATAGTGGAAATCCTTAAGGACGATCTTAAGTAGAGTGGAGTAGGACTTTGCCCGAACCACTATACATCGGTGTCTCTCTTCCATTATCTTGCACTTTCATTTTTTGTGGTTTAGCATTTCACTTTTTCTTTTAATCTTATTTGCACTAACCAAAAATTTAATCAAGAGAAGAAAATTCAAATTAGAGTTCATAATTAATTTTCAAAATGGCTAATTTAGTGTTAAAATCAATTCACCCCCCCCCTCTTGTTTATTTCAATAACCGATTTGCTTGTTCTTTTGGATTCCGGGGCATCTGCAGATTTCTTAAATTTGACCCTCCCCAATGCATGTTGGCAGTTTCTTTGTTGAGTTACATTCTTGTTCTCTTATTTTTTATTTTTTATTTTATTGGAGAGTAATGTAGGCTGAATGGATAATAGTGATTAAATGATTTCTTTGCCCCATGTTGTGGGTGCGAGGGTATAAATTGCCTGATTTTATGTCTTGCTTCTGAAATATCTTTAGTTTTATCAAGTTGATATCTTGGCACCCCGTGGATTGTCCCCCTCCTCCATCTTCATGAAATCATATATGTCTTGTGGAGCATTATTGCAAGTTATCCTAGAATGGCGTATTGCTCTCTTACAGACTTTCGTCAGATGCTTTTAAGAATTTCATTAGAATTCGAGGCTGTCTTGGTGTTTGATATTCGCATCAAGTTTTGAGTTTTCCTCTTGCTGTTAAAATCTTCATTGAAGTATGAGATGGCCTTCAGTAGCTTTCCGTAGGGTTCCGGCGATGACAGAATGTTTCTTGAGCCACCCATTTGCCCTTCGTGTCCATTTTCCTATCTCATCATTTTCTGCAGGGCTTAGAAGTTTCCCCTTTTTCGAGATCGTTACTTCTTATAGAGTTTAGGAGTTCCCTTCACTTTCGAGACCATTTCTTGCACGTTCCTCGGGATCCTTTTCGAGTTTCGGGATTCCATCGATTTTGGGAACACTTCTCTCGGGTTTAGATGGTTATGACGGAATGTTTCTTGAGCCAGCCTCTTCCCTTCCTACCTTAGAGTTTTTGCAGGTTAAGGGATTCTCTCCTCTTAGAGTGTTTAGCCAGTTAGGACCGTTCCTAAGTGGCTGGTCATTTAGTAGATCTTCTTGTAGAGTTTTTATCTGTCCCCTTTTGTTTAGAAGTTTCCCCTTTGGGTTAGAGGTTTTTCATCTCTCGTTTGTTTATGATTTTTCCCTCGCAGATTAGATATCGTCTCCTTTGGAGATTGATTAGGGATCGTTAGTTTTGTTTCCGTCTCTTCGAGATTGTTCTTTTCTTTGGGATTTTTGCCCCCCCCCCTATTTTGATTTCTTTCCCCTTAGGCTTTAGGGATCCCGTTTCCCTCTTTAATACCCTACCGCGATATGGTAGGTATAGAGGCTCTTCTATCGGATCCCCTTTAGCCGAAAGGGTGTTAACACACCTTTTAATCATCAAAAATATAAAAACACTTCAAAAACATTTGAAAATATCAAAAACCTTTAAAAAAAGTCTAAAGTGTTGAGTGTTTCTTTTAGAAGCGTAGTTTGAGAGTTCGTTTCGAACTACGTTGGCTTGATCCTCTTCTAAGAGGTACGTAGTGCAGCTTGAGATTCTTATCTTAGGTCTAGCCAAACTTTGTAAATAAATATACTTTAACTTTTTTTTCTTTAAAACCGTGTTTTTCAAAAAGCTCTTCCTCTAGTGTTAGGAGTTTCTCCTAGATAAAGAGTTTTAGAGTTAGGGGTTTCTTTTGATAGGTTTTTTATTTTGTTTGTTATGTGCTTGTTTTAGAGTTAGGGGTCTGTTCTAGAGTTATAGGAGCGCCTCCGTCCGGTCAGTTGGCGATTCACATCGCCGACTGATGACTAGGTCTAAGATGCGTTAGTGATCCCATTGTTTTCCTTAGGACGCACAGCCTAGTTACACATAAGTTGTAGGAACCACCTGCATTAGCTTAGGGCTAACCTGCATTTAGTTAGGGCATATAGGGTGTCCTAAAATCTACAATCCACTGGAATTTAAATAATCGTTCAAGAAGCTTTAATAACTAGTCCGGTCTTTTAGATCGAGTCTAAGATAGAGGTCTAGGTGTCTTAGGCATTATAGCTTAGAATAGGCGCGAAGAACTACGTTGCCTTGATTCTCGTGGAGGCGGGGATACGTAGGCTTCTTTGGATGAACATCAGACCATCCGAGGACTCGGGCTAAATCGTTTAGAGTCTTAGGATTTGTTGTGTTGTTATATTGTATATTTTGTTGTATTTTCTTACTTTCTTGTGCAGACCCTGTAGCTGTAGCTGTAGCATGCATGCGTTTGTCCACCAGAACTTAGACACCAGTTAGGTATGTCACTCATAACCTAGCTATGATTAGGTGGCACACTCCTTTCATTTATGTTGTGTATGCTTATTATTTCATCCCCGAGTCATGCATGGTTAGTTAGACGTCCACTCAGGGATATTTGTTCCCATTTCACATGATTTTCGCCCAAAACTCTTCGAGATTAATAATAAATGGCATAAGAGACCAAGTGTTCGCACTCCGGCGAATTGGGGGCGCTCTTCGGACCTTCTCCACTGGTCACCAGGCACGGACCTTTAGTATCTCTGGTTATCCATTGCAAACAGAGCATTTGTTTTGGTTCCATGGCGCATCCATGGATGGCGACTCTGAGTTATTTTTAGATATATCTTGGTTTCGAGCCCTGGCTCCGGATCAGAATGTATCTCTTTCTTTTTATATCGCCACTCATGCTATGCTGTGAGGGTGGCAACAGTTTCGAGAGTTCCCTGGTAGAGCTCTCCTTCACGTTGTGGATGATCCAGAGGGTGTTAGGGACACGTTCCCTCACTCGTCCTCGGATCGGGGTCCACAGGGGGAAAGCCCGAGGGAGGGCCCGAGTCCCTCCTAGCCCTTTTTCGACGGGCCGTAAAGTCCTCCTCCGAGTCAGAGTACAGGTCAGGGTCACTTGAGGATTCCTGGGAAAGAGGGGCTTTGCCTCTAAACCACGAAGGGGAACCAGACATGTTACCGGAAAAAAAAGGAAGCGGAGAAACGACCTATCTCAAAAAGAAAGCAATGATAAAATGCCGCGATGGTCTTCCTTTTATAAACCCGAGGAAGAAACCCTTGGATCTCAAAACGAGGCAACCCACACGACACGTGTCCCCTACCTATCGGGTGACCGGCCGGAAGCCACATAATGACGCTACCATTCCCCAGGAGATAACCGTCAGACGAAACGGCACGCCTCCTCGTACTCTGGAGCCCCCATAAATGCCCTCACCATGGCATCGTTTGACCAGACATTACTCCCTTGGCCCATTCAATGCACTAAAGGAGTAAGGGGGTATTATGATGGGACATAAATGCGGCGCGACTCCCAAATCTTGCCACGTGTCGTCCATGCACCAATGGAGCTTAATCATCATGAAGAAAGATGCTGATGAACGGCAAGACCATACGGTTACGACACGTGTCACATTCTCGCCGTCCAAGCCTCATCATCACAAATTATGGAAGGGATTGCGCAGCAAAACCGCGCGCCGTCAAACCAGGAGAACAGCCCAATCCTGCGAATGAAGCTTTTCTGTCCGTAATGATGAAAAGGCCCGCACGCCACCCCTTAAAAGCAGGAGAAAGGAATGGGAAAAAAAGATATGATCTCCTTCAAGGGACCCGAAAGAAAAGAAAGAGGGAAGACAACAACAAAGGAAGCTGGGAGCTTGGTCCCACCCTCCCTGTTAAGTCCCCTCCGACCCATCCACCCACATACCTAGAAAAGAACCTGCGCCTCGGCCTTGGTAAACCTGATTAAACCTCCGCCTTTTCTCGCTGTTCTTTATATTGTTGGTCCAGAATCTGACTTGGGTGTCGAAGTGGTCGTCCGGGACCCACGCCGGACCCCCTGACCCCTTTGTTTGTGATTGCAGACCCCGCGGAGGCTCTCTACCCACCGCGCGATCGCAGACCCGGATTCCGACGCCATCAGGCACCACCCATCAGAGCAATAGGTGTAATTAGAGGGCCCACTGCCACAAAATATGAGGTGTAAATTGTGGGCTCCACTTAATGCATAGGTTACGGGGAGATGGTGGGCCCCACCTAGAAGAACATGAAGTATAAAAGTGTGGGCCTCAATATGCTATCACAACCATTCAATTCCCCCTTGGACCAAATACCCAGCTCCGTCACTAACTCAGACATAATGTATTGCAGTCTGATAGGGTCCGGACTCAGCACTGAGGGAATCCGGACTCAGCACTGAGGGGTCCGGACTCAGCATCCAATTAGCTGCTGGCACGTGGCCCTCACAAGGACCGTTGGAAGGCCAACACCTGTCTCCACTAGGTGTGGCACCTGGACCAATCAGGGACCTCCACCTGCCCTCCTTAGGTATGAAACCTGGTCCATACAGAGGCCACCACCTGGCTCAGAACTACCACCTGTCCTAGACAGGTGGCTCAGAATCACTATAAATAGCCTTCACTTGTGCTAAGGTGAGGGTCCTGAAAATCTGAGAACAAAAACTCTAAGCTTTTTGCTCTGACATTGCTCTGCACTCCTGCTCATACTGACTTGAGTGTCGAAGCGCCCGTCCGGAGTATCACTCCGGGTTGGTCCTCTGACCCTTTTCTTTCTTGTCTGTACTCTTGTGCAGCGCAGGACTCAACCAGCCCCTCAGTCGTGGCTCGTTAGTTCGGACCACCCAGCCCTACCATAACCTGTTACCGATTTTAGGCCTAACAGATTTGGCGCCATCCGTGGGACCACGCAACAAAAAGCTGTTCGAAATCTCACCCAGATAAAAATGGTAGGACAGACCGGCAAGCGAGCACCTCCGACTTCTCGGGCTACCCGGGCTACGGCCCCCCGTGAAGGACGAAGTGAGCGGCTGGCCTCACAGGTGGAGGTCGGGGCGGCCGTGGAGCGAACTTCGCCCCACTCGGACCGTTCAGACCCTACCCCGACCCCAAGGGAGATGCGGGCCCTTTTTCAAGAGATGACTGCTGTAGTTGCGCAGTTCAGGAATGCGGCCCCCGCACTCCAGCAACACCCAGTCGAGGTTTCTCGACCCGTTCAGAGGGGAGAAAGCTCCCGCAGAGAACGCGCGTCTCCACCCCGGGACCAAACTCGTCACTCCACAAGAAGAGACCACCGCTCGCGGGACAGGAACGTGCGCCCTGAGCCTCGTCGGCATCACCGGTCACGATCTCCCTCCGTGCAGAGACGTGGCAGCAAGAGAGACCCTATGCACGGAGAGGGATCGCGGCACCGGCGAAGGAGTCCCCTCAGCCAGTCCGGATCCGCAAGGAGCCCATCAGCCGTAAGGAGTAGACCTGTCCGTCTGGCCGAACAGAGGGATGATCCGATGTTACTGAGAATCCAGAAGATCGATAATAGAATCGAAGAGCTGGCTAGAGATCATGGCCGCCCTGCTTCAAGGATCTTCAGTAGCAATCCCCCTTTCACAGACAGGGTACTCGGTGCGGCAGTCCCCTTGGGCTTCAAGATGCCGCAGATCCCGCAGTACGATGGGACCACCGATCCCGTGGATCATCTGCAGACCTTCAGGACCACGATGCTTCTCCACGGGGCGTCGGACGGGTTCCTTTGCAGGGCACTCCCCGCCACATTAACTGGAGCCGCGAGAGACTGGTACTCACGGCTGAAGCCCAAGTCTGTGGACAATTTCGACGACTTCGGGGACGACCTGGCCTGGCATTTCATGAGCAG
The DNA here is from genome assembly GCF_043159265.1 of Tasmannia lanceolata. Lineage (NCBI taxonomy): Eukaryota > Viridiplantae > Streptophyta > Magnoliopsida > Canellales > Winteraceae > Tasmannia > Tasmannia lanceolata. Next base: position 18,229,542 of record NW_027518688.1, on the reverse strand, counting down.
CAGAAGACCTCGAAAGACAACGGCTTCACTGATGGCTCTGAGGCAGGAAGACGGCGAGGCCTTAAAAGCGTTCGTTGGCCGGTTCAACAGGGAGGCCCTGCAGGTACCCAACCTGGACCCCTCCGCGGCAACGAATGCTCTTCTGGCCGGAGCCCGGTCCACCGACTTCAGAAGAGCAGTCGCTCGACGCAATCTGCAGTCCTTGGCAGATCTGATGACCAGGGCGGAAGAGTACATCTCCGTCGAGGAGACTCTCGCTGCCCTGGATTCCGTCAGCAAGAGAAGACCAGAGGAGAAGAACCCCGCCAAGCAGCGTAGGGATGACAGACCTCAGAGGAAGGAGAGCAGCCCGTCCCGGAAGGAAAGGAGCTCCCCCCGGCCTCGAAAGGAGAGGAGCCCCCCGACGAGGGAGCGCTACACGCCGCTCACCGCATCTAGGGCTCAAATTTTGGCAGCCATTCGGAAAGAAGACTTCATCCGATGGCCGAAGAAGCAGACGCCAGAGGCGGGCACCCAAGATATGTCCAGGTATTGCCGGTTCCATAAGAGCCACGGCCACGACACCAATGCCTGCATTCATCTCAAGGAGGAGATCGAGCAGCTGATAAGCAGAGGGTACCTTGGGAGGTACTTAAAAAATAATGACAACAGAAGGGAGCGCCAGGACAACCCGAGGCCCAGAGACCGAAGCCCTCGAGACGCCCAACCCCTGGGCGACCGCATCCAGGCTCCTGCCCCGGCCGTTCTCCCTCCTCAGGTACCTCAACCTCAACTTCAACCTCATGGTGTTATTGGTACCATTTCAGGAGGGCCGACCGCGGGAGGGACCTCTTCATCGGCCCGCAGAACCTATGCCCGGCAGGTCAATGCCGTCCATGCCTGCAGCAAGAGGGCCGAGCCAGAAAATGAGATATCCTTTTCGGAGGCAGATCTTGACGGTCTGATCCTCCCGCACGATGATGCCCTGGTCGTCACAATGCTAGTGGCGAACTGGGAAATGAAGAAGATCCTGGTCGACAACGGGAGCTCCGCCGACATCCTCTACTATCACGCCTTCGAACAGATGATGATCGGAGCTGACCGTCTGAAGCCGGCCAACTCAGATCTGTTCGGGTTCTCAGGAGAAGTTGTCAAGGTCGAAGGGCAGATTGAGCTTCCAGTTCTTATCGGGGAGCCGCCCCGCCAGTCCTTCGCTATGGTGACCTTCCTGGTGGTGAAGGCCAAGTCGGCCTATAATGCCATTCTAGGACGCCCTGGCCAGAACCTCCTCCGAGCTATTCCCTCCGCTTATCATCAGAAGATGAAGTTCATTACGCCAGACGGCGTAGGTGAAGTCAGAGGGGATCAACCCCAATCCAGACAATGCTATGCGGCAGCGCTGAGAGGGAAGAATGCGTCTGAGTCTCTTCCAATCGAGCTGTACGATCTGAGAGACGAAGCACAGGTCACGGTCAACGAGCCCGCAGAGGACCTCATCTCCATTCAATTGAACAGCGGTGACGAACAGAGGGTTGTCCAGATCGGCTCTGCCCTGCCAGAGGCCGCGCAGCAGGATCTCGCTCAGTTCCTCAGAGCCAATGCAGATGTCTTTGCCTGGACTCCTTCAGACATGCCCGGCATTGACCCGTCGATTAGCACCCACGAGCTCGGTGTCGATCAGACCTGCAAGCCCGTAAAGCAGAAGTGGAGACACTTTGCACCAGAAAGGCGGAGAGCCATCAGAGAAGAGGTGGAGAGGCTTTTGAAGGCCGATTTCATCCGTGAGATCCAGTATCCGGACTGGCTCGCGAATGTGGTGATGGTGAAAAAGTCCAACGGGAAGTGGAGGACCTGTATAGACTTCACAGACCTGAACAAGGCCTGCCCAAAGGACAGCTACCCACTCCCAAAAATAGACCAGCTCATTGACGCTACAGCAGGTCACGAGCTGCTCAGTTTCATGGATGCTTTCTCAGGATACAATCAAATCAGAATGTACGAGTCAGACATCCCGAAGACATCATTCGTTACCGACCAGGGGACTTATTGCTATCGGGTGATGCCTTTCGGACTGAAGAATGCAGGAGCCACTTACCAGCGTCTCGTCAACAAGCTGTTCAGAAATCAGATCGGTCGGAACATGGAGGTCTACGTTGATGATATGCTAGTAAAGAGCAGAAGTGCTTCCAACCACGTCTCCGACCTCGAAGAGGCCTTCCAAGTCTTGAGGGAACACAACATGAAGCTTAATCCGACCAAGTGTACGTTTGGCGTCGGAGCAGGCAAATTCCTGGGCTTCATGGTAAGCCAGAGAGGAATAGAGGCGAATCCGGAGAAGATCAAGGCAGTAATGGAGCTGACTCCTCCCAACACTATCAGAGAAGTACAGCGGCTGACCGGGCTGGTGGCAGCCCTGGGGCGGTTTATTTCAAAATCCGCCGAGAGATGCCTCCCGTTCTTCAATGCGATCAAAGGTATAAAAACCGCGCCCTGGACTCCGGAATGTCAAGCAGCGTTCGAGGAGTTGAAGCAGTACTTATCCTCCCCCCCCCCCTTGTTGTCCACGCCGGAGCCAGGAGAAGAGCTGATTCTGTACCTCTCAGCGGGACCCTTGGCAGTTGCAGCAGTACTGATCAAAGAAGAGTCTAACCAGCAAAAGCCGATCTATTATGTCAGCAAGGTCCTCCACGATGCAGAGACCAGATATCAGCGAGTAGAGAAGCTCGTGTGTGCCCTCATTATGGCGGCCCGGAAGCTAGGGCTGGCAATTTCACCCGAAAAAGCGGGGATCCGCCCCGCCCCGCCCCGTTTGGGGAGGGGATTCCCCGATTTGAAAGGGGAAGGGGAAGGGGAAGGGGAATATAAAAATTCCCCGGTGCGGGGAGGGGAAGGGGAAGGGGATGGAGTTGTCCCCGCCCCGCCCCGCCCCGCTAATCAATGCCATTTTTTTGTAAATTTTTAAGTGTTTTTTTTAAGGAAAACTACTAGAAACTCTGTGGATCGGCTACAAGATTCTCCCAAACATAAACTTAGCTTGTCTTTTCCTTTTAATTAGCTTCTGAGAGCATTTTGGGAACTATAATAACCTTTTCACAGATGTTGAAATAATAAAGACAAGCTGAGAGCCTGAGACGCTGAGTGTATGCAATTATCAAAAAATTGTAGTGCCAACAGAATTTTAGGGTTGGATTGCAGGTTTTAATTTTCAACAAGAAAAATTTAGCTACTAGAAATTTGTTTCATGTCAGCACTAGACTGAATTGCAGTTAAAGAAATAAGTCATTTGTTGATTTTGTTCTCTTCTCCATTCTCATTTCTCATGCTCATCTGGGGGTTAACATGCTATACAGAATGAACTAATGAACATTATTTTGCGTGTGTGAGCGCCCACTTATCGAATTTTAAAGTTCATTGTGACTACTGAAATAGTTACTTTTTGCACATTGGTTGCCTGTTAATGAAGGTAATCCTGGTGCTCATTTCCTATTTATCATTCCATAATTTATGCAGAAAATTGCTGAAAGATGAGGTCATGTTGTTATTTATGTTTGTTGTCTCATCCATGCATTTCTGATTTTGTCCATCTGTTTGTTGATCACATGAATAGAATCATAGCATTCATCACAATATTGTCTGTAATGGACGTAGAAGAAAGAAGCTCTGTTTGCTGGTTTGGTTGGGTTCCAAAGAGGGGGCGGGGCGGGGATTTTGTCCCCGAAGGATGCGGGGAGGGGAAGGGGAAGGGGAAGGGGAAGGGGATTAGATATTCCCCGCGGGGAGGGGAGGGGGATTCCCCATCATCCCCGCAGAGGGGAAGGGGAAGGGGAGGGGGAAAATTCCCCGCAAAGGGGAAGGGGAAGGGGACCCCAACATCCGGCCCCGACCCGCCCCGTTGCCACCCCTACCGGAAGCTAAGGCCGTACTTTCAGGCGCACACAATCAAGGTCTTGACAGGGCAGCCTCTCAGACAGATCCTCCACCGGCCAGACACTTCGGGCCGACTTGTCAAGTGGGCCGTGGAGCTCAGTGAGTTTGATATCAAGTATCTACCCAGGCCGGCGATCAAAGCTCAGATTCTCGCTGACTTCATAGCCGAGTGCACAGTTCCGGACCCAGACCCCGGGCTGGTAGCAGTTCCATCTCCAGAAGCAGAGCTGGCTGTACCGGAGCCTCGAGTCGTTTCCAGAGCATCACCGCCCCCCGGGACTGAGTCCGTCATCGCGCACCCAGTCTTTGATGAAGAGCCGCTCTGGGAAGTTTATGTGGACGAGTCATCGAACAAGACAGGGTGTGGTGCAGGACTAGTTCTCACTGGACCAGAGGACTTCGTCCTGAACTACGCCCTGAGGTTTGGTTTCCGTGCGTCCAACAATGAAGCAGAATATGAAGCGCTCATAGCCGGGATGAATCTCGCTGTGCAGACCCGTGCTCAGAGGTTAAGGGCGTACTGCGATTCACAGCTGGTCGTCTGTCAGATCCAGGGAGTATACGAAGCCCGTGAAGAGCGAATGATCAAGTACTTGGGAAGGGTTCGCAGTCTGGCCGTTCATTTCAAGAGCTTTGAGGTCGTCAGAATCCCCCGAGCAGAGAATGTAAAGGCAGATGTGCTATCAAAGCTTGCAACCTCAGGTTACACCGCCCTCAGAGAAATTCGCATGGAGTTTCTGAAGAGGTCCAGTATCGATGCCCAGTCCGTCGTGGTGATGCAGATTGACGATGAGCCGTGCTGGATGGATGAGATAATCAGGTATCTGCGCAGCGGAGAGCTCCCTGGAGAGAGAAAGGAGGCCCGTAAGGTCACGCAGAGGGCAGCGAGGTTTTCACTGGATGGCGAGACTCTATACAAGAGGTCGTATACCCTCCCGTATTTGAAGTGTCTTCGCCCCAGTGATGCCTTGTTAGCCCTGCAGGAAACCCATGAAGGAATCTGCGGAGAGCACCTCGGGGGCAAGGCCCTCGCCATTAAAATCCTCCTGAGAGGTCTGTACTGGCCTACATTGAGGAAGGACGCGCTGAGCCTTGTGAAAAAGTGTGAGAAGTGCCAGAAGTTCTCTCCGACTGTCCACCAGCCACCCGTTCCGATGGCCCCGATCATCAGTCCTCTTCCCTTCGCAGTATGGGGAATGGATATTCTGGGCCCCTTTCCGCCGGCCTCGGGAGGCCGTGAGTTCGTCGTTGTCGCTATTGATTATTTCACCAAATGGGTAGAAGCAGAGCCTCTGGCCAAGATCACAGAGCAGAATGTACAGAACTTCTTCTGGAAATCAGTGGTGTGCAGGTTCGGAATCCCCCGGGTCCTCATAACGGACAATGGCAAGCAGTTCGACTCGAGGAACTTCCGAAAGTTTTGTTCTGACCTGCACATAGAGCAGAGATTCACATCTGTGGCACATCCTCAGACGAATGGGCAAACAGAGGTGACGAACAGGACCCTCTTGCAGGGGATAAAGAAGAGACTGGATGGCAAGGCCGGGCGTTGGGCAGACGAACTGTATCATGTGCTCTGGGCGTATCGGACTACTCCGCGTACGGCCACAGGCGAGTCGCCCTTCAATCTCTCCTTCGGAACAGAAGCAGTGATCCCGGTTGACATCGGCGTCCCCTCCCCAAGGATCGTCCATTTCAGTTAGCAGCTCAACGGGGACGGACTCCGTGCCAACCTTGACTTGCTTGAAGAAGTCCGTGAGGAATCTCAGATCAGGTCGGCGGCCTATAAGCAGAAAGTATCCAGATATCACGACGTCAAGATCCGACCAAGAGAATTCCGTGCCGGCCACCTAGTCCTGAGGAAAGCCTCCGTTTCCCAGCCAAGAAGCGTGGGCAAGCTCTCTCCGACTTGGGAAGGACCATACCGAATCAAAGAAGTCATCCGCCCAGGAAGCTATCGGTTAGAGTCCCTCGACGAACAGATGCTACCACACGCCTGGAATTCTAGAAATCTTCGGATCTACTATCAGTAATTTTGTTTGCCTTCATAGGCTTGTAAAGAACTGCTGTAATCATCCAAGTTTTGGAATGAATAAAATAAGTTTCCCGAACAAGTGTCCCTCTTTGAGTAACTTATGTAGACATCAGCATATAACAGCAGTGGTGCACTCCGGCTCATCCTAGTGGCTTGGAGATCAGTTCCAGCCAGGACGCCCGCAGTGGAAACCACCTTCAAATATTTCCTAAGTGTTTGAGTACCAAGCTTCCAGCTCGGTTCTCGCAGACTTAGGACGAGCAGCAGTGGTGCACTCCGGCTCATCCTAGTGGCTTGGAGATCAGTTCCAGCCAGGACGCCCGCAGTGGAAACCACCTTCAAATATTTCCTAAGTGTTTGAGTACCAAGCTTCCAGCTCGGTTCTCGCAGACTTAGGACGAGCAGCAGTGGTGCACTCCGGCTCATCCTAGTGGCTTGGAGATCAGTTCCAGCCAGGACGCCCGCAATGGAAACCACCTTCAAATATTTCCTAAGTGTTTGAGTACCAAGCTTCCAGCTCGGTTCTCGCAGACTTAGGACGAGCAGCAGTGGTGCACTCCGGCTCATCCTAGTGGCTTGGAGATCAGTTCCAGCCAGGACGCCCGCAGTGGAAACCACCTTCAAATATTTCCTAAGTGTTTGAGTACCAAGCTTCCAGCTCGGTTCTCGCAGACTTAGGACGAGCAGCAGTGGTGCACTCCGGCTCATCCTAGTGGCTTGGAGATCAGTTCCAGCCAGGACGCCCGCAGTGGAAACCACCTTCAAATATTTCCTAAGTGTTTGAGTACCAAGCTTCCAGCTCGGTTCTCGCAGACTTAGGACGAGCAGCAGTGGTGCACTCCGGCTCATCCTAGTGGCTTGGAGATCAGTTCCAGCCAGGACGCCCGCAGTGGAAACCACCTTCAAATATTTCCTAAGTGTTTGAGTACCAAGCTTCCAGCTCGGTTCTCGCAGACTTAGGACGAGCAGCAGTGGTGCACTCCGGCTCATCCTAGTGGCTTGGAGATCAGTTCCAGCCAGGACGCCCGCAGTGGAAACCACCTTCAAATATTTCCTAAGTGTTTGAGTACCAAGCTTCCAGCTCGGTTCTCGCAGACTTAGGACGAGCAGCAGTGGTGCACTCCGGCTCATCCTAGTGGCTTGGAGATCAGTTCCAGCCAGGACGCCCGCAGTGGAAACCACCTTCAAATATTTCCTAAGTGTTTGAGTACCAAGCTTCCAGCTCGGTTCTCGCAGACTTAGGACGAGCAGCAGTGGTGCACTCCGGCTCATCCTAGTGGCTTGGAGATCAGTTCCAGCCAGGACGCCCGCAGTGGAAACCACCTTCAAATATTTCCTAAGTGTTTGAGTAATGCGTACAAAAATAAGAATGCTGTACAGACAGTTGAACAAAAATGTATTTGTATTCAGTATTCGTATTACAAAATTGCTCTCTTCGCCGAGCTGGCTTACAAAGAATGGGCATTACAAACTGTGTAAAAAAAACGTATCACCAAAAAGAAAGAAGGCTGCTGCTCAGGCCTCCTCGTCTGCCACCACCTCGGTGACGATCTCTGTGGGAGTGAGGGCTGCAAGTTCGCCGCCCTCCGCAGAGGAGACGGCGGCCACAGTCACCTCCGCATCTACCTCAATAGGCCGGGAGGAGTCCGGTTCGTCTTCCTCCTCATCTTCCTCCTCCTCCGGAGGTGCATACGGAACGGTTAGCCCGTCCAAGGAGATGCCGGGGTGAAGTCTCTTCACCTGCTCGGAGCAGAGAAGGAAACCCGCCCTGTAAGCCTGGAGGCCTAAGTCGAAGTGCTGGGCCTCCTTCCTCTCCTCAGTTTCCTTCACGGCCTTCTCCACGGCCGCCTTCTCCTTCCTTCCGGCCCTCTCTGCCGAACTTAGGAGATCCTGCACGGCCTGGTTTTTGACCCTCTGCAGTTCGTCCTGTAAGCTGTTGAGTTCGGCCTCTTTGATCTGGACGGCTTCATTGAGCTCGCCGTTCTCCTTCTGGAGCTGGGCCTTTTCAGACTCGATCCTTGTGATCGTCTCAGAGAAGAGATATCGCTTCTTAGCCATATCCCTTGAGTAGACCTGGAGTTGATAGAGGGCGGAGCTGATTGCCGCTTCGCAGGTCTCCGGCACCTCCTTTTCGACTTCTAACCGGTCGCGTGGGAGGACGCCCTGGTACATCAACTCTGTGGCCACCCGGGTATCCCCCAGACCGGTGTCCGTTTTCTGCACGGCCCAGTTCGGGCGGAAGACGTTGTCGCCTCCAACTGATGCGGCGGCCGGAATACCCAGTACTGCCCCGCCGTGTTTTGGCCCTGTCGCCGCTCCAGACTTGGAGCTCTGACCCGTGGTATCTGCCCGGCTCGATAGGGCAAGCTTATGCGTCGCCCGGCTCGATAGGGCAAGCTTATGCGTCGCCCGGCTGCTTTTCAGAGGCTTAGCCAGTGCGACCATCGGCGGAGTCGACTCCGGCACCTTCCTCTTCTTGCCCTTTGTTTGGGGCTGCTTCTGCGCTGGGGACGCGCCCGAGGTCTGCTTGATTCTGTCCAAAAGGGACATCTGCTTCACCATTTCTGTAAAAGAGAACGGAGCGCAGTCAGAAATATGAAAATTGAAGAACACTTCAGAAAAACAAAATGTTATCCTAAAAGATCTACGTACGTGCCGGCGTCGCACGACTGACCCCGAGTGCGACCAGCTCGGCCTCTTCTTCGAACTCTGAGCAGTGTATTGGACCTCGCTTGAGCTCTTCTTTGATCAGAGCGAAGGTCATATGGTCATAGTCCTCGAGGGCTGGTTTCTTACTAAGGCGGCGAGTGTCCGGCGTTCTCCATTGTAATGAGAACGGCCAGTGCGAGCCCGGCACGGTGTCCTTTACATAGAAGAACCTGTTCTTCCATGTGTGAATGGAAGAAGGTATCCCAGTGATCATTTTCATTTCAGGCCTCTGGCTAATGTAGATCCAGCCGCCGTCCTTATGCCTCTTCAGGTGCGCACACATCCTGAAGACGGGCACGGTGGGGTTCCTACGGAGCCGGACTTCAAGAAGGTACAAGAAGCCGATCAGCGTTCTCCAAGAGTTTGGGACGACCTGTGTAACTGCCAGCCCGTAATAATTCAGTACGTCCGCAAAAAAGGGGTGGAAGGGGAGCCTAAGCCCGGCCCGTAAGGCCTCTTCATATACGCAGAGGTCTGCGCTATCGTTGCTGGCCCGATCCCCTTCGACAGCCGCCCTCAGAATGTACCGGCTAGGAATACAGTATTTGTCCCTGACGATCTGAAGCCTGTTCGGCCATAGATGGTTCACCTCGTATAGGGCCCCGATGTTATACTGTGGGTTGGCTTCCATCTGTGCCTCCGCTATCACCTCGACTGGCATACGCGACGATTGAGGAACTGCCGCTTCGACGTCCTCATCATCGTCGCTGGTTTCTACCCGGTCCAGTCCGTCCCCACAGGCCGGGATTGTGTCTAAGTCCACACTCATTTCCTCACCGCTCTCCTCGTCTATTATGATCACTAGCTCTTCGCCCTCAACACCGGCCTCCACTATAGGTGAGGCCGGAACCGCCCTCTCCGACGCCCCGGACCCCGTGGTGGTACTGGTCGAACCGGACTCCTTTGAACTGGAGTCCGTCTCCGAACTAGTGCTAGACATAAAAAAGGAAGAAAAGAAAAGCTAAAAGCTAAAAAAGATTACCGAACTGAAGTGTTGGACCTCCGGGCTCACTGATCCGAAGCGGGCAGAAAACTTGAGTAGCCGAACAGAAGAGGAGGAGAGTAAAAGATGAAAAGTAAGAAATGAAGAGTAAACTTCAGTATTTATAGAGAAGCTGGGAAGAGCGGGAAAAATCCCGCCCCTTTCCGCCAGCCGGAGTGCGCCACGTCGCCTTCCGCATTAAATGCGCCGTTCGCATTAAATGCGCCGTCCGCATTAAATTCGCCGCCTGCATTAAATACAAGGCACAGGTCCCAAAGCGCTAGAGGACAAAAGACCTGTCCGGCTGTCCGGACAGGATATGGCGCGTTCGCTAGACGACAAAAGCGCTAGACGACAAAAGACCTGTCCGGCTGTCCGGACAGGATATGGCGCGTTCGCTAGAAGACAAAAGACATGTCCGGCTGTCCGGACAGGATATGGCGCGTTCGCTAGACGACAAAAATGCTAGAAGACAAAAGACCTGTCCGGCTGTCCGGACAGGATATGGCGCGTTCGCTAGACGACAAAAGCGCTAGACGACAAAAGACCTGTCCGGCTGTCCGGACAGGATATGGCGCATTCAGAAGACAAAAGACCTGTCCGGCTGTCCGGACAGGATATGGCGCGTTCGCTAGACGACAAAAGCGCTAGGCGACAAAAGACCTGTCTGGCTGTCCGGACAGGGTAATTCAGACGACAAAAGACCTGTCCGGCTGTCCGGACAGGATATGGCGCGTTCGCTAGACGACAAAAGCGCTAGGCGACAAAAGACCTGTCCGGCTGTCCGGACAGGGTATGACGCGTTCGCTAGACGACAAAAGCGTTAGGCGACAAAAGCTTTACCAGCAAAGACCTGCCCGGCTGGCCGTTAACAGCCTTAGCCGAACAGGACCACATAACCTCCTGAACCAAGGACGTCCAGGAAGCCTGGCCGCCCAGACCTCTGGTCAAAAATTTAGCCGTGCTGGATAGCCGAATGCCTTCTGCCCGGCCGTACTCCTTCAGGCCAAACGCCAAGGCCAGGCCAGGGCGCCCGGAGTCTCCTGTCCGGCCACTATTTCTCCTAGCTGAGTCTGAGCCCGGCCTAAGCTGCCTGGAGGTCTTAAGGCCGGCCCGACGCTGTCTTTACCTTCTCTTTGCTTCTTCTAGCCACTTTCATGGCTTGAAGAACCAGGGGGCAACTGATAGGGTCCGGACTCAGCACTGAGGGAATCCGGACTCAGCACTGAGGGAATCCGGACTCAGCACTGAGGGGTCCGAACTCAGCATCCAATTAGCTGCTGGCACGTGGCCCTCACAAGGACCGTTGGAAGGCCAACACCTGTCTCCACTAGGTGTGGCACCTGGACCAATCAGGGACCTCCACCTGCCCTCCTTAGGTATGAAACCTGGTCCATACAGAGGCCACCACCTGGCTCAGAACTACCACCTGTCCTAGACAGGTGGCTCAGAATCACTATAAATAGCCTTCACTTGTGCTAAGGTGAGGGTCCTGAAAATCTGAGAACAAAAACTCTAAGCTTTTTGCTCTGACATTGCTCTGCACTCCTGCTCATACTGACTTGAGTGTCGAAGCGCCCGTCCGGAGTATCACTCCGGGTTGGTCCTATGACCCTTTTCTTTCTTGTCAGTACTCTTGTGCAGCGCAGGACTCAACCAGCCCCTCAGTCGTGGCTCGTTAGTTCGGACCACCCAGCCCTACCATAACCTGTTACCGATTTTAGGCCTAACACAGTCGTCAATAAGATCATTATGGACTTTAGAATGACTATTTGGCGAAAATCCAAGTTATAACAAGACTGAGATATGTATTTCTAAAACCATTGTTCAAGGTCTTCGGACCCAAATTAAGGTTCAAGATAAAATGTTATCCAAGCTATGTGACCCAAATATAAAAGCACTTCGGACAACAAAGAATAACAGAGGAGGTTTCACTCTTTCTTTTTTTAATTCATTCTTCTCACACCAAAGTAATGACAGTCGGCCCTTTAAATAGATCTTGCATACGTTCAACAGTAAGTGCACAATTTCATGTTTCACGAACCTAGTCAAATCTTAAAACTTAACTTGACTCTAAAAGATAAACACCTGTCCCTATAAAATAGCTGCTCATTTACTTTCTAATAGATAAGAATACGCATGAAACAAGACTCTTAGTCTTACACCACCGACTCTAGAATAACGTTAAAAGTTAAAACCGACTTACCTAGACTTGTGTGGGCTCACATGCAAATTCGCCATATTGAATTACTTTCCAACATCTGTCACTCCTAGCCCACGTGGGTTTCTTATTGCCTCAGACTAGCACTCAATGAAAGGTCGATCACAAAAAAGGTTGAAGTTTCCCAAACTGAACAGTAGCCCCCAATATCACTGGGGTGTGAGTACAAAGAAGAGGTGAAGCAAAATGGAGGGCATAAACCATATTTATCATCATCACACTTCCAAACAAGTCCTACTTCCAAAATCTTCCATTTGGGTAGGATGGTAGCTTCCATTGCCTAAGACTATAATTAAGAAAACAACCATTCACATTGATTTGGAGAGCGGTAGGAGCTTTCAAATATAGGATACAGTTAGTTTACTACTAATAGGAGTACCATGTATTGAATTTGTTTACCATATTCCTCAAACAAAACTCTCCATTTGAAGAACTGAACACATGGATCATATCAAACTTCTAATGGAAAAATGTCATTCTTAGCAAGTATTATGCTTTTTCCCCCTTCCCTCCACTTTATAACAGAACAACAAACCAATTAAATGCCTTTATTCCATGTGGGGACCCACTAAGAGGGCCATGTGACTTGTGTCTGAGGGCCTCTTGTATACTGTAACTTGGACAGGTGGCAGGTGTTTTGAGAGACCTGTTCGGCTGTTCACTAACTCTCTCAGTGTCAGGTGGGACCCACTAGAACCCATGACTGTTTAGGTATTTTCAGAATAATAGCATTTTTACAAACCCAAGAGAGAAAGTGTGGTCTCTAGTCTTACCCAATGTACATTGAATTGTGAGAGGACTTGTTTACAATAAAGGAAGAGAAAAAGATGAGAAGTTTAAATACCTATTGTGGAAATAGGTCTTCCTACTAGGAAGGAATGTGTTTGGATGTTGAATTTTGGGGAGATGGAAAAGATTTGAGAATCGAGAATCGAGAATCTCTTCAGGTACTTGAATACTATAATAATGCATTCAGTGGCGGCATACAGTGTTGACAGCTCACTGAGTACGAACTCCTCTCTTTCTTTCTTATCAAATCAGTCAAAGCTATTACAGGGCGGCCATTTTGATTACAAAACAAGTGGGTCCCTCTCTCTCTCTCTCATATGAATGACGAGACATAGGAAGAAAAGGCGCAGGTGAATTTGAAGCCCATGACTGAATCTTGTGTTTTGAAATAAATAAAAAATGAGGGTTTGGTAGATACGGTAAAGACAACAAAACGATGCAAAGGAGAAAAGATATAGACTAGAGTCTAAGAGTAGTTATGTGTTATATCTTTTTCAGCGTGTGTCGGATATTTTTAACTTACCAAAAGGAGAAGAGATATAGACTAGTCTTAGATTAGTTATGAGTTATATCTTTTTTGAAATTCGGTGCAAAAGGGTCCAAAAATAGCAGAAATAGTGAAATGGTACCCCTACATTCTAAATTTGTGAAATGGGTCCATTTTACTTTTTCTGACATGTTTTTTTACCTAAATAACCCTCAGGCGGTTTTGTTTATTTTAAAAATATCTCTCTGTTGGGCCTGGAAGGGGTTACTAGGTCAAGAAAAATGGGGGTATCACATATGAAAATGGGGTGACCAAGAGATGAAAGGGGTTATCACACCTGAAAAAAATTTGGTTCATGTCTGTTGGGTCTGGAAGGGATTACCAGGTCAAGGAAAATGGGAGTATCACATATGAAAATGGGGTGACCAAGAGATGAAATGTGAGTATCACATATGAAAATTTAGAACATATGAAAATTTAGAAATTACTAGGGATGGCGGGGACCTCTATTATTACTTGACCATATCAGGCCGAGTTATGCCAAACTGTGGGATCCACTGTAGTAACTCAGCAATCGATCCGTTACTTTTTCAAAAATAGGGTGACTTCTACTCCAAAAAAAAAATTAAGTGTATCTGAATACAGCCACTGTTTACAAAATAACAAAAAAATCATATAAAACTTCTCCTCAAAAAAACCCACACCCTTACGCAAAGAAAAGAGCTTGACAAGGTACGCCTGACCTCGTGAGTATTGGTGCAGAAAGTCCAATAGCAGTTTCGTCGAGGTTCGGTCTGACAACGGGAGGTTCTTTGCAACTTCTTCTATTGTGACCAAGTTGTCGGCATCGGGTGCACTTGTAATGTAATCCCCTTTCAACTCGCGATCCGTTCTTCTCGTACGTGGCCTTCCAGGCGGTCGCTTTGCAAGCGGTGGTAATATTGACACCAACGGTTCGGGACTTTTATGCCATTGTGTCAGATCTAGTGTTGCGTGTACAAACTCAGTGTATGTATCCCGATACCTCTCTGCATCAAAACACTCATCGCAGCAATCATACAGATCGAATTCTGTGATGTTAATGGCTGCAATTGCATGTCCGCACGGAAGTCCATATGTTTGGAAGGCACGACAACTACACGTTCGAGTTATCAAGTCGACGAAATATGTAGTTTCAAGGGACTTTACTTCGAATTCATGAGTCCTTGCTCGATAAGCTGTATATTGGCAGGTCTCCCTCAGTGATGACTCCATATGTTCTTCTGCGTAATGAGTCAACTTTGTGTGCCAACTACTACCTAATTTCTGATGCTTCTGAATGAACTGGGTAGTCTGTTGTCGAGTGTGCTCTACCAATGATGCAATCAGCAATTTTCTGACATCCTTCAAAACAGCGTTGAAACACTCCGATCTATTCGTAGTCAATACATCATACATATCCTCCTTGAAATAAAAACTAGCCCAGTTTTCCTTCGGAATGTTACTTATCCACTTATGCGCGTGTTCGTTCTTTACCTTAGTCTTCTCCATTGTTTCTTTGAAAACACTATCCCTCAATGTCCTTGCGGCTCTTCAGAACAGTCTCTCAAGTAAAAGTTCGAAAAGAACGTATGCAGGGACCAAATGTCCAGAATAAGCGAGCAAATTTATCATCTCCTCTTGGACGTAAATCTCTATGTCGAAAAACACACATGTAGCTTCTAGGATTCCTGCCCATTATCTCAACTGCAAATGTGGGCAATATGCGGTAAGAGTCCTCGACATTCCCACACTTAATCTCAAGTATGATGTTCATCGCATTGTATGCTTTCCAATAGCTAATAGTTATAACCCAATGCATCTTGATATATTCTCTTATGATCCTTGTACAGACGTCCTCTGAACAAGCGAATAAACGTAAGCATGCCTCAGCTACTCAAGCTGCTGTAATGAGAGGGTGATCATTGCCCCTTATTTTAGCTGTACACATATGGTCTTCAACAAACGATTTCACTACCACAAAAGTCATATGATTCACACTCGTTATACGCCATTTGCAATCATTTTCCTTGTATCGAACGGATTACTTTTTGCTTGATGACTTTGCCTTCTTAAAGATGAATCTCTGTTAAATAGCATATTCTCAAACAACCTTCTTGAAGTGTCTCATGTCATAAAGCATTGCCCCAACTGTTAACTGGTCAAATTTTAATGTATCAGCTTCAATCTCTTGGGCTCCAACAAACATGCCATCTACTTCCATTGGCCCACTACCGTCACTCAGAACCGATTGAGTACCACCTTTGATAGGAGTACCCCCTCTTATAGGAAAGCCTCCGTTGATAGGCTAAGCGGTTGGACTAACAACGATGTTTTCATGATGATCATCCTCCTCGTCCTTCACTGCCGCCTCCTCCTCTCCCTCATAATCATCATCATCATCATCATCATCATTATCATCATTTCCTTCTTCTTCATAATCTAAACCCCTTACACAGAAATCATTTTCAAAAACATTATTGACGTCCACTTCATGATCTCCAACATTTTGTAACTCATCTATACCTCCAGTAACATGATTAGTATGCAAATCACTTGCCAATGTTTCATTTAAGTCAAATCGAGATCTGTATAGATCGAAAATAATTAATTAGCCTCAATCCATATGATTAATTCATAATTTGAACTATGGAAGTCTTGAAAAATTACCAAAGAACAAAATTACCTTATGCTGTGTTGATCTCCAATATTTTGTAACTCATCTATACCTCCGGTAACATGGTTAGCATGCAAACCACTTGCCAGTGTTTCATTTAAGTCAAATTGAGACCTGTATAATTCGAAAAATATATAATCAACCTCAATCCATATGATTAATTCATAATTTGAACTATGGAAGTCTTGAAAGATTACCAAAGAACAAAAATACCTTTGCTGCGTTCTCCTGGATTACCTCCTATACTGGTATCAAGGATCTCTTCACTTACAAATTCACTTTCGTAGTCTTTTCGCAAGTCCACTTCAAAATGCGGGCGAAGTTTGACATTATTCCGTTGGCATGCACGTTCTTGGAGCGGAATCGAAGTAGATGGAATGTTAGGATTAATAGAGGTTCTACTAATACAAATATTGTTTAGGGGAAGCATTGACGAATTCAATGAATTAATATCGTTCTCACTTATGGTTTTCGTTATGTATATCATCATAGAATTGAACATGTCTCTGTCAAACATCCTCAACATTGTTTGAAGGACATCATCATCATCAACATCGATTAAAGCGATTATATATGGATCAACAATGTATCAACATTTGATCGATAGTAAAACATTCCTTTCTGTTATACCAATTCTTCTTTGAATTGCACTTTGAAATTCATCAAAATTAATTCGGCGGGAAACCGATCACATTGTCTTCCTCCCTTCGACATAGTCCCAAGAAACGTCATCATTCAAATGTCCATCATAATGTAAAAGAAGAGAAACCATTGATTTGGGCATTTTCTATAATTTTACACAAGGGTTCTAAAACTCTCTAACATAAACTTCAAGACTCTAAAATGGGCTATAAAGTTGTGGCTTAATGGAGCTTATCTAGGGTGTTTTCAATTGGACAGATTGGAATAAAATAGGGTCATGGACTAAAAGGTGGTTTCCAGTATCTAAATGGAGGTTTTCTATGGGATTATCAAAGCCAAAAAATAAGGGATTATAATCACGACAGTTATGAAATACCTAGCAAGGGTTCAACTCATTGGTAGGGCCATCAAACATTAATAACACTTATGAACCCTTATAAACCCTTAGACAACCCTAATAACGGCATTTATGAAATACATAGCAAGGATTCAACTCAATGGTAGGGCCATCAAACATTAATAACACTTATGAACCCTTAATACACCATTAAGTGTGGGCCCCGATCCGAAGGATGGTGGCGAGGACACGAGATCCCCATCGATCCTCTGAGATCTCTACACGTGAAGGAGAGCTCTACCAAGGAACTCTCGAAAGAGTGCCCCTCACAGCATGACTAGCGATGTAAAATAAGATACCTCTCGATTCGGGGACTAACCCGGATTCGAGGCGTACCTTAAACAAAGAATAGTCACCATCCAGGGAAGTCGGCCCTGGAACCCATACTATGCTCTGTTGCAATGGATAACCAGAGATACAAAAAGTTTTTGCTTGTTACGAATTTGGAAGGTTCGAAGAGCATCTCATCCGTCCAAGTGCAAGCACCTGGTCTCTTATGCCATTTATTTATTAATTTTGAAGAGTTTTGGGCGAAAATTATGTGAAATGGGAACATATATCTCCAAGAAGACGTCTATTTAATCATGCATGTCTCGGAGATGAATAATAAGCACACACAAAAGAAATGAAAGAAATGTCACCTAAGAATAGCTAGGTTATGACCAATGGTTCCCACCTTGGCATTCCCATCTTATTTTGATGATTACAATACACAAGTGATTTAAGATCACTAATGTGTTTGCTTGTCTAAGTTGTAGATCATGATTGCATTAAAGACAAGATTGCTTGGATTGAGGCCAAGAAGCTCTCATTAGACCACTTATGAAGGCCAAAGTCATTGGAGATCCAAGTCTAATGAAGACTTGAATAATCTATTGAAGATCGAAGTCTATTAGAATGTATAAGATCCATTCTTAGTATTAGATTTTGAAAGGCATAAAATAAGTAAATAATCACACACCCTAAATACTTATGTGATTGTCCTTGTGGTGTTCCAACACTTTGGAACCCTCATTTACAATCCCAAACTTGGTGTAAAGTTGGAAGCCCAAAAACAAAATTGAAAAATCTGCTGCTGATAGGCTTCTCAGAACTCCGAGAGAATTCTCGGAGCACCGAGCTCGGAACTCCGAGAAATCCTCGGAGCTCCGAGATTTGGTCCAGTAGAAATTTTTCAACTTCTGTTTATATTCCCGGAACTCCGAGACCACTATAACGGAAAGAAAAATAGCCGTTGGTAACTTTGCCAGATTTACGACAATGCCACCAAACGGTCATATTTGGGTTTTTCTATATATATGGGTTTTCCCACCTTCCCAATTATCAATCCTAACACTCTAAAACTCTACTTGAATATCCCAAGAGTGAATCAAAGCTTGTTTATGCCTCTCATCCTCTGATATTAGGATTTGGATCATTAGGCTCAATTTGTACATCTTCTACAAATCTTGTAAACCCTTGTGAGGGGGTTTTTGTTCTTTCTTTCTTATTCAAGAAACTTGTATTGGGCGAGTGTTCGGAGAAGCAGAGCCCACTCTCCGTGGTGAAGATTGCCACCAAGGTTAAAGGCGATCGGAATTGTAATCGGCATTGATCTTCGCTGAAGTTAAGAAGATCACATAGTGAAGCCATCAACGGGTTTGGTTGGTGGAGTGGAGTAGGCCTCGCGTTGGAGGACCGAACCACTTTAAATCTCGGGTGCATTCTCTCTTAATTTCTTGCTTTACATTTGCATTGCACCTTTAGATTTAACTTGTGTGCTTGAATTTAATTCTTGATCTCTTAATCTTCGAAATTGGGTTTGAGTTTTTCAAAAGTCTAAAACTTGTTAGCAACCTAATTTTACCTCCTCATTAGTTGTCAATTCGGGACCACCCTTGGAATTTCAGTTGGTATCAGAGCAAAGGCTCTTAAAAGATTTTCTTTTCTAAAAATCTTTGGTAAATTTTTCTTTAAAATTTCAAACAAGGGAAAGATCATAAGATCTTTGGCAACTTTCTATTTGTGAAATGGCAAATATAAATGGAACCGGACTTTCGGAAGGCCATTCCACAACTAGACCTCCTTTCTTTAATGGGTCCAACTATGGACATTGGAAGACAAGGATGCGCATCTATCTTCTTTCGATAGATGTGGAACTTTGGCATATTGTTGAAAATGGATACATTTTGCCGTCCAAGCCTTTTGAAGAATGAAATGTAGAAGATAAAAGGCATGCAAATTTAAATTACAAAGCTATAAACTCTTTGTTTTGCGCCTTATCTACGGAGGAGTTTAATAGAGTAGCTCTTTTTTATTCCGCCAAGCTTATTTGGGATACACTTGCCGTTACCCATGAGGGAACATCACAAGTCAAAGATTCCAAAATAAACTTGTTAAAGAGCAAATATGAAATGTTTAGAATGGATCAAAATGAAAGTATTTCCGAAATGTATACCTGATTTTCTAAAATTTCTAATGAATTAGCAAATCTTGGTAAATCTTATCCTACTGATGAGCTTGTGAGTAAATTGCTTAGGTCACTTCCTCCTTATTGGGACCCAAAAGTCACAGCCATCCAAGAATCAAAGAATCTCAAGACGCTAACTATGGAGGAGCTTGTAGGATCTCTTATCACTCATGAGATGCTCCTCACTAGCCGTCAAGAAGAGAAGAAGCCGAAAGAGAAAGAGAGAGAAAGTCGATCTCTAGCTCTAAAGGCCTCCAAAACAGACTCATCATCAAGTGATGCGGATAGCGATGAGGAAGAAGCGTAAAAGAAATTTAAAAGCTTATGGAGAAAGAAGCATAAAAAGGATAAAAAGAAGAAGAAAGTGAAGTTGAGGGAGCTTTAAGATGCTACAATTGCAAGAAGATTGGACACAAAAGACCGGATTGTCCACTTCTCAAGTCATCTTCCTCAAAGTACAAGGGAAAGAAGGATTGGAAGAAGAACAAGGCTCTTGTAGCCAGTTGGGTTGCCACTAGCACCTCGGGTAAGAGCTCAAGTGAAGGGAAAGAAAATAAAGATGACCTTTGCCTCATGGCACTCTCCCATGAAGTTGAAGTAAACTCTAACTCCTCCTGTAATTCATCAAATAGTGATAGTGGAAATATATCTTATGATGAATTGTGCAATACCTTGCATTCTCAAATTTCTAAAAATAAAGTTCTTAAAAAATCTATTTCAATATTAGAAAATGAACTTGATTTTTTGAAAATTGAGTCATCCTCTTCCATATCTAAATCTCAAGCACAACTTGAAAATTTTAAACTTGAGATTGAAACCCTTAAGGGTTGTTTGGATGAGAAAACTTGCCAATTAGCACAATTTCAAAATGTGGCAAGCTCTTCCAAATCTTATGAAGATGAATTTAATGATTCTTTAAATCAAATAACACATCTTCATAATGAAAATGAAAGGTTAAGATTATGTCTCCATGGATTCCTAAATGGTAACAAAATTATAGACATAATCTTGAAGAAGACTAGTCATAGACCTAATCATGCATTTTATGATAGGACTAGTCTATCTAACCCTCATGTTAGATGCCATTATTGTGGAATTAATGGTCATTACCAATTCCAATGTGCATCTAAGATTAGGGATTGTGGTGGAATCAAGAAATCTTGGGTTCCCAAAGCCCCCATATGATTCTCTTCATATGTGCTTAGATTAGGGGCTTGAGCTTAATTATCTGTATATCTTTATCTTTGATTTTTAAAATCCCCTCTTGTATTAAATTTGTATTCCAAATAGGGGGAGTTCTATGTTTATTTTTTTCCTTGAAAAGGGGGAGCTTGATTGAAAATTTTATCCCTTTATTTTTCTTTTACCCCATCTTTTTTATAGATGCCAAAGGGGGAGAGAAATCTAATGTAAGGAAATTTATGCATGCTTTTATTGAAAATCTCTTGTGCTTGTCATTATAAAAAAGGAGGAGATTGTAAGCCCAATGGTTCCCACCTTGGCATTCCCATCTTATTTTGATGATTCCAATACACAAGTGATTTAAGATCACTAATGTGTTTGCTTGTCTAAGTTGTAGATCATGATTGCATTAAAGACAAGATTGCTTGGATTGAGGCCAAGAAGCTCTCATTAGACCACTTATGAAGGCCAAAGTCATTGGAGATCCAAGTCGAATGAAGACTTGAATAATCTATTGAAGATCGAAGTCTATTAGAATGTATAAGATCCAATCTTAGTATTAGATTTTGAAAAGCATAAAATAAGTAAATAATCACACACCCTAAATACTTATGTGATTGTCCTTGTGGTGTTCCAACACTTTGGAACCCTCATTTACAATCCCAAACTTGGTGTAAAGTTTGAAGCCCAAAAACAGAATTGAAAAATCTGCTGCTGATAGGCTTCTCGGAGCTCCGAGCTCGGAACTCCGAGAAATCCTCGGAGCTCTGAGATTTGGTCCAGTAGAAATTTTTCAACTTCTGTTTGTATTCCCGAAACTCCGAGACCACTATAACGGGAAGAAAAATAGTCGTTGGTAACTTGGCCAGATTTACGACAATGCCACCAAACGGTCATATTTGGGTTTTTCTATATATATGGGTTTTCCCACCTTCCCAATTATCAATCCTAACACTCTAAAACTCTACTTGAATATCCCAAGAGTGAATCAAAGCTTGTTTATGCCTCTCATCCTCTGAGATTAGGATTTGGATCATTAGGCTCAATTTGTACATCTTCTACAAATCTTGTAAACCCTTGTGAGGGGGTTTTTGTTCTTTCTTTCTTATTCAAGAAACTTGTATTGGGCGAGTGTTCGGAGAAGCAGAGCCCACTCTCCGTGGTGAAGATTGCCACCAAGGTTAAAGGCGATCGGAATTGTAATCGGCATTGATCTCCGCTGAAGTTAAGAAGATCACATAGTGAAGCCATCAATGGGTTTGGTTGGTGGAGTGGAGTAGGCCTCGCGTTGGAGGACCGAACCACTTTAAATCTCGGGTGCATTCTCTCTTAATCTCTTGCTTTACATTTGCATTGCACCTTTAGATTTAACTTGTGTGCTTGAATTTAATTCTTGATCTCTTAATCTTCGAAATTGGGTTTGAGTTTTTCAAAAGTCTAAAACTTATTAGCAACCTAATTTTACCTCCTCATTAGTTGCCAATTCGGGACCACCCTTGGAATTTTAGGGTCATGCCTAATTGGTGTCTAAGTTCTGATGGGCAAACACATACATGTTATAGCTAAAGGAATAAGGTCTGCACATGATGAGAAATCTAAAACTTGCGGTTAATCATGAAATAAATTAAGAATACAGTAAATGAAATAAAGAATAAACAAATTGACAGGCAGATAAAAGAATAATGAAATAAAAGCTAGGACGAACACATAGCGCCTACCTACATTAGGGCGAATACATTGCGCCTAATATAATATAAGATCCTAACACATCCCATCTAGAAAGCAGCAAATGAGAGATAGGATAAGCAATAATAAAATAAAACCTAGGGCGAACACATAGCGTCTATCTACATTAGGGCGAACACACAGCATCTAATATAATATAAGATCCTAACACATCCCATTTAGAAAGCAGTAAATGACAAATGGGATAAGCAATAATGAAATAAAAACCTAAGGCGAACACATAGCGCATATCTACATTAGGGCGAACACATAGCGCCTAATATAATATAAAATCCTAACACATCCCATATAGAAAGTAGTAAATGACAGATATGATAAGCAGTAAGCAGTAAAGCGCTACAGCTAACTGATAATCAAAGCAGGTAACTGCTACAGGTAAGCATGTAGGTAAAACAAATAAGCAGATAAATGCTACCGCTAAGCATGTAAGTAAGCAAAGAAATGAACACACACTATCATGATCCTATGCAAAAATCATCATCAATATACAAACACAAACCCTAAAATGCTAACAACAGACCCTAAGACTCTAATGCTTAAGCCCGAGTCTTTAGATGATCTGATATTCATCCAAAGAAGCTTATGTATCCCCGCCTCTTACAAGAATCAAGGCGACGTAGTTTTTCGTCCTATTATAAACTATGATGCCTAACCCGTCTATGACTGCTATCCTAGACTCGACCTAGAAGACTTGACCTGTTGTTAATGATTCTTTTGCGATTATTTAGATTCAATTGAATTGTAAATTTTTAGGACTCCCTATATGCCCTAAGTATATGCAAATTAACCTAGTCTAATGCAAGTGGGCCCTATATCATATGTATAACTAGGTTGTATTCCTAAGAGAAACAATGGGATCACTAGCGCATCCTAGTCTAGTCATCAGTCGGCGATGTGGATCGCCAACTGACCGGACAGAGGCATAATATACTCCTAGCTAGGACAAACTCCTAACTCTTGATCAAACTCAATCAGGACAAACTCCTAACTTTAGGGGAAGATCTTTTTGAAAAAGATTTTGAAGAATTTTTTGTATTTTTGGAAGGTTTGAAATGTTTATTTTTGAAGGTTTGACTGGACTTGGGATAAGAATCCCAAGCTGCCTACGTATCCTGTGGAAAGGGATCAAGCCAACGTAGTTCATAACAGACTTTCCTAACTACTCTTAATGACTCAAGAATTTTAAATATTTTTATGTTTTCTAAATATTTTTCAAGTGTTTTTGTTGTTTTTGACTCGAGATGACAGAATCCTATCATCATAAGGGTAGGACGGACTCCTGATATCTCGCAAAGGTTAGACAGAATCCTATACTTTGCGAAGGGTTAGACAGAATCACGACTCTGCAAGGGTTGGACAGAATCCTATGCCTTGCAAGGATTGGACAGAATCCTATGCCTTGCAAGGATTGGACAGAATCACATGATTTGATGAAAGATTAGACAAAATCCTAGCTCCTTATGATGGTAGGACAGACTCCTACAAGATTGACTCTCTGACTAAGGACATACTCCTAAAACTACCAGACAGCTACCTAATCTATTGACTCTAAGAAGAGTACTAAAAAGACAAGGCATGTCTCTTAGAAGAAGAGGATAACTGGGGCAAATGAGACAAGGCCTGTCTCCTATGAGGAAAAGCTAATGCTAACAATACAAAACATATCTTCTGGAAGAAGAAGAGATAAAGAAGGGTGTTAGTGAGACTGGGTAAGTCTCTTAGACACGGAGGTGGGCTCTAAGTAACCTTATCATTGCCCATGCAATGATACATAAGGATAAGGGCAACTAACAGACCAAGTCGGTCCTTAACCTAAAAAGGGGTTCTATTTCTGAGACTTGGATAGTCTTCTATATGTAACTCACTAGTGAGACAAAGCTTGTCTCTCAAGGGTGTAACTTTTCTGCCGATACATAGCTCGTCTCCTAAGAGGTGCTCCAGATAAATCTTTCATTGCCCTTACAATGAATGGAATACCTATGGTTTAAGGGATACACATCTAAAAGACTGGGCAAGTCTTTTAAATAAAAGAGGAGAGTGCTACTTAGAATGAGCAAGTCCCCTAATGATGGGCTTGGACTAACGCCTTCATTGCCCTTGCAATGATAGGGCTTACTAATGTTTAAGGGTCTAAACAACTCTCTACCTAAAGAAGGAGGAGGAAGAAAGAGGGTACTACCATGATATGGTGAGTGCCTCTAAGGATGGGCTTGGGCTAACGCCTTCATCGCCCTTGCAATGATCAGACTACTAATGTTCAAGGGTCTAAACAACTCTCAACCTAAAGAAGAAGGAGAAAGAAGAAAGAGGGTACTACCATGACATGGTGAGTCCCTCTAAGGATGGGTTTGGGCTAACGCCTTCATCTCCCACAATAGTGAAATAGCACTACTAACTTAACCTCTCTCTCCTCTCCCGAGAATTAAAGCAAGGTCATCAAGAAATTAATTTTAATGCGAGAGAAATACCAAGATAACACTGAGAATAACACATCCAAACAACTCCCCATTTCAACCTCTTTATATTTTCTAATATATAATAAAAACAAAATGGGTACAACTATAGCTAAAGAATTCAAAGACCTGTAAAAATAAGACCATTACAATCACATCAAGTTTACTCTAAAATGTAATATTATTCATCCTTTAGAACCATATAAGAAACCTAGTTTAAGCGAAATCAATCAAACAAACCCAAGTAACCTTTTTGGATTAAGGTAGACAAAGTGACATATTAAAAGCAACTGGTTATATACACTTGTCATTTAACCATGCTAATTCACATAAAAAAATAATCATCTTGAAAATCTCAAGTGATAAAGGCTAAACAAGATAAGTCTAATTGTACAGCTCCTAAGAATGATGAGGGAAATTCCAATGACATAGATAACAACCATTTTATATGAATATGACAGCAGTGACACAAAACTGAAATGAGGAATGAGCAAAAAGGACTGAATGCATAAGAGTTCAATTACCCAGTCATCCCCCGTACCAAACACAATATATTTGAACAAAAATTCATAGACCACCAAGCTGCAACCACGGAAAGAAAGCCTATCTACACCTTATTCTGCGATTGTTAATGTTGAAGTTGAGTTGCTGATTTTACAGGTGTGACTGAAGCAAAGGTAGTAAAGATAATGAATTATGATGGATGAATCTTATAATAGAGATGGCTGCTGTTGGTGAGGCCAATTGTAAAGGGTAAATCAGAGAAGACTGAATTAGAAAATTTCATTGGAAACTCTCTATCAGCACAGTGTTTTCTTACTAAAAGTCAACACAAAACGCATGAGAATCACAGCACCATCATAGGAGCAGCAACATGAACATCAAAACACCATAAGACATGAAAAACTTGATGGAACCACCTTTACTTACAGTGGGTTAATACCCTGGACAGCAGCTCCTTAGTCCTTTAGGAAGTCCATTACCAATGGTGGATTCGCAGACAAAATGAGGCAACAACGCGGCTCGTTATGAGAGATATAGCGATGGTATCAGATGGCCAGATAATGACCTTCTTCTTCTTTGCTAGTATACTCTCCATCCCCAAACGAAAATGAAAGAGTTTTATTTCATACACAAATCAACAAGAGAAATAAATGGAGATCAAACCCTCTTCCTCTCTTTGTACTCTTTTTACAACTCTCCCTACACAAAATAGTCATGTATGCTGACCATGTAAACACACTTTGTAAATCCATATTAGAAAACTATCTTAAGCAATATTGTTTGTACTCGCTCCACCAAAAGAAAATGTTCTCTAAACTACGTACTTTAAACTCATAGGCTCTATTTGGATGCATCTAAATGGGGAATGGGAATGGGATTTCGGTAGAATATCAAGTTCCACACACTGTTTGGATGAGATTTTTGGGCTAAAATTCCCTTTGACCACTGGAGTTGTCGGGTCCCTGTTGGCCCACGTGGCTGTCTCTTTAGCGCCGAATGGCAAACCCAGAAAACGGTGTTTTTTATGTGGAATGGAATGGAAGTGGGCTTTTGAAACGACCCAAATATTCTCAAATCCGCCCGAGGCATTTTGAGAAGACATATGAGGGCAGAAAAACAGTGTACATGTGAAAGAAAAAAATACATGGCCACAACCACCATCTCTTCCTCAAGCTCATCCTCCTTCCCCTCATCGGCGAAGCTACGCAGCAGAAAGAGGAAGGCGACCCCGGTAAGTTCGTATTTTGGGTTTTTTTTTCCTTCTTTTTGAATCAAATCTTTCTACTGTTGGGTTTTTTTTCCTTCCTTTTTGAATTGAAGAGTGTTTGGGGTTTCCATAACCACCATCTCTTCCTCAAGCTCAACACTCTGTTGCATGCCTTATTTTCTTGGTTTTAATCATGTATTGTGAAGTGATTGCATCTCTTTTTTGGGGGTTTTCTTAGGTAAGGTAAACAAACTAAGAAACCCTTGAAATCAGTTTGTTGGGTTTCTTGTATTTGGGGGTTTTGCTTTGCATGTAAATTTCGAGAAGGTTTTTTCGGGGTTTCAGTCTTCTTTAATTTTTTTGAAACCCAAATGACGACATCAGTTGGTTTGATGGGTTTTTTCTGCCTAAATGTCGAACTACTGATGAAATGGAGATTTTAATTTGGGCGTTACTGGTATTTGTTACTAAATTTTTTTCGCATTTCAGTTTGCTTTGTGGTTATAGGGTTGGTTTCTCAGATTTTTTCCGCCTATTAAACCTAATGATGAAATGCAATTTGTTGATTTGGGCTTTGCTGGTATTTTTAGTACATTTTGTTGCATTTGTTGAACCCTAATAACCAAATCGGTTTGCTTTGTGGTTTTCTGATTATTGCAACTAATTTTGACGGAATTATTTGGACTCATGAAAAAGGGTTACTGACACGGTTATGTTGGGTTCGAATTTGGACTCATGAAAGGGTTACTAACACGAAACTAATTTTGACGGAATTATTTATGTTAGACTTGATCCAACTGTTATTGGGATGGAGGAGCATGACTGGGAAATAGTTAGTGATGATTATGTCGAGGGAAGTGGAGACAGTGATGATGAAGATGATTTGGTTGATGAAGTAGCCTCAGTTGTTTGTGTCGGTGCATGTTTATTTCTAATGACGCTAATGGACGAAGAAGGCCTTTTCATAGAAAGGGATTCTTACCAGAACCACTATCTCACTGATCGCAATTTCGTGAAATATGTAGTAGAGAGCAATGAGCACTGTCATAATCTCCTTAGGATGAACGTCGAATGCTTTAGACGATTCGTGAATATTTTTAAGGAGAGCGACACCCTAAAGGACACTGTCCACTACAGTTTCGACGAACAAGTTGCGATTTTCCTACACACAGTTGCACACAACCTGAGGAACCGTTGCGTGAAAGTGTATTGTCGAAGGTCTGGAGAAACCATAAGCCGTTACTTCAATAAGGTTCTCCGTGCCATTCTGTCTATTGTAGACCAATTTATAATACCACCTTCTTCGGAAACACCTAGGCAGATTGCTGAAAATCCATGATGGTACCCTTATTTTAAGGTAACCTCATTCCGTTAAAATTTTCTGTCATTTTTAGTGTAACACATAATACTAACACCGTTAATTGTAATTATTTAGGACTGCATCGGCGCGATAGATGGGACACACATCCCTGCAAAACTACCGGCCGAAATAAAGAAGCGATATATTGGTCGTAAGGGCCACCCAACGCAAAATGTACTCGCCGCGTGCGACTTTGACATGAAATTCACATTTGTTGTCGCGGGATGGGAAGGGTCTGCATCAGACTCTAGGATATTAGGGGACGCCATCGTTGACGATTTCGGAATTACCCGCCACTCTGGGAAGTTTTACCTTGCAGACGCAGGCTTTCCGTTACTAAACAATTTTATCACTCTTTACCACGTTACAAGGTACCATCTTAGTGAACAGAGAGGTCGCACACCCCGGACAAAGAAAGAGCTTTTCAATTACAGGCATTCCTCAGCCCGAAATGTTATTGAGCGTACTTTTGGTGTTTTGAAGAAGCGTTTCCCCATCCTAACATGCGAACAAATGTACGCCTATGAAAGGCAAGTTGACATTGTTAGGCATGATGCCGAATGATGCATATATTGCTGAGGTTGATAGGAAACTAGCTGAAGTAGAAGCTAGACGTGCCCGCCGCCGCCACCGAGAAGCTCCCGATGAAGATGATTCAGAGGCAGAAGAAAGCGAAAGTGCACCACGATTGGGCCGAATAGCCGATGCCAGGGAAGGAAATCGGATTCGGGAGCAGATCTGTAGTGACATGTGGAATGATTACCGCGCGGCCCACTAATGTCGAACTGTTTCTCTTGTTTTGAAATCTGGATTGTGTAGTTAATTTGATACTCTTAAGTGAAGTACTGTTATGATCCTGTAAACTCTAAATTGTTGTGGTTGTCTAGGTTTTATCTTATTACTTATAGTACTGTAATGGGATTTCATGCATGTTGTTTTTATTGTTTCAGTGCAAGGTTTTATGTGTTTCTTTGAGGTAATATGAATGTTGTTATGGATTATGATATGATATTGTTACATGAGGCAGGGAATGGAAACATCGGCTGATGATGGGAAGGAAAAATATGTGGCTGATGAAGGGAAGGGAAAAAATGTGTCTTGGACATCTGAGATGGACCTTGTGTTATTACAGGCCCTGAGGCATGAGGCCATAGAGGGGGGCAAAATTCCCAACGGCTTCAAGAAGAGTGCGTATAAGTATGCACTACTTCAAATTAATCAGGCATGCGGTATCGATTTGACATTTGAACAAGTGAAACCATGTTAAGACAATGAAAGGCAACTACAGAATTGTGGCTGAGATGCTTGCCACAAGTGGGTTTGGATGGGATGAAGAGAAAAAGAAAATTGTAGTTACAAGGGACGTTCCCATGGAGTACTTGAAGGTATTAATTAGAAGCATATCCATGGTTTTCTAAGTTATATAGTTACAACAAACAGTCAGCAAACAGTCAACTGATCTTCTTTTGTTTTGTTCCTAGTCTTACCCAAACAGGAAGAGGTATTTCACTCAACGTCATGAATTTTTTGAGGAGATGGCTGAAGTATTTGGAGATGAATATGCACATGGAACCTACAAAAAAACCAATAAGAATCTTCCGCGGCCTTGTGAGGAGGAGGCTACGTCATCAACGTGGGCAATGACGAGAATGAGTACACTCAACACACATCGTCTCAATATGATTTTATGGGTACTGGGTCTCAGTACGACTACATGCCGAGTGATTTTCCGACCCAAGAAATGCCTCAGGTACCTTCCCCTCGTACGACTTCGCCACCCGAGGTCGGTGAGCGGTCGCAACGCACTCCGACACCTACTCCAATGGAAACAAGTGCTGCTGCAGGTGGAAGTCGATCTATTGCTTCTTCTAAGAGGAAGAAGAGAGGTGTGTCTGACATGAAGGAGTGTGTACTAGATTTCACTCAAAGCGTCAAGGACATGGCTTCCAATGCCAGAAGCTGATGGAAGCATTACAGGAGATAGAGGGCCTTGACCGTGATGACATATGTGACATTTATGACTACTTGGTTGTAAACGGGAAAGAGTGTCATGGGTATCTGAACCACCCGAAGGACATGCGTGTGTTATTTGTCAACAAGTTCCTTCATCGTCGCTCTACTGCCCGCCATTCCTCCGACTATGGCCTCTGATGCTGCTATTATCACTAGTTGTTGTTTATCATGCTTTGTTTGTTTGGATATGTTGTGTTCCTCGTAGTCGTTGGTACTATGCCATCGAACTTGTTTCTGCATTATGTGGATTTGCTTTTAATTTGCTGTACGCCCCTAACCTCCTTCGTGCTTGGGGCTCGTAGGTACTATGCCGTGGAACTTGTTTATGTATTACATGGATTTGCTTCGTATTTGTTGTACGCCCCATTCCATGTTGTGTTTGGGGCTACTTTTATTTGTTCTGTAGTATTGAACTCGTAGGTACTATGCCATGGAACTTGTTTATATATTATGTAGTTACTTTTATTTGTCTTACTGCAGGTTAATGGCGAAAAACAGTTGGCAACACTGTCATGTTCAAGTTAATGGGTTTAGTGGAGCGTGCTTTCGTTCCTATAGGAGTAGGGAGGAGGCAGAAGCTGACCTTAATGAATTTTTCCATGGCATTAGTGGCCCTCCGAAAGATATAAAAGAAGACACGGACATTCCTGCGGATTTCCAAGCCTCGACAAGTTCTGCTGTGACCAGTTCCTCTTCCACTTAGGTGTAACCGTGTTGTTTGTTACAAAAGGATCGTTTTTCCTTTGTAGTTGAATTTCTGTGCTTTTCTTTGTTCCATCTATTACTATATAATGTATGTGCAGATGGTGTTATGGTATGTCAGTGGCTCGACTAAATGATACTCGAAAGTTGGAGATATGGGGTATAGGTTCACATCTATTGAAGGAGGTCAAATGCGGTCCGAATGAATATAACATGCATTCCATGCCGTGTGGGCTTTATTTCATAGCATGATCCAAACAGCCCCGGCCATAGCATGATCCAAACACCCTGATGGGCCACAAAGTAGATAGCTTGCGCCGTAAAAAATTACATGCGATGGTCCTTCCCGTCCGATCTATAGGATGTTTTATTTTATGATGTTTTCTCTATAGATCTAATGCCTACGATCAAGCCATTTAGACCCAAATTTGTTGCAGCACAAGCTATCTACATTGTGGCGAACTAATGGACGGTTTGGATAATACCATGGTGTACCCTGTACAGTCCATTCTAAAAAATAGGAGGTGAATATTATAGTGGGTGGCCATGAACTTATTCAAATTTACAGACCATTTAAAATAAAATGAACTTATTCAAATTTACAGGGATTAATCCAACCGATCGCAGTGGGCCTGCCATAGTTTGATAATGGCTTCTCATCGTATGGCCATCGTCGAATATTAACGCAGTAATTATCCAATTGGATTTCCTATCGTGCATTTACAATCGTCCATTTTTTTTGTAGTGGTTTGTAGTGTATTTACAACCGTCCATTTTTACAACCGACCATTTTTACGAGCTAATGGGTCAGTGGTTTGTAGTGTGTTTACAACTGTCCATTTTTTTATTTTACATCCGTCCATTTTTAAAAATTTGTAGGGCAGCAAATTGTGACAAATTCTCCTGCAACCAAATGGCTATTTTTCAACTTTCCAGCAAAAGTCCTCAACATATTCCTGCAACCAAATGACAAAAAGATGTCATTTCCCCCCAAACTCCCAGATCAACCAAACAACACAATTAATAATGCAACTTTTCTTCTCTTTGACTCCCATTCCAGCCAAAGCCTCTTTGACTTCTTACCTTCCCCCCCCCCCCCCCAACGTAAGTCCCACATCCAAACAGAGCCATAAAGAAAATCAACTACTTTGAAAATGCCTCAATGACATGAACTCAACTACACCATGAAAGAAATAAAACCCAAGCTACACACCCAGACATGTCAACAAGAAGAAACTCAGTTAGCTTGAAAATATCCCCATAACTTGGACTCATTCACTATGAGAAAATATTTGTGGTTTCTCCAAATACTCAGACAAGTTGAATCAACATGTATCATAAGGAAGTAATAACTCTATTCTCCAAACTCATACTGCGACTCTATTATGAAATTGTCTTCCTATTGTTTCACATAGATTTTTTACTAAAAAACTATGTTTGTGCATCAAAACAGAGTCAATTTTTTATGTTCTTTTGCATTCTTCTTTCAAAGAAAACAATACAAATAACATGCACATTCCAGTCCCAAAATTCTTCATCTACTCCTCATTGACCATGATCACATTTACATATTAGAGAAAATGACTAAAAGAAATTATATGATCTGTAAGAAAAAAGATATTGAAGCAAGATTGAATGTCTACAGGTGTCTTTGGATAATAGCTAGCATACCAATGAAGGATTTTCCTTCCAATGAGGCTGGATCCATCAATTTACAAGTCAAAATTTAACCCTGTTGTCTTTTTTTTTATACACATCTATCTCAATTCATGGTGAAACGTGTCAATTTGGTGAAAGAAAATCAATATAAATGAAACTCAGAGAACATAATATCGAGAAACCAGAATGGACATAAAAGAAGAACAATTGCAGATCATACACACAAGAATACACGATAAAGAAGAATGTAAGGAACGAATTTACCTCCTTGCTTGCCTTCTCGAAATGCGTAAAATCCAGAGGCGAATTTGTCAGAATTAATGTCTTCCTCAAGCTTCCGATCTAAAGCGCGCGCTCTCTCTCAATTCTCTTTTCTCTATCTTATTTCTTCTTTATCCTCTAATTTCTCAGATTTGAAATCACTCTCAAAACCTGCTCGGAGTTAGTGTTTGTGATAAAAAAAAAAGTTTCAGATATAGAGCAAGATGAAGATGTGAGCTATCAAACAAAAAGACGGCAAGAATTCTGGCCGGAGCTCCGGCATCCTTTCCGGCGAGATGGATTTAACGAAGAAGAAGATCAAGAAATTAGGGTTTATGCAAAAGCTCTCTCTCTCTCTCTCTCTCTCTCTCTCTCTCTCTCCAATTTTTCCTAATTTTTCCCCTAAATGAGAGGGTTAGTTGCTATTTATAGGCAAACTGAAGAGTTGATATCGGCACAACTATTTTTTGATGAGTGCACGGATGCACGAAAAAGAGTGATAAGCGCACGATCCATCGTGTCTTTTCTGCTCCTAGATTTGCATTGTACAGGATAATGCACCCCCCCTTCTACATTTACACTACGACACTTATCTCGGCTCGTTCGTTAGGCAAACATGTTTGGATTTCGACAAAATTTTGCAGAGACCTTGGTGGGACCCTAACTTAGCTTAGGGTGCAATTTGGGCCTTTAAAACAATGGTTTGGGTTGCTTTTCTATTTACATAAAGAGGTTTAGGGCCCGGTCAAAATGGGGTGTCTACATTAAGACACCCTTATACACCATCATAAAAAGACAGAGTTATCAAATACATTAAATGAGATATTAGGGGTTACAAGCACAAACCCTAAGAAGACAAAAATAAAACTCACATTTTTCTCCTTTTTTTTTGTTCCGGGCTTTAATGGGGATTGGGGAAGGTAAAGAGTTGATAGAAAAAGAAGGGAACACTTTTTTATCCCTTTTTTTATGGCTTAACATGTATTTTCAGGGTGGAAGGGTATTTCGGTCAAAAACCTTGTCAGGAAAAGCAAAATTGAACCCTTTGACAAGTTTGAAATTCAAGAGGTCCATCTCACTATTTCAGATATTTTGAGGTATCGTTTGACCAAATTTCCTATCTTTTTCAACGTGTGTTGGATACTGTTAACTTACCAACTTCTCCAAAAGCTTAAGCTGTTGGAGAAATGCGTTATTTATCTTTTATACTTTAACACTCGCCTGCACGTATGGCCCACTTGGTAAACACGTGGCACATGTGGTCCCACTTTGGGCCGACTATCGCATGTTGATTTTTGCTATTCGGAAGGTTAGAACTAGAGACCTTTGGCTCTGATATCATGTTAACTTACCAACTTCTCCAAAAGCTTAAGCTGTTGGAGAAAGGTGTTATTTATCTTTTATACTTTAGCAGGATACTGTTAATGCGTAAGCGTGTGTGGATGTACATTTGTACTTGAAATTGAATATATGGCTACTCATATTGGCACTACAATGTTTTAATAATTGCACTAACTCAGATCGTATTTTCTGTTTCAATTGGCTAGTGAGATCTTTTTGGGAACTGTAGTAACATTTGACAGCTGTTTGAGTGAGAAAAGACAAGCTGATAGTTCCATTATTAAAACATGGTAGTGCCAACATCAGTGCTATAAGACCCTTCGAAACCTTGAACCCATCTCTGTCTCTCTCTCTCTTTCTCCCTCTCTCAGGCCTGCTGTAATCTGAACCGTTTTCTGGAACATATTCAGTGCTATAAGACTACTATAAATCATTAAAAACCCCTCCTTTCCATCACCTTTCTTGCAACAACCATGTGATCAGGGTTTCATCCTCCTCTTCCAAAGTCCAAACCACCTTCTTCTCCTTCCCCTTTCTCCTTCATAATCCTCCCCACAAAAAACCATGGAAGAAGTGTGGAAAGACATGAGTCTAAACAGCCTCCAAGACAAGCCCAACAGAGAAAATAATAGTCCAAAGAACACCTTTAGAAGAACAATCCTCCAAGAATTCCTTCCAAGACCCTTCAAAGAATCCCCTGACCTTGACATCAGTCTCTTCCCTTCACCTACATCGCCACCCGCCACCTCTTTGAGCTTGAATTCCTCCCCTGATTTTCAATATCTGGACTCCACGGGCATTCATCAATATGCAAATTCTCTCCCTCTCAAATCACAATGTTTTTCCGCCAATGCTGATATATCTACTCTCTCTAATTCTCCCTTCGACGCCATTGGATCGTCATTAGGCTTGTCTTCTTTGTGCAAGAAGAGAGTGCCGGAATCTGAGAATAACAGCACCGATCAACGCTACAAGCGCATGATCAAGAACAGGGAATCAGCTGCTCGATCTAGAGCCAGAAGACAGGCATGGGTTTCTCTTCCTTTTGCACTGCTTTCTGTTGGATCATGTGGCCATCAGTCACTGATCAGAGATCTGTGATGGTGATGATCCCAAACACATGTACGCACCCACTGGCAATGGTTAATCACCTTCCTCATGAAAATTTTCTAAAAGATTCATTAGCCACAACCTCAACTAGTTTGGGACAAAGGCTTAATTGAGTTGAGTATTAGGCATTGGTTAAGGTGCATCGGAAACTGAATTTTGCAATCATTTAACACATTTTCAGACTAATACAAATGTGTTTAGTCTTTTTTATCAAAACATGTGTAAAATTCAGTTTCCAATGCTCCTTAACCAGATGAGTAGTAGGCATTGGTTAAGGTGCATTGGAAACTAAATTTTGCATTCATTTAGCACATTTTCAGACTTCTACACATATTTAGTCTTTTTTATCAAAACATGTGTAAAATTCAGTTTCCAACGCTCCTTAACTAGTGCGCTCTGGGCATTGGTTAGTGGAAAACATTAGGGGATTGCGAGTCTTCTCCACACCCCCCCCCCCCCCCCCCCCCCCCGGCGTCATTAAAATGAAATGGGT
Source organism: Tasmannia lanceolata (assembly GCF_043159265.1). Lineage (NCBI taxonomy): Eukaryota > Viridiplantae > Streptophyta > Magnoliopsida > Canellales > Winteraceae > Tasmannia > Tasmannia lanceolata. The sequence continues at coordinate 18,194,199 of NW_027518688.1, read as the reverse complement.
TCTTGTTTTTCTCCATCATATATGGTTTTACTTGAATGTGTTTTTGTTCTATAGGCTTATACTAATGAGTTAGAGCTTGAAGTAGCCCATTTGAGGGAGGAAAATGCCAAGTTAAGAAAACAGCAGCAGAAGGTAAGAACAACTAAGAAAGACCCATTTTGGAAAACCCATCTTGCCAATTTTATTATGCTGTTTAGTTGATGCTTTTGCTTTGGATTTCAAGTGGCAGTTATGTTCAGCAGCATCAGCCCAACCTCCCACAAAGCAGAGGCTATATAGAACATCAACAGCCCCACTTTGAGAAGTATTTGGACTGCCCTTTCTCTTGGGTTTTTCTATATCTTTCTTTATCTTGTACAGGCAGTTGAAAATGATAAAAAAGTTTTGGTATTTGAGTTTTCTTGTCAAGGAAAACTCTCCCATGGGTGTTGGTGGTTGTATTCTGAGTGTTTGAAAGTGAAGAACCGGAGCTTTGGAATGTATTTTCCCATCTGGCAAGAAAGTTGGTGCTCTTTTTAGCTTTTTATCTCCTGCTTTTTGCCCTAATTTCTCTCAAGCGTTTTCCAAGAAATGGAACAAAGAAAGACCCAAAGACCATTTACAGTAAATAGGTCGATGTTTTCTATCGGTATGTTTGTATTCTTTCCTTCTTTCCTTCTTTTTCACTATTGCTCGAAGAAAGATCCAAAGACCATTTGTTAGCTGAAAAGATTTAGAGTGTATCTTGTCTATTGGTATCATCATATCTTTGTCTTTTTTTTACTTTCTCATTTGATTGTCTCCATGGAATTTGATTGCTTTATGATCTGCTGTTTGACTCCACGATTCTGAAGGCAGTTTCATGCCCACTTCTTGGAAGATTGTCGGATAATTTACCCCAAAAAACCTCAAAAGAAAATTCGTTTTTGCCTTTGGGGAAGGGGCGTTTTTGTCCTTGTTTTTTTATTTAATTGAGGCTTCTCAAAGAAAGCCTATAGATACATCCCTTGTGTTGATTAAAATCCTAAACACGTTTTCTACAGCTCTAAGAGAAGATTTTTGTATGGGAAAAGAAAAAAACCAAGTTTTGGAATTAAGAGAGTGAAGATCAAGGGAATAATTATATTCTTTATCGATTTATGCTATAAGAAAGCCTAAAACAAGAATTCTGAGGTCTTAAAAAGATGAAAGCGAATGTTTGATTTCGTTTAAGATATACTTTAGGACTGATCTCGGGGTCCTTAGGATTCGCTTTGTTATGGAGTCCCTAACGAGCCTAAGATTGAGTCATTTTGATTTTTAGAAAAGTTTGTCTTGAAGGATTGAACCTAAAAATTTGGATTATTTTTACAATAATTATGTGTCAAATTCTAGTGTGAAATTAGATTAGATGGATTTCTCTCGTCGATACGAAGTCAACGGATCTGACCACTCGCGAATCGGATTTAAAACGATAAAATTATAGTCTGTAAAAGTTTTGGTAAAATTGGGAACGAATCTAGAATAATCACAAATTTTTTTGTGAAACTTCAAAAATTCACTTTTTCGTTTTTTGTCCGTTTTCTACGCTTTTGTACTCTACGAATATGTCGGAAATGTATACTTTCCGTTAAAAATAGTTTCAAGAATTTTTAGAGACTCTATAATGATGATAATTTCAAAATACTAAAAAGAACCCTAAAACGGTTTATCGATTATTTTTCGAAGAGGCATCAAAGGGTATCTTGTGTCAGTAGGAGGATATATTGCCTAATATGAGTGAAATTAATGATGAAACTCATGAAGATTATTCATGTTCTTGATTGTAGGTAATTAAGATGAATTTGAAAAGGAAAGTATTCGTCATTGGAAGTACGTAATTTCGTAGTACTTTAGTGATATGATTCGTCATTCGATAATATACCCTTGTGATTTGTAACTCTCTAGTATCTTTGAATATATGAAACCTTTGATAATCTTAGTCTTTGATTTGGGTCTTGCATGCTTATCTTTTATTGAAACACGATCTATTGAATTTTGTACTCATTGGCTACCTATGAATTTCATATTGAATATGTAATCCTTACTAACATAAGAACTTTTTTATCATTGTATACCTAATTATTTTGAAAAATCTTGTGGAACCAATATGAACCACAATCTTTGAAACTTTGTAGGTATCTTTGGAGATTTTGTATATGTGGACACTTTTTGTGGAGGCTTAGGTTTATATGTGAATTACAAAGGCTCGCACCAATGGGGGTTATATGTTGGCTTTTGGGTCTCGTCAGTGGGTGCTATTTGTTAACCCTGTCGACAGGTATATGAACTTAGAAACTAGTTTCGAATCGCGGGCAGTCGAGTAAAATAACTTGTTTTTTGGGCTAAGCCGATGACCTTTGGGTGGATTTGTACCATTGATTTCTTTTATTAATCTCTCGAGACTAGTTTCCCTTCGTTGGGACGCTCTTTGAAGTGACCCTTTGAAAAATGACTTTGTGGACTTTGTTTTTCAATTATTGCATTTGTATTAGCCACTTTGTGTGTACTTGATATTATTTTTGTTTACCTATTGACCCTCTATATAGCATGCTTTTGACCCCACTTTTGTAGTGCATTATTATGTACTGGGCTTTTCAGCTGACTATGGTTTATATTAATATTTTCAGAGTTTGATCCTCATGAGGAGAACGAGGAAGAAGAAGCTTAGTTTCGGAACTGTATGAGCTTGGAGATGTTATTTAGCTTATTTTCTTTTGTTTCAGACAATGTGTAAGACTACATCTATGCTTATTTATTTTTAGTTCATGGGAGAGTTGAGATTTGATTTGGCTATGTTGGGTCCACATTATTTTAGAATTTGATATTTTAGTTATGGAATGCTAGGTTTATTTCTATTATTGCTTTGTAGCTTTGTATGCTTGTGGGATTTATCTTGCATGTGTGGCGCTGTCACGTCCCATGGTGGGTTTGGGGCGTGACATTTGACTAATGGAGCCACGACCAAGAGACATCTTTACTTGGATTAAAAAATTTATAAAAGTGATAAGGCCACATACACATGGAAACAATAAAGCATGTTTGGATGTGTGTAAGTAGTGGGGTCAGTAGATTCCAAGGAGTCGAGAATTAGAAACCCCGTAATTGATCGAGGTTTCTAGTGGTTACTCGGGAAAGAGAAGTAAAGAGTAAAAAATGTAGAAAAAAAATGAAAAAGTAAACAAACTCTCAAAAGAAACTTGTATTCCAGACATCTTTACTTAGATTAAAATTAAAGCTTAGAAAAGTGATATTTATGGGCCTAACATGATCAGAGCCCATATACATGGAAACAATAAAGCCTGTTGGATGTATGTAGTGGGGTTAGTAGATTCCAGGGAGGAGATGGGAATTAAAACCCCGGAATTTATGTTGGTTACTCAGAAAAGAGAAATAAAGAATAAAAATTGTAGAAAAAAATTAAAAAGTAAACAAACTGTCAAACGAAACTCGTATTCCTTGCGCGCCCCCCTCGCGCCCCCAACATATTATATTGTTGTTTTATTCTATTGTGCTTCATTTGCCCTTCCTTTTCCTTTGTTTTTTCCGCTATAAGGTCTCTCTTCCCCTTTGGTTTTTTCAGCGATTATGGTGGATGAGTGAAGGCTTCCGATCACTGGAGATGAGTGAAGTGCAGATGTCTTTCCAAACGAAGGCTATTGGATATGAGGGTTTTTCCACCCTTGGTTTTTCGTGTGGTAGAGCGAGGTTTTTCCGCTACGTGTAGGGGGCCAGGGAGGGAAGGGGCAATTTCCTTGCAAATTCTCTAGATTTGGGGGAATTTTGCTTGGATTTTGGAGGAGTGAACAAGCACACCACGTAAGCCGACAATCTTTAGACATCATGGCTTTTGAAAATATAATTTGGCAACTGTCACGCCCCAACCTTGCTATGTAAATATTGTTCGGTTCTAGGCTTTTCCACTCTCCCCGATTTTGTTTTCAAATACCATAACAGTGCCCAACCCACTCCACGGAGCCCGCCCTTTGAAGATGCTGAAATCACATCTACAAAGGGAGGAAGAGGATTCACATATGTAGCCCAAGATCTTTCTCTCCCTTTCTGATGTGGGATCTTACAGTCCACCCCAAATGGTACCCTATAATTCAATCACTGACTCTGCAAAAGAGATCAGTGAGCCCAGTCTAAACTTCAACTCCACGTGTCAAAGATGATGGAGCCCTAAAGGAGCTCTGTCAATGGGCAAAGGATTGGAAGCATCGTTTCAACTCCATAATGTTTTAGTTCTGTATGATGTGGGGTGAACGCATCATCCCTGTGATCCCATGTCCAAAAGGCGGCTACATCAGAATTAGAGGTCTTTTGTTTGCTCTAGCCTGTCCCATATCCAGTTCATGAGTCATTAGCCTTGCAAGGTGGTCCTTGCTGATCATCCTACCAGTCATGCTAGCTACTCGACAAAATCAGAGAAGAGCTCCATTGAATCACATGTGAAATGCCTTGGCCATCCTTCAGATTCCATTAAATCGTTATGCGATGAGAGTCTATGAAATTATTCTGTATAGATCTGCATAGTACGATTCCCCCTAGCTGCAATTCTGATACTGCTGAAATAATATTTGCTCATAGTCTGGCCGTACGAATCTCGCTCTCAACAACTTCTTCATCTCCATCTATGTTTGCACAAGTGCCTTTCCTTGCTGCGCCGGAAAAGTTGTAATTGTTCCCATCATGCTGAGGCTCCACCCTCAAGCTCGTAGGCTACAAGCTTAACTTTTTCTCCTCTGGAATCCCCATACAATCAAAGAACTGCTGGACCTTTTCTTGACAATCCAAGAAATCTTCAATATGAAGATCACCATTGAAAGTGGGAAGGCCAATCTTCATACGAAAATCTCTCGTATTCCGATCTCCATCTTCGTGATAACCTCCATTGCCGCCTTATCTCACAAACACTCCTTCAGCATATTTATCATCCTCATTGGAGTTCTCATAGGTCTAAGGCCTAATCGGAGTAGGAACATGCTCAGGAATGCGCCCTCGAACAGACTTCTTGTGAGCCCCTTTGTTGGCACAAGATCTGCCGTTGCTGCGATCCCGCCATGAGCCTCTCAATTGCTGCCTCCAAACATTGTAGCACTCGTTGATTTTCATATTGGAACTCAAGAAATTCGGCCATCATAAGGACTTCTCCACGATCAACGTCGTTAGAATTGTTCTCTCCATTTCGAGTTTCCTTCAGCCTAGGTAAATCCCTACTCTGATACCAACTAACACAGCAGATCAAATGAAAATTGTAGTAGAAGCATGCTATCTGAAAATACGCCTTTGAATCTATTACGGAAGAAGATAGAGAGAGAGAGAGGTTCTTTCTTTCTTCAATATTCACAACCTTTTCATGTACATACATGCTATTATAGAAAAAATAAAAGAAACTGAATCCAACCAAATCAACTAACTGTAGCCAATTTATAACTATTGTTGACTTAAGAGACCAACAAAAACAGGAAACTAATGCTATAAAAAATGTAAAACTTCCAACTTAAGAAGAAAAAACAAGATACTAATCCTAATGAAAAGAAAAGAAAAGAAAGAACGACACCAATCCTACGGAAACAAAATCTTAATCCCATCACCGACTTTCCATAAAAGTATAAAAAAATAAAAAATAACTAATAACGTAGTGTCCTAAGTCAATATGGCGGTCAAGATTATAGTTAGCAGAACGGCGTTTTCTTTTTTTCAAACAAAACTCATATTAATGGCTAGCCGAACGTATTAATGGCTAGCCGAATATAACGACGTTTGAAATGCTTGATGCCGTTTAAGGGTGTGTTTGGCGTACCGTTTGAAATAGCGTTTAAAACGCCGTTTTGCAAAACGGTGTTTTGGTTCAAAACGGTGTTTTGCCAAACGGCGTTTTCATGTTTGGTTGGCCAGATCAAAACGGCATATTAAACGGCAAACGGAGGTATTGTGTGTTTGGTTGCAAATGCCACAAAACAGAGTTTTAGTGGTAAAATGACCAAAAAGGGCATTGTTTGGTTGGCCTCAATGTAACTCAACTACTCTCTCATTAGGCCAAATATTAAAAGGTCATTAGGATCTCATTCAAACACTACTAAAATTAAACATCATTGCCAAAAAAATACAAAACAAAAGGTATAGGGTATGCTAAAGAGGAGGTGGGAAATCATTTTCAATTCAGGAAAAAACATACAAGTTTCTCACATGGTGATGGGTAGGGTAGTGGACTAGTGGGTCCCACTATCATATCTTAAAAAAGTGGGACCCACCTTTTGACTCATAAATACACGATATCCTCATAATTTTGCAGGTGGCCCCACTATCTTTCACATCCAGATTATTTGTCGGTGGTTCGGCCGATAAACTCTGGTTCCGCCCACTGCCTATCTTCCACGGAGCCATTACGAGACGTGTAATCCAGTAAAAGAGAGGTCTTTTTTCAAAGAATTATGCATGTATAGAAGGCCCCTATGGTCATATTTGTATGGCAAGAATTTTGTGGAAAAGTTAGGGAAGGAAAAATATTTCTAAAATTTCTTACTTTTTTTAGGCTTGAAAAAAAGATAATCGGAACAAACCCAATTCAAATTTTGTTTAGAGAGACTTACAATTTATGATAATATCCTTCCAAATTAATCATAATCAGAGATTTTGTACGGTGTAATGTAAGCTCTTCCAAAAAAACAAAGGTGTAAAAATGGGTTTGGTGAGGGTAAACATGTAAAAACCCAAAATCCAAAACTCCGTTCAAAACGGCGTTTTGCAAACGGACCTCTCCCCCTCCGTTTGCAAAACACCGTTTTGAGGGTTCAAAACGGTGTTTCAAACGGCGTTTCAAACGGAGGCTGCGCACCCAAACACTCCCAAACGGCCATTTGGCCCCAAAACGGTGTTTCAAACGCCAAACGGCGTTTTAAACGGTACGCCAAACACGCACTAAAACGGTGGAATTGAGAGAGATCGTTTAAAATGCGATTTAAACGTGCAAAAAGCATTTTTTTCAAATTTTCCAAATTTACCCCTTTGCCCTTTCCTAATTATAAAAATGCCATCAGTCCTATCTTCTTCTCTCTCCAAACCCAAGGCCCCTGTTCTCTTTCTCTAGATCTTTCTCTGGTTCGCGAAACAAGAAATACTTCTCAAGAATGAATTTGTCCCAAAATTAAAACCCAAAAGCCCTTTTTCACACGGCACCCGCCTTTAACAGCACAACCAAATAAGCTCTTTTTCACACAGCATTTGCCTAAACTTAATTTGGAGTAAAAAGACGTGCAAAATTGCGTACACAATTTCAAAGCGTGTAACTAGGTTTATTAGATTCTCCTCACCGCAAGGAGTCCAACGGATCTAACCACGCACGATTTGGGGTCCAAACAAAGGAGTTATGGTCTTTAAAAGTTCTCGAAACACCCGAAAAACCTAGAAACCTGATTTCAAACACACCGAAATTGCCTATGCCACTTCAAAGTATGAAATAAGGTTCATTGGATTCTCCTTGCAGCAAGCAGTCAAACGGATCTGGCCGCGCGCAATTCGGAGTCCAAACGAAAGAGTTGCGGCCCGTCGAAACTCCCTAAAATACCAAAAATACCCTCAACCGACCTAGAGAGGTCCCCTAAATCGCACCAGGCGATTTTAAAATAGCAACATGCAATTTAAAATCGTACCTTGTATTTTAAAATTGCGGGTTGGGATTTAGGACCTGAGCCCTATATATAGAGAGGGGGGTAAGTGTAAAAATCAGATTTTAAATCAACCAGAGAGATTTTAAATGATTCTGAAGTTAATTTTCAGTAGAAAACCTCTATTTCCTCCGTTTTCCGTTATTTTCGAGAAAGTACTCTCCAAAAATCCTAGTTTCTTTGTCAGAAAGAGAGAAAGTAGAGAAATACTTAGGGAGCTCACACTAGGCGTATGTATTCTGCCGGATTTTCGAGGACTCAAAGCGACATCACTCAACTAGTGTCGTTGTTCTGCCGAATGTCGGTGAACTTGGAGCTACCCTACTCACCTAGCGTTGTTGTTCTGCCGAATTTTTGGAGGACTCAGAGCTACACCATCCGAATAGTGTCTGTTAGGTCTAAAATTGGTAACAGGTTATGGTAGGGCTGGATGGTCCGGGCTAACAAGTCACGGCTGAAGGGCTGGTGGAGTCCTGCGCTGCACAAGGGTACAGACAAGAAAGAAAAGGGTCAGAGGACCAACCCGGAGTGGTACTCCGGACGGGCGCTTCGACACTCAAGTCAGTATGAGCAGGAGTGCAGAGCAATGTCAGAGCAAAAGCTTAGAGTTTTGATTTTCAGATCCCTCACCTTAGCACAAGTGAAGGCTATTTATAGTGATTCTGAGCCACCTGTCTAGGACAGGTGGTAGTTCTGAGCCACCTGTCCAGGACAGGTGGTGGCCTCTGTATGGACCAGGTCTCATACCTAAGGAGGGCAGGTGGAAGTCCCTGATTGGTCCAGGTGTCACACCTAGTAGGGACAGGTGTTGGCCTTCCAACGGTCCTTGTGAGGGCCACGTGCCAGCAGCCAATTGGATGCTGAGTTCGGACCCATCAGTGCTGAGTCCGGATCCCATCAGTGCTGAGTCCGGACCCCATCAGTTGCCCCCTGGTTCTCCGAGTCGTGACAGCGGCCAGGGGAAGCAAAAAGAGGGTTAAAACAGCATCTGGCCGGCCTTGAGGCCTCTGGGCATCTGAGGCCGGCCTCATCTGGGGGCCAGAAGAACTGCAGTGGCCAGGGGCCTCTGGGCGGCCTGGTCCGGTTTTGTGGCCTGGCCTGAAGGAGCACGGCCAGACAGGAGCCCCTGTGCAATCCAGTCTGATCAAAATTCGAACCAGAAGTCTGGCCGGCGAAATTCTCTGGGCGTCGTTGCCGGGCAGATCTCCTGGACGGGGCGGCTAGGCCGGACAGCTTCTCTGTTGTCTAGCGGACGCATCATATCCTGTCCGGCTAAGCCTTCTGGCGGCAAAGTCGGGCTGGTGTTTTGTCGCGTAGCGATTGCGCCATATTCTGTCCGGCTTCGGCGTTGAACGGCCAGGCCGGACAGATATGTTGCCTTCCAGCCAACGCGTCATATCGTGTCCGGCTAAGCCTTCTGGGCGGCAAAGTCGGGCAGGTATTTTGTCGTGTTGCGATTGCGCCATATCCTGTCCGGCTTCGGCGTTGAACGGCCAGGCCGGACAGATATGTTGCCTTCCAGCCAACTCGTCATATCCTGTCCGGCTAAGCCTTCTGGGCGGCAAAGTCGGGCAGGTATTTTGTCGTGTTGCGATTGTGCCATATCCTGTCCGGCTTCGGCGTTGAACGGCCAGGGCGGACAGATATGTTGTCTTCCAGGCGTCATCACTTAGCGCTTTGGAACTTGTACCTTGCATTTAATGCGGAGCGGCGCATTTAATGCAAGCGGCGCATTTAATGCGGCAGGCGACGTGGCGCACTCCGGCTGGTGGGAAAAGGGCGGGATTTTTCCCGCTCTTCCAAGCCTATATATACCAGAATTTTTACTCCTCATTTTTCACTTTTTACATTCTCCTCTCCTTCTCTACTGTTCGGCTAGTCGATTTTCTGCCCGTCACGGATCAGTGAGCCCGGAGATCTTCAGTCAGCACCTCAGTTCGGTAATTTCTTTTAGCTTTTCTTTTGTTCCTTTTTAATGTCTAGCACTAGTTCCGAGTCGGACTCCGGCTCAAAGGAGTCCGGCTCGACTAGTAGTAGTAGTGGGTCCGGGGCGTCGGAGAGGACGGGACCGGCCTCTCCTGCGGAGGCTGGTGTTGAGGACGAGGAGGTAATAATTGTAGTAGACGAGGAGAGCGGAGAGGAAGAGATTGTGGACTTAGACACAATCCCGGTCCGTGGGGACGGACCGCACCGGGTAGAAACCAGCGACGACGAAGAACATATTGAAGTTCCTCGCTTGCCGCGCGCACCCGTAGAGATAATAGCAGAGGCACGGATGGAGGCCAACCCGCAGTACAACGTTGGGGCTCTGTACGAGGTGAATCATCTAGGCCCGGGCAAACTTCAGGCCATCCGAGGGAAATACTGTATTCCTGACCGGTACCCTTTGAGGGCGGCCGTTGAAGGGGACCGGGCCAGCAACGATAGTGCAGATCTATGCCTATACGAAGAAGCCTTACGGGCTGGGCTCAGACTTCCCTTGCATCCATTTTTTGTTGAGGTGCTGAATTATTACGGGCTGGCGGTCACACAGGTCGTGCCGAACTCTTGGAGGACGCTGGTCGGCTTCCTGCACCTCTTGGGAGTCCGTGTCCGTAGGAACCCCACCCTGCCCGTCTTCAGAATGTGTGCGCATCTGAAGAGGCATAAGGATGGCGGTTGGATCTACATCAGCCAACGGCCCGAAGTGAAAATGATCATTGGCATACCTACTTCCATTCACACATGGAAGAACAGGTTTTTCTATGCTTGGGACACCGAGCAGAGCTCCCAATGGCCGTTCTCGTTGGAGTGGAGAACGCCGGACACCAAGAGTCTTAGTCGAAAGCCGGTCCTCAAAGGCTACGACTACATGACCTTTATTTTGATCAAAGAAGAGCTAAAGCGCGGTCAAACAAACTGCTCGGAATTCTCCGAGGAGGCCGTCCTGGTGGAGCTCGGTGTCAGCCGTGCGACGCCGGCACGTACGTAAATGTTCTTAGGCCAGCTCTTATATTTTGAATTGTTCCTTTCTTTTTCTCTGACTCCTTCGCCCCGCCCCCCCTTTTTGTAGTTCTAACTCTGTTCTGTTTTTCACGTTCAGAAATGGTGAAGCAGATGTCCATGATGGACAGAATAAGGCAGAGCTCCCAATCGTCCCCAACGCATGAGCAGCCCCAACCTAAGGGCAAGAAAAGGAAGGCGCCGGAGTCAACCCCGGCGATGGTCGCGCTGGCTAATCCCCTCAAAAGTAGCCGAGCGACTCACAAGCTCGCATTCAAGCCGAGCCGGCCAAGCCTCACCGGGCAGAGCTCAGGGTCTGCACGGGAGGCAGAGCCCCGGCACAGCGGGCCAGTGCTGGGTATCCCCGCCGCCACGGCGGCGAGGGCTGATAATGTTTTTCGCCCAAACTGGGCGGTGCAAAAGACGGACACCGGCCTGGGTGATAGCCGGGTGGCCACATAACTGATGTTCCAGGGCGTCCTCCCGAGTGACCGACGAGAAGTCGAGAAAGAGGCACCGGAGATCTGCGCAGAGGCGATCGCCTCCGCCCTCTATCAGCTTCAAGTATACTCAAGAGACATGGCAAAGAAGAGTTATCTCTTCTCTGACACGCTCACACAGATACAGTCCGAGAAGGGCGAGCTCCAGAGGGACAAGGACGGACTTAGTGAAATCGTCCAGGTCAAAGAGGCCGAATGCAACAGTCTCAAGGACGAGGTGCAGAGGGTCAAGAACCAAGCCGTACAGGATCTCCTAACTGCGAGGGAGAGAGCCGACCAGAGGGAAAAGGCGGCTGTCGAGGCTGCCGTAAAAGTGGCAGTACGGGAGGTCGAAGAGAGGAAGGACACACAGTTCTTCAACCTGGGCCTCCAAGCCTATAAGGCGGGGTTCCTCCTCTGCTCTGAGCAGGTTAAGAAGGCTTACCCCGACATCTCTCTGGACGGACTGGACGTCCCGTACGCACCTCCAGAGGATGAAGAGGACGAGGAGGAAGAAGGTGAAGTGGGCTCCTCCCAACCCAACGAGGTAGAACAGGAAGTCGCTCTGGCTTCCGAGGTCATCCCTCCAACCGCCGAGGCCGGCCAGGATGCAGCCCTTACTGCAGAGATGGTCACCGACGAGGTGGCCGACGGGGAGGCTTGAGTGGCCGGGCAGAACTCCTGTTCTTATTTTTTGTAAATTTTTTGTAATGGCCTGAGAGGCTCAATCTTTGTAAGCCAGCTCGGCGAAAAGAGCACTTTTGTAATACGAATACAAATTCAACTTTTGTCTAACTGTGTGTACGGCTATCTTGTTTTTGTACGTATGTTGTCTGTGCTTCTTCCTCATTTCTCTGCCGAGCCGGAGTGGTCAACCGGATGTCATTAGCCGGACTGATCCACTTCTGTCTCCGAGTTTGCAAACACTTAGAGTCTTTTTGGCGCCTGGCGTTTGAGCCGTATCCTGTCCGGCAGATGCTGTAGACGGCTAGGCCGGACAGGTGTTTTGGCGTTTAGCGATTGCGCCATATCCTGGCCGGCTTCGGATGTAGACGGCTAGGCCGGGCAGGTCTTTTGAGGTGGTCTTCACTAGGGCGGGTCCATGTGGTCGGAACTGGTCTCCACACCAAATTGGACGTGCCGGAGTGCTCCACCGCTGTTCTCTAAGTCTGCAAACACTTAGAATGAGAGCTAAGTCTGCAAACACTTAGAGTCTTTTTGGCGCCTGGCGTTTGCGCCGTATCCTGTCCGGCAGATGCTGTAGACGGCTAGGCCGGACAGGTGTTTTGGCGTTTAGCGATTGCGTCATATCCTGGCCGACTTCGGATGTAGACGGCTAGGCCGGGCAGGTCTTTTGAGGTGGTCTTCACTAGGGCGGGTCCATGTGGTCGGAACTGGTCTCCACACCAAATTGGACGCGCCGGAGTGCTCCACCGCTGTTCTCTAAGTCTGCAAACACTTAGAATGAGAGCTAAGTCTGCAAACACTTAGAGTCTTTTTGGCGCCTGGCGTTTACGCCGTATCCTGTCCGGCAGATGCTGTAGACGGCTAGGCCGGACAGGTGTTTTGGCGTTTAGCGATTGCGCCATATCCTGGCCGGCTTCGGATGTAGACGGCTAGGCCGGGCAGGTCTTTTGAGGTGGTCTTCACTAGGGCGGGTCCATGTGGTCGGAACTGGTCTCCACACCAAATTGGACGCGCCGGAGTGCTCCACCGCTGTTCTCTAAGTCTGCAAACACTTAGAATGAGAGCTAAGTCTGCAAACACTTAGAGTCTTTTGGCGCCTGGCGTTTGCGCCGTATCCTGTCCGGCAGATGCTGTAGACGGCTAGGGCGGACAGGTGTTTTGGCGTTTAGCGATTGCGCCATATCCTGGCCGGCTTCGGATGTAGACGGCTAGGCCGGGCAGGTCTTTTGAGGTGGTCTTCACTAGGGCGGGTCCATGTGGTCAGAACTGGTCTCCACACCAAATTGAACGCGCCGGAGTGCTCCACCGCTGTTCTCTAAGTCTGCAAACACTTAGAATGAGAGCTAAGTCTGCAAACACTTAGAGTCTTTTTGGAGGAGTTGGCATATATTAGTGACTCAAAAGTGAGGGACATAGTTTAGTGACAACTCCACTTTATTTCTTTTTGAAATTTCATTACAGAGATTCTTTACAGGCCTTCAAAGGCAAAAGAAAAAGACTATTGATAATATATTCGAAGATTTCTGGAATTCCAGGCGTGCGGCAGCAGCTGCTCGTCAAGTGTATCTAGGCGGTAGCTTCCTGGACGGATGACCTCTTTGACTCGGTACGGCCCTTCCCAAGTCGGGGAGAGTTTGCCCACCCTTCTTGGCTGGGAGACGGCCGCTTTCCTCAAAACTAGGTCGCCTGTGCGGAACTCCCTTGGTCGGATCTTCGTGTCATGGTATCTAGACACCTTTTGCTTATACGATGCGGCCCTGATCTGTGACTCCTCACGGACCTCTTCAAGCAAGTCGAGGTTGGCACGGAGCCCCTCCCCATTAAGCTGTTCATTGAAGTGAACAATTCTTGGGGAAGGAACGCCGATGTCAACCGGGATCACAGCCTCTGTTCCGAAGGAGAGATTGAAAGGCGACTCACCCGTTGCAGTGCGTGGGGTAGTCCGATATGCCCAGAGCACATGGTACAGCTCGTCAGCCCAGCGTCCGGCCTTATCATCCAGTCTCTTCTTTATCCCCTGCAGCAGAGTCCTGTTCGTCACTTCGGTCTGCCCATTCGTCTGAGGGTGGGCCACGGAAGTGAACCTTTGCTCAATCTTCAGATCCGCACAAAACTTTCTGAAATTCCTCGAGTCGAACTGTTTGCCATTGTCCGTTATGAGGACCCGGGGTATCCCGAATCTGCACACCACTAATTTCCAGAAAAAGTTCTGGACGTTCTGCTCGGTGATCTTGGCCAGGGTTCAGCTTCTACCCACTTCGTAAAGTAGTCGATGGCGACAACGACGAACTCGCGGCCTCCGGAGGCCGGCGGAAAAGGACCTAAGATGTCCATTCCCCAGATAGCAAAAGGGAGAGGGCTGATGATCGGAGCCATTGGCACGGCAGGCTGGTGAACGGCGGGAGAAAATTTCTGACACTTCTCGCACTTCTTCACAAGGCTCAGTGCATCTTGTCTCAATGTAGGCCAGTACAGGCCTCTTAGAAGGACTTTGATGGCCAGGGCCTTGCCCCCAAGGTGTTCTCCGCAAATCCCCTCATGGGTCTCTCGCAGGGCATACAGGGCGTCGGTTGGCCGGAGACACTACAAGTACGGGAGGGTGTAAGATCTCTTGTACAGAGTCTCGCCGTCAAATGAAAACCTTGCTTCCCGCTGCACGATTTTCCGGGCCTCTTTTTTCTCCCCAGGGAGTTCTCCGCTGCGCAAATATCTGAAGATCTCATCCATCCAGCACGGCTCGTCGTCGATCTGCATTACAACGACGGGCTGGTCATCAATACTGGAGGTCTTTAGGAACTCCATACGAATTTCTTTGAGAGCGGTGTAGCCTGAAGCCGCTAGCTTTGAGAGCACATCAGCCTTTGTATTTTCAGCCCGGGGGACTCTGATGAGCTCAAAACTTTCGAACTTGCCGGCCAGGACACGGACCCTTTGCAGATATTTGATCATTCGCTCTTCACGGGCCTCATATACTCCTTGAATCTGACATACGACTAGCTGCGAATCACAGTACGCTTTCAGTTTCTGAGCGCGGGCCTGAGCGGCGAGGTTCATTCCGGCGATGAGAGCTTCGTACTCTGCCTCATTGTTTGATGCACGGAATCCAAACCTCAAGGCATAATTCAGGACGAAATCATCTGGCCCTGTGAGGATTAGCCCGGCGCCGCTGCCACCTTTATTTGAAGATCCGTCAACATACACCTTCCAGAGCGGCTCTTCAGAACACGGAAGCGGACTGGTCAGAGGAGGTGCATCCTCGGGCCCTGTAAGCGGAACCGCTTCGGCTTCGACCTGATGCTCGGATATAGCCGGTTCTGCTGCTGTAGGAAGCGTTGCTTCTGCCCCGGGTTTGAATCTGGCATGGTACATTCAGCTATGAAATCCGCAAGAACCTGGGCTTTGATTGCCGGCCTGGGCAGATATTTGATGTCAAACTCGCTGAGCTCCACGGCCCACTTCACAAGACGACCTGAAGTGTCTGGGCGGTGGAGGATCTGCCTCAGGGGCTGTCCTGTCAGGACTTTGATCGTATGCGCCTAGAAATACGGCCTTAATTTTCTGGCCGCCATAACGAGGGCGTATACGAGCTTCTCGACCCGCTGATATCTTGTCTCTGTATCATGGAGGACCTTACTGACGTAGTAGATTGGCTTTTGTTGGTGGTACTCCTCTCTGATCAGTACTGCTGCGACTGTCAAAAGTCCCGCTGAGAGATACAGAATCAGCTCTTCTCCTGGCTCTGGCTTCGAAAGTAACGGTGGAGAGGACAAGTACTGCTTCAGCTCCTCAAACGCCGCTTGGCACTCCGGAGTCCAGGGCGCGGTTTTTATACCCTTGACTGCGTTGAAGAACGGAAGACATCTTTCTGCGGACTTAGAGATGAACTGCCCCAGGGCAGCCACTAGTCCGATCAGGCGCTGTACCTCTCTGATAGTTCTGGATGGAGTCAGCTCCATCACCGCCTTGATTTTTTCAGGATTCGCTTCGATCCCTCTCTGGCTTACCATGAAGCCCAAAAACTTGCCCGCTCCGACGCCGAACGTACACTTGGTCGGATTAAGCTTCATGTTGTGTTCCCTCAAGACTTGAAATGCTTCTTCGAGGTCGGCAACATGATTACAGGCAGCTCTGCTCTTGACCAGCATATCGTCCACGTAGACTTCCATATTGCGGCCGATTTGCTCTTTGAACAACCTGTTGACAAGCCGCTGGTAGGTGGCTCCTGCGTTCTTCAGTCCGAAAGGCATAACTCGATAGCAATAAGTCCCCTGATCGGTTACAAAGGATGTCTTCGGAATGTCGGGCTCATGCATTCTGATCTGATTATATCCTGAGAAGGCGTCCATGAAGCTTAACAGCTCGTGACCTGCGGTAGCGTCGATGAGCTGATCAATCTTTGGGAGCGGGTAGCTGTCCTTCGGGCAGGCCTTGTTCAGGTCTGTAAAATCTATGCACGTCCTCCACTTCCCATTAGACTTCTTCACCATCACAACATTCGCGAGCTAGTCCGGATACTGGATCTCGCGAATGAAGTCTGCCTTCAGAAGCCTTTCCACCTCTTCTCTGATGGCCCTTCGCCTATCTGGTGCAAAGTGCCTCCTCTTCTGCTTCACGGGCTTGCAGGTCTGATCAACCGCGAGCTCATGGGTGCTAATTGCAGGGTCGATTCCGGGCATGTCTGAAGGAGCCCAGGCAAAGACATCTGCATTGGCCCTGAGGAACTGAGCAAGATCCTGCTGCGCGGCCTCTGGCAGGGCAGAGCCGATCTGAACAACCCTCTGGTCGTCATCGCTATATAACGGGACAGATATGACGTCCTCGGCCGGCTCGTTTACTGTGATTTGGGTTTCTTCCCTTAGATCAAACAGCTCGATCGGCAGAGATTCAGACGCATTCTTTCCTTTCAGCGCCGCTGCATAGCACTGCCTCGACTGGGGCTGGTCCCCTCTGACTTCCCCTACACCCCCTGGTGTACTGAACTTCATCTTCTGATGATAGGCGGAAGGAACGGCTCGGAGGAGATTTTGGCCGGGGCGGCCCAAGATAGCATTGTAGGCCGACTTGGCCCTTACCACCAAGAAGTTTACCATGGCGACGGACTGGCAGGGCGGCTCCCCGATAAGAACTGGAAGCTCGATCTGCCCTTCGACTTTGACAACTTCTCCTGAGAACCCGAACAGATCCGAGTTGGCCGGCTTCAGGCGGTCGGTTCCGATCAGCATCCGCTCGAAAGCGTGATAATAGAGGACGTCTGCGGAACTCCCGTTGTCGACCAAGATCTTCTTCATTTCCCAATTGGCCACCAGCATGGTGATGACCAGGGCATCATCATGCGGGAGGATCAGGCCATCGAGATCTGCATCTGAAAAAGATATCTCGTTCTCTAGCCTGGCCTTCTTGCTGCAGGTATGGACGGCGTTCACCTGCCGGGCATATGTCCTGCGGGCTAATGAAGAGGTTCTTCCTGCGGTCGGCCCTCCTGAAATGGTACCAATAACACCATGAGGTTGAGGTTGAGGTACATGAGGAGGGGGGCTGGCCGGGGCCGGAGCTTGAATGCGGTCGCCTAGAGGTTGAGCGCCGCGAGGGCTTCTGCCTCTGGGCTTCGGCTTTTCCTTGCGTTCACTTTTGTTGTCATCATTCTTCAAGTACCTTCCAAGGTACCCACGGCTGATTAACTGCTCGATCTCCTCCTTCAGATGAAGGCACGCGTTGGTGTCGTGGCCGTGGTCCTTGTGGAACCTGCAGTACTGGGACATGTTTTTCTTCGTCGATGAGTTTTGCCTCTCCGGCCAACGGATGAAGTCCTCTTTCCGAATGGCTGCCAGGATTTGTGCTCTGGACGCGGTCAGCCGCGTGTAATGCTCTCTCGCTTGGGGGCTTCTCCCCTTTCGAGAAGGGCTTCTCTCCCTGCGGGGAGGGCTTCTCTCCTTCTTCTGAGACTTATCATCCCTACGCTGCTTGGTAGGGTTCTTCTCCTCGGACCTTCTCCTGCCAGCGGAGTCCAGGGCGGCGAGAGTTTCCTCCACCGAGATGTACTCCTCCGCCCCGGCCATCAGGTCCGCGAGAGACTGCGGGTTGCGCCGAGCCACTGCTCGCCTGAAATTAGTTGATCGGACACCGGCCAGAAGGGCATTCGTGGCCGCGGAGGGATCCAGGTTAGGGACCTGGAGAGCTTCCCTGTTAAAGCGACCAACGAACACTTTCAAGGCCTCATCATCTCCCTGCCTGAGGGCCATCAGCGAAGCGGTCGTCTTCCTGGGTCTCCTGCTGCTCATGAAATGGCGGGCCAGGTTATCTCCAAAATCATCAAAATTGTCCACGGACCTGGGCTTAAGCCGCGAGTACCAGTCCCGCGCTGCTCCGGTTAACGTGGTGGGGAATGCCTGGCAAAGGAATCCATCCGACGCCCCGTGGAGGAGCATTGTGGTCCTGAAAGTCTCCAGGTGGTCCACGGGGTCGGTGGTCCCGTCATACTGCGGAACCTGGGGCATCTTCCAGCCCGCGGGGGCCTCCGCGCTGAGCACTCTGTCTGAAAATGGTTGAGCACTTGTGAAGATCCGGGAGGCAGGTCGGCCCTGCTCTCTGGCGAGCTCTTCGATCCGGTGGTCGATCTGCTGGATCCTTCGCAACACCGGGTCCTCTCTTTCCTCAGCCCGGTGGACGGGCCTCTCTCTCCTTGCTGGCGGGCTCATAGCCGATCCGGACTGACTGGCCGGACTTCTTCGCCGGTGCCGCGAGCCCTCTCTGTGCGTGGCGTCTCTCTTGCTGCCATGCCTTTGTACGGAGGGAGATGGTGACCGGTGATGTAGGCGAGGCTCGGGACGCACATGCTTGTCCCGGGAGAGGTGATCTCGTCTTGTAGAGTGGCGAGTCTGCTCCCGGGGAGGAGGCGTGTGCTCTCGGCGGGAGCTTCCCCTCCCCTGGGCGGGCTGAGAGGTTTCGGCTGGGTGCTGCTGGAGTGCGGTGGCCGGATTTCTAAACTGCGCAATTACAGCAATCATCTCTTGAAAAAGGGCCCGCATCTCCCTTGGGGTCGGGGTAGGGTCTGAACGGTCCGAGCGAGTCGGACTGCGCTCCCCTGGCGCCCCGACCTCTATCTGCGAGGCCAATCGCTCGCTTCTCCCTTCGCGGGGGGCTGTAGCCCGGGTCGTCCGGGAGGTTGGCATATGCTTTCCGTGTTTTCCTACCATTGCTTAAGTGAGGTTCCGAACAGCTTTTTGTTGCGGGGTCCCACGGATGGCGCCAAATCTGTTAGGTCTAAAATTGGTAACAGGTTATGGTAGGGCTAGATGGTTCGGGCTAACAAGTCACGGCTGAAGGGCTGGTGGAGTCCTGCGCTGCACAAGGGTACAGACAAGAAAGAAAAGGGTCAGAGGACCAACCCGGAGTGGTACTCCGGACGGGCGCTTCGACACTCAAGTCAGTATGAGCAGGAGTGCAGAGCAATGTCAGAGCAAAAGCTTAGAGTTTTGATTTTCAGATCCCTCACCTTAGCACAAGTGAAGGCTATTTATAGTGATTCTGAGCCACCTGTCTAGGACAGGTGGTAGTTCTGAGCCACCTGTCCAGGACAGGTGGTGGCCTCTGTATGGACCAGGTCTCATACCTAAGGAGGGCAGGTGGAAGTCCCTGATTGGTCCAGGTGTCACACCTAGTAGGGACAGGTGTTGGCCTTCCAACGGTCCTTGTGAGGGCCACGTGCCAGCAGCCAATTGGATGCTGAGTTCGGACCCATCAGTGCTGAGTCCGGATCCCATCAGTGCTGAGTCCGGACCCCATCAGTGTCGTTACACCGCTGACTTTTCGAAAGACATTCTCACTTCATCGGTAAAATTACATTTATTTTCCAGCTTTATGTATTTATGATATAAAATTCGGTATAGGGTAGTTATAGGATCCAGGGTTCTGCTTGCCCCGGATCCTATAATGTAAATCACGTACCTCTCTTTGTAAATAGGGTTACATTCCCTCTCTTTATCTCGCCACCCCGTCTCTGGTCCCACTATAGACAAAAGAGACAGAGGTGAGAGCCTAGCACTTTGATGGCGTTGGACAAATGGAGGAAATCAAAACCTACCATTTTTTATTTATGTTTTGTCATTTCCGTTTTCTTCGTTTTAGTTATCCTGATCACGCCCTTAATCCGGATAACACTTAAACCTATTATTTTCATTTCTTTGTAAATCCATTTCATTTCCATATAGGAACTAAGCTTAATTATAATAAAGGATAAAAAGATAAGATTTTTCGATAAAGTTCTTTAAAACCGCCAAATCAAGTCAAGAGACCGAATTTACCCATACATGAGGGGTGATTAACACCTTCCCTGAATGTAACCATATCTCTTACTCAGATTTCTGTAAAGACCTTGCCTTAAGAACAAAGTAAAATAACAAGTTCTAGGCCCAGACCTAAAGGAGAGCTTTGGTTACTACTCCTCCAATGAAATTCAAATCTTTATCCCTATTTCATCGGAAAAGCAGACATGGGTCCTAAGCCCTAACCTAAGTGGCGACTCTGAGACTATCTTCTCCGTGCACTTCAAATCTCGGTCCCAAGTTCACGGAGAACACAGTCACCCATTAACACTCCCTTCGATACCCCGCGGCACGACCGCCGCGGATGTGGCGTCCGGAAAATGGATCCCACAGTGTACGAGAAGAAATGAAGAAGAAAAAGAAGAAAAAAATAGTTTGGTTTTGGTTTTGTGTTTTTTTTACAAGAGGATAGCATAATCGCTCCCTCATGTGTTCGTTTTTTTTTTTTTTTTAAAATGGCTGAAAGCATGACAGAAATGTAATAGTCTTGACTCAATTCTTTACAATCCTCTATTTCTGTAAGTGTTTCTTCTAGGTTGATTCTTACATGACCAAATGCCATGAAATTGGATTGATAAAAGTGAAAGGCTTCAAACTCATATTCTCGGTTTCAATACAGAACCAGATCTGAGAATTTCTTGTGAAATCATTCTCAGACCTTGATCCTTTTGTAATGATGATCTTTAAATAAGCTAAATTGTGTGGAATTTGAAGTGGGCTGAAGATTCTCCTAACTAAGGGATTTAAACAACTACTGTGATCTACATCCAAATTTCAGTATCATTCTCTCAATTGCTTCTTCCTTGTGCTTAGCTCGTGGAAGGAATTTCCACTTTCCCCAGAAGTCGGAGCAAATAAGAAGACACTGTTCAGGAAAGGTTCATTTATGAAACAACTTTCTGTTGTCGATTTCATTTTGCAATTGCATGTTATTTGGTTGCATAGAGAACGAACTCCGGCTGTTATTTGTGAACTACTCAACATCACCAATCTGCCACAAATCATTTTGAGATTTAGTCTAAACCAAGGAGGCTCTTTGTGTGGATCTTTGATTCAAGTCAATAGTTGGATTGATTTTCTATTAAACCAAAATGTATTAAACACGTTTTATTCATTTTTTTTAACCAATGCCGCATTAAACCCGAATTTTTCCCGTCCCGTATTTTTGCCGTATCATGTTTTGCTAACTATGGTCAAGATCATAGATCCATTTTGAAATTTAATACTCCATTTACTAGGTCATTAGGCTCCTACGTCCAAACATTCTTTTCCTCACATCTTCTAGAGACAAAAATGGTTCTTCTCCCACTTACTACATATACAATGATCCCGACCCTTCATCTAATGGGCCCTGAATCCCACCCATGAAATAATCTACATCATCTAATTACTGGAATACAAAATTTTGGTGAGGGCATAAATGAATGAAGATTAACATTCAAACCAACAGATCTTCCTATTAGTGTTGGAGAGAGAGAGAGAGAGAGGTATTTTACCATTTTTCAAGCATGAGAAGAGCTCAGGGTCTGACCTCTATTCTCCTGCGCCAAGCTCTCCTTCCTGCTCACAACACCCTCACCTCCATTCCCTCCTACAGAACCAGTAGCATCTCTTCTGGGTCGGGATTCACCGAACCCAGTTTTGGATCACCCTCCAAAGCTCTCTCTCTTGGCCTCTTCGGAGCCTTCTCATTCTCCTTTGCTGCTTCCTCTCTTGCCCAAGCCAAAGAACCCCCTACCCATGATTTCCTTCCCAAAGATGTTGTTCTCTATCAGTATGAAGCATGCCCCTTCTGCAATAAGGTTAAAGGTAACCTACTCTCTCTCTCTCTCTCTCTCTCTCTCTCTCTCTCTCTCTCTCTCTCTCTCTCTCTCTCTCTCTCTCTCTCTCTCTCTCTCTCATCAATAATTTTCGAATTCGTTCTTTAAATTTCTGTTCCCAATTGATTGTTTTCTTGCCGGGTTTCTGTTGCGAAATTATGTATGTGTTTTGATGAATTTCTATCATAGAATGAGAACAAGCGTTTTTCTCATTTACGTAATGATTTTTGGATTTGGGTAGGTTTATGACAGAACACACTGTTCTATCAGAGCAAAAAATGAAGAAGGAGATTGATAGAATGAGAGGAAAAAGGGAGAAGACAGTGGGTTAATTTGAGGAAAATCAGCCTCCAACGTGCTAGCTGCACTAAATGCGAAGCCATTAGGCATCTACATCATATAGAAATTGGGGAAAACAAAATAGGAAACATAAATCTGCAAAATAGGGAAACGAAATTAAGGAAACCTAATATAATATGGAAATGACATAAATAAGGAAAGCAATTGTAACATACCTCCGCCCTTAATTTCAACCGTGTCCTCGAGGTTGATCAGTAATAAACTCTGGAAATTTATATTGGATGGAATTGTATACATCTTTGACTAGTAAATCTCTCCACTGCGCAAGAACCTTAGTCACTGCTCGATTATTATGTTTGACGATCCGCCTGTGGTTGGGTTTTAACTTCACCTGTTAGAGACGTGCCTGGTAGATGACTTTGAGCAATTTCATGCTCTCCCAATTTTTTTTCATGCATGACACGTGGAAAACAGGGTGTATTTTTTAACCCTCTAATAGATCTAACTGGTAAACAATAGGTCCAGTGCGCTTAAGCATCCTGTAAGGCCCATAGAATCAGGGAGAAAATTTCCTGGAAGCGCGGACATTGATTGATAACTGTCGATAAGGCTGTAGGCGCAGGATTGCCCAATCAACAACTTGGAATTCTCGCTCAGTTCGATGTTTATCCGCTTGTTGCTTCATGCGGGCTTGAGCACCATGTACATTATCCTTAAGGAGCTGTAGAGAGGCCTCTATCACGTAAGTCACAGTTGACTTGGTGCACATTAGAAGACCCATGGGTTTAAGAAGTAATGAGACGTGAGGCATGCCCATACACAATTTCAAAAGGTTTCCTCTTTGTAGTGGAGTGATAAGTCATGTTATACCACCACTCGGCCCAGGACAACCAATGGACCCACTCCTTGGGTCATTCACTTGTGAAGCAACGCAAGTAATTTTGTAAGTAGTAGTTGACCACCTTAGTTTGGCCATCAGTTTGAGGATGGTAGGCTGTACCCAAGGTAAATCGCCTCCGAGACCAACCTACTCCGTCCGATCTGGACCACACCAAAACTGAGCAGCTTAGGCACTTTAAAGAAAACTTGCATGATATTGACCAGCTATGGAAGAAGTTGAAGCCTGGGGACTACCTCGGGTTGATCGAGCAACTGAATGCCAACCTTGATGAGCCGATCTAAAATCGGGGGACCACCCTAGGTTGATTGCCTCCAAGGCCGACCTACTCGGCCTGATCTAAACCACTCCGAAACCGAGGAAGGCCCTAGTACTTGGAAAAAATAAACATCATCAAGCTGGTTGAAAAGAGAAAAGGAATAAGAAATGAAGAGCTAACACTTAGAAGAACGACCCAGACAGACTAATGTGCGTGATGCACATGCTGGTCGAGCTAGAATGGATCAGACGGGCTTGAAGAACAACCCAGACGGACTAATGTATCCAAATTCCAATCTAGTTCGGAAAATTTAATTTATGAGCAGAAAAGGCCGATGAAAGATTCGCAAAGCTACAACAAGTTATAGAACTCCAGCTCAGTCACCTCAGCTTAGATCGTACAAACCCAAACACATGAACCAAGCTGTTCAACCAGAACAGATCAGATAAAGCAACTCATCCAGTACAAGGAACACCTCGTCATGTCTAGCTCGGATCCACTTAAA
Source organism: Tasmannia lanceolata (assembly GCF_043159265.1). Taxonomy (NCBI): domain Eukaryota; kingdom Viridiplantae; phylum Streptophyta; class Magnoliopsida; order Canellales; family Winteraceae; genus Tasmannia; species Tasmannia lanceolata. Next base: position 18,170,281 of record NW_027518688.1, on the reverse strand, counting down.
TCCAAGTAGTATAAACCAAAGAGGCACCAATCAAAATACATGAAGGAGCAGATTGGTACATGCAACTTGGACCTCCTTAAGTCCGAACTACTTCAATCGATCTACATGAAGGAGCAGATTGGTACATGCAACTTGGACCTCCTTAAGTCCGAACTACTTCAATCGATCTACTGTGAAAACAAGACCCAGCTTAAGGAGACCGGTTGAGGGGGCATGAAACATAAACGTCAGACCGACCGACCTAAACAACCCAAGGTGAAAGAATAAACCTCTGTCTGAGCTACATGGACCGAGGTGGAAAGGAATTCAAGTCTGACCTCACAAGATCGAGGCCATACGAATCTTGGTGCAAATTCAAAACGCTGAGGTAGTCGTTCCAAAGACAGACCTAGACAAACCTTTGTGAACGGTCATCTCAAGAGCCAACCTAGATGGACCGATGTTGGTGGCCCCAAGGCCACATCGGCTGGCCGAAGGAAGCACCTCCGAAGACCAAACTACACCAGTTAGAAGCCTCGACCGTGCTACACTGGCTAAGGTAGAAGGAAGCCAAATTCGACCTCGCAAGTCCAAAATACCAGATAAATCCCAATGGTTAGTTTGAAGACAGACCTAGACGAACCGATTTGAACTGTCTTGAAAGCCGAGGTAGTCCTTGATGTAGGCTGAGGAGAGAAATAGAAGAAGACGAAGAAAGAAGAAGAAGAAGAAGAAGAGAAGAATTACAACTAGAAGAGAGGAATTTAGGGAGAGAGGGGAGAGAGAGACTAGAGAGAGAAAAGTGTAGTAGAGAAGAAAAGGAAATACTCTTTTTTTTCCTGATTTTTCTTTTTTTTCCTGATTTTTTTGGGCGGGGGGTGCCTAGGGGTAAAATAGGGAGGCTAATTGGTCTTTCTTAAAGGGAAAACAGGGGGGTGGTTTCTCCCTTTTTTTTCTGTTATCTGTTCGTAACGGAGAAACCCTTTTGGGTTTCTTCTCCTCGTAACAGAGAAACTGTCTTTGGTTACTTGTCCTCCCCACACACGGTGGACGAGGCCGTGGTGCTCCGGCTCCGGTGGTGGTGATGCAAGCAATGACAACGGCAAGCTCCGGTGGAGGTGGAATCTCTGGCGGAAAAAAACTCCGGGAATAGGGTCCACAGGGGTCTCTCTCTTTTTTGCTTGATTTGGCTGGTTTTAGGGTAAAGGGGTAACTTCATGGCAATGCTGGAAACCCTAGAAACCCTAACCTATAGCCCAATTTCACAGCCGCCAAAGATAAATTTGGAAACCGGAATTCTAAGAAAACCAACCAATCAGGAGAGAGCTCAGAGAGGCAACTTTCCTAATTGCCTGGGGATTCTGCTCTATAAAAGTGGGACTAATGCTAAAGGCATGGATCCAATTCCATTATCTTGCTTTCATCGAGCCCGCAAAGAACTCAATTCGTACATGTAGCCCTTTCTGGCTTAGGCATTGGAGAGCCTCCTCAGAGTCTTAACTCCAGCAGCTTTCTAACGATTCTACATTGCTCATAGGTTGTAGATCCTCGTCCTGGGAGCCATCTTAGCATTGTCCTCCATTCGAGAGCCTCAGTCCAGATTCCAGCGGCAACAATACTAATTATAACTTTTTCGTCAAATGTACTACTGGAAAAAGCCCTTTTGAGGCAGTTAGTGGAGTGCAACCGATGAAGCCCGTGGACTTGGTACCACTACCACCTAAAGAAGCCCGTGGATTCGCAATGCATATGAACGAATTAAATGATGAGGTTCTAAAGAAGATCACCTTAAGCAATGAATCCATAGTTTCAAAACTCCCCCGCGTCATTGTGGACGCCGCCAGTTGACTCTCTTTTACATTGACCGCATTCTTATCCGAGTCTTTGTTATGCCTTTTCATCAAAACTCCTCTGACTCATGAACTAGATCAGAATCATTCTCAACGAATCCATAATAAGTGATCCAATTTTTTTATCGAGTCTGGGTGGAGACCAAAGGATCCAATACAACTTATGACCTCATCAACCGAATACTAGACCGCATCGTACTGAGTCGACTAGGATTTGCTTTGGCCGCATTTTGACCTGCATCAACGTTTTGAAACAACGAACGAATCATATAAGACCCCCACAATTTTACATCATAAGCCAGAGAGTTTTTCCAAAGGCAAACACAAGAAATTACATTTCGAAAGTGCTAGTAATGGGGACCATCCTAGGACCCATATTCAAATTTTTGTGTCATTCAAATGTCTTTTAAGACCCTTAAGTTTTACAAGGGGTACGGGTACCATGGTTTTTTCCCACCAATATCATTTGGTTTCTTTAACTTGTAGGTGTTTAAAATGTCGCCCACAAGTGTATTACGAAAATCTATAATTCACTTAACTTTTAAGTGACCGCAAGGGCCCACATGACAAAAGGCGACATCATGTTACTTAAGTGATTACTATGGCCCACATTGCAACATAAGAGAGTCCTTGTATTTGCAGTACTTGAATAAAGTTAGTTTATTTGTTTATATAGGAGTCTTTGTTAGTTTGTGAGTCCTGGTACTTTTAGGAGGTCTATTTTTAAAAGGAAAGTCCATGGAAAAGTCTTTAAGTACATAGGATTACTAGGTAGGATAGAAATTTAGGTTTACCACTTGATATGGTTGAGTTTTAGGAGTTCTAAGTCTACCCTAATCTTGAATTTCGGAAGAAGCACTCTCTCTCCCTCCCCCCCCCCCCTCTCTCTCTCTCTCTCTCTCTCTATATATATATATATATATATATATATATATATATAGCCTTATTTCTTATTATGGAAGATGAATAAAATTAATTTTTTTACTTTGAGATAGGTGATGCCTTCTTGCCTTAGGGTGTGATGCCATAGATCCTATGGTGTTATGTCTAGGAAACCTTAATGTGATGCCAGATTATTTTCTATCCCTAGATCTTTTCCTTCCTTTTCATTTTCTTCTTTCATCCATTATTATTATTTTTTCTTTAGTTCCTAAGTCACCACCTATCACTATCACATTAATCCTCAATCCAGATCTAGCCTTAAACCCTCTGCCCACACCCTTACCCAGCTTCCCTTTCCCCCTTTTCCACATTCTGTTTCACTCTTCATTTACTGCTTACCACATCCCCTTTCCACCTTCCCCATTACCCTTTCTATATTTTTAGAGTCTAAACCATCCCACGATCTCTTCCCTTACACAACCTATAAACCCTAACCAGTAACCACTCAAGAACCAATTTTTATACTTCTTTCCCCCATTGAATCAATATTTATGCATATTTACCATTTCTTTGCATTCTTTACCTATACTTTAACAAATCTAACTTTCTTGAATCTTTTTTATTTATTTTTTTTAAGAAATCAAGAAACTTTTCTAGAATTCAATAAACTCATTCAAGAACCTTTCAAGGACCTTTATCATTGATCAACCTTCTCTCCTGCATCAATTATTACCAGAGTGAAGTATTAGTCTTTTCTCCATAGATCCTAAATGAGTAAGTCCCTACATGATTGTCAGAAAGATTAGTGCAAATGCTTATCCTAGAGTTGCCTAGTGACATGGGAATTAGTCTAGTTTTCAATGTGGAGGATTTGACACTATCATAACAGCAAAATCATTGTTTTTTTTTTTGTTTGTTTGTTTGAATGGTGACGGCGAAATCATTGTTGTAGAGACGGAACCAGCTATCCGTCTATCCCTTGCACCAAGACTCAAGATATTGAAGATGTGATCAACGACCAGATTGTATCTATCAAGAGCGATAGATATCAGAATTTCCTAGCTCGTTGTAAAGGACAATCATTGTCAAATTACACGTGGATCATTGCGAAAGAATTCACATAAATCATTTTGACTTAAGTTATGAAATAGGGCTCACCCATGCCTAATAATTTGGTAAAGAGGGAAATACCTCTTTCTTGTGCAAAGGAGAACGGAATAGGTCGTTCTCCCTTAGGGCATTTAGAAGCCTTGATACGATTAGCCATTCAAAATAAAGTTATTATATGATCATGAGAAATTCAGTCAAGAGGGAAATATCCCTTAGGGCATTTAGAAGGCATAATACGATAATTAAAAATCATGCTTTTGCTATGAAGAACTTCTTGTTCCCCATAGATTGTGGTGTGATGCCCAATAGACTTACGATGTCATGCCCTAGGATTCTAATGTGTAAGGCCTTCGATCAATTATCTTCTTCCTCTATTCATCTTCAAGGTATTATCTAATCGTCATTTTTCTTCTTTCTAGAACTTAAAGATAACCTATCCATCATTTTTTCCTGATTCTTTAATTGTTGTTTTGTTCTTCTTTAATTGATGTTATTTAAGTGTTTTCATAAGAGTGTTATTTTAATTAATCTGAGTGGATCAGATCTGTCATCTAACAATCAGATCAGGTTGATATCAGCCATCAACTTTTCTAATAAGGGTAGATCTTGAGATCCAATCGTTGAATCTAATTCGATATTGCTTGTGATTGCTAAGATCCACCATAATTAGTGATTTTGAGACATTTGAGAGAATTGGATTGAGATATATTCTAAGAAAGTACCAAAAATAGAAATCTATTGGTTTTGTGGATTGTTTTACTTAAAGATTGTGTTCTAAGTGAACTTTCCTTATTATCATATGTCAATGGGTATCATTTGTTGGTGCTGCAGTTTGATGAAGCTGATGCGCTATGTTTTAGTGAAGCTTTTTTTTTTTTTTTGACTAGTAGCCAATTTCATTATGGTGGATCTTAACAGACAACATGACCTTGGATATGAGAGAATGGAAGAAAAGAAAATGATCCATATAGACAAACCCAACTAGTGTCAGGATTAGACTTGGTGATGTAAAGCGGGTCCCTGCCAAAGATTGTGGGTACTATTTCGCATAGGGAAACTATTTTCTTTTCACCACTTCCATGTAATATTCCATATAAGGGGTAATTTTGTCCTTTTATGGTAGTAGGGATTAGTATAAATAGGGAGGGCTTTGTCATGTTAGGGGACTTTTGACATGACATTGAATTGGAGACTTAGGGTTTTGCTAAGTTGGGAGAAATCCCTTTCTTATTGGAATCGTCTAAGGCAAGAAGAACCTTAGGGCTTGGGATTCAAGCTCTTCTTCTTCCTTTCTATCTCTTGCCTTGTAGCTTGCAAGGAGTTATCTCAATTGTACCGAATTTGGGTGTCCCCTCGCCTAACCTAAGCATTACAGGTCTTTCTCTCATGAATGGAAGCTATTAACATCTCGTCATTGTTCGTGCATGTCCATATTAGAATCAGGTGGTTTCTTCAGGCCCTACCTTCTAATTGCAATTTCTATTGTTGAGGCAAGCGGGTGATACCCTCTGTCTTGTTGATTTGTTGTTTTGCTTTGTATATATGCTCCAAAGTAATCTCAGTTGGGCAAGGAATTCCCGAATCAATAACTATCTTTTTCAACATTTAATAGCCCTCTTGCTTGAATTCTCACTGGAAAATGGCTGTATCCACTAAGGCATGGTTCTACATGTATCTCTTGAGGAATTACGATTGAAATTGTCTCTGCTGCCTTTGAAATTATTGGAATCAAAATCTTAATGCGAGGTATTAATGTAAGGAATTTGGGCTTAGGGATCCACGTGGAATAGTTCTTAATTCCAAGCCATGGTGTTGACCTCCATTTCCTTATAACATGGTTATTCCTTATAACATTGTATTGTGATTGGAATGTTGATTAACAGCAAGCACATTTGGTATCCACGATCATCGGCCCGGTGTAGTTTCTTGACTTCCTAATGGCTTTCACTCCAAGTGCTTGTTGAAATGTCTGTTAGGTTCCATGGAAAATTCCTTACCGAGAAACTTTAGAGAAGAATATGCAAATGATAAGTGCTGAATTATATTTTGTGAATCTATCTTGTTGAAGAGTCTTTAAAGTATTTTCCCCTGCAAGCTAGTGCATTCACTTCCATGACTTACCCTACGTCACTTGGTCAGTTTGAGCAGTTTGAGCCGGGTAGATCCTTTCATCTTCTTCATGAAAATTTTCTAAAGGATTCATTAGCCGACTCCATTTAGTTTGGGACAAAGGCTTACTTAGTTGAGTTGAGTTGAGCCAATTTCATTAATAGAAAGACCGAGATGGCCGAGGAACAAGAAAGAAGAAAGATACAAAGAGAAATGGAAACATAGAAAATGTTATACAGAATAGCAAAAAAAATGGGGGAAGCGAGTCAAATAAGGCCAATTGCTCTTCCGACACTCCCAACCTAGCTAGGCTATCAGCGGCCTCATTTGCCGATCTACGCACATGATTAAACTGAAGCTCCATTGATCTCTTGCAATCATCTATCTCGTCAAAGTAATCATCGAACCTAGAAGGATTCTTTAGGTACCCTTTTAGCCACTTTATGACGTTTAGGGAATCCCCTTCTACAACAACTCTATTCACTCTATTCAACACCAAAAGTTTTATGCCTTGATGAGCCGCTCGCACCTCTGCCTTCGAAGCATCCGCCACTCCAATGGACCCCGCAAAGGCCCATATAATTTCCCCTTGATCATTTCTTAGCACCCCCCAATTCCAGTCGGGCTCGGATTGCCCATGCTAGAACCATCAAAATTTAGTTTGAATAAGCCGGTTGGGGGTGGATCCTAACTTTGGAGTATGTTTTGCTTCTTAATCGCCTCATTAAATACCTCTTGCCATCCTTCCCAAAGGTCATAAGCCGAGACAAATCTAAAAGATGGAAGGGTTTTTACGCAGGATATAGTAAGAGTGATCATCTTGGTGAAAAGATAGTCGGGTCCTCTCGAGACTCCTCTAAATAATCTAGCATTTCTTTCTTTCCACAACACCCAAATAGTGGCTAGCAAAGAGACATTCCACAAAATCTTCCCTTTGTTTTTCCAAGGAACCAACGACTATCCATGCAGAAGCTCTACTAAAGTTTCAGGAAAGACCTAGTGTATTCCAAAGCGGTTGAGCACCTTACCCCAAACCATCCTGGCCATTTTCCAATGAAGAAGGAGATGATTGGAAGATTCCTGCTTCAACACAGAGAGCACAATGATCTACAATAATCATATGTCTCTTTCTCAAAAGGTCGACCGTCTGAATCATGCCTTGCTGAGGCCGCCCAACCAAATACACAAACTGTAGGGGCTCTTGGATTGACCACACTTTAGCGAATTTTGCAAACCCAGGGCATACCACCAATTGGTGATAAAAAGACTTTACAGTGAACTCATCCGACGAATTCCAGGTCCAAACCCTCTTGTCTTCCCCGTCTTGCTTGATGTAGCCTTCTTCAAGAGTCTCGAAGAGCTTTGCAACTGATGCTAACTCCCAATCAAAAAGGTTCCTTCTAAAAATCAGATTCCAAACTGTCTTCCTTCTCTTTTCTCCATAAAATCCATAACATAACATTCCTTATTTACAGCCATAGCGAACAACTCTGGAAACATAGCTTTGAGTGACTAATTTGAGCACCACTTACCTAACCAGAAACGGATTATGCATCCATCGTATACCCTGAATCTAATTCCTTCATCGAACTTAGTGTTGATGCTTGGAATGTCCTTCCATACTGTTTTCCCAGGTCGTCTGAATCTGTCATCCGATGCCCAATGGCCAAAGCACCATATTTCCCTTCAATGACTCACCCATAGGTTATTCTTCTCCTTGCCAAACCTCCATAGCCACTTGCCTAGAAATGATAAGTTCATTTCCTTAATTCTTCTGATACCTAAGCCAACACTCTTGAAAGATTTACCCACAACTTGTCACTTAACTAAAGGAAACCCTTTCTTTTCTTTGGTCGTCCCCCCCCCCCCAACCCCATAAGAACCTCCTTTGGATCATTTCAATCTTTTTTACCACACTCATAGGACAACGGAAAATCGACATTTGATAGATCGGGATATTGGCCAATGCCGCTTTTATCAAAGTAAGCCTACCACCTCTTGAAACCAGGTTTCTTTTCCACGTAGCCAGTGTACCCTCCACCTTCTCCACTTTGTGATCCCAACTTCTTTTATTTTCTCTACCTGCCCTAAAAGGCAAGCCTAGATAAAGTGTAGGAAGACTATCAAAGTCACAACCAAGAATACCTTCAAGACCGAGAAGCTCATTCTCCTCTAAGTTTATGCCAAAAGATTTAGATTTTGAAAAGTTTGATCTTTGACCGGTAATTGATTCGTAGCATCGAAGGATGGCTTTCAGATTCATTATTTTTAGCACATCGTGGGAGCTAAAAAGAAGAGTATCATCGGCGAATTTTAGCTTTATTGCATCATTTATTCATGGAGTGGACCAATGTTTGATTGAACCACAATTCCTAAAACAGGGCACATTGTGGATGTTAAATGATTTATTTGCTTTGTACACTCTATTTTCTCCTTTCCTCTGTGCTATGCATGCATTGTACGATTATATTACTTAGGGATTTTGGGTCATTTCTTTGAGATCCTTGGGGATATTTTAGTCCATTTTAAATTATAAAATTGTATTTAGTGCCAAGGGTTTCTAGAACAGAATTGCACCGTTTTTTTTAATGGAGAATAGAGTTGGACAATTATTGTCAAATTTTCCTTCATAAACTTTTACATGGTCTGAGAGCTGGACAAGCATCTATCTTAATAGTGAGGTGATCTAAAATACCATTGATACAAATATTTAGGTTACATGGAAATTACATGTAGCACCATCTTCGAAAACGAAGTAATAAAAACATCAATCGCATGCTTTCCTTTTTCTTTCAATGGCCTTTTCCATATTTAAAGGTGTAGGGAATTTAACCAGGTAGAACTTACCCCTAAAAGCTAGCTATTAGAGGGAGGGTGCCCATTCCCTTATAACCCATCCCCATCCATTCCGCTTATCCGATGTGGGACTATTTTGCTTTTGCATGGAACCCCAACAATCTCCCTCTCCACGCGGTGGCAACGTGGATAATCTCGCCCCTCCACGCGGTGGTAACTTGGGAACCACGAGATACTACACCGGGGTTTCTGAGATCTTCCCTGAGGGACGTTCCCGGCCTCGGAGGCAAACTGGGGTTTCCGAGATCTTCCCCGAGGGACATTCTCGCCCTCAGAGGCAAACTGGGGTTACCACGCCCTGGCTCTGATACCATTTCTTGAGAAAATCCGCCAGGTAAAACCAATCCAATCGTGCACAAATTAAATAAGAAAGTAAAACTAGTAAATCAAGCCACAAGATGAACACCAAGATTTACGTGGTTCGGCAAAGCCTCCACGGGCGAGAAACACAATCTTCCACTATGAGAAAACAATATACAAGGATTACAATGGATTTAACCAAAATCCGCAACCCTTTCCTCGCTTCTCAAACCCAAGATCGTACCCAAGAGATAACCCGAGAAAACCCAATAGAAAGTACCCAAGAGAAAACCCAAAGAAAACACTTTCTTCTTCCTCTCTCTCTCTCTTCCCTTCTCTCTCTCTCTCTCTCTCTCTCTCTCTCTCTCTCTCATGCCCCAAGCCACACTTCTCGCAACCTTGCTGTGTAAAGAGACTTGTCGTTTTAGGTTTTCCAAAAAAGAAAACCTATACAAAGCTACTTGCCTATTTTAGCTTTGCCTTCCCACCCAAGCAATCCATCTGGGTGGGAAACAAGGCAACTTTCCAACAATCTCCACCTTGGCTTATTTTCCAGCCACCTGAAGATTTTCCGTTGATGCCGCCACCGGTCCATTTTCACCGCAAACCACCATTGGCCTTCTAAAGTACCAACTACACTCCCTTGAATCATCTTGGTTATGACTCATCCCGATTCGACCAACACGGCCAATGCACATGTGTAGCTGCCAACCCGTTGACTCACCCAGTCAACTTTGGAGAGGGATCTCGATCCATCCTCCCCAACGCAGGTACTGTCATCCTCTCACTATCGTCTGCAACCTGGAAAACCCTTCTCTGCACCAACTGCGAAAGAGACCGTACAAGTGCACGCACTTTCACACCATTTCCAACTAGCCATCGAGATCTTAGGAACACTAGTCACCGTGTCCCCGACCAGACGATATAATCTACCACACTTCTCGCCCTTCATCAGAACTATACAGCCGTGTGTGATTTTCATGGCTCCACATACAGCTGAAAACCTGCAACCCCTAGAGTACAACCGGCTAAGAGACTAGATTCTTCCGTAGCTTTGGGACATAAGACACACCACTCAAAGTACGAACCACTCCATCAAACATTTTGATCTTCACCGTTCCAACACCAGTGACGTCACAAGTAGACCCGTCACCTAAGGACACTATATCCGCCCTTATCTCCTGGAACGTATCAAAATATTCTCTCCTAGAACATACATGAACAGAGCACCCCGAATCTAAAATCCACTCATCATGAGGAGAAGTCTAATTACCTGTAGAGACTGTGAGAACGTATCCAAACTCTTCGCCCTGCTCATCTGTTACCTCCACCGTCGTATTTGTGGCACCATTACCCGCCTGGTCATCTCGCTTTGGACAATCCCACTTGATGTGGCCATATTCCTTGCAGCGGTAACATTGTACACCCTTTCCGCCAACCCTGGATCTAAACCTGCATTTTCCTAATCACTTGTCAGACGACCTTCCTCTTTGATTCCCACCATGAACAACCAACCCGTGCTCTTCACTTTCACTAAGAACAGGTTTCTTTCGCATCTCATTCGATAAGAGCGATGCCGTGACTTCCTCCAACTTTATTGTATCCTTACCATACAATAAAGTCGTCACCAGGATGTCATTCGAATCAGGAAGTGAAGTAAGAAGTTATATGGCCTTGTCTTCTTCCTTCAACTTTTCATCAACCTTGTGGAGTTGATCCACAAGCCCGTTGAACACTGTAATGTGTTCTAGAAGATCCTCGCCTTCCTGCATCTTCAACCCGTATAATTGCCGCTTCAGATACAGCCGGTTGGCCAAGCTTTTTGACATATAAAGCTTTTCCAACTTATCCCATAACGTAGGCTCATCTTCTTCTTCCATAACATTAAACATAACACTATCTGCCAGACATAGCCAAATCGTGCTTACCGCTTTCAACTCTATGTCTTCCCACTCGGCATCCGTCATCTTCTCCTGCTTCACATCCTTTCCCTTCAACGCGTTAGCCAAGCCCTGTTGAACTAGGATGTCCTTCACCCTCATCTACCATAGGGTGAAACTGCCATTTCCGTCAAATTTGTCAATGTTGAACTGAGTAGAACTTGATTTTACCGTCTTCTCAGATTACTCCGCACTTCACGGTGTAGCGCTCCACCTTGAACGAGAATCTTTCTTGGACAATCTTTCTACTCTGAAAGATCGCTCTAACTGTGATCCAACCACAACACCCACGATCACTCCACCCGGCCTTGACGATCGCTCCACCTGAGCTCCGATACCACTTGTAGGGAATTTAACCGAGTAGAACTCGCCCCTAAAAGCTAGTTGTTAGAGGGAGGGTGCCCATTCCCTTATAACCCATCCCCATCTATTCCACTTGTCCGATGTGGGACTATTTTGCTTTTGCGTGGAACCCCAACAAAAGCGAATCTATTTAATGGGACAATTCATTTGTACAACCTATGAATAAATAACTTGTACAGCTAATCTCCCAACAGACAAATTTCTATTTTTCGTTCAGTTACTTTTTCTCCAAAAATTTTTCTTTTGGTTTTTTTATATTTCTCAGTTTTTTGTCATTATATCCTTATATTTATGTTTATGTATGAATTTTTGAGGTTGAATTTCCACACACATGAATACTTTGATGAGCGACAGTCATGCTACATTCTGAATTAACACCGATTAATGCTTGTAATCATGCACTCGCTATCTTGGGTTACTGTTCATCTTATAAGTTCTTGCTAATCTGAAGTTATGGTTGCTTGAGTGGCTTAATGAGGGGAGATAGTTGCAGGGTTGGCCTGGATGGGCTTCTTATTCAGTGGTTTTGTTCTCTGTTAAGTTATTTCTGGTCAGCAGAATTTTCTTTAAGTGTAGCTGAGAGGGGCACAGAGCTCAGAAACAGTTTTCCCTATATGTGTGCGTGCGCGCGCACGTGTGTGTGTGTGTGCATGTGCGTGCGCATGTGTGTGTGCGCGTCTGTGTGTGCGTGCGCGCGCGAGATCAATTTCTTTATTATTTTGCTTCGTTATGTCTTGACACTAGTAAAGACCTATGGGTAGACTAAAGGCACAAAAAGATGGGATATGGTGTTATGGTGTGTGGGTGTGGACAAGCATAAAGAGAATCGATATTTTTCTTATTGTTACCTTGAAAATATGGTTTCATTTGATAGGTTGACTTACCATAATTTACTATTTTTCTTTGTTTTCAGCATTCCTAGACTATCATGATATACCATACCAAGTTGTGGAGGTCAACCCCCTTAGCAAGAAGGAAATCAAGTGGTCCGACTACAAGAAGGTCCCAATACTGACAGTGGATGGTGAACAGCTGGTTGATTCATCAGGTATTTATTATCAAATCTTTTTCAAACAGAAAAGTGGATGCATCACTGTTATCTTTTAATATTTAATTATTTAGTGAATTGTTGATAAGCATATATTCCAAGTTTTCCCATTGCCTCAAGCAGTTTCTCACTAAAAATTATGTGCCATCTTTTATTTTATATTATTTCTTCTCTAAAGAGTACAAGCTCATGGTTATGATGCAGATATTATTGTAAAGTTAAACCATAAGATCCATCCCGTGGAAACGGTTCTTGATGATGAAGAAGACAAGTGGCGCAGGTTTGGTGTCTTGCTCTTTGTTCTTTTTTAGCGTAACATTTCAGACATAACATTTCTATATTAAACACGGGTAGTTTAGGTTTCACTTTTTAAACTAGACCAACTAATATATGAAGCGCTTTATCCTTATTGATCTTTGGGAATTAGTTGGCATCGTAACTTGAGCTTTCTGAATATATACCTTTGTTGAGTAATCCCTCTTTTTTATGATTTTGTGGCTATTGCTAATGGTACTATTTTGACGTTTAATAGACCTTGATCGTGTCTTGTCCCTTTCGCTTTTCAACCTGTTTTGCCTTTTGTCATTATAATGTTATGTTCATATTTACTTTCTTTATTGATGATATTTTATTAATAAAAAGGCAAAAGCCCAATGGCTGAGATGGTCAAACAAAAGAAAACAGAGCATAGACTGGTAGTATTGTTGGGCCTCTACTTGGTGAGAACCACATTTTTTCCGTGTGATTGCACATGTTGCTGCTTTTATGTTCAAGCACTTTCGATATTATTGTACGGAAGTACCACAAGAGGAATGCCAACTGAAGGCTGCCCTTGCAAAAAACAGCCACAAGAGTGCCTCCATTGGATCCACATCACCAATATTATTTCTTTACTTTTACATTGTTCAGTGCCATTATAAATGCATAACGGTGACATGGATCCAATGAAGGTGCCCTTCCAATTGGTTTTTGCCAGGTAGCCCTTCAATTTAACATTCCTTTTATTTTTTCAGAAAGTACCACATTATTTTCTGAAGTTCCCCATTATTATTGTTTTGCCCTTGCCAAGTGAGACATTCTCTATTGGTATAATCAGAAACTGATACATTTTGTCAATATTTAGGTGGGTCGATGATCACTTGGTCCATGTCTTATCACCAAACATATACCGGAATACTTCTGAGGCTCTTGAATCTTTTGACTATATCACAAACCATGGTAAGAATTCGGTTGTTGTATTTCAGTCATACTACTACTTACTGCTAGCATTGAAGTGCCACACCTTCTCTGTTCTATGTTTTTGGCCAAGTTCTATATTTCTTGTTATGATGTGTCTATTGCCTGTTAGTGATTGTGGAAGCTAGATAAGTTTCTTATCAAATTTGTTTGATGATTTTTCTAGTTGAAAATTCGTGGGCGGTGACACATTTTCTAGGTGGGCTCTTTCCACAAAGGAAATCACATGTTTGATGGAGTATAATCTCCCACATAGTGATGCAAACTATCTCATGTAATGGGATAGTCGACAGACTAACATTGAATTCTGTTATTGATTTTTCAAACCAGTCAAATAAGATTACTTAAGTCTGGCCATCATTTGGATTAGCAATAGGTCTTTCAATAATGGTCTGTTCCAGGGAGGATAAATAAGGGATATAACATTCGTTTACCCTTTATGCAAAAAATGATGTTTGTTTTGATGACCGTAAGTGGGGGAAATTACCCCTCTAAAAGTGGTAAGTTGCTTCCACCTTGTCCCTCTTTTACCCTAAAATAGGGGAAGTAGCATACCCCACAGAGAGAGTAAGTAGAACGAGCGTGAGTTGGATTTTTTGCTAGGTAAGTCAGAGTTCTGCAGGGAAACAACCTAAAACAGTGGAACTTCTGTAACAACCTAAAGAGTATTTAGGGATTCTCCATTTTGTAAGAAACCAAAGAATCAGAAGGGTTAGCTCAAAATGTAACATGGCTGTATGCATATGGGTTGTAACTGGCACGGGGACGGGGGTTAAGCTATGGCAAGACCCAGAAACATGAAATGCTGACATGTCAGTGTGGATTTATAAATTATAAGCACTATCAGTATATACTATAATATAATATGGAGATGAAAAATAGAGTATCGTAATATGATCTCCACACATGATTGATGAGGAACAAGAGAAGAGACAGTATCATTCTACAAATTCTTGAAATGGAGCTGATGTCCACACCCCCTTTAATTTTTTTATACGGGCCTGAGGTTTAAGAAACACTCCACACCCAGTCACCCACTTTTATTTTGGCAGCCCTCCTTTACTTTAAAGCTTCTCTCCTTGGCTGTCACAGTTCCCAACAACCTGTCAATGGCCAGTGAGATTCAAAATATGGGGCTGCCAATGTCAAAACATGGGGATGTTATAGTATCACTTCTGTTATTGAAGATACAGCATTGTGAGCAGCATTGCTGCCATGTTTCTATATATCACGATAACCATAGTTCGCAAAACTCCGTTTTAAACGGAAAATAACTTGTTTAATTGGTTTGCCGTTTAATACTCTGTTGAAAAGTTTTACAATAAAAAAAACTCTGTTTTTTGGGGGAAACTTTAAACGCATTTTTTCCAACTTTCCAACTTTACCCCCGCTATATTTTGTAAATGATAAAATTTGAAATGTTTTGTTTTTCTGTTTCCATTTTTTACTACATTTTTTGTACCAATACCCATTGTTTTGAAAATCTTACGATTTACGGTTCAATTTACGATTCTTAGGCAAAACGATTTGAATCCCATGATGAATCTTAATTTGTATGAATCTTACGATTTTTTATTGAATCTTACGATTCGATCGTAAATCGTACGATTCGTACGATTTATGCGATTTATCCAAATTAAGTTTTGTATAAAAGAAAATATGTCTTTCTTTCAAAAGGCCTTATTTCCTTTCTACATTACAAGAAGCCTTTGAAATCCCTCTCATTAGAAGGAAGAAGACAGAGGAGGATTAGGACATCGAACAAATCGAACCAATCGAGCACAGAGCATTTGTTGAGGGCATTACTCACATCGAGGTGGGAGTCGACGTGGGAGACTACCATAATAAGGACAACATCGATTCCCGTCTTT
The DNA here is from genome assembly GCF_043159265.1 of Tasmannia lanceolata. NCBI lineage: Eukaryota > Viridiplantae > Streptophyta > Magnoliopsida > Canellales > Winteraceae > Tasmannia > Tasmannia lanceolata. The sequence continues at coordinate 18,154,737 of NW_027518688.1, read as the reverse complement.
TATGATTGATATTTCTCATTTGATGTTTGAGACTTTGAGAATTGATATGATCATGTGCCTTTTTTTTAAGATTATTAACCAAGATTCATGGTTTTGGATGAGAATTAGATGATTAGTATGTGTCAAGTTTGTCAGGAAACAATTTGTATTACGATATTGAATGGTAGTTTCTGTTTGAATTAATGAATTTGGATGAAAAATGAATAATTGGCTATTTTTATTCTTTAATTTATTTATAATTTTTTATTATACATATTTTTTTTATATTTTTGAATGAATCTTACGATTTACGATACGATTTACAATCCGATACGATTCGACCCCAATTACGATTTACGATTCGATTCCGATTTTCAAAACATTGCCAATACCGTATTAAACTCAATTTTTTCCCGTCCCATTTTTTGGCCGAATCACGTTTTGCTAACCATAGAATCACGCTTTTCCCTTCCCATTTTTTTGTAGCTAACATCTTTATCCTCACTCTTGTAATCCTCTTCAAAGTGTAGGCAATTTCAGCTACACAGAGAGGTTAGCAGTGAAATATGCAGGAGCAGCAGTTATGTATTTTGTGTCTAAGAAGCTGAAGAAAAAGCATAACATCACTGACGAGCGTGCAGCTTTGTACGAAGCTGCAGAAACATGGGTTGGAGCTCTCAACGGCAGGGATTTTCTTGGTATATTTATCTCATCTTTTAGCCCATTTAAGTATGAGATCCTCCTAAGCTTTCCTTCATGACAGTATCATAACTGTCGGCCTATTGCATCTCTACAGGTGGCTCTAAACCTAACTTAGCAGACCTTGCTGTCTTTGGTGTCTTAAGACCAATTAGATACCTCAGGGCTGGTAGAGACATGGTTGAGAACACACGCATTGGCGAATGGTATACAAGAATGGAAACGGCCGTTGGAGAGTCATCAAGGATCAAGGCTTAAAAGGCAAGCAGTTACGTTCCTTTTTCACTTTTAGTTTCGGTGAATTGATATCACTATGGGGTGGGTACTGATATGTTTTTTTATGCATGCCGTTCCTACAATCCTGCTAAATTCATTGTTCGAGAAATTTTGGAATTTTGATCACAGTTCGAAGGCTCAACAGCATTGTGGAAATAAATGATGTTTTTAATTATTATAACATTATACAGAAGTCCCTTTTATAGCTTGAGCAGGAAACTCTTTATGTGGAACTCAGCAACGAATGCATTGAATCTCTTTCTCCTTAAAAAGGACCTTTTAGTATCGGTTCTAAAAAAATGCTTTGAATGGTTGGCATGAACTCTAAAAGCAAGGTTAATGATCTCTTTAGTGTGCTTGGTGAAACTATTGTATGGATCATTGTCAGCTCAAAACATCATTTTTTGTGGATCATTGTCAGCATACTGTTCTTTAAACAGGATGAATTTGAATTGAATGTTGTTAAGATTTGTCAGATCATATATGGGGAAGTGTGACCCTTGGATCATCTAGGATTAGGATTAGATGAGAGGTAGTTTGGTTAGATTAGGCTACTAGCTAGATTAGGCAAGTAGTTTAGATTAGGTTTATCTTTATCATGTTTTTCTTTGTTTATCTGGAACTGTAAGTGCTTATTTGAGCACTGTTAGTGTTTGTTAAAATTGACACATTAATAGAAAATTTCTTCTATTTTACAGTTGTATTTCCTTATATTTGCTTTATTGAAGGATCTGGATTGTACAGTTGGGGACAATGCATCTGACATTGGTCATTTTTGCAATCGGAGCAAATGTTTCCTCATAGTCTACCCATTACTCCTTGGATACCAGACGTGCTCTGACCCGCTTTACCCTGGAAAAGCTATTTTCATCCAACAACTTAACGGCTAATTTCCCCAACTCCCAGGTCTTGTTTTTCTGTAATGCTTCAATTTTTTTCCCCAAGTTTGAAGTGATTGGTTAGAGATAAGGGGACCTTTTGCTGATGCAGTGTGTTTATGGAGCTGCTATTTGCATCCCTGGTTTCTGATCTATTTTTCTATGAGCACTTCACATTCTCTTTATCTTGAAAAGCCACTGACATCCTTTAAAATGGGGGTACAAATATCAGCTGAAAGGCCTGTTTCAGCAGTCTGAATTGTTATTCAATGGATGTGCATTTTTTTTTTCCCATTTGAAGGCAGCCTCTTCTGTTAGGCCTTGTCCTAGATATGCTGCATAAGATGTTTTTACCAGTGAAACTATCCTAACCCTTTGATCTGTGGACAATCCTTTCGTGATGGATGTAGACCATAGTTTTTCATTTTCTAACCTCCTTTAAGGGTCTCAAATCGGAGTCTTAGGACCCTTCTCTTGGGGGCCAGATTTTGGATGGATGCGTGGTTCAAAACACTGCAAGGCCCGAGTGTAAATGGCTTGGGTCATTCAACAGGTGCCCCAACTTGAACTTTTGCTGTTTTACTTATACATTGTTTTAACTTAGAAAATGATAGTCATTTTACTTTTACTTCCACTTATACCTTTGATTTTTTTGAACCCCACATCCAACAACAACAACAAAATGAATTAGCTCCAACTTTCGGTCAATCCAGCCGCACATGACCGTTAATAGCAGAAATTTTGAGACAGCCTTAACAGCTAACTACAAAATCATATAATGAAGAGGGGTGCCATTATTTAAATAAGGGAGTGCAGATATCATTTGGCAACATCTAATAATTAGAAACTTGAAACTCGTTCTATTGCTATCAGTCTTGCCCAATTTTCATGGGAGGAATGATACAATGAAGGTGCCCTTGCAAAAACCAGGTACAAGGGCGCCCTCATTGGTCAAACCCAACAAAGTGCATTAATAAAGGAACAGAAATGCATGAAAATGGGGTGGAAAAATAGAATAATAAATGAACTTTTTAAAAAAGGACCAATAAGGGCGTCCTTGCAGTTGGTTTTTTGTAAGGGTACCCTTCAGTTTATCATTCCACTTTTCATGGATATTTAAGTCACAAGTCACAACATTTAAAGTTCTTTGAGAAGTCTCAGAGAAAGAGTTAAGAGACTGCCATGGATGCTCCTTTCTCCACTTTCTCACCATACTGCATAATTTGACTATGTCTATTGTTATACTACTACATAAAGATGACAAAGCACATCATATAGTTTACAAGTAAAAACCTTATATATCCCAACCCTAATCCCAGTACAAAACTTTCAACAAAACACTAACTGTGCAATTTTTCTAGGTTACTGATATTGGCACTACCATGCTTTAATAATTGCGCAAACTCAGCTTGTTTTAAATTTTCTAATTGGATCCTAACAAATTTGGATTTGGGCCATCCATCAAATTATGTCAACCCAATTGACATTAATCGAAGAGAAGGGCATGGCTTCAAATTTCAGTTTCAGAATGTGTTTCGGTCCTCATAGAAACCGAAATTTCAGACGAAATCAAATAAAGTATTATTCTATATCATACAAAATTCCGGCCGTAATTTTCAAAATTTTGGTAATTTCAGCTGAAATTTCTGGAAAATTTTAAATAATGAATATATTCCAGATTTTTTGGTGAAATTCGACTGAAATTTCAAATTTTCAATTGAAATAATGTAACGTCTCAGGTAATATCGATTTCGATTTCAGTATTGAAATTTAAAACCATGTAGAAGGGTACATCTATAAAAACAGGGGCCTATAACTATTGGTCATTTTCAAAAGAAATACAAGCATCACCTTAGATAAACTACTGGATATAAGTTTTTTTTCTGCTAATAAAGTTGCAACCCAAAAGCCACCAAGAAAATTAAGAAAGGAGTATTGGTTTTAAGAGCTTTTAGATATCTTTACTTTCTTCACGATCAAGTGGCCCATTTCAGGCAGGGCCAAAGTAAATCCAGCTCCATGTGGGTACATTTTCAAAAATCTAGATGAAATCTAGATGGGTGCATTTTCACTGTATTCTGTATATAAAATCTAGATGAAATCTCAAACACTATATTGGGAGGATGAATGATGGGAAAATTACTAGATGAAATTGTATCAAACAAGAAATTTGCAGCTGAAAAGTAAATCAAGAGTCATTAGCCTAACTCTTCTAAAGGAGAAGGATGCCATGCAGATCATCCTCTCCAGCAAAATAGAAGGGGGGCAAAAAATTGTCATGTTCTTTTGCTCAACGCACCACGCAGCCATTGCAGAAACTCTAGGACAGCTCTCTATGAAGAGCTATCTATTTCTACGTCATGATCGTCACGGTAAATGCTCTCCGCCATTTGCCAGACCTGAAGAATGTTATCCTCGGCCACACTTGAGATGACCCACGCTTCATTTCGGTTCCATGAGAAGTCTGAGATCTTATCAGTATGACCCCCATGAACAAACAGAAGCTCAGGAGGTCCGTCCTCAGCATCTTCTGCTGTCTGCTCATCGCCAATCCTGAAGGCATCACCACATCAGAATCAAATGATGAACAAGGTATAGTAGGTTTAAGTTTATGACAACCAATTGTGAGTGCTAATCTGATTATTGGACTCAAAATTATGCTAAAATTTGAGTCCAATAATTGGTTTGGCACTCACAATCGGTTGTCATAGTCTTAAACGAACAGGGCCTTAATATAGTTGAAGTCAGGATTAGTATGTGTAAGAGAATTACATGTGTTATGGCTGGAAGTATAAACAGAGAATGCAAAGAGAGAACTGAAACTCATACAGAAAACTAATAGTACTGATGAAGATTAAAAATTGACCCAGCTAGCAAAATGTATATAAAATGTTTCAGGAGAAAAAATCAATAATACAAAGCTGACAACTGAATCCCATATAAAATCTAATAGACCTTGGAACACCAGTTCCGAGGCTTTCTATTTTACTCTGTGTTGAAGAACTTAAGTTAGATAGGGCCCACTACACCTATTAAGTGTATTTATGTTCATTAGGGTTCTTAGGTTATTTTTATACGGCCCATCACTGGATGGCCCAACGGCATTCCTCTAATTATGCTAAGTGGCATCTTATATATATATGATAGACAGAGACTCGCCCTACAAAATTTCTTTCTTCACTTTTATTCTCTCTCTTCTTCCCTTCATCATCTTCTTTTTCCTTTGTATTCTCAAGCAAGGAAGGTGATCTTCTAATATTAAAAAAAAATTTGTGACATTTTCCCTATTCAATGGATGTCAGTTGTCAACCTTTAATTGAAAGAAATTTCGGATTTATGTACTTTCAGTGTTGGTCCCGGCCGAAAACTGAAATTTTGGTATTTCGGCCGAAATTTAAAACCATGCCCATAAGAACAGATGGAAGAATGGTAACAACATTCAAACTGCATACAGTGTTAATACCTGCCAAGGTCCCAAACCATCAGCCTTCTGTCAGCAGCAGAGGACGCCAACACAGTCTCATGCTTAGGGCTCCACTCAACCTTGAATACCTCGTCACTGTAAAAATAAACATAGTGAGAATGTGAGACATACTGGTGTGCCATGGACCATATATTTGAAATCAAAACAAAAACATCATTTAATTAAACTCCAGCATAAAAGAAATGCTTGCAAGAGAAGCTATTGCACTGCATTATGCTTTACTTAAAATAAGTTTCGGGACATGTATTTATTTCAACACAGAGATCCCTAATGTTGAGACACGGTGAATATCGATCTTCATAAATTAAAATTAGAACTACTCCACAACACATTAAATTATAACGGGAATGCCTAAAAGGGACGCATGCCGGCAGATTGATATAATTTGTGTTTTCTTGCAAAGACTCCATCGGAGATTGGAAATTCTAAAATATTTTTTTCAATTACAATAACATGGGCATGTCTCACACATTCTTCAACACATTTAAGCAGAATTTCTTAGCAAACGCCAATGACATCTAGGTATGCAGTTTCAAATTATTAGAAATGTAACCACATAATAAAATACTTGGCATAAAATATGAGAAAAGAGTTCCTACTTCCTGAAGTAGAAAACTTATCTACTCCATGGGCTTAAAATACAGTGGGGGCCACATTGTTTGGGTGATCCAAAGCATTCATTTGATGGGCCCTCACATAGAGAGGGTGTGCCAAAAAATTCAGCTCCATGGGATCATCCCAGCCCTTTGATTTGTGGAGGCGAAAATGGACGGGTATAAACCTTCACAACTCTGTCCATTTTTTTGCCTCCACAAATCGAAGGGTTAGGATGATCCTATGGAGCTGATTTGTTGAGCACACCCTATCTATGTGAAGGCCCATCAAATAAATGCTTTGGATCACCCAAACAATGTGGCCCCCACTATATTTTAAGTCCCATGGAATAGATAAGTTATCTACTCGGGAGTACGAACTCTTTTCTCATAAAATATAGCTTTAAATTAGCTCAAGCTGAGGGCATGTGTGTCTCTAGAGACCAAAAAGGAAAAGAGACAGATAGGAAATGTTTAAATAAAAGAGAGTAAAATTCAGATAGAAGGGACCCATAACACTAATAATTATGATTTTTACTACAAAATGGTGCCCACAAAAGCACGCTTTCAGTGGGACATAGAATCAAGAGAAAGAACAAATAGAAATAATTAAAATAATTTGCACATATTCAACAGTCTATCATAAAGTTCGAAATTTTTTAGAGAAAGGACATACTTGTGACTGGAAAATGTATGCAAAGTCGTCGTAAGCTTTCTTAAGTCAAACAAATTGACAGTTGTGTCTTTAGATGCCGTAGCCAAAACCCAATCATTAAATGGATTGAAAGCCAAACAGTTCACCTGGAACATTGTAAAGTAATTAGTACAGCTATAATGAATTTCTCTTAACAATAATCTGAAGAAAAAACTAGAAGAAAATGACAACAGGATCTCGATTTTGAGTAACACAAATGCTAGAAATGTAACCTATAAAATACTAATGCATATGCTAAATTAATATGCGAGTTAACCGAACCCTGCAGATCCATTAAGCTGCAAATGTAACCAATATGATGTTGTTTTCTTTGCTTGTTTCCTTAGCAAAAAGTGCATCGTCGCCATTAAGGTTGCTTTTTTTCTTTCTTGTGTGTGTGTGCGCGCGCGCGCACGCGTGCTCACATGTGGGGAAGGAGGTCGATACTTCTGAACTGGTTCTCACTTTTGATCATGGTATGAGTTGGGGGCCCACATCATTGATGTTGAGACAATTATTTGGAAGGTTCTCATTACCCAGTTAGCGAATTTTATAAGAAAATCCAAATATCACAAAATCAAATGGGAATCCAATCCCACTATTGCAATGAAAAACAGATTACACAGGTAGAACTGTAGAGAAGATTCTTGTAGTGAGATACATGAAGTAGACACATATACTTTTGCTTTCTTGTAGACTACCCTCATCATTGATGTTATTTTAGCAAATGATTAAGGAAATATGTAATACTCAAATTCTACGTAAATAGATACATGATGTGTGTGCCTTTTTTGGTTTTTTGGGTTGACATTTACCAGCACTTTGCAGCCGTATTTGTCTACAGGTGGGGACTGGAGAGCAGTGTCTTGGTAACAATCACATAAGGAACTAAGGATAGAGTTGCTCTTTTCTACATTTTTTGTATTGCCACAAAAGTGCAACTATAAAAAACCGACTTTCATTCGGTCACAAATTCATCAAATCAGGAATAGGAAACATTTCAAATAAAAAATATTTCCAATATACAAAAGAATGCATGTGTAAAAGGTAAATTACATGCCATCACAATCTACACATGACACTGTATGGACCACAGTCGCACAAAGCTTGAGCAGAAGCAAGAGCGGATTCAAGTGTCAGAGTCGGGAAGTAGTGGTTCTAACGAAATTAAGAAATCAGGCGTACCTATGAACATGGTTTTAAATTTCGGTGGCAATTTGGTTTTGGTTGAAATTTCGGATTTCGGCTAGGATCGAAATTTACAACCGAAACCAAAATTTAAGATTTAAAATTTTAAAACGAAATTTCGGTGAAAATCTTATGATTTCTGCTGAAATTTCGTTTTCGGCTGAGGCCGAAACTGAAACCAAAATTTCAATCCTTGCCTATGAAGCATAAGGATAAAACAATACTTGAATAAAATATGCATTTATATTTGATGCAATCTTAAACCTATTTATCAATTGTACTCAAAGAAACTCAAGTGTACTCAAGTGTCTCCTTCCCAAGTCACCCTGAATAGTGAGGAAGAGCTTCATACGCCCCTTCGTAATTTGCCTATCTTTAACAAGATTTTAGAAAAGGAAAGGCGAACCGTAGGCGTTTATGAGAAGAGGAGAAACAACTGGCGATTGCAAGTCTGGAGACTAGAAGTGTGCGCCTGGGTGCTGACCAGGTTTTGGAGTCAGGTATCCCAGAGGCGGAAGATGGTCATCAATTAGCGCAGCCTAATGAATCCAGTAGACATGATAAAGGTAAGGGTGTTTTGGTATTGTCTACTTTTGAAGAATCTGAGCACTCAGAATTGGAAGGGTTTAATGATTTCTTAGCAATTGGCGATGTGTTTGGGATCTCCTATCAGGAAAATCTAGGAAAGACTAGAGAAATGTTTCGTGCAATACAAGCCAGAGTCGTAGAGGAAAAAATAGAAAGAGATAAAGAGGCTGAAGCAAATGCTTGATTACCCGATTAAAGGACCTACCTTGAGAGGGTACAGAGATTTCTGTTTTAGGGAGAATTTTTTTATTTCCAAAGATCTCATTAAAGGAGAACATGACTTCCAAGGGCAGTCTTTAGACATGATGCTCCAGACCGATTTAATTGTATAGAGATAGGCTGGGAAGGAAGCGGTTGCAGGAAACTAGGAAGACAGTTCTGAGATGGTGGAAATTGTGATGAAGGCTTCAGTCCCATAGGTCGGAGGTAGGACAATTGTTAGAATGAACGTTTGTAGAGGTCGGTCTCTGTGACGGGAAATTAATAGCCTAGTTGCGCTGAAAAAAGATGTAGCTCCACTTTAGCTTGAGAGACCATGGTCTTTCCCTAGTAGAGGCACTCTGGTCTAGAAGTCTCTATTATCGATATTAGTTAAGGAAAATGAGGTTCCGAAAAGGGTATGGGACAAAAGTCTTTGGAAATCCAATGGATAATGTCAAAATACATGGTTGAGGAGAGAGGAAAGGGATAGTTTGGTTTTTCTTCTATTCTGTATGTTATATGCTTCATTGGCTACGGGCAAGGTTTTAAATTTTGGTTTCGGAATGCGTTTCGGTCCTCACCGAAATTTCGATCGAAATTAAACGAAATAAAAAGAACGGCTATTTTTTCTCCGTTCTAATTTCAACCAAATTACCGAAATTTCGCAAAATTTCAGCAATTTCGGGATAAAATTTAATAATTATCAAAAATCTACTTTTTTGGGTGAAATCCCTTAAATTAGGGATAACCGAAATTTCGACCGAAATAAATTAACGTTTCGAGTATTGTTGATTTCGGTTTCGGTCTCGACCAAAACCCGAAATTTCGGATTTCGGTCGAAATTTAAAACCTTGGCTACGGGTATACCTGTGCCATTTTATATGTTAATCTTTTGTAATGCAGGATGGGACCTCTGGTCCCGAATATTTGAGTATTAATGAAATGTCACTTTTCAAAAAAAATAAAGAAAAAAGAAACTCAGACCGCTTTTAAACAAATACGTGTACAACATAAAACTTAGATGCAATGGCTAACAATTGTCAGTCGATATTAAGTTTACTGTCCCACTAATGGGTGATATTCTAGGGCCATGGATCATCCATTCATCCATGATAGGCCCCATCCAATGGTGTGGGTCCCACATTCCAAACATGTGTAACATGTGCTGTGCTATCCTGTTTTCAATCTTTCCCACTTCCTCAGGACACATGGCACATGCGACCTAGCCCCAATAGATGGGGTTTGCCGTCGAAAACTCTCAACCATTGGTGACATGCCATGTGTCCGATAAAAACATTGAATTTCAATCGTAGACAACTATTAGACATTTGATCAACTAGGTTCTCACCAATGGGCGGAATCTTGTATTGTGGAGCCATCTATGATGGCAAAGTGCATGCAGCAACGCCAAACTTATAATAATTTTCTTTTCTTTCTCAATGATTTCTAAAATATTTATTTTTAAAAAATAGAAAATTATAAATAGTACAAGTTAAGTCGACTCAAAATGGTCTTGATGGAAGAAGAGCAGTGGTTCCTTTTTATTCTTTAAAATACCATAGCATTTTTCCTTTTTATTCTTTAAAATACCATTGCAGTGGTAGTTGGTGGTTGGAGCACGAGAAGATTCTATTTTCTTTTTTTTTTAATATTTATTTTTAAAAAATAGACAATTATAAATAGTACAAATTAAGTCGACTCAAAATGGTCTTGATAGAAGAATAGCAGTGGTTCCTTTTTATTCTTTAAAATACCATAGCAGTGTTCCTTTTTATTCTTTAAAATACCATTGCAGTGGTAGTTGGTGGTTGGAGCACGAGGAGATTCCAAAGTAGAAGCAACAGTGCAGAAATAACAACTTAAGTAAAAGAATCTAGATTTATTTCTAGTTACTAAATTGCAATAATATACATACTTCCCATTTTATGTTTTGATATGAATCTAGCTCTGATACCAAATTGATGTGAATCCATGCCAGCCAAGAGAGAGGAGAGAAGAGAGAAAAATAGATAATCAAGATCAAGATCAAGAACAAGAAAGATTAAGATCAAGATCAAGAGAGAGGGATAATAGGAGTAGATAAGGAGTGTGATTTATGAAACTAATCGGGAAGGGTGAACAAAGAAAGGGAGAAAAGAAGGAAAAAGAGAACTGAGACAAGAAATAAAAAGATATGAGAACAAAGAGGGGAAGGGAGAAAAAGGATGTAAGAATTGAGAAGGATAAATGGGTGCCAGCTTATAATCCCAACCGAGAGGGGATAAGGGGGGAGGAGAAGATGAAAGCAAGAAAAAAGATAGAGTTTAGGGGTAGAAACTCAGTAGGCCCACATTGTTTGCGTGATCCAAAGCATTCATTTGATGGGCCCTCACATAGATAGGTTGTGCCCAAAAAATCAGCTCCATGGGATCATCCTAACCCTTCGAACTGTGGAGGTAAAAAATGGACAGATTTGTGGAGGTTTATACCCATCCATTTTAACCTCCACAAATCGAAGGGTTGGGATGATCCTATGGAGCTAATTTTTTGGGCACACCCTATCTATGTGAGGGCCCATCGAATGAATGGCTTGCATCACCCAAACAATGTGGGCCCGCACTTTTTTTGGCCGACTTAGCAGATAATTTATCTGCTCGACCGAGCAGAATCACTTTTATATGCGTGCGTCTGTGTGGAGAGAGAGAGAGAGAGAGATTAGAAATGTGTTCCTACTCGATCAAGTAGATAAGTTATCTACTCCACCGGCTAGAAACACAGTGGGGCATATATATTATGAGGAAATGGTTTGTGAGCAGCTGCTCAGATAAGCTTATCTGAGCAGGAGCTCACAAACACATGTGGCCCCACATTTTTTGGGGGATCCAAAGCATTCATTTGGAAGGCCCTTCCATGGATAGGGTGTGTACCAAAAATCAGCCCTATAGGATCATCCTAACCCTGCTATTTGTGGAGGGAAAAAAATGTGCAGAAACAGTGTCTGTCCATTTTCCCCTCTACCTTTGATTGGGTTAGGATGATCCTATAGGGCTAATTTTTGGTACACACCCTATCCATGGAAGGGCCTTTCAAATGAATGCTTTGGATCACCCCAAAAATGTGGGGCACATGAGTTTTTGAAGCAGCTGCTCAGATAAGCTATCTGAGCAGCTGCTCACAAACCATATTCTCATATTATATATATATATATATATATATATATATATATATATATATATATAAGATAGGAAAGAGGACTAAAAAATCTAAAACCCTAAACAAAAACCTAACATTTCTGCACTAATACTCTCTAATGACTTAAAGACTGTCCCAACTTAAAATTTTCGTAGTACATGTCTTGGGCCTGTTTGAAAAACTCATGACTCAAAGAACTTAAGTAATTTTGATGGAAAAAAAACTCTACTACCCCCTATGACTTAAAAAAGATTTAAATAAGACTTTAAAAACTAAATAAAACTCTTAAAATTAATGATGGGCCCAATCTTCTTAACTCATTTATTCTCCATGGCATCTTGATTCTTGGATGATCTCCCATCATACTCCGCCACTTGAAAAGATTCACCCCGTAAAAAATAATGATTGGCATCACGAGTGGGAGTTTATCAACTCTGATCCTTGCACAATCTGAAAATAGTTGGTGATGTGGGCCGGTGTTTTACGATGAAATCAAGGAGAAAGATGAAGTGGACCTGGTCTATGATGAGGTCAAGGGAAGAAGTGTTGCAACAGCTAGATCATCCAAAAGTCCTACGGAGATCCGACAGGTTGAAGTCGAAGAACAAGGCATAACTGGTATGTTTGTAGCTATACTTGTAACATTGAATACATGTAGTGTGGGAATACTACTATGGTAGGGCTCTAAATGGAAGAGGAATAATGGGTGTTGTGGCAAGAGAGGTGAGAGGGGACCACAAGCTCCATGAGTTGTGGTGGTGACATGTGTCGGGGGGCGGGGGAGGGGGGGGCACAAGACAGCTATCCAAGAGGTTGTTGACATGTGTCAAAGGGGGATCATAGGACAGCTGGCCAAGAGATTGTTGAGATGACATGTGGAAATTTAAGTATATGCAAAAGCAATTCATCAATATAACATTCTTCTACCATCATGCAAACAAATTAATATTTTCATATACAGACTTGATGAGGGTGCACAACTCCACTCAACATGTTGAAAATCCCATGAAAAGATAAAACATGTGCTGACGCACAGGAATCTAATCTGGAAAATAGAAGAAATTGCAGAGCATAATTGACTAACTTGTTTCTCCCAAAGAAAAATGTGCTCCAAAACAAATAATGCATGTAAATATCATTTACTTAAAAAAGTAAGATGACAGGCATATAAATTAAATATAATGAAAGTATATAGTTCAGTGTTTCTTCACATATTTCTCATGAGCTATAATTGAATGTTGTGGCTTGTTCGACACAGATGCGCGCATATCCCAAATCATTAAGCGCCGATCATCCCCCACTGAGCCAAATAAATTTTCATTCCTTAAATGCCAGGATACATCTTCAACCACATCTTCGTGAGCCTGGAAAACATTAACAAAGTCCAAGCTAAGTGTTGAAAAGAAATTAAGTTTCAGGCCCATAGAAAATCCAAGAACTGGTAGATACAATTGAGATATGTAAACAAATAATGCTCACAGAACACAATAATAAATGCAGTAACAAAATGGTAGAGAACAAGCAAAACGAGGAACTCAACAGACACAGTATGTTAGCTGACTCCAAATTAATGTTCATCAGACAATCACTGACAAGCTCTTATCAGGTAGTAATTTTTTTTATTTTAAGATAACAGATTTATTCAAGCAAGAGATAAACAGGAAACAAGTTAGAGAAAGGGCAGAGATTCCCACTAAACTATGGGTTTTATTTGCACCCATGATGATCACAGAACACAATAATAAATGAAGAAGTAAAATGGGGGAAAAAAAGGGAAAAAAAAACATGGACCTTAACAGACTCAATATGTTTTATTAAGAGGTTAACAGAGGGATTGAGCCTCTAGGTCAATGGTAAAGGCTGTGATCTTTAACAGGAAGGTCGGAAGTTCAATCCCACCTTACCAACCAAAAAAAAGGTCAACTGAATGCAAAATAATGCTCAACAGGCAATGACTGACAAACTCTTACTAAGGACTTTTTTAGAAAGATGACAGATTTTTTCATGAAAAAGAGAAACAAGAAACAGGTTACAGATGGGGCACATATTGTTCCACAACTAATGCATCTCTACCTACACCTGCATAGGCCCACGAATCTGTTATACCGTTGGCCACTCTTAACACATATATAAAAGAAGAAAAAACCCTTTCACTTGATAGGTTTACAATTTCATTGATAATCGATCCCAGCCCAGACACCATGGTTCACTGTTCCCTCCCAATCACCAATTTAATAACATTGTGACAATAAACCATAATCTGAAGATAAGATCCAGGAAGACATACCATTAAAAAAAACAGAACCTTAAAGACATATAAAGCCCAAAAAGCTGAAGAATGAGATGAAACTTAGCCGACGATATGATCCATGAAGATGTATAAAGCCCTAGAACTTAGAATGAGATGAAACTTGAAAATTCTGAAAGTCTAAAGGAGCGAAATGCAGCGAAAGGAAATAGAAAACAATGTACATACAAATAATAATTTTAAATCCCAAAAGCATCACAAGCATCTTTGCTTTAGGAGCAAGGAGAGTCTAATCAAACCATCGCATATGACTTTCTAGCTTCCAGATCTTGGTGTAAATTGTCCAACAAAATAGCTTGCTGAGCCATTAAAAGTGCAGGCAGATGCCTCAATGCAAGGTGACAAAAGAGAGCTCCATTGAAGAATATAGCTTCACAATCCCACACGTTCAGGGTGAAAATTAGTTCAGAAGTCCAATAAAGGCTCCAACTTTCTATTGTGAAACATGGATGAAAGTAAATTGCACAGATTCAACCTTCATCTTGCTATTTGCACTCCCAAAAAGGTGATGGCATTAAAGCCTCTTCAGAATAAGTAATGGTACCAATGCCTATCTCTGGGACCCTGGAGCCACACTATCCAATCCACTTGCCACAGTGACATGTATTCCTATCTCCGGAACAAGAACATATATCACTAGAATGGCTTACTCTACTCAGAGACCATGCAATTGAGCATATTCAACTGCCAAAAAAATCGGCTCTTCACAATCGTTTCTAGGGACATCCCTTACTGGATCTCTCAGACAGATGTGTGTTTCTTCACCCTTTTCGCCTTCAACTTCAAAGTTTCTCCGGTATTGCTCCATCCGGAAAAAAAAAAAAAAAAAAACAATGCAAAGGAACCAAATCCATAATATGCAATACTGATGAAGAGAGCAACCGTGTTACTCTTCAGGAAGATTCGAGCAAATAAAATCCAAAACAACTAAGGATTTCACTCAAGCTAAAATGAAGTTGAGTGGTCAATTTGTCTCTTGTGTGCAAGGATGATGTAGGAGGAAGACACCACGGAAGCATGAGTACAAGTGGAAAACTGTAAAGCTTTGATTGCAAAAAGATGCTCAGTTTTGAACAGTCAACATGCCTCGGAATGGTGGTTTGTTTTGGAACTTCTATGATGAATTACTGAGATACCTTGTGTACATCTTTAGCTCATAAACTAGCTCAAACTCATACCTTAGGCAAACTGTTAACATAGAATTTCCTACACTGTGCATAAAATTAACATAGATCTATTGTGCTCCGTCTAGAATTTGAGGTACGTTTCTTCAACAAACCTGTAGTTCGAAATATGAATAAACTAATGAAGGTGGAATCATTCAAAACTCCAAGTGGTTTGTGAGATCAAGCTAATTCCATGAGCTCTGTTAACTTACCAACTTCTCCAAAAGCTTATGCTGGTGGAGAAAGGCGTTATTTATATTTTATACTTTAACACTCCCCCGCACATGTGGCCCACTTGGCAAACACGTGGCACATGTGGTCCCACTTTGGCCGACCATTGCATGTGGATTTTTGCTATCCTGGAGGTTTGAAGTCGAAACCTTTGGCTCCGATACCATGTTAACTTACCCACTTCTCCAAAAGCTTAAGCTGATGGAGAAAGGCGTTATTTATCTTTTATACTTTAACAAGGTCAATCAAAACTATCCAAAAAATGAGTGAACTTGACTGTTCTTGGTGTAAGATCTTGAAAACTGACCACAAATCTATAGGTAAATTCAAGTTTTATTGTAGATCAGTGATAGGTAAGTATGTATACGATGTATGGTAATGGATCTAGGATTTTAGACTCCCTGAACGGTAGATCTAAAAACGGAAAAGATGCGCGTGCAAACTAGACGTCTAGTCATGCACAAGGATAAATGGAAAGAACATGAGAAAGAAAGTGGATCTTACTCCAAGATCGTCTCATCTTTTACTCCAAGCTCTCTTCCATGGAGGAAATCCTAGTGAAACTCCTTCCCTTTCCTCAAAGAACCACTCTCTTAACCTTGGAGAGGAAAAGAAAACTCTATTGATTATCAAACTCAAAATCTAGTTACAAATGAACCCCTCTAAGCCTATTTATAGGCCACAAGAGAAGAGTCTATAAGCTTGCCCAGTTGTACAGCTATATTCCACTAACTCTCAACTGATGTGGCATGCAAGTGGCAAGGTTGAACTGCTCCTCACTCCATGCCACTTGTTAAGTCCTCTTTATTACATATGTTCTCACTACATGGCTTCTCTTCACTCATGTTTTCAATCTATAGCTACTACATGATTTATAAACTGAAAGTGAACGAAATTACAAGTAAAATATGATGTGTTCCATGCCCAAATATTGTGAAAAAATGTACAAGGAAGGTAGCGAAATCAGCTCCTCAAGTGCCATGCAAGCTAGTAGGCTGCACCATACTATGATGTGTACCCTATAAATGTGTAACATGTGTATCTTGCCAAGTCAGGTACTCTTCCTTCAACCTTGTTGTCCTTCTTAAGGCCTTGATGTATTCCAAAGATTTCCTAAGCTCTTGAGAAGCCCCCCCCCCCCCCCCCCCCCACCCACACAACAACCCTTTATTCACTGGAAGAGGAGAGCTAACAACTTGACCGGGACCTGCCCGGCCCACATCAAAGGAAGCCGAAGAATCATGTACAACCGTCCAACAAAAAAAAGTTACATCTCTGAGAGGAGCATGAGATCTCCAAATGTGCAGCTAGGGAAAAGAGGGGACGGTGAACTGTTTGCCAAAATAAAATGAGAAAAAAGGATCTCAGAGCAAAGACCCCATTGGGATTCAGATTCCAAATCACATAATCCTCTTTATAAGTAGAGACAAACACATTCAAGGCGACTCAACAAAATCAACAAACACAATGAAATTCCTCATCTTTGAGCTTATGTCACAAAATCGATCGCCACACCACACCCCACCTCTCATAAAAATCAAGGACACAAACCTCTATTTTCACACACTAACCCTTTTTTTGGTAGCTAAGTTCGGGTTAGGCAAGACGTCCACAAATGTATTACGCTAAAAAAATATTGCAATTGAGAGTACAAAGCACCAACCTTATCCCTAGATGCAGTATCTAAAAGATAGAGGGGTACAAAGGATCCCAGATGATCAAAATTCTTCTATTCCTAGAAACAATAACTAATAGATTGGGAGAAACAATGGATTCCAAATGATCCAAATTCTTCAATTCATGGTCAAGAAGAATTTCACACATTAATGACTAACCTACACACGCTTGCATATGCATGACACAAAGGTAGGTTACCAAACCATAAATCTTCAAAAAATCTAATCCCCTTCCTTTTCCACCTTATATCTAATCAAAGATAGAAATTCTCAAAAACACATGGAAGCAACATTACAATAACCTATGCAAATCATATATTACCCATTCAAAAGAAAATTAGAAGAAAAAAAAAATCACCTCATATATTTCTTTGGGGTCTAGCACTTTAGCTTGGGGCGATGCGCTTATATCCCACAAACATATGTTTGAATCATTTGAACCACTCAAAAGATACCCCTCTTTCAAAGGGCTCCAAGACAAACCATACCCTTCTTGAGTATGACCATTCAAAACCATATCAGGATTACAAGTACCGTCTAAGGGTTTTGAAGGGTGCTTTTTACAATCAAAAACATAAACCTCAGACCCACTAGTCTTAGTAGCAATAAAATTAGGGTTTTGTGGCATATATCGAGCCCGATTAACCTCACCATTGTGGTGAATCTGTTGTGAAATCTGAACCTGTACAAAAAAAAAAGATTAAAAACCCAGAAAAACCCATATTTTTATTTTTCATTTGGAGTTGAAAAATGGGGGTTACAGGTTACTGACCAATGGGTTTGCGACGGAGGGTTCGGAGCCGCAGGATTCGTCGGAGAGAGGGAGATGGACGGTGGCGATCATGAGGAAGTTGGGGAAATCGTCGGAGGTGTGGGTCCCGAGAATGAGGGGGTGGTGGGAGAATGATCCAACGGTTTGAGGGAGAGTTGGAAGCCATTCAACGGTGAGAGATGGCCATTCGATAGCGTGTGTGATTACCATATCGTAGAGGAAAGGAGTGTTCTTTTTCCATACTTTGTATTCCTGTGCAACTACTGTCATGTCCATCTCTCCTTCCTCTTCCATTTTCCTCTCTCTCTCTCTCTCTCGACTCTTGACTCCCGCCAAAGGGGTTCTTTATATGTGAGATTTTGTGTGGTGTATGTGGACGTAGAGTCTAGTATTTTTGAAGTAGTGAAAGATCCACTTTATAGGATGATCCAAACCGTTCATTTGTTGGCGTGCCCATGTTTCCATGATCTTGTATGTTGTCTTGACAGCGTTTCTTGGATTTTAAGAAAGAAATCCAGGTTTTTAGAAAGCTCTCCTGCACCTTGAGATTTTTAAAACCTGGAAACATGGGATGATTTGCCTATCTTGCTGACAAAAAGAAGGGCAAGAAATCAGAAAATGATGGCTGGTCCTAGGGCTGCAACAGGGTCAAGTTGGGTCGGGTTTCTCAAAACCCTAGCCCAACCCTGGATCCCTTTATCTCAGCCCTGATCCTGAGTCAGGGCCGGAAAACCTCAACCCATTACCCGCCCTACAGGGTATTGTGTTGGCCCTGGCCCGCCCTGATTGGGCAGGGCCGGGCCGGGCCTAATAGACCCTGGTGCAAATACCTGTTAAGAGTGCCAAAAATAAAGCAACCACTTATCATATGGAACAAAATGATCAATAAATAGAGAAAGGCAACAAAATAAGACAATATGAATTCAACAACATGCGGCAACAGAGACAATTAATAATAATAATCTAAAGAAACATCAATCCAAGATAATAGAAAACAATAGCAAAAGAAACATGCATAGATGGTTCAATTCTATAATAGAAAACTCAAGGTCGGGCAGGGTCGGGGTACCCGAGGCATTAACCCAAAACTCGTACATTATTTCAAAAAGTACTGTACAGCCCACTTTATTTTTCAAAATCTACTATATGGGTCACACTATAGG
This sequence comes from Tasmannia lanceolata, assembly GCF_043159265.1. Lineage (NCBI taxonomy): Eukaryota > Viridiplantae > Streptophyta > Magnoliopsida > Canellales > Winteraceae > Tasmannia > Tasmannia lanceolata. Next base: position 18,135,670 of record NW_027518688.1, on the reverse strand, counting down.
ATGATCCAAACCGTCCATTTGATGGGCCACACCGTAAATAGGTTGTGCCCAAAAAATTATTTACATAGGATGAGCTTAACCCCCTTGATATATAGACGAACTGCATATTATGAAAAGCTCTATAGATGGAAGGTTTGGTATCATCCAATGGAAAGGATTTTGGGGGCACAACCTATTTATCAAAAGGATGCTTTGGATCATCCTATGATGTGGCTCGTACCACAATTTTTTTTAAAATGGACTTTAAGGCTTAACCTATAAAAATGATTTTTTATATTTACCTAGTGGCCAAACATATGAATGGTTTGGATCATCATATAAAGTGGGCTGTACAGTACTTTTTGAAATATACTAAGATTATAACTGCCACATACAAGATTTATATGGTGTTGCAGTTTAATGACTTAAATCCAGTACTTTTATATGGTTTGGACTTTGGATCATCACATAAGTACGTATCAGTGAAATTCCAAGGGATGGGCAGAGAACTTTTTGAACACTAGCAGGGTCCCATTGTACGGATGTTAATCTGTACTGTTCGTCTTTCAGGATTTGGAGGATTTAGAAGCCCTTTTCTTTCCACATGGAAATGGCCTTCCATCTTGGATTGTCATTCCTCGTGGAACCAAACAGTGGAAAGTGGGAAAATGTTGGAAAAGACTTTCCTTTCCCCACTTCTTTCCACCTCTTTCTTGCTATCCAAACAGACCGTAAAGGTTAAAGGGGTTAATTAAGAGAAGTTAAAACCCTATCCCTTTCCCCATCCCTTTCACTCTACTTTCACTTTTACCTTTCATGGAGAGAATGTAGCACCTAGAGAGAAAAACCTAGGGATGAAAATGTGTCTTCACGGGAGAATCCAAATGCCTGTTTTGAGCTCAAAAATCAACTCACCAGCAGTAAATACACCAAAGTTCTACCCATTCGCAGCAATGGAGGGCAAGGTAAAAGTGAAGACCGTTTACTTCTCCTTAGATTGAAGATCGTTTCGCTGATCTATGATTTGGAAAATGACAAGTTACCCCTTATTGAGTTGCATGGTTCCATTTACTTACTTATATGGATAGTTCTTTTATTTTACGAATTTGATGCATGTTTTTTTTAATCTTTTTTACTTGATTGATAATCATATGTTTAGGAATTAATCTATCACACAATTCTTTAATATGTTCCTCTCAACTTAGCAAGTAAGCACCCATAAAACTGAAATGTGAAATTGAAATTGAAGACCTGCTGAGAACATAAAGAGGCGGACACGAGTAGTCACTCTCTCTCCCATCAAGGTATAGAAGTAGTGCTGCAATAGATATATAGGCACAATAATGACTGCTGCTCCAACGAATATGGGAGACATTCGTTGGACTTCATGCTTGATCTCTAGATTTTGATGAAAGTAGAACACATTCAGGATATGTGTAATTCCAAGGGAAAATAGAGGAGCTTTCATTCTTGCAAGAATGGACCCCATGAACCCAAGTACCGCAAGTGGCCACTCTGGGGCATTAAGTCTAACAAGTTTTGAAATTGATGGTTCTGTGGATGATCTAGGCTAACCAAGTGTTGAATTTTAGTCTCCAAACCTATGGGATCCATTGTTCAGTCCATGGTTTTAAATTTCGGTTTGGGCTAAAATTTCAGAATTATCCGAAATTGAAATTCCAGCCGAAATCCCTAAATTTCGGGCGAAATTTGGTATTGACGCACAAAATCCCGGATTTTAGGGACGAAATTTTGATTGAAATTTCAGGCGAAATTTTGGTAATTTCGTTCCATATCAGTTAACGCAGTAAAAAATTCTTATTTTAATAGAAATTTCGACAAAATTCCCGAAATTAACGAAATTTACATAAATTTCGGGAATTTCAGTTTCAGTACCTTTTCGTTTCGGTTCTCACCGAAATCCAAAATTTCGGATTTTGGTCGAAATTTAAAACCATGCTTCAGTCTCATGATGATCTTTTTGAATGGGTAGTTCTGAAAATTGTGCTACTACGGCAGAGAGTCCCTGAAGAACGTAATCCCACAAATTAGATTTGTTTAGAGAGCATGAAATTTAGTTTATGTCTTTAAGATCTCATCCTAATTTTAGAAACACTTACACTGACTCTCTAAAACTTTCTTGGCTTTGATATCCACTGTTTTCTTATACCTGCAAGCTCACTAGATTGGCATACTCTCCTTCCCCCTTAGACATTAATTCCAAATGTGTGCCACTTTCAACAACTTTGCCATTCTTCAAGACGACAATGGTATCGAATTATGGTAGGGGTGGAGGGAAGTTTGCTTTAGTATGGAGGGGGGGCCTCGGATTGTTCAGAGGTGGGAGGCTCCTCATATTGGGATGCAAAAAATGAACTTTGATGGGTCGAGTCTTGGTTACCCGGGTCCGGGTGGGGTTGGCGGTTTGTGCCATGATGATTGTAGTAAAGTGGTGTGGGCTTATTCCGGCCTTATTGGGATTTGTGATGCGTGAGAGGCGGAAGTGAAGGCAGTATATTACGGCATTAAAAGACTTGATAATGAATGTATGGATCGTACCATTGTGGACGGGGATTCACTTAACGTGATTCGGTGGTTGAGAGGGGCGGTGGTACCCCTTGGAGATTTTCTTCTATTTGTGATGAAATAGAAGATCTAATCTTGGGCTCTGCTATAGTGTTTAATCATGTGCGGCGGTCGGCTAATGGGGAGGCAGATTCGTTGGCAGGGGGGCAGTCGTTTGGTTTTGGAGTGGTTTGATTTCCTTCCTCCATGAGAGTTGTATTGCTTTTTCCGATTTTTTTTATTGTGTTTCTTGTATCTTGTTGTGGTCCTCCTCGGCCTACTCCCTTTTTTCATTCATAATATTATTCTGCCATTTCAAAAAAAGCAATGGTATCAGCGTCACGAATTGTAGACAACCTATGTGCAACAACAATTGTTGTCCTGTTTGACATGATTCTCTCAAGTGCTTGCTGAATGATGAGTTCAGATTCTGCATCTAGTGCGCTCGTGGCTTCATAAAGTAGTAAAATCTTGGGGTTTTGTTATAACTGCTCTAGCAACGGCAATTCGCTGCTTCTGCCCTCCAGAAAGTTGAATTCCCCCGTCTCCCACCTTAAATCAACACAATGAAATTTATAAACGGATGTAAGATGGCTTTAGAGAAAATATATGCTAAAAATAGGACATCTTGTGCATTGATTTTTGTTTTTTTGAATGATAGACATCTTGTGCATTGTTCTTTAACCTAAGATGTAAAAACTGTTTCATTTAGCCTGAAATGGGAGAAAATTTTCATTCCGAACTGAAATCTGGAACGAAATGGCAATACTTTCCATTTCGTTATGGATTTCAGTCATTTCGCTCATCTTGGATGAAACTGGAGATATTGTCCGTAATATTTCAATTTAGTCGTTTTTCTTGTACTCTTGTGTTTTTTTTTTTTGAAAAGTTATACCTACATCTTTGGCACAAAATCATATACAAGATTTACATGGTTCAGCAAGGATGCCTACATCGACAAGTGAGAACCCATTTTTCACTATGATAAAAAATTAAAAAGGTTACAATTAAGAACCAATATCAACATACCTGAGAAAACCAAAATTTCGACCCAAATAAATTAACGTTTCGAGTATTGTTGATTTCGGTTTCGGTCTCGACCAAAACCCGAAATTTCGGATTTCGGTCGAAATTTAAAACCTTGGCTACGGGTATACCTGTGCCATTTTATATGTTAATCTTTTGTAATGCAGGATGGGACCTCTGGTCCCGAATATTTGAGTATTAATGAAATGTCACTTTTCAAAAAAAATAAAGAAAAAAGAAACTCAGACCGCTTTTAAACAAATACGTGTACAACATAAAACTTAGATGCAATGGCTAACAATTGTCAGTCGATATTAAGTTTACTGTCCCACTAATGGGTGATATTCTAGGGCCATGGATCATCCATTCATCCATGATAGGCCCCATCCAATGGTGTGGGTCCCACATTCCAAACATGTGTAACATGTGCTGTGCTATCCTGTTTTCAATCTTTCCCACTTCCTCAGGACACATGGCACATGCGACCTAGCCCCAATAGATGGGGTTTGCCGTCGAAAACTCTCAACCATTGGTGACATGCCATGTGTCCGATAAAAACATTGAATTTCAATCGTAGACAACTATTAGACATTTGATCAACTAGGTTCTCACCAATGGGCGGAATCTTGTATTGTGGAGCCATCTATGATGGCAAAGTGCATGCAGCAACGCCAAACTTATAATAATTTTCTTTTCTTTATCAATGATTTCTAAAATATTTATTTTTAAAAAATAGAAAATTATAAATAGTACAAGTTAAGTCGACTCAAAATGGTCTTGATGGAAGAAGAGCAGTGGTTCCTTTTTATTCTTTAAAATACCATAGCATTTTTCCTTTTTATTCTTTAAAATACCATTGCAGTGGTAGTACTAGTTGGTGGTTGGAGCACGAGAAGATTCTATTTTCTTTTTTTTTTAATATTTATTTTTAAAAAATAGACAATTATAAATAGTACAAATTAAGTCGACTCAAAATGGTCTTGATAGAAGAATAGCAGTGGTTCCTTTTTATTCTTTAAAATACCATAGCAGTGTTCCTTTTTATTCTTTAAAATACCATTGCAGTGGTAGTTGGTGGTTGGAGCACGAGGAGATTCCAAAGTAGAAGCAACAGTGCAGAAATAACAACTTAAGTAAAAGAATCTAGATTTATTTCTAGTTACTAAATTGCAATAATATACATACTTCCCATTTTATGTTTTGATATGAATCTAGCTCTGATACCAAATTGATGTGAATCCATGCCAGCCAAGAGAGAGGAGAGAAGAGAGAAAAATAGATAATCAAGATCAAGAACAAGAAAGATTAAGATCAAGATCAAGAAAGAGGATAATAGGAGTAGACAAGGAGTGTGATTTATGAAACTAATCGGGAAGGGTGAACAAAGAAAGGGAGAAAAGAAGGAAAAAGAGAACTGAGACAAGAAATAAAAAGATATGAGAACAAAGAGGGGAAGGGAGAAAAAGGATGTAAGAATTGAGAAGGATAAATGGGTGCCGGCTTATAATCCCAACCGAGAGGGGATAAGGGGGGAGGAGAAGATGAAAGCAAGAAAAAAGATAGAGTTTAGGGGTAGAAACTCAGTAGGCCCACATTGTTTGTGTGATCCAAAGCATTCATTTGATGGGCCCTCACATAGATAGGTTGTGCCCAAAAAATCAGCTCCATGGGATCATCCTAACCCTTCGAACTGTGGAGGTAAAAAATGGACAGATTTGTGGAGGTTTATACCCGTCCATTTTAACCTCCACAAATCGAAGGGTTGGGATGATCCTATGGAGCTGATTTTTTGGGCACACCCTATCTATGTGAGGGCCCATCGAATGAATGGCTTGCATCACCCAAACAATGTGGGCCCGCACTTTTTTTGGCCGACTTAGCAGATAATTTATCTGCTCGACCGAGCAGAATCACTTTTATATGCGTGCGTCTGTGTGGAGAGAGAGAGAGAGAGATTAGAAATGTGTTCCTACTCGATCAAGTAGATAAGTTATCTACTCCACCGGCTAGAAACACAGTGGGGCATATATATTATGAGGAAATGGTTTGTGAGCAGCTGCTCAGATAAGCTTATCTGAGCAGGAGCTCACAAACACATGTGGCCCCACATTTTTTGGGGGATCCAAAGCATTCATTTGGAAGGCCCTTCCATGGATAGGGTGTGTACCAAAAATCAGCCCTATAGGATCATCCTAACCCTGCTATTTGTGGAGGGAAAAAAATGTGCAGAAACAGTGTCTGTCCATTTTCCCCTCTACCTTTGATTGGGTTAGGATGATCCTATAGGGCTAATTTTTGGTACACACCCTATCCATGGAAGGGCCTTTCAAATGAATGCTTTGGATCACCCCAAAAATGTGGGGCACATGAGTTTTTGAAGCAGCTGCTCAGATAAGCTATCTGAGCAGCTGCTCACAAACCATATTCTCATATTATATATATATATATAAGATAGGAAAGAGGACTAAAAAATCTAAAACCCTAAACAAAAACCTAACATTTCTGCACTAATACTCTCTAATGACTTAAAGACTGTCCCAACTTAAAATTTTCGTAGTACATGTCTTGGGCCTGGTTGAAAAACTCATGACTCAAAGAACTTAAGTAATTTTGATGGAAAAAAAACTCTACTACCTCCTATGACTTAAAAAAGATTTAAATAAGACTTTAAAAACTAAATAAAACTCTTAAAATTAATGATGGGCCCAATCTTCTTAACTCATTTATTCTCCATGGCATCTTGATTCTTGGATGATCTCCCATCATACTCCGCCACTTGAAAAGATTCACCCCGTAAAAAATAATGATTGGCATCACGAGTGGGAGTTTATCAACTCTGATCCTTGCACAATCTGAAAATAGTTGGTGATGTGGACCGGTGTTTTACGATGAAATCAAGGAGAAAGATGAAGTGGACCTGGTCTATGATGAGGTCAAGGGAAGAAGTGTTGCAACAGCTAGATCATCCAAAAGTCCTACGGAGATCCGACAGGTTGAAGTCGAAGAACAAGGCATAACTGGTATGTTTGTAGCTATACTTGTAACATTGAATACATGTAGTGTGGGAATACTACTATGGTAGGGCTCTAAATGGAAGAGGAATAATGGGTGTTGTGGCAAGAGAGGTGAGAGGGGACCACAAGCTCCATGAGTTGTGATGGTGACATGTGTCGGGGGGCGGGGGAGGGGGGGCACAAGACAGCTATCCAAGAGGTTGTTGACATGTGTCAAAGGGGGATCATAGGACAGCTGGCCAAGAGATTGTTGAGATGACATGTGGAAATTTAAGTATATGCAAAAGCAATTCATCAATATAACATTCTTCGACCATCATGCAAACAAATTAATATTTTCATATACAGACTTGATGAGGGTGCACAACTCCACTCAACATGTTGAAAATCCCATGAAAAGATAAAACATGTGCTGACGCACAGGAATCTAATCTGGAAAATAGAAGAAATTGCAGAGCATAATTGACTAACTTGTTTCTCCCAAAGAAAAATGTGCTCCAAAACAAATAATGCATATAAATATCATTTACTTAAAAAAGTAAGATGACAGGCATATAAATTAAATATAATGAAAGTATATAGTTCAGTGTTTCTTCACATATTTCTCATGAGCTATAATTGAATGTTGTGGCTTGTTCGACACAGATGCGCGCATATCCCAAATCATTAAGCGCCGATCATCCCCCACTGAGCCAAATAAATTTTCATTCCTTAAATGCCAGGATACATCTTCAACCACATCTTCGTGAGCCTGGAAAACATTAACAAAGTCCAAGCTAAGTGTTGAAAAGAAATTAAGTTTCAGGCCCATAGAAAATCCAAGAACTGGTAGATACAATTGAGATATGTAAACAAATAATGCTCACAGAACACAATAATAAATGCAGTAACAAAATGGTAGAGAACAGGCAAAACGAGGAACTCAACAGACACAGTATGTTAGCTGACTCCAAATTAATGTCCATCAGACAATCACTGACAAGCTCTTATCAGGTAGTAATTTTTTTTATTTTAAGATAACAGATTTATTCAAGCAAGAGATAAACAGGAAACAAGTTAGAGAAAGGGCAGAGATTCCCACTAAACTATGGGTTTTATTTGCACCCATGATGATCACAGAACACAATAATAAATGAAGAAGTGAAATGGGGGAAAAAAAGGGAAAAAAAAACATGGACCTTAACAGACTCAATATGTTTTATTAAGAGGTTAACAGAGGGATTGAGCCTCTAGGTCAATGGTAAAGGCTGTGATCTTTAACAGGAAGGTCGGAAGTTCAATCCCACCTTACCCACCCAAAAAAAGGTCAACTGAATGCAAAATAATGCTCAACAGGCAATGACTGACAAACTCTTACTAAGGACTTTTTTAGAAAGATGACAGATTTTTTCATGAAAAAGAGAAACAAGAAACAGGTTACAGATGGGGCACATATTGTTCCACAACTAATGCATCTCTACCTACACCTGCATAGGCCCACGAATCTGTTATACCGTTGGCCACTCTTAACACATATATAAAAGAAGAAAAAACCCTTTCACTTGATAGGTTTACAATTTCATTGATAATCGATCCCAGCCCAGACACCATGGTTCACTGTTCCCTCCCAATCACCAATTTAATAACATTGTGACAATAAACCATAATCTGAAGATAAGATCCAGGAAGACATACCATTAAAAAAAACAGAACCTTAAAGACATATAAAGCCCAAAAGGCTGAAGAATGAGATGAAACTTAGCCGACGATATGATCCATGAAGATGTATAAAGCCCTAGAACTTAGAATGAGATGAAACTTGAAAATTCTGAAAGTCTAAAGGAGCGAAATGCAGCGAAAGGAAATAGAAAACAATGTACATACAAATAATAATTTTAAATCCCAAAAGCATCACAAGCATCTTTGCTTTAGGAGCAAGGAGAGTCTAATCAAACCATCGCATATGACTTTCTAGCTTCCAGATCTTGGTGTAAATTGTCCAACAAAATAGCTTGCTGAGCTATTAAAAGTGCAGGCAGATGCCTCAATGCAAGGTGACAAAAGAGAGCTCCATTGAAGAATATAGCTTCACAATCCCACACGTTCAGGGTGAAAATTAGTTCAGAAGTCCAATAAAGGCTCCAACTTTCTATTGTGAAACATGGATGAAAGTAAATTGCACAGATTCAACCTTCATCTTGCTATTTGCACTCCCAAAAAGGTGATGGCATTAAAGCCTCTTCAGAATAAGTAATGGTACCAATGCCTATCTCTGGGACCCTGGAGCCACACTATCCAATCCACTTGCCACAGTGACATGTATTCCTATCTCCGGAACAAGAACATATATCACTAGAATGGCTTACTCTACTCAGAGACCATGCAATTGAGCATATTCAACTGCCAAAAAAATCGGCTCTTCACAATCGTTTCTAGGGACATCCCTTACTGGATCTCTCAGACAGATGTGTGTTTCTTCACCCTTTTCGCCTTCAACTTCAAAGTTTCTCCGGTATTGCTCCATCCGGAAAAAAAAAAAAAAAACAATGCAAAGGAACCAAATCCATAATATGCAATCCTGATGAAGAGAGCAACCGTGTTTGTAACGACCCGATTTCCAGAACCAAGCCGTTACACCTATTTGACAAATTCACCTGATGTTCTTTATGAGCAGCGGAAGTATTCTCAATAATGAAATCCCTGCCCCTCAAGCATTGACCCGTATGTCTCTTTCCGCAAGTTGGGCATACTGGAACAGTATAACTCACATTCTCATTCTCATTCTCCGACTTCTGCTTCTTTAGAGGTGGTGGTTGATTTCGGTTCGCAGAGGATTGTGCCCTTGCAGCCGAAACAATTCTTTCGCTTCTCTCTGCGACTTCCGCCTTCGCACAGGCCTCTGCTAAGGTCTGAGGATTAAGGATGATAATGCTGGCCATAAGGGTGGGGCGGAGCCCGTCCACAAACTTTCTTACCCTATCCTCCTCAGTAGCGGCATAACCTGGGGCATAGCGGAATAGAGTCCTGAATCTTGCCCCATACTGGGCCACCGACAACCTTTCTTGCTTCAGTGCTGCGAATTCTTCAGCCAGTGAGTCCTTTACATGTGCAGGAAAGAACTGGGCATTAAATCTCGTCTTAAATTGGCTCCAAGTCTCGGTGGTCGCCGTCGGGTAATTCTGTACAGTGGTTCTCCACCAGACTCCTGCCTCGCCAGTGAAAAGAAATGAGGCCAACCTAATTTTCTGTTCATCATCGCACGCCATGACATCAAAGATGCGTTCCACGCTCAAGATCCAGCTGTCGGCTACCATGGGATCTCCCACCCCAGTGAATTCAGGAGGGTGATAATCCCTGAACTGACGATGGAGTTTGGTAGGATCTTCCCTTGGCTGGTGCACGGCCAAATTTGCCGCAATACTGTTTGTGGTTACTCTTCAGGAAGATTCGAGCAAATAAAATCCAAAACAACTAAGGATTTCACTCAAGCTAAAATGAAGTTGAGTGGTCAATTTGTCTCTTGTGTGCAAGGATGATGTAGGAGGAAGACACCACGGAAGCATGAGTACAAGTGGAAAACTGTAAAGCTTTGATTGCAAAAAGATGCTCAGTTTTGAACAGTCAACATGCCTAGGAATGGTGGTTTGTTTTGGAACTTCTATGATGAATTACTGAGATACCTTGTGTACATTATTAGCTCATAAACTAGCTCAAACTCATACCTTAGGCAAACTGTTAACATAGAATTTCCTACACTGTGCATAAAATTAACATAGATCTATTGTGCTCCGTCTAGAATTTGAGGTACGTTTCTTCAACAAACCTGTAGTTCGAAATATGAATAAACTAATGAAGGTGGAATCATTCAAAACTCCAAGTGGTTTGTGAGATCAAGCTAATTCCATGAGCTCTGTTAACTTACCAACTTCTCCAAAAGCTTATGCTGGTGGAGAAAGGCGTTATTTATATTTTATACTTTAACACTCCCCCGCACATGTGGCCCACTTGGCAAACACGTGGCACATGTGGTCCCACTTTGGGCCGACCATTGCATGTGGATTTTTGCTATCCTGGAGGTTTGAAGTCGAAACCTTTGGCTCTGATACCATGTTAACTTACCCACTTCTCCAAAAGCTTAAGCTGATGGAGAAAGGCGTTATTTATCTTTTATACTTTAACAAGGTCAATCAAAACTATCCAAAAAATGAGTGAACTTGACTGTTCTTGGTGTAAGATCTTGAAAACTGACCACAAATCTATAGGTAAATTCAAGTTTTATTGTAGATCAGTGATAGGTAAGTATGTATACGATGTATGGTAATGGATCTAGGATTTTAGACTCCCTGAACGGTAGATCTAAAAACGGAAAAGATGCGCGTGCAAACTAGACGTCTAGTCATGCACAAGGATAAATGGAAAGAACATGAGAAAGAAAGTGGATCTTACTCCAAGATCGTCTCATCTTTTACTCCAAGCTCTCTTCCATGGAGGAAATCCTAGTGAAACTCCTTCCCTTTCCTCAAAGAACCACTCTCTTAACCTTGGAGAGGAAAAGAAAACTCTATTGATTATCAAACTCAAAATCTAGTTACAAATGAACCCCTCTAAGCCTATTTATAGGCCACAAGAGAAGAGTCTATAAGCTTGCCCAGTTGTACAGCTATATTCCACTAACTCTCAACTGATGTGGCATGCAAGTGGCAAGGTTGAACTGCTCCTCACTCCATGCCACTTGTTAAGTCCTCTTTATTACATATGTTCTCACTACATGGCTTCTCTTCACTCATGTTTTCAATCTATAGCTACTACATGATTTATAAACTGAAAGTGAACGAAATTACAAGTAAAATATGATGTGTACCATGCCCAAATATTGTGAAAAAATGTACAAGGAAGGTAGCGAAATCAGCTCCTCAAGTGCCATGCAAGCTAGTAGGCTGCACCATACTATGATGTGTACCCTATAAATGTGTAACATGTGTATCTTGCCAAGTCAGGTACTCTTCCTTCAACCTTGTTGTCCTTCTTAAGGCCTTGATGTATTCCAAAGATTTCCTAAGCTCTTGAGAAGCGCCCCCCCCCCCACAACAACCCTTTATTCACTGGAAGAGGAGAGCTAACAACTTGACCGGGACCTGCCCGGCCCACATCAAAGGAAGCCGAAGAATCATGTACAACCGTCCAACAAAAAAAGTTACATCTCTGAGAGGAGCATGAGATCTCCAAATGTGCAGCTAGGGAAAAGAGGGGACGGTGAACTGTTTGCCAAAATAAAATGAGAAAAAAGGATCTCAGAGCAAAGACCCCATTGGGATTCAGATTCCAAATCACATAATCCTCTTTATAAGTAGAGACAAACACATTCAAGGCGACTCAACAAAATCAACAAACACAATGAAATTCCTCATCTTTGAGCTTATGTCACAAAATCGATCGCCACACCACACCCCACCTCTCATAAAAATCAAGGACACAAACCTCTATTTTCACACACTAACCCTTTTTTTGGTAGCTAAGTTCGGGTTAGGCAAGACGTCCACAAATGTATTACGCTAAAAAAAATATTGCAATTGAGAGTACAAAGCACCAACCTTATCCCTAGATGCAGTATCTAAAAGATAGAGGGGTACAAAGGATCCCAGATGATCAAAATTCTTCTATTCCTAGAAACAATAACTAATAGATTGGGAGAAACAATGGATTCCAAATGATCCAAATTCTTCAATTCATGGTCAAGAAGAATTTCACACATTAATGACTAACCTACACACGCTTGCATATGCATGACACAAAGGTAGGTTACCAAACCACAAATCTTCAAAAAATCTAATCCCCTTCCTTTTCCACCTTATATCTAATCAAAGATAGAAATTCTCAAAAACACATGGAAGCAACATTACAATAACCTATGCAAATCATATATTACCCATTCAAAAGAAAACTAGAAGAAAAAAAAAATCACCTCATATATTTCTTTGGGGTCTAGCACTTTAGCTTGGGGCGATGCGCTTATATCCCACAAACATATGTTTGAATCATTTGAACCACTCAAAAGATACCCCTCTTTCAAAGGGCTCCAAGACAAACCATACCCTTCTTGAGTATGACCATTCAAAACCATATCAGGATTACAAGTACCGTCTAAGGGTTTTGAAGGGTGCTTTTTACAATCAAAAACATAAACCTCAGACCCACTAGTCTTAGTAGCAATAAAATTAGGGTTTTGTGGCATATATCGAGCCCGATTAACCTCACCATTGTGGTGAATCTGTTGTGAAATCTGAACCTGTACAAAAAAAAAAAGATTAAAAACCCAGAAAAACCCATATTTTTATTTTTCATTTGGAGTTGAAAAATGGGGGTTACAGGTTACTGACCAATGGGTTTGCGACGGAGGGTTCGGAGCCGTAGGCTTCGTCGGAGAGAGGGAGATGGACGGTGGCGATCATGAGGAAGTTGGGGAAATCGTCGGAGGTGTGGGTCCCGAGAATGAGGGGGTGGTGGGAGAATGATCCAACGGTTTGAGGGAGAGTTGGAAGCCATTCAACGGTGAGAGATGGCCATTCGATAGCGTGTGTGATTACCATATCGTAGAGGAAAGGGGTGTTCTTTTTCCATACTTTGTATTCCTCTGCAACTACTGTCATGTCCATCTCTCCTTCCTCTTCCATTTTCCTCTCTCTCTCTCTCTCTCTCTCTCTCTATCGACTCTTGACTCCCGCCAAAGGGGTTCTTTATATGTGAGATTTTGTGTGGTGTATGTGGACGTAGAGTCTAGTATTTTTGAAGTAGTGAAAGACCCACTTTATAGGATGATCCAAACCGTTCATTTGTTGGTGTGCCCCATGTTTCCATGATCTTGTATGTTGTCTTGACAGCGTTTCTTGGATTTTAAGAAAGAAATCCAGGTTTTTAGAAAGCTCTCCTGCACCTTGAGATTTTTAAAACCTGGAAACATGGGATGATTTGCCTATCTTGCTGACAAAAAGAAGGGCAAGAAATCAGAAAATGATGGTTGGTCCTAGGGCTGCAACAGGGTCAAGTTGGGTCGGGTTTCTCAAAACCCTAGCCCAACCCTGGATCCCTTTATCTCGGCCCTGACCCTGAGTCAGGACCGGAAAACCTCAACCCATTACCCGCCCTACAGGGTATTGTGTTGGCCCTGGCCCGCCCTGATTGGGCAGGGCCGGGCCGGGCCTAATAAACCGTAGTGCAAATACCTGTTAAAAGTGCCAAAAATAAAGCAACCACTTATCATATGGAACAAAATGATCAATAAATAGAGAAAGGCAACAAAATAAGACAATATGAATTCAACAACATGCGGCAACAGAGACAATTAATAATAATAATCTAAAGAAACATCAATCCAAGATAATAGAAAACAATAGCAAAAGAAACATGCATAGATGGTTCAATTCTATAATAGAAAACTCAAGGTCGGGCCGGGTCGGGGTACCCGAGGCATTAACCCAAAACTCGTACATTATTTCAAAAAGTACTGTACAGCCCACTTTATTTTTCAAAATCTACTATATGGGTCACACTATAGGATGATCCAAACCGTCCATTTGATGGGCCACACCGTAAATAGGTTGTGCCCAAAAAATTATTTACATAGGATGAGCTTAACCCCCTTGATATATAGACGAACTGCATATTATGAAAAGCTCTATAGATGGAAGGTTTGGTATCATCCAATGGAAAGGATTTTGGGGGCACAGCCTATTTATCAAAAGGATGCTTTGGATCATCCTATGATGTGGCTCGTACCACAATTTTTTTTAAAATGGACTTTCCAGGCTTAACCTATAAAAATGATTTTTTATATTTACCTAGTGGCCAAACATATGAATGGTTTGGATCATCATATAGAGTGGGCAGTACAGTACTTTTTGAAATATACTAGATTATAACTGCCACATACAAGATTTTACATGGTGTCGCAGTTTAATGACTTAAATCCAGTACTTTTATATGGTTTGGATCATCATATAAGTACGTATCAGATAAATTCCAAGGATGGGCAGAGAACTTTTTGAACACTAGCAGGGTCCATTGTACGGATGTTAATCTGTACTGTTCGTCTTTCAGGCCCTACTGAAGGTGGGCTACGATTTCAGCCGTTGTTGGGATAGAGCAATCCTATCTGTCCGATTTTTGAACTCATTATTTTTTAAATGCAGATTGATGTGAGAGTCCAACTTAATTTGAAGTTTTGAACTTGCCTCCGAGGTCTTAAACGTACGTGATATATCCACCCCCTTTTCTTTATCATGCCACCCCTCTGGTGTATTTATGAATTATGACTTACGAGTGACTACTCTTTTTATACCAAAGATGTGGCCTGGTAAGAAAGGGAGAGAATATATCATTTCCCATCTTAAGCTCTGTTTGGTTAGATGAGATTTTAGTGGAAGTAGTAGTCAACAAGGAGGTGACAAGGGTGGGATATGTGTAGACTTGTCTGAGAAGATTAGAGGGAATTTTGGTAGTGTGTTTGGTTAGATGTCAAAGCATGTGGGAGAATGGAGGGCTGTCATTAACAAAATAAATAGTAAAAGAGAGAGAAAGAGAGAAAAAAGTAATGATTACACATGGCATTTCATATTCTCCTCTTCTCCCCTCTAAAATTTACCAAAAACAAGGTTTGGCATTGGAAAAGTAGGGGAGGAGACAATCCCGCCACATAGGCGCCACCTAAGCCAAAAGCTAATAATTATGTCTCTTCCATGTCTAGAAGTCCAATGGGATTTGAGCTAAAAAATGACAACCAAACAAAATTTGGTATTTCATATTCCTAGAAATGCTCAGCCGTCTTCCCTACTTTTTGCAACCAAACGGGAGAAATGATATCCCCCCCCCCCCCCCCCCCCTTAACGGTTTCTGTGAGAATGGCTTACTTCTTGAAGACGGTGAGCCCCATTGACGCTTACATTGCCAGAAGGGTTAACATACCTCTTCTCAAGAAGGTTGAATATGATGCCCCGACAACTCTTTCCCTCTGGAAAGGAAAGCCGCATCCGAGCTTTTAAGATGGAAAGGATTTGGAGGATTTAGAAGCCCTTTTATTTCCACATGGAAATGGCCTTCCATCTTGGATTGTCATTCCTCGTGGAACCAAACAGTGGAAAGTGGAAAATGTTGGAAAAGACTTTCCTTTCCACTTCTTTCCACCTCTTTCTTGCTATCCAAACAGACCGTAAAGGTTAAAGGGGTTAATTAAGAGAAGTTAAAACCCTATCCCTTTCCCCAACCCTTTGCCTTTCACTCTACTTTCACTTTTACCTTTCATGGAGAGAATGTAAAACCTAGAGAGAAAAACGTAGTGACGAAAATGGGGACTCTACCTTTCATGGAGAGAATGTAACACCTAGAGAGAAAAACCTAGGGATGAAAATGTGTCTTCACGGGAGAATCCAAATGCCTGTTTTGAGCTCAAAAATCAACTCACCAGCAGTAAATACACCAAAGTTCTACCCATTGGCAGCAATGGAGGGCAAGGTAAAAGTGAAGACCGTTTACTTCTCCTTAGATTGAAGATCGTTTCGCTGATCTATGATTTGGAAAATGACAAGTTACCCCTTATCGAGTTGCATGGTTCCATTTACTTACTTATATGGATAGTTCTTTTATTTTACGAATTTTATGCATGTTTTTTTTTATCTTTTTTACTTGATTGATAATCATATGTTTAGGAATTAATCTATCACACAATTCTTTAATATGTTCCTCTCAACTTAGCAAGTAAGCACCCATAAAACTGAAATGTGAAATTGAAATTGAAGACCTGCTGAGAACATAAAGAGGCGGACACGAGTAGTCACTCTCTCTCCCATCAAGGTATAGAAGTAGTGCTGCAATAGATATATAGGCACAATAATGACTGCTGCTCCAACGAATATGGGAGACATTCGTTGGACTTCATGCTTGATCTCTAGATTTTGATGAAAGTAGAACACATTCAGGATATGTGTAATTCCAAGGGAAAATAGAGGAGCTTTCATTCTTGCAAGAATGGACCCCACGAACCCAAGTACCGCAAGTGGCCACTCTGGGGCATTAAGTCTAACAAGTTTTGAAATTGATGGTTCTGTGGATGATCCAGGCTTAACCAAATGTTGACTTTTAGTCTCCAAATCTATGGGATCCATCGCTTCAGTCCATGGTTTTAAATTTCGGTTTCGGCTAAAATTTTGGAATTAGGGCGAAATTTGGTATTGACGCACAAAATCCCGGATTTTAGGGTCGAAATTAGTTAACGCAATAAAACATTCTTATTTTAATAGAAATTTAGACGAAATTCCCGAAATTAACAAAATTTTGTAAATTTCGGGAATTTCGGTTTCGGTACCTTTTCGTTTCTGTCCTCACTGAAATCCGAAATTTCGGATTTCAGTCGAAATTTAAAACCATGCTTCAGTCTCACGATGATCTTTTCGAATGGGTAGTTCTGAAAACTGTGTTACTGCGGCAGAGTCCCTGATGAACGTAATCCCACAAATTAGATTTGTGCAGAGAGCATGAAATTTAGTTTATGTCTTTAAGACCTCATCCTAATTTTAGAAACACTTACTCAGACTCTCTAAAACTTTCTTGGCTTTGATATCCATTGTTTTCTGATACCTACAAGCTCACTAGATTGGCATACTCTCCTTCTCCCTTAGACATTAATTCCAAATATGTGCCACTTTCAACAACTTTGCCATTCTTCAAGACGACAATGGTATCGACTTATGGGAGGGGTGGAGGGAAGTTTGCTTTAGTATGGAGGGGGGCCTCGGATTGTTCAAAGGTGGGAGTGGGAGGCTCCTCCTATTGGGATGCTAAAAATGAACTTTGATGGGTCGAGTCTTGGTAACCCGGGTCCAGATGGGGTTGGCGGTTTGTGCCAAGATGATTGTAGTAAAGTGGTGTGGGCTTATTCCGGCCTTATTGAGATTTGTGATGTGTGAGAGGCGGACATGAAGGTGGTATATTACGGCATTAAAAGACTTGATAATGAATGTATGGATCGTACCATTGTGGAGGGGGATTCACTTAACGTGATTCGGTGGTTGAGAGGGACGGTGGTACCCCTTGGAGATTTTCTTCTATTTGTGATGAAATAGAAGATCTAATCTTGAGCTCTGCTATAGTGTTTAATCATGTGCGGCGGTCGGCTAATGGGGAGGCAGATTCGTTGGCAGGGGGGTGCAGTTGTTTGGTTTTGGAGTGGTTTGATTTCCTTCCTCCATGAGAGTTGTATTGCTTTTTCCGATTTTTTTTATTGTGTTTCTTGTATCATGTTGTGGTCCTCCTCGGCCTACTCCCTTTTTTCATTCATAATATTATTCTGCCATTTCAAAAAAAGCAATGGTATCAACGTCACGAATTGTGGACAACCTATGTGCAACAACAATTGTTGTCCTGTTTGACATGATTCTCTCAAGTGCTTGCTGAATGACGAGTTCAGATTCTGCATCTAGTGCGCTCGTGGCTTCATAAAGTAGTAAAATCTTGGGGTTTCTTATAACTGCTCTAGCAACAGCAATTCACTGCTTCTGCCCTCCAGAAAGTTGAATTCCCCCGTCTCCCACCTTAAATCAACACAATGAAATTTATAAACGGATGTAAGATGGCTTTAGAGAAAATATATGCTAAAAATAGGACATCTTGTGCATTGATTTTTTTTTTTTTGAATGATAGACATCTTGTGCATTGTTCTTTAACCTAAGATGTAAAAACTGCTTCATTTAGCCCGAAATGGGAGAAAATTTTCATTCCGAACTAAAATCTGGAACGAAATGGCAATACTTTCCATTTCATTATGGATTTCAGTCATTTCGCTCATCTTGGATGAAACTGGAGATATTGGCCGTAATATTTCAATTTAGTCGTTTTTCTTCTACTCTTGTTTTTTTTTTTTTTTGAAAAGTTATACCTATATCTTTGGCACAAAATCATATACAAGATTTACATGGTTCAGCAAGGATACCTACATCCACAAGTGAGAACCCATTTTTCACTATGATAAAAAATTAAAAAGGTTACAATTAAGAACCAATATCAACATACCTGAGAAAACCAAAATGTATAACAAAGGCTACAATTAAGAACCAAGATCGAAAGATCTCAAAAGTATTACAAAGCTAACAATTAAGAACCATGACAAACATAGTAGCTTAGGCCCTGTTTGTTTTGAATTTTGAGTCCAAAACTGATTATTATACTCAAAATTAAACGTAATTTTGAGAGCAATAATCAGTTTTGGCATGAAGGAATGAAAATCTTCAATGTCAATGATGTCAGGGCCTAAAGAATGAATGGTTTAGATCTTTGAAGGCGTACACCATAAAGATGCATTTTAAAAAAAAATTATGTTGGTGGAGATACATATATGGTGTCATCGTATTACATCGGAGGGTTAAGATCATATATGGTGGAGATACATATATGGTGTCATCGTATATGGTGTCCTCGTATTACATCGGAGGGTTAAGATCATCGAGATAACTTTTGGGGCAAAACCTATTTACGATTGAAGCTCAACAAAAGAACAGTTTGGATCTTTGAACAAAGTAGCCCAGTGAAATATCAAATCCCCTCTTTAACGTTTCTCTTTGAACGTTATTCCTTTCCCATCCCTTGCCTTTCACATTTACCTTTCTATATGAAAATGGCGACTCTACCAACTCTACGTTTCACTCCCTTAGCCTTCAGTGTCCTTTGAAACATGGGAGAATCCAAGTGCCCTTTTTAGCTCAAACATCAACTCACCAGCAGTAAAAACACCAAAGGCAGCAATGGAGGGCTAGTTAAAGTGAAGACTCCATAGATTGTGACGATTTTTAGAGGGTGTGATATGGTAAATTACCAAATCACCTTTCCCTATTATAGCTATTCATTACCGTTGTGTATTTTCCCTTTACCAAATCACTACTTCTTCCCTGTTACAGCTCTTCATTACCGTTGTGTATTTTTCCTTAAATTAGCAGCTGCCTCTTTATCTCATATGTGTACCACTTTACCTTCATTATCTTTTTTATTACTCTCGTTAGTAGGAATTTGTATAAATTTTTGGCACTGATGTACTTTTGGAGCTATAATTTGTTGTGAAAGAATGCAAGATTCCAAAATTATAAAACATATCCCCTCAATGTGAAAGTCTCAAAGCATATTATCAGATTTCCTTAACTATCTAAGGTTTAAACAATGTCTTCTCATCATTAAACTCATTTCCATGTACATCAGTAATTTCGTTTTGGTAATCTTAGCCGGAAGGTTCATACAAAGTATTAAACTTCTCAAACCACAATTAGAACAAATTATGCGCTCTCATCAATTATCCATTCACAATAACTCCATGGGCTTCTAAATTATAATAAATTTCTATGAGTACAACCTGAATCATCATTCAATGTGTAATATGTGACAAGAAGTCAATGCTGAACAAAACATCAAATTAACCAAAATTTTATGAAGGAATTGGTGAATTCATTACATGGATTCAACCATTTTCAATCCTCAGAAATTATGCACATAATTTGGCCACAGTCCACATCCTAAGCTTGCATTGTAAGCAGTTGGGAGTTTAAATTACTATGTACATTAGAAGAGATCAGCCACTTTGTTGTTCATGGGTTTTTACTACCATTTAACATAGGAGCCGTTACCTTCAAAATACCACTTTTAGTTGAGGAAGTTACCTTCAAAATACCACTTTTAGTTGAGGAAGTAATTTATCATAAAGAATGTATGGATGTACCATTGTGGAGGGGGATTCAGTTAACGTGATTCGGTGGTTGAGAGGGGCGGTGGTGCCCCCTTGGAGATTTTCTTCTATTTTTGATGAAATAGAAGATCTAATTCTCAGGCTCTGCTATAGTGTTTAATCTATTGCGGCAGTCGGCGAATGGGGAGGCAGATTTGTTGGCAAAGGGGGGGCAGTCGTTTGTTTTTGGAGTGGTTTGATTTCCTTCCTCCATGAGAGTTGTATTGCTTTTTCCGGTTTTTTTATTGTGTTTCTTGTATCTTGTTGTGGTCCTTCTCGGCCCATTCCCTTTTTTTCATTTATAATATTATTCTGCCATTTAAAAAAAATAAAATGGTATCAACGTCACGAATTGTGGACAGCATATGTGCAAAAACAATTGTTGTTCTGTTTGACATGATTCTCTGAAGTGCTTGCTGAATGATTAGTTCAGATTCTGCATCTAGTGCCCTCGTGGTTTCATCTAGTAGTAAAATCGTGGGGTTTCTTATAACTGCTCTAGCAATGGCAATCCACTCCTTCTGCCCTCCCGAGAGTTGAGTTCCCCCCCTCCCACCTTAAATCAACACAATGAAATTTATAAACGGATGTAAGATGGCTTTAGAGAAAATATATTCTAAAAATAGGACATCTTGTCAATTGATTTTTTTATTTGATTAGGATTCTTTCCCTCCATAATTATTTTTATTTGATTCTATGTTTATCATATAAGTGCTCTATATAAGCACACAATGATCCTCTTGTAATAGGGTCCAAGAATTATTGAAATCTCCTAAATTTATCAGCACCCTAAATGGGATTACTAGTAATTAATATATTATAAACCTTATCGTCATATATATATATATATATATATATATATATGAGGAAAGTGTTGGTGAGCTTAAGCTCACCAAACTTATGGTGAGCTTAAGCGCCCAATCACATTGGGGCCTACTTTGTTAGGATGATCCAAAGCATTCATTTGAAAGGCCCTTACATAGATGGGGTGTGTACCAAAAATCAGCTCCATAGGATCATCCTAACCCATCCATTTGTGGAGGTCAAAATGGACAAACATTATTTGTCCACAAATCTGCCCATTTTTGTCCTTCACAAATGGAGGGGTTAGGATGATCTTATGGAGCTGATTTTTGGTACACACCCTATCTATGATAGGGCCTTGCAAATAAATGGTTTGGATCACCACAGAAAATGTGGGACCCATGTGATTGGGGTGCTTAAGCTCACCAACACTTTCCTCACATATATATATATATATATATATATATATATATATATATATATATATATATATATATAGAGGAAAGTGAAGCTACACCGCCGGTGTAGCTAACTTAGCTACACCGCCGGCTTAAAATACAATGGGCCCACATTGTTTTGGTGATCCAAAGAATTCATTTGATTGGCCCTCACATAGATAGGGTGTCCACCAAAAATCAGCTCCATAGGATCATCCCAACCCTACGATTTGTGGAGGCAAAAATGAACGTGTAAAAACCTTCACAAATTTGTCCATTTTTGCCTCCACAGTTTGAAGGGTTGGGATGATCCTATGGAGCTGATTTTTGGTGGACACCCTATCTATGTGAGGGCCAATCAAATGAATTCTTTGGATCACCAAAACAATGTGGGCCCATTGTATTTTAAGCCGGCGGTGTAGCTAAGTTAGCTACACCGGTGGTGTAGCTTCACTTTCCTCATATATATATATGAGAGAACATTTCCTACACACTTGCGTAGGTAAGTTACCTACACACTAGCTTAAAATATAGTGGGGGCCCACATTGTTTGGGTGATCCAAACAATTCATTTGAATGGTCCTCACATAGATAGGGTGTCCACAAAAAATCAGATCCATAGGATCATCCCAACCCTACAATTTGTGGAGGTAAAATGGACGTGTATAAACCTTCACAAATTAGTCCATTTTTTGCCTCCATAGTTTGAATGGTTAGGATGATCCTATGGATCTGATTTTTTGTGGACACCCTATCTATGTGAAGATCATTCAAATGAATTGTTTGGATCACCCAAACAATGTGGGGCCCCACTGTATTTTAAGCTAGTGTGTAGGTAACTTACCTACACAAGTGTGTAGGAAATGTTCTCTCTCTCTCTCTCTATATATATATATATATATATATATATATATATATATATATATATATATATATATATATATAAGAAAAATGATTGTGCGGTCGACCGCACCAAGCTTAGGTGCGGTCGAGGGCCCCAAACTCATGCGGGCCCACTTTGTTAGGATGACCCAAAGCATTCATTAGAAAGGCCCTTACATAGATGGGGTATGTACAAAAAATCAGCTCCTTAGGATCATCCTAACCCATCCATTTGTGGAGGTCAAAATGGACAGACACCGTTTGCCACAAATCTGCCCATTTTTGCCCTCCATTTTTGGAGGGGTTAGGATGATCCAATGGACCTGATTTTTGTACACACCCTATCTATGATGGAGCCTTGCAAATGAATGGTTTTGATCAGCACAAAAAATGTGGGACCCATGTGTTTGGGCCCTCGACTTAGGTGCGGTCGACCGCACAATCTTATTCCTCATATATTATATATGAGGAAAGTGAAGCTATATCGCCGGCTTAAAATACAATGGGCCCACATTGTTTTTGTGATCCAAACCATTCAATTGATTGGCCCTCACATAGATAGGGTGTCCACCAAAAATCAGCTCCATAGGATCATCCCAACCCTTCAAACTGTGGAGGCAAAAATGGACAAATTTGTGGAGGTTTTTACACGTTCTTTTTTGCCTCCACAAATCGTAGGGTTGGGATGATCCTATGGAGCTGATTTTTGGTGGACACCCTATCTATGCGAGGGTCAATCAAATGAATTCTTTGGATCACCAAAACAATGTGGGCCCATTGTATTTTAAGCCGGCGGTGTAGCTTCACTTTCCTCTCTCTCTCTCTCTCTCTCTATATATATATATATATATATATATATATATATTGATAGAAGGATTTGAAGTAATGAAAGCACAATTCATGAGAAGTATAAGTAAGCTGAATAAGCAGGTGTTGGATATTTTAAAAATATTTTTATTGTTTAAAACTATAAAATTTGTTTTTATCATTCAAAAGCTACTTATTTTGTGAAAGTGTGTTTTCATGTATTTTCAATTTCCATAAGTGGGGGGTTAGGGTCTCATTTCAAACAAGTTTTAAGAACTGTCTAAGATTCCAAGAGTTACATTTCCGTTAAAGTAACCTGCACAAGTGTGGAAATAAAAGTCTTTAAAACAGCCTCAATTGGCTTTCTGTCATGTTCTTTTCTCGGATGGGAAACCAAAGATAAGACTTCTATGTAAGGGCCACTTGGTTGTCCGTTCTTTTTTTTGTTTGCCAAGTTTTGGGAGCCGTAGAATGTAGATCAGATAAATGGCCTCCTTGTAGTAATCTTCACTTGGGTCATTGGAATGATATTGTCACCCATGTGTGGGTGAATTAAGGAGTTTTTGTTACAATGGGCCATGGAGTGATGATCAAGCAATGGCTCCTTTGACCACTCTCCTATAGGTGGTGAAATGATATTGGCACCAACATGGAAGTTTGGGTGGGCATCTTCTCATATAGGGGTTGTAATGATATTGACACCCATATGGAATTTTGGATGGACATCGATTGAACTTAAAATAGATTGAGGGAGGGGACCATCTATGTTTTTTGCTTCTCTTCTGAATATACACTAGGGTTTCTTTTGGCTAGTGGAGCCATCCAAATAGTGGGCCTGAAATGCAGTGAGCATTTCCTTCCCTTCATCTCCAACTTCCATCTAAGAACCATTATCAGTTTGGGCACTCATTCCATCAACCGTACATACACATCCAAGTGAGTTGGGGTGCTGTTTTCTACAACATTACCAATTCAATGTATTTTATTTTGTAAGGCTTTTTATTGTCATCCCTCAATACTGTTTCTGAATTGGAAGGAGGTTCATCATATGATTTTCTTTGTAGTACTTAGTTAATACATGGTGGGTTGTACATGAAAGTGATGAACCTTATATGAATGTTCAGCTCTGTTTCACCTAGTGTGGGCTGTGATGTTAAATTGATTACAAGCTGTGTTTGGAATGGTGTAAATTTTGAGCAAAGAGGTTACCAAGAGCTCTTACAGTGGTATCAGAGCTAAATCATGCCAGCCTATGTCTTCCGCAGGGCAGGGCAAGATTGCATGCCAACTGCTTGCTGTGTGATCCGTGAAGACACAAACTTCTTATGAGTGCCCGTGATTTGAGAGCTCGACAACAGGAGTTGATTCGTCAGCAACCTGAGAGGGCACATGGCTTGATCTTCTCCATAAACGCAAAATGCCAGGATCTGGACGGTGAATGCGGATAGTGGCATTTCAAACGGTATTGAGATGTTTATGAACAGATTGTTCAGGCTCCCCTTTTTGAGATGAGTAGTTATTTCTTTGCGCCCTTGCGAAAACCAGTTACAAGGGCACCCTCATTGGTTTATCTAAGAAAGTGGCACAAAAATATAGAAGTTGGGTTTACAAATGCTGAACTAAATGAAAGATAAATGTACTTTATGTTGGGTATATAATATAACCTTATTATGTTCTAATATAAGCCCAATAAGATAATTGACTGGTGTAGTGGGCCTATTTGGGCTAGAGCCCATTAACATATTAAAACCCTAGTGTATCTATATATATAGGGGCTGGAGGCAACAAACTTGGTATTCCAAACTAGATACCTTAGATGTAATGCTTCAAGGACCTAATTCCTCTAACAATAGTTCGGTATAAAGCATGTTTAGTAGCTAAGGGCTATACTCAAGTAATTGGGATAGACTACTTTGATGTTTACTCACCAGTCTGTAATTTGACAACGATAAGAATTCTTCTTGCTTTGGCTTATTGAGAAGTGATGTAAAAATGACTTTCCTTAATGGAGACCTCACAGAGGAAATCTACATGAACCAACCTGAAGGGTTTGTCATGGAGGGTTTCGAGAACCAAGTTTGTAAGTTACACAAATCTTTGTATGGTCTTAAACAAGCACCTAAATTGTGGCATAAAAAATTTCGCAAGGTAGTAAAGAGCTTTGATTTTCAGACCAGTTACTCAGATAAATGCCTTTACTTTCGTTCTGTGTCGAATAAGGTTGCGATTATTTGCTTGTATGTAGACGATATGTTGATTCTTGGTTCCGATCTCTCTGTGGTGAGTGACGTGAAATCCACTTTGGCTAAAGAATTCGACATGAAAGATCTTGCTGTGGTTGACATCATTCTTGGTATGAAAGTAAGTTTTGAAAGGCAAGGGATTACCCTTAGCCAAGTCCATTATATTGAAAAACTACTTTCAACATGGGGATACAGTGAGTGTAAACAGATTGAGACACCATTTGATTATACCAAGAAGTTGATCTCTAATGAAGGAGACAGTGTGAATCAGTTAGATTATTCTAAATTGATTGGTAGTCTCATGTATGCTATGAATTGCACTTACAGTTGATATGCTGAGTCGTTTCACTAGTAATCTTGGCCATGAGCACTGGGATGCCCTTATGAGGCTGATGAGATACCTTAAGGGTACTCAAGGATATGTTCTATGTTCTATGTTCTAATGACCATCCTCCTATCCTGGAAGGATATTCTGATGCATCATGGGGCTCAGAATTAGGAGATAGTAAATCTACCAGTGGTTATGTTTTTACACCGGGTGGAGCTGCTGTTGCATGGAAGTCAAAGAGACAGACTTGTATTACTCTGTTATCTATGGAATCGAAACTTTATGCTTTAGCTTAGGAGATGAAGCAGAGTGGATAAGAGATCTGATCCTGGACATTCCATTGACCCATTTAAAGATTAACTCTTTAAGTTTGTTCTGTGATAATCAAGCTACAATTACGGTTGTGAAATACTCACTCTTTAATGGTAAGAAGAGGCATGTTAGGCTGAAACATGCCATGCTGAATTATCTTATAGAACAAGGTATTATCACTTTGGTTGATGTGAGATCGAAGGATAATATGACTGATGCTCTTACGAAGGGACTGAACAAAGATCGAATATTCAAAACTGTGAGGGAGATGGGGTTAAAGACTATGTAGACGTGTCTTAACCTACATTCATGTTTTTTCGAATCTCCCTATCTTGGCCAAGATAAGCACTTGATATGTTTCAATTATGTTTACAGTTGTCTTTATGTCATTCCACATTTGATGACATGTCCTTCTTGAGAAATGTTGTTTCATTCCAAACTTGATGATACAGCTTAACTCAATTTGGATATGATGCTTGTAACATTCCAAATGGAAACATGGAATTGTTCTTTGTAAAAGAAACTGTTTAGGTCTTGTTCTTGATTGAATCTTGACATTGATGCTTATTGATATTGATATTTATTTTTCAGCCATTATGAAATTGTACTAAGTTCTTTGGTAGAACTAGATACTTTTAGTAAAATACACAAATGATTGGATTCATTTTTAATGAAATTCATATTTGGTAATTTACAAGAATTGACGAAAATAAAAGAGGTTGCCTCAATTTGGATCTTGATGAGGATGACTTACTTGATGAGTGAATCCTTATAGAGCAGTGGGAACTATTATTTTATTTTCAGTTGATTAAATAGGTCACCTACATGTGAAACTGCTTATGTTTGAGTTTAGATTATTTTTAAAACTCTTAGCTAGCCTTTAACGTATTCTTGTTTTCAGTTGGATTACAGATCTTTATTGATATGGTAATATGAATGATTCAATAATTTTGTTTAGACATCACATTAACTATCTATTGGATTGTGCTATATGTAGAACATAGGAGGAGATTGTTGGGTATATAATATAACCCTATTTTGTTCTAATATAAGCCCAACAAGATAATGGACAGGTGTAGTGGGTCTATTTGGGCTAGAGCCCATTAACCTATTAAAACCCTAGTGTATCTCTATATATAGGGGCCGGAGGCAATAAACTTGGTATTCCAAACTAGATACCTTGGGTGTAATGCTTCAAGCAACCTCTTGCTTGACCTACTAACACTTTATTGATAATGACATATAGGTGGGCCCTTGTAATTGGGTTCTTGTAAAGGCGCCCTTCAGTCTATCATTCCTCCTCACTTACAATGCTTATAAATTGAAAACTTAAAAATTAACTTAAGTCCTGAGTAATTAATCTCATTCGCTCATCTTAAAGAACTAAAATAAAAGCTAAAAAACTTGACTAAACTAACAAAAACTTCTCCCAACTGACATAAGTGGAACAACCACTTCTTTTACATGTAAAAACTCAACAAGGGTTTTATCTTACCCCTTATTTACCCTCATGAAAACACACCCTAGAGGTATCTTTCTACTGTGCAGCATCACATTCTTCTAAAGGGGGCAGATTTTTCTACTATCTTCTAAATCTCAAACTAACATGCTTGAAAAAAAAAACCAAAAAAGAATAGAAAAATTGAAAGATTCAATCTCAAACTTACATATTCAAATCCCAAGTTCTTCTCTTTACAACTAATATTTATATGTACATTATTACACTACACACACCCTCACCCTCACCCTCACATAATGGCACACGATTTGGGGTTCTCATCACTGAAGGCAGTAGAGAATCGTTCCTCCGTGGAACTGGCACGTGCCAACGAGTTCAAATTCGGATCGTCCATCACATTTCGTACATACCCAGGTGGGGCCTTCTTATCGTACGCACCCGGCGCATACGGATGGTATACGACATCGTACGGTACGTAGGGCCACAGATCTGCTTTCTTCCCAGTTCGCCACCTCACCCTCTTCAATACCTTTTTGGGGTCCACATACCCCACCACCGTTAATTTCTGTTGCTTCCTGTCTACATCTATCTCATTCACACCTGCACAAAAAGGGGTGGAAATATCATTTCCCTACATTCACTATATTGTTCTTCAGTTTATACACCAAATATTCGGTGTATGCACTACTCACCTTTCATTCCTTCCACGGCTTTCTTCACTTTCCTTTCACACCCTTCACAGTCCATTCTCACTTTTAATTCCACTGTCTGATTAATTCCATTCCACCCAAACACTTTTCTGTTAGCACTCTAGTAAAACAAAACTCAAAAAATAAAAAAATTCATTTGTTTGGATTGCAAGAAAAATATTTCTGATGGGAAAAATTTTCTTGGGAATTTTTTTTTCTTTGCAGGATTTAGAGGGAAATGATATGATCATGGGAGATTTTATATGGTGTAAGCCACTTACAGTCCCCTTATTTTTTCAAAAAGTACTGTACGGACCACATGATAGGATGATCCAAACCGTCCATGTGATGAGACACAACGTAAATAGGTTGTGCCCCAAATATCATTCCCAATGGATGATCCTAGCCCTCCGATCTATGAAGAACTGCAAATTATAGAAACCCATATAGATCGGAGGGCTAGGATTATCCTCTGGAAATGATTTTTGGGGGCACAACCTATATACGTTTGTTCCACCACATGGACGGTTTGGATCATCCTATGATGTGGACCGTACAGTACCTTTTGAAAAATAAGGGAATATAAGAGCTTACATTACACCATACAAAATCTCTGATTATGGTTAATTTGGAAGGATATTATCATAAATTGTAAGTCTCTCTAAACAAAATTTGAATTGGGTTTGTTCCAATTATCTTTTTTTTCAAGCCTAAAAAAGTAAGAAAATTTAGAAATATTTTTCCTTCCCTAACTTTTCCACAAAATTCTTGCCATACAAACATGACCATAGTTCTTTAATTGGATTTTACCACCCAATGAGTTGCAAATTCCAATCAAAGAAGCTTAAAATAGAGAGAAAATGTGTGCTTATAAAAAAAAAAGCAAGAGGGTATTAAGAAAGAAAAATAAGAAAGAGAAATAAGAGAAAAATCTCTACATAGGAAAGTTTTTCTTTTAAACTGACCTGTAATTGCTGGCCTTTCTTGAGCTTCTTTCTGGATGGGATTCGAAGTAAATCCGAGACGTAACCCAAAGCACCCATTTGGAAGAACAATCACACACAAAAAATTAGAGAACTAGGGCCTTCTATATATGCACAATTCTTTGAAAAAAGACCTCTCTTTTACTGGGTTTGGTAAATTCGCACCCCATGTAGGATAATTCGCACCCCTGTCAACATGAGTTGATGTCAAAAAGCGTTCAAGTCTGCCGCAGTTATCCGACAGGGGGTGCGAATTTATCATTTACCCTTTGACTGCATTATTATCGGTTTGACAGCTGATTGCTTACACGTGGCACTTCTGTCACGTGGGATCTTCTCTGGATTACACGTCTCGTAATGGCTCCGTGGAAGATAGGCGGTGGACGCAACTGGAGTTTATCGGCCGACCCACCGACGAATAATCTGGATGTGAAAGATAGTGGGGCCACCTGCAAAATTATGAGGATATCGTGTATTTATGAGTCAAAAGGTAGGTCCCACATTTTTTAAGATATGATAGTGGGACCCACTAGTCCACCACCATACCATCACCATGTGAGAAACTTGTCTGTTTTTCCTGAATTGAAAATGATT
This sequence comes from Tasmannia lanceolata, assembly GCF_043159265.1. Lineage (NCBI taxonomy): Eukaryota > Viridiplantae > Streptophyta > Magnoliopsida > Canellales > Winteraceae > Tasmannia > Tasmannia lanceolata. The sequence goes on along the minus strand of NW_027518688.1, from coordinate 18,105,816 downwards.
TCCCACCTCCTCTTTAGTGTAAAAATGATTTCATTATAGACCTTTTTATAAAAGGGCCCACAAAAAGGAAGTCGGTGGAAATAAACTTTGTATTGATTCAAGAATATCACATGGTCTAACTTTATTGAATACCTCAAAAAAAGTAATATATGAGTCTAATCGGGAAATTGATATCGGCAATCCTCTTTTTTTTTCAGTAATGGCAACCCTCTATCAAGCTGCATAAGTAGCCTTTGTATCACCATGTATAGTGGACTCTTATTCTAAATATAGTTTACTTAGTACCTCTTTTATAGTAATTGGAGTATCTAATCATTAATCATTAGCTTAGTTTACCCAGAGCTTCTCTCTCTCTCTTTCTGTTTTTTTTTTCAATTGTAAATAATTAAACTAATAGAGAAAACAAACACAAGGAGAACCCCAGCGATTGAGATGATCAGACAAACCCACCCTTGAAAACCCCTCTCGAGCTAGAATATAGGCCTCACTATTAGTCCATCTTCTTACATGATGAAATGCAATGGAGGATTTGTCACTCCATCTGAGATTTCGTCAATCCATCGAGCAAATTGCCATGGATGAGCCTCACTTTCCTTCAACCATCTGTTCACGTTCAAAGAGTCACCCTCACTATGACTTTGTCTAGAAACTCTCATCAACCAATTTGATTCCTTGGTATACCGCTCTAATCCCCATATCATTGGATTCAATAATCCCAATAGTGCACGTATAGGCACATAATGCATTCTCGCTTTCATTTTTAGGAAGGCCGCCAACTCCTACCAGCGCCAGGTTCCCCAAACTGAACACCAAGACTAAGGCGACATTTCTATCCCTTTTCAATATAGCTGAAAAGATGAAAGTAGCTACAAGAAGAAGGATGGATAAGAACATTCCCTACCACCAAGAAAGGAAGGAAAGAAGGCAATGGTCTCATAAGAACTCCTTCCTCCACCAAGGAGGCAATGGAAGAGGAGGGATACTGACACTCTGTAATCTATATCTAAATTAATAATTTTTATTTATCTATTTTTAGAAAATGACTTTTGGTGGTGAATGACTCTGAGGGCATTGCCTGGCATTTGCTGAAATTTGAAACTACTTCATTTTGGTTTCTATTGTTATTTTATGGATGATGATAAATTATTATGAGGGTTGTGCATGACATTTATTTTGTACAAGGATGATGTTTGTTGATCTATCATACATTGGATTACATCTCAATGCAATTTGGTGATTGAATAGGTTAGTGTTAATAATTTATAAAATATTAAAATAAAAGAATTAGCTCAGCCCAAACACCGACGATCAGGCAAAAAGAAGGACAAGTAGAGAGAAGAATCTATAAACATTTGAGGTGTGCCGTTTTCTAGCAAAACCATGAGAATAAATTTTATTCAACTTTTTCCAACTCAAAAAATGTCCAATACATCTAAAATAAAGCTAAACGACCTAGAAAATATGAAGTGGCTAATAATTAGCCTACAAAATAGGTAGTTCCTAACTATTAGCATACAAAATAGGAAAGTCCTCCGAAATAGGTAAACCTAAGGGTGCAAGTTTGGCCCTGTGAACCCTGACCCGTCCTGAGTCCGAACAGAGTCAGGGTTGGAAAATCCGACCCTGAGGGTGGGTTTGGGTGCATTTTTAGGCCCTGGCTCAGGGTCGGGTCTGGTCGGGCTCAGGGTTGATACCCCGGGCCGACCCGACCCGTCACTGTTTACACTTTACCCGTGACCCGCCCTGACCGACCCGGCCCTGTTTACATTTTACACCTGACCCGACCCGACCCGTCCCTGCCCTGATTCTGTTTTATACTTTACTCCTAACCCGGAAATGAATATTTGATGATCTAGGAAATGAATATTGAACACAGCTATGAGAAAAACATTATGAATTACTTTGAGGGAAAAAAACTTGACCTTGCAAAGCCACTGCAATTGATGATAGAACAAAGACATCAAATTGAAACTCCCAAACCTGCACATGAGCTCAAAGATATAACAAGATGAAGGATGCAAGATGAATAAAATAACACTAAAAGAAATGGGCATAAAATGTTCCATCGATAGTATTTAATTCAAATGGAATCTAATAGCCACTTGTACTACTGCAGCACTGCACCTCATGTTGTTTTCTTAGAGAATTATTATAGTGAGAATAAGATCATGCACCATATAACTACACTATATTATATAATATAAGGTTTTGGGGCGTGGTATTTGTCTGACTCCTATGTGGGATTAAGAAGAATTGATATTTTATATGTTGTGTGGCTGTGTTGTCTAGCATCTTTCAAAAAATAATTGTATGCCCTTTACTGTTTGGGGCACAACCATCAAATGGACGGTAAGAATTGATATTTTATATGTTGTGTGGCTGTGTAGTCCAGCATTTTTCAAAAAAGAATTGTATGTCCATTACTGTTTGGGGCACAACCATCAAATGGATGGTTTGGATCAACCTATGGTGTGGGCTGTAGTCCCTAATTTTTCCAAAAGAGGGTATTTGCACTATGGTCAATCAGGGCCAGCCCGGCCCAATAAGGGCCAATCAGGGTGTGTCAGAGCTGCGCCGAGCCCTGCAGGGCAGGCATTGAGTTGAGGATTCTTAAGCCCTGATCAGGGTCACGACGGGTCAGGGCCAAGAAATTAGGATCCAGGGTTGGGCTAGGGTTTTGAAAAACCCGACCCAACCCGACCCTGTTGCAGCCGTAGGTAAACAACTAAAATGACTCAAAGTTGTAAAAAACGTGTTTCTCCAAATCTTCCAAGTTTCCCACCTTATATCTTTCCATATTCTCATAATCATGTAATAAATTCTATTCAACATTTTCCAACTCCAAAAATGTCCAGTACATTCTCGAAAATGTCTAAAATAAAGCTAAACTACCTAGAAAATAGGAAGTGGCTGACAATTAGCCCACAAAATAGGGCAATCCTACAAAATAGGTAAAGAAAAGAAATAGAAAATAGGAAGTGTCTAAATGACTCCAACTTGCAAAAAACATGTTTCTCCAAATCTTTCAAGTTTCTCACCTGCTTGTATCTTTCCATATTCTCTAAATCATGTAATCTTGGAAGTTTCCTACAATTTAAAATCCCTCCTTATTCATGGAAACAAACTGGTTTTCATATTCGATCATGGAAGCGAACCGATTTCCTTATTTTCCACTTCTAAATTTTTCCGTAATATGCATGCTCGAAATCTTGAGCAAGTTTCTAGATTGCATCAATAATGGAGAATTAGATGGCCGCCATATCACCCTACTTTTGAAGATACTTTTGAAAGAAAAATAAGTGCAGGCAAAAGTGCAAGTAAAGCTCGCTTCTTCTGCAACCCAATTGTTGACATGTTAGTCCTTACCATGGATAGACTATAGTTACCAGGGTGCAGGGAAACAGAAACAAGAAACGAAACGTGAAACAGAAACGGGAAATGCATGAAAAAAAAAATACAGGGGAAATGAGAAACGTGAAACAATAGAAAATTGTACGAGAAACGTCTTAGGAAATTATGTGTTTTTTCCAAAATGATTTTCGTAAGTTCCACACAAGTTTCCTACACGTTTCATATGCATTTTCTACGAGTGTTGCATACGTTTATCACACGTTTACACATTATTTACATAAGTTTTTCATATGTTTACTATGTATTTCAGAAATATTTCTCCAATTTTGTATCATATTTTGGAAACGTTTCTGAAACGTGTTTCCCTCATTTTAGGGGAAACGAGCTTCCCAACCGTGAGATATGCATTTTAGGGGAAACGGGTTTCCCACTCGCCCAAGGAGTTTCCGGCAACTATGGGATAAACCACATTCCCAAAATCCTACTCTATTTGATAGATAATATTCCATCACGAATGAGTGTTTTTCTTGTAGCAATCCACTATATGTTGTAAGCAACGGTTAAAAAGGTAAAAAAATAAAGATACATAAATCTTTTCATTCAACTCAAGATCACTAATGCGAAGGAGATAGAGAGGCTTTCGGAAAATGAATCTCTTCTTCTCATTGTTTGATGAACGTGTTGATGGCGCCGGAATTTGGGTCTGCGATCGCGCGGTGGGTAGAGAGACCTCCGCGGGGGGTCTGCAATCACAAACAGAGGGGTTAGGGAGGTCCGGCGTGGGTCCCGGACGACCACTTCGACACCTTAGTCAGATTCTGGACCAACAATGTAAAGAACAGGAAGAAATGACTGAGGTGTAATTAGGTTTACCAAGACCAAGGTGCGGGTTCTTCTTCTGATATCTGGGTGGGCGGGTCGGAGGCAACGAGTAGGAAAAGAAAGAGAAAAAAAGCGGGAGACGGAATTCAGGCGTCTAGCACCTCTCTTCCCTCTCTCACTAAGATTAATCCCCCTACTTCCTTTGTCGTCGCCTCATTTTTCCGAGGTCGCCCCTTCCTTTGGATAGCCTTGAGAGGGATAGGATGGGATTCCCTCCTTCTGCCTAGCCTTTTCTCTTCGGACGTCCCCTTTGATCTCACTTGCGAATCCTTTTAAGGGGCGCCATGCAGACTCTTGCATCATTTCAGAGAGAAACATTCTTTCATTGGATTGGGCTGCCCCCTGGTTTGACGGCGCGCGTGGCTTTGTGTGGACCCCGATCAGAGAGAGGCGGGGGGACGAGCCCCCAGAAAGTCTCTAGATCATCCACGTGAAGGAGAGCTCCGCATAGGAACTCTCGAAAGAGTGCCCCTCACAGCATAAGTGGCGATGTAAAGTGAGATATCTCTCAATTCGGGGACTAGCCCGGATTCGAGGCGTACCTTAAACAAAGAAATAGTCGTCATCCAAGGAAGTAGGCCCTGGATCCCATGCTGTGCTCTGTCGCATCAGATAACCAGAGATACAAAAGGTCCGTGCGTGATGACGAATGGGGAAGGGGTTAGGCGCCCCCAATTCGCCCAAATATAAGCACCTGGTCTCTTATGCCATTTATTATTAACTTTGAAGAGTTTTGGACGAAAATCATGCGAAATGGGAACGAATATCCCCGAGATAACGTCTAGCTAATCATGCATGTCTCGGAGATGAATACGAAGCACACACAAAAGAAAATGAAAGACATGCCACCTAAGAATAGCCAGGTTATGAGTGTCATGCCTAATTGGTGTCTAAGTTCCGATGGGCAAACACGTGCACACTACAACTAAAGGTATAAGGTCTGTATAGGAAAGTGAGAAAACACAGCAAAACATACAATATGACAAACCCTAGACTCTAATGCGATACTTGACTCGGACCAAGATAGCCATCAATCCTAGCTGCACTACATATCCCGGCCTCGGGAAGAATCGGAGTTAACATAGTTCGGCGACCTATGCTAAACTACAATGCCTAACCCTCTATGACCGCTATCCTAGACTCGATCAATTAGACTCGACTAGTTTTTAAAGCTTCTTGCCATTACTTAAGTTCAAGTGAATGGTAATTTTTAGGACTCCCTATATGCCCTAACTAATGCAGGTGGGCCCTACACCCTATGTGTGACTAGGCTGTGTGTCCTAAGGAAAACCATGGGCTATCTAAGCGCATTCTAGTCTAGCCATCGGCTCGACTAAGTGTCTAACCGACCACGACTCGAGCCCTCCTAACTCTGAGGACACTCACACGACAAAACTCAGCATATCAACACAAACAGGATAGACTCCTAACTCTAAGACACCCCAAATGCCTAGGACAGACTCCTAACTCTCTGGGAAGATCTTTTGAAAATTGTTGGTAAGGTTATTTTGAAGAATTTTTGTAGTTTTGGAAGGTTTGAAAGGTTTTGAAGCTTATAGAAGTTTTTGAAGTTGTGACTGAACTCAGGATGCCAGCTGCAAGCCTGAGCTGCCTACGTACCCCTCAGCTAGGGATCAAGCCATCCGTAGTTCGGACCATTTCTAAACTACGAAGCCTGGGAACATGCAAAGACTGACTCTGAAAGATGGAAGGACAGAATCCTAAGCTCTATGAAGGGATAGGACATACTCCTAAACTCTATGACCATAGGACAGACTCCTATACTCTATAGAGGGTAGGACAGACTCCTAAACTCTAGGGGATAGGACAGACTCCTAATATGATGGTAGAACAGAATCCCACGACTCTATGAAGGTAGGGCAGAATCCCACGATTCTATGAAGGTAGGACAGACTCCTAAACTTTATGAATAACCCTAAAAAGGGAGAAATCCCTTAATCTGGGAGAACCCTAAGGCAGGAAGGGAAGGGTTTGGCTCAAGAAGCATTCCGTCATAGCCTTGGCCCGAAGGAAAGATACCGAAAAATCGATGGAATGACCGAATGCCCCGATGAAAATCCTGAACTCTAATGAAAATCCCGTTGACAAGAGGACGCTCAAGGAATCCCATATGAAACCCGAATATCGATACGAAGCCCGGATGGGAAGAAAAGATAAAAAAAAAAGGATGGGCTCCGAGTAGCCTTATCTTAGCCTCAAACGGCAGGTCACGCTTTCAAACGTCTCTCTCTCTCTCTCTCTCTCTCTCTCTCTCTCTCTCTCTCTCTCTTTTATCAAAGCAGTGCTTAGAGGCTCCATAGTTCTACACTAAAAATTTCACATGCACCTAACGGAACTAAAGAAGAGCATAAGCATGACTACAAAACCTAGCAAACAAGTACAGATGTGTAGAAGTCAAAATATGGTAGTGCAACTTACATCTTCTTTAAGGGAATGATATCAACATAGCTCTGTTTTTATACGTACAGTGACTCCTCATGTATTTTCTTATAGCAATCAATCAAAGGCTATTATAGCTCCTGAAAATAGGAACTCTAATAAACTAATCAGGGTCAAGAAGACAAGATGGCTTTGTGCAATTATTAAACATGGTTATGCTAATATCATCTCTGCATCTTTGGGGTACTAATCTTGATTATTTAACAGATGTTAAAAGGGTTACCATGGCATCTCAGGCAATAACAGATTAGATGGTTAGTACACCTATTAAAACATGGTTGTACATTTTCCTTACTACAGCACAACAGACCTCTTAAAAAAAACTAGTGTATATGAGAGAGTAGATTTACCGAGGATGGAATATGAAGATGGAGGCTCCTTCTCCTGGTTTGCCACTCCAATACGCTTGCAGAAATAGGCCAGAATCAAATTCTCTCCTGGACCACTCGATGAAAGAAAATTTTCAAAGCCTCTGCGCTAAGAACATGAATTGGACCGCAATTGGAACCGGGTGCGTTTATCGCCTTCATGCTTCTGCCTGCCCATCATCTACTTGAGCCCAGAGTAAATTAACGGCAGTTGAGAAATTGACCGGATTACAAAGAGGGTCCAGATTCGGATTCCGAGATAGCGAGGGCCGAATCTGTGGGTTTTGCCGGAGATGGGAGGTTGGGAAAACAATCGTCGGAGAAGATGGTCTGTAGGGGCAGAGATGGGAATTGAGGTGGAGTGGCTGGACGGTGGTGGATGGCCGGTGGAGGTTTTAAAAGAAAAAAAGAAATGGGTTAGAGATGGCAGAGGAGTGAAGAGGGTTTGAAGTAGAGATGGGATGGGGAAGAAGATAATGATGGAGGAGTCCAGTGATGGGGGTGTATGACCGGCAGGAGGTTGGTCGGATTCCGGCCAAAGTTGCCGAAATCAATGGGGCGAGCTTGAAACAGAGAAAACCGGGGAGAATAGAAGAAAATGTTCAAATGGGTTTTGTGGGAAAGAGATGAGGGTGGTGGTGATCGGTGAGGGCGGCTAATGGTGGTGGCAAAGGGGTTAGCTGAGGTTGGGGAGGCAACCGGAATTAACGGGGGCAGTGAAGAAACACATGGATCTACAGATATGACAGGAATAAATGGGTTTTAGATTTTAGGAAAATCAAGGGGATGGGTTCCGTGGCTGAGATTTGGTGGTGAAGTTTGGGCAGTGGTAGAAAGGGTTTGATGACAGAGGAGGTTGAAGATGATGGTGACGGAGGTTGAGAAAGGGTTTAATGGAGGTTTGCCAAAAGCAAGGTCTGATGGTGGAGAGGTTTGGGCGGAAATGGTGGAAATGGCTGGAAGTTGCAGAGATGATGGACTTGGGTTCAAGAAAAGGGAAGATAGTAGAGATGGAGGTCTTTAATGGAGGTGTGGTGGGCGGTTTTAATGGAGGAGATTCGGCCGGAATCCGTCAAGGTTGCCGGAGGAGGAGAAAAGGGGATGAAAAAGGTGGTGATGGTGGATTTTGATGGGAGATGGGTTTTGAAGTTGAAGATAGTAGTGGGAGAAAAGGGGGTTAGAGAAGAAGATGGAGGAGGTTTGCAGAGGTTGAAGAGGGAGGTGGTGGATGGCTTGGACTTTGGTAGATTTCGGCCGGAGGAGGTCGGAGCTCCCTTTTTCTCTTCTTCGCAGCTCTCCCTCAACTCCTCTCTCCCTCTCTCTCTCTGCAGCTGATGGGGGTAAAAATAAAAATTCTTAGGGCTTCTCTCCCCTCTCTTCGTTATATATAGGTAGGTTTTGGGGGAATGATATTGGCACACCAATCCTATAAGCACACCAAAACCCACTCTTGATGAGAGCATGAATTTGGCTTCCTCTTTTTCCCGGGGACAACCTTCTTTTGGTTTATTTTCACTGGTTTTTCTCTGCCCAAGGCACCCCCGACTTGACTAGTTCAACCCTCTTCTGCGCTATTTTTTGAAATAAACCCCATTACCCGAGTAAATTCTGTCGGATTTCGACGAAACTTTCGCAGGGCCTACTTACGGTCTCGAGCTATCCCAGATTTAACCCTGGAGCCTTAAGCTGCTAATTTATAGGTTATTATTATTTATTTCTTTTTTCTTTTTTCAAGGACTTATCCGGGTCCAGTCGCTCAGGGATTTTCCATTTTTCATTTTTTGTTTTTATTTTTAGGGCTTGGTCAAAATGGGGTGTCTACAGATGCCCCTCTTTGGCGGAGTGTGCTTGTCGCACGAATGCCAAAGCCGAACAGACAACACATTTTGACTGGTCCAAGGCTTCAAACAAAAGGGATGTAAGAGGATAACAAGGTTGATTGACAAGACATATTCTCATCGGATCAATCAAGAAAGAAATGATAAGATGAATTGACGAGACGGATTCTCGTAAAGAAAACTGAGATGCTGAAATATTGAGGCAGACTCTCAATTGATGGTTAGACAAATTCTAAATGAAATGATGAGACAGACTCTCAATGGGATGGTGAGACAGACTCTCAATAGGATAATGAGACGGACCCTCAATGGGACAGCGAGACAGACTCTCAACTGAAGTGCGACACAAACTCTCGACGGACTAATGAGACAGACTCTCAAAAGGAATAGCGAGGCAGACTCTCGATAGGATAATGAGACGGACTCTCAACAAAACAGCGAGACAAACTCTCAACTGAAGTGCGAGGCAGACTCTCGACGGACTAATGAGACAGACTCTCAAAAGGGGGATGAGACAAACTCTCGACTGAAGGATGAGACAGACTCTCTATAGGATAATGAGACAGACTCTTGATGAAATAGTGAGACAGACTCTCACTGAAAGCACAATGGAATGATTAGACAGCCTCTAATTAAGCCACTTGGGGTTTTAGAGGATTACAGAGCAGAAAGATTAGACCATAATTATGATCAAGCCATTCCAGGGTCTGAGAAGACGACGTCTTAACAAATCAACAAAGCAGAATGATTAGACAATCATCTTAACCAAGCCATTCGAGGATCTGAGAAAACGGCCTCTTGACAGATCAATGAGGCGGAATGATCAGACAATTATCATGATCAAACCTCTTTAGAATCTGAGAAGACGACCTCTTGACAGATCAACAAAGCAGAATGATTAGACAATTATCATGCTCACTCCCAATTTGACTTGGAAAACGCGTTCAAGTTTCTCAAATCTTGATTTGTTAAGACTGATATCTCAACTATCATCGCATGCTAGGTATCTTTTATGGCCTGACTTTCATCCGAACATAAAAGATGCCCCTAGTAATTTCACATCCAATACAGGAGTCTTAACAAAATTCGAACAGATTCAAGCTTCCTTTCATGAAATTTGGGTTACAAAGATTTATTTTTTTTTGAAATTTTTCTTTTTCTTTTCAACAGCTTTGAAAGATTATTTTTTTTGAAAGTTTTTCTTTTTCTTTTCAACAGCTTTGGAAGATTTGCAACAGTTTTTAACATACCATAAATTGCAATGATAAGACAGTTGCTCGTCACATAACCACTTAAGTTTGTGAGACAGTCTCTTACCAAGCACACACTAAAATTGTGAGACAGTCTCTCACTAAACAAATCAAGAACACGAAACTCAAGAAGGAACAATTTTCATTCAAGAAACTGAGATTTTGATCGATTCCATTACAGGATTGATTATCTCTTGCCGAGAACTTTGGGAATGTGCGATCTCTGCTGAGAACCGGACACAAGTAACTTGCTGAGGTTTTGAGTATTGACCATATTTTCTGAGAGAACTAAATTCTGCTGGGGATTGAAGGTTGCGGGAGCAAATTCTAGACTCCATTGGGGAAACTGATTTTCTTGGAGAATTGACTCTTCTGAAGAGTGAACTCAACTGAGGAGTTTAGAGGTTTGGCTTGAGATGTGCTCGTACCCCTCTCATCTTAACTTGCTGGAGACATTATTACTGATTGCCTTTGTGTGCTTGACATCTTTTATGACACAAGTCATAAAAGATGCCCCTAGTACATTCTGTTTCCATGACAAGAGTTTTAAGGAGGCAGGACAATGATGGTTGAAGAAAAGATGCATCGCTTCATGAAGGCTTGAGGTTGCACAATTTTTTTTTTATGGAGAGAGTAGGACAATCACCATGATGGCTGAGTCTGAGAATCCCTTCTTTCACATTGCTCACTTTTGGAGGCTTAAGGTCTCTGGCAGGTTTGAACAAGATGTCTCCCGCCCTTTCTGATACCTAAACCAGGATTTGCTCTGAATTTTCTTCGCATTTTGGAGGACACACTCCCATTCTTCCAACACCAGACAGTTTGGACTTTGCAAGGAAGGGGAACACAAATATGAAGGATGAATAGATTTCCAAGGACTCAATCAAAGAAGATTGCTATTGTTCGAAGGACTCGACTCGCTTTCGACTCACTCTTGGATCTGATGTGTTATTTTTCAAGGGTATGCCTTAGCCACACTTAGAGTATTTCGAAGACCGTGTCAAGAGGCACTAATTTCCCCCGTCAGTATTTCCGTCATGGTTACTATCCCCTTCGGATTGCTCGGTTTCGATGCCCCTAGTTTGGATGAGTGTCAAAATAAGCTTGCCGGCACTACTTAGACTCCGAAATTTTGCTCTGACTGAAGACTCTTCCTCCGTCTCATTGATTCACTCTTTACGGGAAGTCATGACCATTGACCAGATTGCCTTTCCAGGTTTTCAATCTGGTGGACCGCTTGCCCTAACTTTTGCCTGGATCGCCCTTTCGGGTTTTCAGTCCAGCGGGCTTGATACCCTAACTTTTGCCTAAGCCGACCTTTCAGTTGTCAACTTAGCGGGTGAATGACCCTAAATTTTGCCTAGACCGCCCTCTCGGGTTCTCAGCCTAGCGGGTCTTCAGACTCCATCATTTTTTTTTCTTGACTTTGAACCTCTGCTTGTTGACCAGAAGGACTTTCTAGGCGGGCTTGGGTTCAAAAGGGTTGGATATTTCTTTTGGATTTCAAAGTTGCGACCGAACCTGGATTGGCCAGGTTGCCTACGTACCCCAAAAATAGAGGATCAGGTCCGCGTAGTTCGCTAGGGTTTGGAACATAATGATTTGGCTTTAAGCTAAAAGGTTGAAAGAGAATAATTTGACTTTTATTCCAAAGGTTGACCGAACCAGAATTGATCAGGTTGCCTACGTACCCTGTAGAAAGGGATCAGGTCAGACGTAGTTCGGAATGAAATGCCCCTGGTTGGTGGGGGTTTGAAAAGAATGTTTGATTTTGTTGAGGCTCGAAGGTGTTTGTAAAAGGATTTTTCAAACTTGGGATTTTTGGCGTTTAAGGCTCAGGCATCCAAGGATGGCCTTCTGATGTTTTGGCATACAAGCTTCTTGAATGGCTAAGGTTCAATGGCTTTGAACTTTTTCTCTTTCTCTCCTTTTTTTTTGAGGAGTCTGGCGCCATTTCCTAGCAAGACTTCATCTGCACTGTGCAAGCTAGACTGATTGAATTCCCATTTTTTCTTTGGGATCTCGCACTGATATTCGAAATTCTACGACTCTGGGTCTTCTCTGAATGCTGAAGATGATTTTGAAATTTTCAATCTATTTATCGACTCCGCTTCCTGTGATTCTGACGTTCTTGATGAGTTGACGTGGGGCATGTTCCCTTCTCCTTTCTTCTCTGGATTCTATCTTTTTTCTCTCTTTGTTCTTTTTTCTTCTTTTTTCACTTGAAATGCGGGAATGCCCCTACTCTTTGATTACTTTGACTTGAAATTCCATCGGAATGTATAGCCCAAGTATTCTTTTTGGGGTTCATGTTCTATGCTCATGACTTTGTTGTCCGAAAGTCTTCTCTCAATTTTTCATTAACTTCATTTGATGTTTGGTATTCTTCATTCGAAATTCTCGCTTTTTCGACCTGATGTCTGAAGCTGAGGGTGACTTACGTTGAACAGTGCCAAGGTACGCTTCCGGTTTATCCTCATAGGACCAAGCAACACTTCTCTGAACCCTCTAAATAGGTTTATCGATTTTTTGCGCTCTTCGGGAGATAAAACTTTGCCAATCCTTATTTCTCGAGTTTCAGATTTCGATACCACTATCAACAGTATCGATTTCATCTGCAAGTGGCTTTGCTCGACGTTCTTCCTCTCGTTTGATCATCTTTCAAATCTCGAGGAGAATTTCATCGACATCCTCGTCTGAGGAGGGTGTCTTAATTTGTTTATTAACTTTAGATCCAAGAGTGAACATATACAAGACTATTGACGACACTGGAATCAAATGTTCATTGCATTGAATGTTTGAAGTACATACAATAATTTTTGACGCGCCACGATAGGCTCTCCATCAAATTCAACAAAAGATTGGACATTGGCTCACAATGAGAGAGACCAATAAACACAACATACTTAGAATTGATATTGACATGGTTAAACTTACCAACTTTGACAGGAGGGTTGGTATACACACTTCAAAACAAATTTCAAAGATGAGACACTTCTCGGAGGCAACGGATTGGCGCTGAAAGTTCAAGGGCAACGTGCCTTCCTTAATGATGATAATGATTGGAGAGATCGACCCTGGAGTTAGAATCTCAGAAGGGGCAATCATATACTGTCCTATCAACTTGGCTCAAACTGATCCAGTGGCATTGGTGGGATTTTCTCTGGCATGGTGATATCTCCTGAATTTCAAGCTCTGACATCTTTCATTCTCCCTATGCAATCAATCTACTTCCTAGCCCCAGGGTGGTACAGGTAAAGGTGGTAAGATATATGAAGGGTTGAATGGGTGAAATGGTTCCCATGGTGGGTGTAGGAGGTGCAACACGGTTAGGTGTAGGGTTCTTGGAAGCACTTGAGTTCAAGAATAATGAGGGGATCCCTGTCTATCAGGTCATGGATATCATCATCATCTCTCTCATTTCTGTCAAGATGAGATTTTCAGTATACTCAGTCATCTGGGCAATGTGAGAGGAAATAGGTACAACGGACTAGCTAGACCAAGCAAGTTTAGAGATGAAAGCTCTTTTGGGGTTGATGGCAGACGAGTGACTAAGACTCCTGTCATGGACACCATAAACACTAGGCTTAATGAGAATTAATCACATGGCAATGTAATGTGCAAGTTGAAACAAAAGGAAGCACAAAGACATCCTTCCTTTGGATAAAATCCGACAGCATAACAACTGTACATAAAGATGTGGTACGGTAAGTACATGGTTTGTCAACAAGCTTAAAAGGATGATGACCACACTCAAGGTATTTGGAGAAAATTCGGCAGCATAACGGCTATACTAGGAGATGCAGTAAGGTAAGCACATGGTTTTTCAACGAACCCAAAAGGATAATGATTATGCTCAAGGGTTCTGAAAAAAAATCGGCAGCATGATGGCTATACTAGGAGGGTCTCAGCAACTAAATATGAAGAGTATGCCGTCATGGTCAAGATAAAGCAGGGCTCTCAGCAAGAACACACACTCCGGTAATGATAATGGTAAGATAGACTCATAATCGACATGCAGAGTACATCTGATCAGGATCAATCAAATGATCAAGCTCATGGAAGATAGATCATGGCTAAAAGAGCCAAGCATCTGATGATAATCCACAAAATGGATAGAGAGGAATAATTGATTAGATTATGAAGGAAAACTTAACTAGGAAGTAAGCCCTAATCTAATAACAAATATGTATACATATAAATATATATATATATATATATATATATATATATATATATACCTATACACATATATACATATATCCTAACTAGGGGCACCATCCCTAGTCTAACCTAGCGGAGTCGAGGATGTCTCGACTCAAAATTATCTGTGAGTGTACTAAACAACGCAGCGGGTAATCACGGTGTGACTTACCCTTCTACACTACATGGGTAGGCTGACTTCTATCCTAGGCTCACATATGCTGGTCGCACATGTTCGTTCTATATGAGTACATATATCACTCCTAGCAAGGGTTCCCTAATTTTGGTTCTAAATGGGGCAACTAATACATATATATACATAATATAATGAAATGAAAGTAGGGCCCAGGCATTTCTGCAGGGTACTATGCTTATGACCATACCCTTGATGTATAACGCGTTACACCCAGCATTATACAGAGTATGTTCATCGCTCATTGGCTGCTATAGAACACCAGCACACGCAGTGTCTACGGCTGCAACCCCGGTGCATAGCTTGGAAATAGATACAACGGTCCCCTCAAGGTCATAATTTCCCATTTGGTACGCGTCACATCTATTCCCTGTGGCCAATAATGAAAACAATGAAAGAAATAAAGAATGTGACAATGTATGAAGTGCAGTGTGTGAATCCCTCGTTTTATTTACACACCTACTCGGTGCCCCTGGATTTCTAACGATGAAGTTCCCATTTAACTTGATTTTAACCCAAATTTATTCAAAATTAATTAAAATGGCATTTTTACAGAGTTAGGCAATGTTTCAAAAGTTTTGATCCCCAGTGGAGTCGCCGGCCTGTGGACCCCGATCCGAGAGAGGCGGTGGGACGAGCCCCCAGAAAGTCTCTAGATCATCCACGTGAAGGAGAGCTCCACCAACGAACTCTCGAAAGAGTGCCCCTCACAGCATGAGTGGCGATGTAAAGTGAGATACCTCTCGATTCGGGGACTAGCCCGGATTCGAGGCGTACCTTAAATAAATAAAGAGTTGCCATCCAAGGAAGTAGGCCATGGATCCCATGTTGTGCTCTGTCGCAACAGATAACCAGAGATACAAAAGGTCCGTGCCTGATGACGAATGGGGAAGGGGTTAGGCGCCCCCAATTCGCCCAAGTGCAAGCACCTGGTCTCTTATGCCATTTATTATTAACTTTGAAGAGTTTTGGACGAAAATCATGCGAAATGGGAACGAATACCCCCGATATAACATCTAGCTAATCATGCATGTCTCAGAGATGAATAAGAAGCACACATAAAAGAAAATGAAAGACATGCCACCTAAGAATAGCTAGGTTATGAGTGTCATGCCTAATTGGTGTCTAAGTTTCGATGGGCAAACACATGCACACTACAACTAAAGGTATAAGGTCTGTACAGGAAAGTAAGAAAACACAGCAAAACATACAATATGACAAACCCTAGACTCTAATGCGATACTTGACTCGGACCAAGATGGCCATCCATCCTGGCTGCACTACGTATCCCGGCCTCGGGAAGAATCAGAGTCAACGTATTTTTCGGCGACCTATGCTAAACTACAATGCTTAACCCTCTAGGACCGCTATCCTAGACTCGATCAACTAGACCTGACTAGTTTTTAAAGCTTCTTGCGCCATTACTTAAGTTCAAGTAAATGGTAATTTTTAGGACTCCCTATATGCCCTAACTAATGAAAGTGGACCCTACACCCTCTGTGTGACTAGGCTGTGCGTCCTAAGGAAAACCATGGTGTAGACACCCCCATTTTGCTCCGCCTTAGTCAACAAAGAAGTTAGTATTTTTATATCGGTTTTTCAGTGTTTTCTATTTCCGTGTTCGTCTCTTATATTTTCTCAATCTTTTCAATCATTTCCGCCGTGTTTCGCATTTTCCCGCTTAGTGTTGAGAAAGGTTATTCAGAAGAATCCAAACCAGGGAGAATTCGGACCCGTTCGGTGGGCCCGCGTTGAACATTTGTTTAGATTTGGATCATACAGGGGCCCGCATATTGTTTTAATGAAAAATGAGTTTCAAGCCTACTTCGATCTAATGCATAAAGATGTCCATCAAGGGAGCGGTCAAGATCTCAGAGAAGTCATTTTAACAACCAATTTTTGTGGCGACCATCAAGTTGAGCTATTCAGATAACCCTTGGAAAGGATTTTTGAGGCACAACCTTATAAATTAATGGTTTGGATCATCCCATGGGGGTGATATTTGGAGGATACAAGTTGTCTGTGCCATGGTCTGTCAAAGTGAACGGTTTAGATCATTCTTTTGTGAGTTATTGTGGGGAGACAGGCAATTTGACTTTTGTTAATCGGAGAGTTCGGATCATTTTATTTTGGAAAATGATGAATTAAAAGCAGAGGATTTTGAGTCGATTTGGTGGGGCCTACTGAGGTTTAAAAAGATCAAATTTTAGAAGGATTGGTGGTTCGATCAATGGTAGTAGCCCATCGTTTGGACGGTTTTGATCAACCTAATAAAATGGACCCGTGTTTAAAAAAAATCGCATGGTTATTTCAAATAGGGGATTCGGCCAATTACAAATGTTACCCATTGGATGGATGGTTCAAATCAACCTAAGGAAATGGTTTGGAGTGAACAACTATTCGTTTGATGGCTCATCAACAAGACCGTTTGGATCATCTCATGAGGATGGTTTGGATCATTCCAAATGGGCCCCATCCATATTCGGTCAGCCCACTTTGGTTATTAGAAAGCGAATTTATAAAATTTGTTGATTTTTTTTTGACAAGCTGTGGACCCCGATCCGAGAGAGGCGGGGGGACGGGTCCCCCAGACGAGTCTCAGGATCATCCACGTGAAGGAGAGCCCCACCAAGGAACTCTCGAAAGAGTGCCCCTCACAGCATGAGCAGCGATGTAAAGTGAGATACCTCTCGATTCGGGGACTGGCCCGGATCCGAGACGCACCTTAAACAAAGAAAGAGTCGTCATCCAAGGAAGTAGGCTCTGGATCCCA
Source organism: Tasmannia lanceolata (assembly GCF_043159265.1). NCBI lineage: Eukaryota > Viridiplantae > Streptophyta > Magnoliopsida > Canellales > Winteraceae > Tasmannia > Tasmannia lanceolata. The sequence continues at coordinate 18,088,498 of NW_027518688.1, read as the reverse complement.
TGCTGTGCTTTGTCGCAACGGATAACCAGAGATATAAAAGTTCCGTGCCTGATGACGAATGGGGAAGGGGTTAGGCGCCCCCAATTCGCCCAAGTGCAAGCACCTGGTCTCTTATGTCATTTATTATTAACTTTGAAGAGTTTTGGGCGAAAATCATGCGGAATGGGAACGAATATCCCCGAGATAACGTCTAGCTAATCATGCATGTCTCGGAGATGAATAAGAAGCACACACAAAAGAAATGAAAGACATGCCACCTAAGAATAGCTAGGTTATGCGTGCCATGCCTAATTGGTGTCTATGTTCTGATGGGCAAACGCATGCATGCTACAGCTAAAGGTATAGGATCTGTACAGGAAAGTAAGAAAACACAGCAAAAACATACAATATGACAAACCCTAGACTCTAATGCGATAATTGACTCGGACCAAGATGGCCATCCATCTTAGCTGCACTATGTATCCCGGCCTCGGGAAGAATCAGAGCCAACGTAGTTCGGCGACCTATGCTAAACTACAATGCCTAACCTTCTAGGACCGCTATCCTAGACTCGATCAACTAAACCTGACTAGTTTTTAAAGCTTCTTGCGCCATTATTTAAGTTCGAGTGAATGATAATTTTTAGGACTCCCTATATGCCCTAACTAATGCAAGTGGACCCTACACCCTATGTGTGACTAGGTTGTGCGTCCTAAGGAAAACCATGGGCTCTCTAAGCGCGTCCTAGTCTAGCCATTGGCTCGACTAAGTGTCTAGCCGACCACGACTCGAGGTCTCCTAACTCTGAGGACACTCACACGACAGGACTCAGCATATCGACACAAACATGATAGACTCCTAACTCTATGGGAAGATCTTTTGAAAATTGTTGGTAAGGTTATTTTGAATAATTTTTGTAGTTTTGGAAAGTTTGAAATGTTTTAAAGCTTATAAAAGTTTTTGAAGTTGTGAAGTTTGTGAAGTTTGTGACTGAACTCAGGATGCCAGCTGCACGCCTGAGCTGCCTACGTACCCCCCAGCTAGGGATCAAGCCATCCGTAGTTCGGACTAAATTTTCCTAACTACACTCTTAACGACTCAAGATTTTTGAGATTTTTGGTTTTTCAGATGTTTTTAATGTTTTTTGACTCAACAGGACAGAATCCTATCATCATAAAGGGTAGGACGGACTCCTGAATATCCCACAAAGGTTTGACAGCATCCTATGCTTTGCGGGAGAATTGGATAGATTCACGACTCTGCAAGGGTTGGACAGCATCCTATGCCTTGCAAGAGTGGATAAAAATCACATGACTTGATGAGGGGATGGACAGAATCCTAACCCCTATGATGATAGGACAAACTCCTGAAAGACTGAAGGACTGACTCCTATGCTGAAGACTGACTCTGAAAGATGGAAGGACGGAACCCTAAACTCTCCATGACAGACTCTAAAGAGGAAGAAATCCCTTAACCTGCGGAAACTCTAAGGCAGGAAGGGAAGGGGTTGGCTCAAGATACATTCCGTCATAGCCTAGAACTCGAGGGAAGATTCACTAAGGGACATCCATCACAATACAAGCGCTAGTAATTACCATGGACTCTAATGCAAATCCCTAACAATGAGAGGAAGTTCTAAGGCTTCCGAACGTAATCCAAGCCCGGAAGGGAGAATAAAGCAAAGAAATCTTATGTAAGTGTTAAATTCGATGATGCCAATACTCAAAATCATTAGCCAACACCCATTCTTTAAATTTTCAAAATAAACATCTGGATCAATGTAATACTCATTGCAATTTTCCAAATGCCCCTAACAGGCTTGTTGAATAAAAGAAGAAGATTTAATTTTGTTGGTATGATTATCACAACAAGGCTAGGCCAATGCTATTACCTTGTAAGATTATAACATGAATATTGCCTTGTTTTGATAATCATGCTCTGTTTATTTTAGACCTTACCTTAAGGAGTTGATTGATATAGCCTCAAAAAGATCTCAATATAAGTAATCTGAGCTAAGACAATAACTGGCTTTATGTAAATATCTTTAAAAACCGTAAAAATCGATGTGAAACACCAGCCTTATATTTTGCATATACTCGCTAAGAGTTGGAGATTCCCAATTGCAACAAGTAACCCACTTATCCAAATTAATTCAAAATTTTGTTGAAATCAGTTCTTCTTTTCTTTAAAGAGATTTTGAAATGGGAAATTGATATGGCATCATCGATTTCGACCACTTCATAAGGTTAACTGGCCCACATGCATCCTAGATTATCATAAACCAACCCCTAAATAGGAATTGAACTTTGATACTAAGAAGATAGGAACACGGTTTCTACGGTATATCATGAGAGGGAACACCACTAATAAAAATGATAGTCTAAGCCCCCAAAGAAACCAAACCTCTGCTTTGACAGCGAATATCCAATAATAAGAACTGATAGTCCAAAGCGTAGAAGAAACAAAGCTTCCACAATGACAAGTATCAGTGCTAAGAAATGACAGTTCAAACTACAAGAGAAATTGTACCTCTACTATGTATCATAATATCCAATATCACTGGTACCAAAAGATAACCCAAACCATAAGGGGAACAGAGTTTCCACGACAATTAATGCTATTACAATTCTACACTTGACAGCAAAGGGATTTTAGAGAATTAAAACAAAATATATGCAACCACCTAACATATTCATGCTGATATCAGATCTCACCATAATCACTATATGAATAGTACACACCATGAAATTGAAGTAAGATCATGGAATCAGGCCTCTAATTACCCCTTTGTCACGGCAATCACTAAGCTCCAGGCAACAAAACTAAGAGAAAATCCCAACAACAACTTTGATTCAGAGATTAAGTGGAGATGAACATGACTTTGCCATACCTCATAAAAAAATAATTCTGAAACAATGATTTGAAGACCAGAACTTAAAAAGGAAATTTACTTTTCGTAGAATCTTATCTTCCATAGCATATCCACTGAATATATATAAAAGAAAATTTGACCATATGAAGCAGAGCATGAACACCACACCGCACTATTAAACTATGGAGTTTAGATTTCAAAATAGGATAGAACCGAAAGGGGCTTACCTTCTTCCTGCGCAACGTAGCTTGCCGGAATTAATGGGATTCTCGCCGAAGAAGAGAGGTGCCGAATTTAAAGGTCTCCAGAGATGGCGATAATGATGGAGCCTAAGGGCTGTTAACCCTCCTCTACTCTCTTCTCTTTATGCTATTCTCCCCTTTAAACCCAAATAACAAAAATTCTTCTTTGTGAACCTAAAATGGAGAGACGAAGAGGGTTTGAGGTAGAGAGTCACCGGATTCCGACGGACCTTGCCGAAGAAGATTATGAGATGATCGGAGGATGTGATGGAAACATGAGGAGGGTTTGGGGCTGATGGTGAGGATGGTTTTTTTTTAGAAACGAGCTTACGGAAAGTAATGTGGGTTTGATGGGGGAGATGGGATTCGGATGAGGAGATAGTGGTAGAAAATGGTGTTACAAAAACGAAGATCTGAGAAATTGAATGGGGATTATGGCTGCTGTTGGAATGTGGGAAATCAATATGGGGTTTGCAGAGATGGTAGCTTGAAAATGGGTTTAATGATAACCATTACCTGGAAGGAAAATGAAAGGAGCTCTGATGGTGGATGAAGGAGGCAAGGTGGAGGCACAGCCGGAGTAATGTCGTCGGATTCCGGCAAGGTTGCCGGAGCACTCTCTCTCTCTCTCTGTTTCTGTTTTCTCTTCTTTCTTTCTTTTCTTTTTTGGGGATGAGGGAGAAGGTGGTGGAATGGAAGAAGGCCGGCCGGATTCAAGGTGGGAGTGAGGTGGGTTTGGGCATGGCAACGGTGGTGGGGTTTGTCTTTGCCGGATTCGGGCTGGCGGTGGGGGTGGTGGTTGTGAGATTTGGAGGTGAAGGTGAGAATGGGTTTTTGCCGATGGCGAGGGAGGTGGTTTGGCCGGGGAAAAATGGTGGAACGAAGGGTTTTGGTTCTGCAGAAATGCAGAAAATGGTGGAGGGTTTTTAAAATGGGTTTTGACAGAAGATGGGTTTGGCTAGGGTAGCAGCAGAGGAGGTGGGAGACGAAGAAAAAGAGGAAGAAGGGGAAGGTGGTGGTGGAGAAAAATGGCTGAGATATTGGAGGAAAAGGTAGCTTCTGAAATGGGTTTGATAGAAAATGGTGTTGGTTGACGGTGAAGATGAGGTGGGTTTCAGATTTTAATGGATAGGGGTTTGGGGGTTCAAGGAGTCGAGGGTTTGTTGAGATGGGTTTCGGAGGTATTGAGAAGAGGGGAAGAAGAAGAAAGTGGGGGTGGGAAGCGGCTTGCCGGAGAAGATGGTGTCGGTTTTTCTTTTCTTTTTTGAAATGGGTTTGGGTGGTTTTGATGGAAGACGAAAAATGGGTTTTGAGGGGAGGTGGCAGAGATGGAGATGAAGGTGGGGAAAATGATGGCTCGCCGGATTTGCAGGGGTATGAGGGTGGCTGGGAAGAGGCCGGAGGTCGGAGGGTGGCCGGAGGTTGGTCTCTCTCTCTGCTCTCTGGTTCTCTTTCGCAAGAAAGAAAAAAAATCAAAAACCCCCTCTCCTCTTTACGCAAGACTCTCTTGGTTTTATACTTAGGGTTAAATCCCTAAGCCTGATCCTAACCATCTATGTGGTATCTTCCTTTCCTTGGTTGTTTTCAACCATTGATCCTCTCTTTTGTTACTAATTCTCTGGCTTATCTCAGCCCTACATTTCATCCTCTTATCCAATGGCCCATGATCATTGCTTGTAAGGAAAGTAATGCCCACCTTATTAAATATCCCAAGGATAAGGCGATTTTACCCTATTGCCATTATGCCCTATTTGATTTTCTCTTCATCAATGAGCACCCTCACTTGATTGTTTCACCCCACTCTTCTACAATAAAGAGAGAGAACATCAACACTACCCTGCTCCGATAGCCGCACTAACCTGCTCCGATTTTTTTTTTACACCGATTGACCAGCGGGCCGACATGAGCGCACCCTCATTTTGTATCGAACGAGGGAAATGATATGAGCACAGCCAGCTTTGATGATGGCACACACTCGGCTTGCCTTATTTTTCATTTTTTGCCCGATTGCCATGAAATTTTACCGAGGTATCCCCGAGAACACTAACAATCTTCTGGGGAATCTGTACCCACAAATGCGCACAACAAGATGCCCAAAACTTGAGCCCTCATCTCATTTTGGGCCCAGTCCTTCAAGAATTTTTGAGATTAATTTCAGGATGTTTTGGGGACTCGGAATTTGGGAATTTTATTGGATTCTTTGAAGATCTTATTCAATTTTGGAGACTTTAGGGCCTTGTCAAAATGGGGTGTCTACACAAGCGAGGAAAAGGTATGCGTGTACGTGTATAGAAATAGACAGCAATGTTTTCTTTTTTAAAGGGATTGAGGTTTTGGCAAGAGCTGGCTATGGAAAGCATTGGCCGTTAAGGAATTGAAAAAGAGGAAAGAATTGGCCGAAAATCTTAGCAAGCATTTCTTGGATTCTAAAAGGAGAACGGTGGCTCTCATCTAGAAAAAAGAAGAAGAACAGCAGCTCGAAAAAAAGAAAAAAAAATGGTCTCTCTCTGTTTTCCAAAATCTCTTTTTTATCTAATGTGAAGAGAACTGGGAGGGCGGTATCAACTCTTGCTGTGGATAGTGAAGAAGGAATGGATAGTTTCGATCCGAGGAGAGAACGACCAGAGCATCTCCCTTCCAATACCCTCTGTATTTTGGACGATTGGGAATTTGGCCCAGCTCTCTCTCTTTTGTCTCTCTCACAATAAAAAAAAAAACAAAGAGAACAGCAGCTCTCCCTCTCCCCCACTCTGTTTTTCTCTCGATCCTTCTCATACGCTCTGTTTCCCACTCCCTCCCTCATACGCTCTGTTTTTCTCTCCCTCTATCTCTTCATCTCTTGGTCTCATACTCACGTTCTCTAAAAAACAGAGCACTCTCATTCTATCACTGTCCCACACTCTCTATCACTCTCTCACGCTCATCCCTCTCTGTTTCTGTTTCCCACACTCTCTATCACTCTCTTACACTCATCCCTCTCTGTCTCTGTCTTGATCTCATTCCCTCATTATCTCTGTTTCTGTCTCTCTCGATCTCACTCTTGCTTACTCTCGATCTCACTCTCGCTTACTCTCGATCTCACTCTCGCTCACTCTCATTCCCTCACTATTTCTCTATCTTAATCTCTCTCTCTCTGTCTATCTCTCTCACTCTCTGTCTCTTAATCACTCTCTGTCTCTAAATCTCTCTCACTCTCTGCTCTTAATCAATCTCATTCTCTGCGTTATCACTCTTTCTCAGTTCTCTCAATCTCACTCTCATTCTCTCTCAATCTCACTCTCAATCTATCTCTCTGTCTCTCATTTTCATTCTCTGTGTTATCACTCTCTCTCGGTTATCTTTCTCTCCCTATATCTCTCTGTATTTCTTTCTCTCTCTCTCTCCAAAGTGGTGGCAAAATATAAAAAAAAGAAGAATAAATGACATTGGAGTGCACGTCGGCGGACCTTCTCAGATTCTCAAGCTCATGGATACGGCGAGGATCTCAATTACTGTGGAACCAGATCCGGGACGGGCGTGAGGGGACGGGCCCCCGCGCGAGTCTCTCTAGATCGTCCACGTGAAGGAGAGCCCCACCAAGGAACCCTCGAAAGAGTGCCCCTCACAGCATGAGCGGCGATGTAAAGTGAGATACCTCTCGATTCGGGGACTAGCCCAGATTCGAGACGCACCTTAAACAAAGAAAGAGTCGCCATCCAAGGAAGTGGGCCCTGGATCCCATGCTGTGCTCTGTTGCAACGGATAACCAGAGATATAAAATAGGGTTCGTGCCTGATGACGAATGGGGAAGGGATTAGGCGCCCCCAATTCGCCCAAGTGCTAGCACCTGGTCTCTCATGCCATTTATTATTAATTTTGAAGAGTTTTGGGAGAAAATCATGCGAAATGGGAACGGATATCCCCGAGATAACGTCTAGCTAATCATGCATGTCTCAGAGATGAATAAGAAGCACACACAAAAGAAATGAAAGATATGTCGCCTAAGAATAGCTAGGTTATGAGTGCCATGCCTAATTGGTGTCTAAGTTCTGGTGGACAAGCACATGCATGCTACAGCTAAAGGTATAGGATCTGTACATGAAAATAAGAAAACACAGCAAAATACGCAACACACGACTCAACAAGACAAATCCTAAAATTCTAATGCAGGACTTGACTCGGACCAGGATGGCCATCCATCCTAGCTGCACTACGTATCCCGGCCTCGGGAAGAATCAGAGCCAACGTAGTTCGGTGTCCTATGCTAAACTACAATGCCTAAACCTCTAGGACCGCTATCCTAGACCCGATCAACTAGACTCGACTAGTTTTTAAAGCTTTTTGTGCGATTGCTTAAATTCAAGTGGATTGTGATTTTTACGACTCTCTATATGTCCTAACTAATGCAGGTTGTTTAGCCTTAAGCTAATGCAGGTGGGCCCTACATCCTATGTGTATCTAGGCTGTGCAACATAAAGAAAACCATGGGCTGACTATATGCTTCCTAGTCTAGCCATCGGTTCGACTAAGTGTCTGACCGATCGACTCGAGGCCTCCTAACTCTAGGGACACTCACACGACAGGACACACCACATCAATACAAATCAAGACCGACTCCTAACTCTAAAACACCCTAAATATCTAGGACAGACTCCTAACTCTAGGGGAAGATCTTTTTGAAAAGGTTTTGAAGTTTTTTGTATTTTTGGGAGGTTTTGAAGTTATGAAAAATGGTGAAAGTTGTGAGAAATATTTACAAAAATGGTGACTGAAAATGGTGAAAGGGTGTAAAAATGGTGTCTAAAAATGGTGAAAGGGTGTAAAAATGGTGTCTAAAAATGGTGACTGCACTCAGGATGCCAGCAGCACGCCTGAGCTGCCTACGTACCCCTCAGCTAGGGATCAAGCCATCCGTAGTTCGGACCGAATTCCTAACTACTCTGCACATGACTCAAGATTTTTTGAGATTTTTGATTTTGATTATGTTTTTGGATTTTGAATTGTTTTTGAGATGTTTTTGAATTTTCAAGTGTTTTTTGGAATGTTTTTGTTGTTTTCAAGTATTTTTGAAATGTTTTTATTGTTTTTTGACACCAGAGAATAAAATCCTATCATCATACGGGTAGGGAGACTTCTGGAATCCCGCAAAGGTTGGATAGCATCCTATGCTTTGCGGGGGAACGAACAGGAAAATAACTCGGCAAGGGTTGGACAGCATCCTATACCTTGCAGGAGCGGGTAAAGATCACGACTTGATGAGAGGATGGACAGAATCCTAACCCCTATGATGATAGGAAAAACTCCTGGACTGACTGAAGGACTGACTCCTGTGCTGAAGACTGTTATAATTACTATTCACAACTACTATTCACGACTACTATTCACGACTACTATTCACAACTACTATTCAAAGCTACTATTCAAAGCTACTATTCAAAGCTACTATTCAAAGCTACTATTCAAAGCTACTATTCAAAAGTACTATTCAAAAGTACTATTCAAAAGTACTATTCAAAAGTACTATTCAAAAGTACTATTCACAGTAGGACCTACCAAGTACTATTCATACATCGGCGGGCCCCACACAAACGGGTCCCACATCGGCGGGCCCCACATCAGCGGGCCCCACATCAGCGGGCCCCACATCGGCGGGCCCCACACAGCGGGTCCCACATCAGCGGGCCCCACACAAACGGGTCCCACATCGGTAATTGGAAACGAAATAACAATTAAATATTCCACCGAAAGAAAAATAATAATACTTAATTAATAGTAATCATCGCGGTCAAAAAAATTAATAATTTAATAATATTAATAACCGACAAAAATAATAATTTAAATAAAATAATCATTACAGTCAAAAAACAATAATTAATCACCGACAAAATTAATAATTTAATAATATTAATCGACGAAAATAATGATTTAATAATATTAATCGACCTGGTACTGTTCACGCAACCTTTACTATTCACGAAAATAAAAATTTAATCCTATTACTATTCAAACAGCTGTTACTATTCTCGATAATTTAATATTAATAATCAACGAACAGTCGAACATGCAATGATGAAACGACAAAAAAAATTAAAAATAAATAAATAAATAAACATAAAAAATGAAAATACCTGAGCGTAAGGGTGGCCGGAGTTGGGGCCGGATTCCGGCACAGCCGGTCGGAGGTGGTGATGATCGGACTCCGACGAAATTTCTGTCGGAGAAGAAGATCCTTCTCTCTCTCTCTCTTTTCTCTCTGCAGATCTCTCCTTCTTTCTTTTTTTTCTTTTTTTTAAAAATAAAATAAAAATAAAAAATAAAATAAAATGAAGAAGAAGAAGTTGGAAGTGGGGTGGAGGAGATGGTGGTAGGGCTGGAAATGGCCGAATAGTGGTGGTTTGGGTTTTGCAGAGGAGAAAAGGGGAAAATGAAGGAGAAGGTGGAGATGGTTCGACGGTGGTGATCGGATTCCGGCAAGCTTGCCGGAATCAATGGAGGTGGTGGCTGTTGGTGGTTGTGATTGGGTGAAAGCTCGATCGGAGGTGGTGATGAGGGAAAATATGGGCGGCTCCGGTGGGATGTGGTCGGAGGAGTTGGGTTGCAGAAATAGGATGGAGGCAAAGATGAGGTGGTGGCCGATCCGATCGGAGCTCCGGCACCGTTGCCGGAGGAGAAGCTCTCTCTCTCTATCTTTTTTTTGTCTTTTACCAATGAGCTCTCTCCCTTTCGTTTTTGATTTTTTTTATATAGGTTAAAATAACCTGTTGATATCCGCACCCCCATTTGATGGGCGCACAAAAATGATAAGGCGCGCCCGTAACCTTTGTCCCATTCGGTCCAGGTTCGGCCCCACCCAGGATAAATCACCCCCCTTCTGCGCATTTACACCACAGCACCGTCTTAGCTCGTTTGCTAGGCAAACGCGATCGGATTTCGACGAAATTTTGCGGGGACCTAGCTGGGACCCAAAGCTAGCCTAGGGTTAAGTTTGGGACCCTAACTCATTGATTTGATGGGGATTTTTGCAAAACTGGAAGGGTTTAGGGCACGGTCAAAATGGGGTGTCTACAGATGCCCCTCTTTGGCAGAGCGCGCTTGTCGCGCGAATGTCAAAGCTGAACAGACAACACATTTTGACTGGCCCAAGATTTCGAACAGAAGGGATGCAAAAGGGTGGCGAGATGGATCGACGAGACACATTCTCATCGAGAAGGAATGATAAGATGAATTGACGAGACAGAATCTCGAAAAGAAAACTGAGATGGACTCTCAAGTGGTAATGAGACAGACTCTCACACAATGCAGAATGGAATGATTAGACAGCATCTATTTAAGCCATTCAGGGATTTGGAGATTGTAAAGCGGAATGATTAGACAATATCATGATCAAACCTAAATTTGGATCTGGGACAAGCGAAATGATTAGACAGCATCTTGATCATTCCTGAATTGGGATCTGAGAAGACAGCATCTTAACAGATGAACACAGCGGAATGATTAGACAGCATCATGATCAAACCTGGATTGAGATTTTGAGAAGACAGCATCTTGACAGACGAACGTTGCGGAATGATTAGACAGTTATCATGATCAAACCTGGGATCTGAGAAGACAGCATCTCGACAGATGAACGAAGCGGAATGATTAGACAGTTATCATGATCAAACCTGGATTGAGATCTGAGAAGACAGCATCTTGACAGACGAACGTTGCGGAATGATTAGACAGTTATCATGATCAAACCTGAATTGGGATCTGAGAAGACAGCATCTTGACAGATGAACGAAGCGGAATGATTAGACAGTTATCATGATCAAACCTGGGATCTGAGAAGACAGCATCTTGACAGATGAACGAAGCGGAATGATTAGACAGTTATCATGATCAAACCGGGATTGAGATCTGAGAAGACAACATCTTGACAGACGAACGTTGCGGAATGATTAGACAGTTATCATGATCAAACCTGAATTGGGATCTGAGAAGACAGCATCTTGACAGATGAATATAGCGGAATGATTAGACAGCATCATGATCAAACCTAAATTGGGATCTGAGAAGACAGCATCTTGACAGATGAACACAGCGGAATGATTAGACAGCATCATGATCAAACCTAAATTGGGATCTGAGAAGACAGGATCTTGACAGATGAACACAGCGGAATGATTAGACAGCATCATGATCAAACCGAAATTGGGATCTGAGAAGACAGCATCTTGACAGATGAACATAGCGGAATGATTAGACAGCATCATGATCAAACCTGAATCGGGATCTGAGAAGACAGCATCTTGACAGATGAATATAGCGGAATGATTAGACAGCATCATGATCAAACCTGAATCGGGATCTGAAAAGACAGCATCTTGACAGATGAACACAGCGGAATGATTAGACAGCATCATGATCAAACCTGAATCGGGATCTGAAAAGACAGCATCTTGACAGATTGACAACAGCGGAATGGGTGCTCTAAGGGAGACTTTAGTGAGGTGCTCTCAGGGAGACTTTGGTTGGGTGCTCTCAGGGAGACTTTGGTGAGGTGCTCTCAGGGAGACTTTAGTGAGGTGCTCTCAGGGAGACTTTGGTTGAATGCTCTCAGGGAGACTTTGGGTGGGTGCTCTCAGGGAGACTTTGGGTGGGTGCTCTCAGGGAGACTTTAGTGAGGTGCTCTCAGGGAGACTTTGGTGAGGTGCTCTCAGGGAGACTTTAGTGCGGGTGCTCTCAGGGAGACTTTGGTTGGGTGCTCTCAGGGAGACTTTGGTGAGGTGCTCTCAGGGAGACTTTAGTGAGGTGCTCTCAGGGAGACTTTAGTGAGGTGCTCTCAGGGAGACTTTGGTTGGGTGCTCTCAGGGAGACTTTAGTGAGGTGCTCTCAGGGAGACTTTGGTGAGGTGCTCTCAGGGAGACTTTAGTGAGGTGCTCTCAGGGAGACTTTAGTGAGGTGCTCTCAGGGAGACTTTAGTGAGGTGCTCTCAGGGAGACTTTGGTTGGATGCTCTCAGGGAGACTTTAGTGCGGTGCTCTCAGGGAGACTTTAGTTGGGTGCTCTCAGAGAGACTTTGGTTGGGTGCTCTCAGGGAGACTTTAGTTGGGTGCTCTCAGGGAGACTTTGGTTGGGTGCTCTCAGGGAGACTTTAGTGAGGTGCTCTCAGGGAGACTTTGGTGGGGTGCTCTCAGGGAGACTTTGGGTGGGTGCTCTCAGGGAGACTTTAGTGAGGTGCTCTCAGGGAGACTTTGGTGAGGTGCTCTCAGGGAGACTTTAGTGCGGGTGCTCTCAGGGAGACTTTAGTGAGGTGCTCTCAGGGAGACTTTGGTTGAATGCTCTCAGGGAGACTTTGGGTGGGTGCTCTCAGGGAGACTTTAGTGAGGAGCTCTCAGGGAGACTTTGGTGAGGTGCTCTCAGGGAGACTTTAGTGCGGGTGCTCTCAGGGAGACTTTGGTTGGGTGCTCTCAGGGAGACTTTAGTGAGGTGCTCTCAGGGAGACTTACACGGATGATGCCTCAGGGGTCTTACATAGATGGGATGCCTCAGGGGTCTTACACAGATAGGATGCCTCAGGGGTCTTACATAGATGATGCCTCAGGGGTCTTACACAGATGGGATGCCTCAGGGGTCTTACACGGATAGGATGCCTCAGGGGTCTTACACAGATGATGCCTCAGGGGTCTTACACAGATGGGATGCCTCAGGGGTCTTACACGGATGGGATGCCTCAGGGGTCTTACACAGATGATGCCTCAGGGGTCTTACACAGATGGGATGCCTCAGGGGTCTTACACGGATGGGATGCCTCAGGGGTCTTACACAGAAGGGATGGATATTTCTTTTGATTTTGATTGATTGATTTATTGATTCAGATTGATTCATTTGAAAATTGCTTTGTCTCTTGCCGAGAAAATGGGATTGCGAGTTCTTTGCTGAGGACCAGACTCACATGATCTGCTGAGGTTCTGAGTATTGATCATTTCTTCTGAGAGAACTGAATTTTGCTAGAGATTGAAGGCTGCGTGAGCAAATTCTAGACTTCGCTAGGGAAACTGATTTTCTTGGAGAATTGACTCTTCTGAAGAGTGGAATCAACTGAGGAGTTTAGAGGTTTGGCTTGAGATGTGCTCGTACCCCTCTTATCTTAACTTGCTGGAGGCCTTATTACTGATTGCCTTTGTGTGCTTGACATCTTTTATGACGCGAGTCATAAAAGATGCCCCTAGTATATTGTGTTTCCATGACAGGAGTTTTAAGGAGGCAGGACAATGATGGTTGAAGAAAAGATGTTTCATTTCATGAAGGCTTGAGGTTGCACAGTTTTTTTTGTATGGAGAGAGTAGGACAATCACCATGATGGCTGGGTCTGAGAATCCCTTTTTTTTGCATTGCTCACTTTTGGAGGCTTAAGGTCTCTGGTAGGTTTGAATAAGATGTCTCTCGCCCCTTCTGATACCTAAACCAGGATTTACTCTGAATTTTCTTTGCATTTTGGAGGACACGCTCCCATTCTTCCAGCACCCGACAGTTTGGACTTTGCAAGGAGAGGGAACACAAATATGGAGGAACAGATTTCCAAGGACTCAATCAAAGAAGACTCTTTTTGCTTTAAGGACTCGACTCGCTTTCGACTCACTCTTGGATCTGATGTGTTATTTTTCAAGGGTATGGCTTAGCCACTCTTAGAGTATTTCGAAGACCATGTCAAGAGGCACTACTCTCCTCTTTCGGTGTTTCCGTCATGGTTATTATCCCTTTCAAATTGCTCGGTTTCAATGCCCCTAGTTTAGAGGAATGTTAAAGTAATCTTGCTGGCACTACTTGGACTCCGAGATTTTGCCCTGGTTGAAGACTGTTTCTCCATCTCGATGATTCGCTTTTTCGTTGGAAGTCATTGCCATTGACCAGATTGCCTTTTCAGGTTTTCAATCTGACGGACCGCTTGCCCTAACTTTTGCCTGGTTCGCCCTTTCGGGTTTTCAATCCAGCGGGCTTGATACCCTAACTTTTGCCTAAGCTGACTTTTCAGTTGTCAACTTAGCGGGTGAATGACCCTAAATTTTGCCTAGACCGCCCTCTCGGGTTTTCAGCCTAGCGGGTCTTCAGACTCCGTCTCTTTTTCTTCTTGACTTTGAACCTCTGCTTGTTCACCAGAAGGACTTTTCTAGGTAGGCTTGGATTCAAAAGGGTTGGGTATTTCTTTTGGATTTCAAAGTTTCGACCGAACCTTGATCGGCCAGGTTGCCTAAAGTATCCCAAAAATGGAGGATCAGGTCCGCGTAGTTCGCTGGGGTTTGGAACACAATGATTTGGCTTTAAGCTCAAAGGTTGAAAAGGAATAATGTGACTTTTATTCCAAAGGTTGAAAGGGAATAATTTGACTTTTATTCCCAAGGTTGACCGAACCTGAATTGATCAGGTTGCCTACGTACCCCCGAAGAGTTGGGGATCAGGTCAGACGTAGTTCGAAACGAACTACCCCTGGTTTGTGGGTGTTTGAAAAGAATGTTTGATTTTGTTGAGGCTCAAAGGTGTTTGCAAAAGGATTTTTTTTTTTTTAAAAAAAAAAAAACTTGGGATTTTGGCATTTAAGGCTCAGGCGTCCAAGGATGGCCTTCTGGTGTTTTGGCATACAAGCTTTTTGAATGGCTAAGGTTCAATGGCTTTGAACTTCTTTTTTTCTTTCTCTTTTTTTTTTGAGGAGTCCGGCGGCATTTCCTGGCAAGACTTCATCTGCACTGTGCAAGCTAGACTGATTGAATTCCCACTTTTTCTTTGGGATCTCGCACTGATATTCGGGATTCTACGGCTCTGGGTCTTCTATGAATGCTGAAGATGATTTTGAAATTTTCAATCCATTTATCGACTCTGCTTCCTGCGATTCTGACGTTCTTGAGGAGTTGACGTGGGGCATGCTCCCTTCTCCTTTCTTCTCTGGATTCTATCTTATTTTTCTTTGTTCATTCTGATTTTAATTTTTTTGCTTGGATGTGGGGAATGCCCCTACACCTGGAATGTTTTAACTGGAAATTCCATCACAATTTATAGCCCAAGCATTCTTCTTGGGGTTCATGTTCTATGCTCATGACTTTGTTGTCTGAAAGTCTTCTCTCAATTTTTCATTCATTGCATTTGATGTCTGGTATTCTTCATTTGATTTTTTTTTTTCTTTCGACCTGATGTCTGAAGCTGAGGGTGACTCACGTTGAACAGTGCCAAGGCACGCTTCTGATTTATCCTCATAGGACCAAGCAACACTTCCTTGAACCCTCTAAATAGGTTTATCGACTCTTTGCACTCTTCGGGAGATTTTGCCAATCCTTATTTCCCGAGTTTCGGATTTCAATTTCATCTTCAAGTGGCTTTGCTCGACGCTCTTCCTCTCGTTTGATTATCTTTCAAATCTCGAGGAGAATTTCATCGGCATCCTCATTCGAGGAGGGTGTCTTAATTTGTTTATTAACATTAGATCCAAGAGTGAACATATACGAGAATATTGACGACACTGGAATCAAATGTTCTTTTCATTGAATGTTTGAAGTACATACAATGATTTTTGATGCGCCACGATAGGCTCTCCATCAAATTCAGCAAAAGATTGGACATTGGCTCACAATGAGAGAGACCAATAAACACAACGTACGTAGAATTGATATTGGCATGGTTAGGCTTACCAACTTTGACAGGAGGGTTGGTATACACTCTTCCAAACAAATTTCAAAGATGAGACACTTCATCGGAGGCAACGGATTGGCGCTGAAAGTTCAAGGACAACGTGCCTTCATTGATAATGATTGGAGAGAGCAATCCTGGAGTTAGAATCTCAGAAGAGAGGGCCTCTTTGGTTTCTGTTGATCCAGCTCAAATTGTCCTTTAGCACCTGACAATGGCAAGGCTTTCTCTGGTATAATGTTTTCAAGGAGTTCAAGCTCTGACATTTTTCTTTTCCCTTCCTAATCATTTTCCAGCCCAGAGGTGGTATAGGTAGAGGTGGTAAGATCTGTGAAGGGTTGAATGAGTTGAATGGTTCCCATGGTGGGTGAAAGAAGTGCAACACGGTTATGTGCAGGGTTCTCAGAAGCATTTGAGTTCGAGAAGACTGAGGGGATCCCCGTCTATCAGGTCATGGATGTCATCACCATCTCTCTCATTTCTCTCAAGACGAGACTTTCAGCATACTCAGCCATCTGGGCAATGTGAGAGGAAAAAGGTATAGCGGGCTAGACCAAGCGAGTTTAGAGATGAAAGCTTTTTGGGGTTGATGGTAAACGAGTGACTAAGACTCCTGTCATGGACATCATAAACACTAGGCTCAATGAGAATTAATCCCATAGCAATGTAATGTGCAAGTTGAGACAAAAGGTAGCGCCAACACATCCTTCCCTTGGATCAAAATCCGACAGCTTAACGGTTGTGCATGAAGATGTGGTACGACAAGTACATGGTTTGTCAACAAGCCTAAAAGGATGATGACCACACTCAAGGTATTTGGAGAAAATTCGGCAGCATAACGGCTATACCAGGAGATGTGGTAAGGTAAGCACATGGTTTGTCAATGAACCCAAAAGGATAATGATTACGCTCAAGGGTTCTAAAAAAAATTGGCAGCATGACGGCTATACTAGGAGGGTCTCAGCAACTAAACATGAAGAGTATGCCGTCATGGTCAAGATAAAGCAGGGTTCTCAGCAAGAACACACACTCCGATAATGATAATGGCAAGATAGACTCACAATCGACATGCGGAACACGGTCTGATCAGGATCAATCAAATGATCAAGCTCACGGAAGACAGATCATGACTAAAAGAGCCAAGAATCTGATGATAATCCACAGAATGGATAGATGGGGAAAAATTGATTAGATTAGAAGGAAACCTAACTAAGAAGCAAGCCCTAATCTAATAATAAATATATACATATATATATATATATACATCCTAACCAGGGGCACCAACCCTAGTCTAACTAGCGGAGTCAAGGAAGTCTCGACTCAAGACAGACTGATGAGTGTACTAGGACCGTTGTAGCCATGTCAAAATGAACTACCCTAGTCTACAAAGGGGACAAAGCTCCTAACTCTAGGCTCCACACGTGTGAGCAACACATGTTCGTCCTATATGAGTACATATATATAGTGTCCTAGCAAGGGTTCCCTAATTTTGGTTCTAAAGGGAGCAACTAATATATATACATAATATAATGAAATGAAAGTAGGGCCCAGGCATTTCTGCAGGGTACTATGCCTATGACCATACCCTTGATGTATAACGCCAGCACACCCAGCATTATACAAAGTATGTTCATTGCTCATCGGCTGCTGTAGAACACCAGCACACCCAGTGTCTACGGCTGCAGCTCCGGCGCATAGCTCGGAAATAGATACAACGGTTCCCATCTGGTACGCGTCATATCTATTCCCTGAGGCCAATAATGAAAATGATGAAAGAAATAAAGAATATGACAATGTATGATGTGCGATGTGTGAATCCCTTGTTTTATTTACGCGCCTACTTGGTGCCCCTGGATTTCTAACGATAAAGTTCCCATTTAACTCGATTTTGGCCCAAATTTCCTCAAAATTAGTAACAATGGCATTTTTACAGAGTTAGGCAATGTTTCAAGATTTCCCCAGCAGAGTCGCCAGTCTGTGGAACCAGATCCGGGACGGGCGTGAGGGGACGGGCCCCCGCGCGAGTCTCTCTAGATCGTCCACGTGAAGGAGAGCCCCACCAAGGAACCCTCGAAAGAGTGCCCCTCACAGCATGAGCGGCGATGTAAAGTGAGATACCTCTCGATTCGGGGACTAGCCCAGATTCGAGACGCACCTTAAACAAAGAAAGAGTCGCCATCCAAGGAAGTGGGCCCTGGATCCCATGCTGTGCTCTGTTGCAACGGATAACCAGAGATATAAAATAGGGTTCGTGCCTGATGACGAATGGGGAAGGGATTAGGCGCCCCCAATTCGCCCAAGTGCTAGCACCTGGTCTCTCATGCCATTTATTATTAATTTTGAAGAGTTTTGGGAGAAAATCATGCGAAATGGGAACGGATATCCCCGAGATAACGTCTAGCTAATCATGCATGTCTCAGAGATGAATAAGAAGCACACACAAAAGAAATGAAAGATATGTCGCCTAAGAATAGCTAGGTTATGAGTGCCATGCCTAATTGGTGTCTAAGTTCTGGTGGACAAGCACATGCATGCTACAGCTAAAGGTATAGGATCTGTACATGAAAATAAGAAAACACAGCAAAATACGCAACACACGACTCAACAAGACAAATCCTAAAATTCTAATGCAGGACTTGACTCGGACCAGGATGGCCATCCATCCTAGCTGCACTACGTATCCCGGCCTCGGGAAGAATCAGAGCCAACGTAGTTCGGTGTCCTATGCTAAACTACAATGCCTAAACCTCTAGGACCGCTATCCTAGACCCGATCAACTAGACTCGACTAGTTTTTAAAGCTTTTTGTGCGATTGCTTAAATTCAAGTGGATTGTGATTTTTACGACTCTCTATATGTCCTAACTAATGCAGGTTGTTTAGCCTTAAGCTAATGCAGGTGGGCCCTACATCCTATGTGTATCTAGGCTGTGCAACATAAAGAAAACCATGGGCTGACTATATGCTTCCTAGTCTAGCCATCGGTTCGACTAAGTGTCTGACCGATCGACTCGAGGCCTCCTAACTCTAGGGACACTCACACGACAGGACACACCACATCAATACAAATCAAGACCGACTCCTAACTCTAAAACACCCTAAATATCTAGGACAGACTCCTAACTCTAGGGGAAGATCTTTTTGAAAAGGTTTTGAAGTTTTTTGTATTTTTGGGAGGTTTTGAAGTTATGAAAAATGGTGAAAGTTGTGAGAAATATTTACAAAAATGGTGACTGAAAATGGTGAAAGGGTGTAAAAATGGTGTCTAAAAATGGTGAAAGGGTGTAAAAATGGTGTCTAAAAATGGTGACTGCACTCAGGATGCCAGCAGCACGCCTGAGCTGCCTACGTACCCCTCAGCTAGGGATCAAGCCATCCGTAGTTCGGACCGAATTCCTAACTACTCTGCACATGACTCAAGATTTTTTGAGATTTTTGATTTTGATTATGTTTTTGGATTTTGAATTGTTTTTGAGATGTTTTTGAATTTTCAAGTGTTTTTTGGAATGTTTTTGTTGTTTTCAAGTATTTTTGAAATGTTTTTATTGTTTTTTGACACCAGAGAATAAAATCCTATCATCATACGGGTAGGGAGACTTCTGGAATCCCGCAAAGGTTGGATAGCATCCTATGCTTTGCGGGGGAACGAACAGGAAAATAACTCGGCAAGGGTTGGACAGCATCCTATACCTTGCAGGAGCGGGTAAAGATCACGACTTGATGAGAGGATGGACAGAATCCTAACCCCTATGATGATAGGAAAAACTCCTGGACTGACTGAAGGACTGACTCCTGTGCTGAAGACTGTTATAATTACTATTCACAACTACTATTCACGACTACTATTCACGACTACTATTCACAACTACTATTCAAAGCTACTATTCAAAGCTACTATTCAAAGCTACTATTCAAAGCTACTATTCAAAGCTACTATTCAAAAGTACTATTCAAAAGTACTATTCAAAAGTACTATTCAAAAGTACTATTCAAAAGTACTATTCACAGTAGGACCTACCAAGTACTATTCATACATCGGCGGGCCCCACACAAACGGGTCCCACATCGGCGGGCCCCACATCAGCGGGCCCCACATCAGCGGGCCCCACATCGGCGGGCCCCACACAGCGGGTCCCACATCAGCGGGCCCCACACAAACGGGTCCCACATCGGTAATTGGAAACGAAATAACAATTAAATATTCCACCGAAAGAAAAATAATAATACTTAATTAATAGTAATCATCGCGGTCAAAAAAATTAATAATTTAATAATATTAATAACCGACAAAAATAATAATTTAAATAAAATAATCATTACAGTCAAAAAACAATAATTAATCACCGACAAAATTAATAATTTAATAATATTAATCGACGAAAATAATGATTTAATAATATTAATCGACCTGGTACTGTTCACGCAACCTTTACTATTCACGAAAATAAAAATTTAATCCTATTACTATTCAAACAGCTGTTACTATTCTCGATAATTTAATATTAATAATCAACGAACAGTCGAACATGCAATGATGAAACGACAAAAAAAATTAAAAATAAATAAATAAATAAACATAAAAAATGAAAATACCTGAGCGTAAGGGTGGCCGGAGTTGGGGCCGGATTCCGGCACAGCCGGTCGGAGGTGGTGATGATCGGACTCCGACGAAATTTCTGTCGGAGAAGAAGATCCTTCTCTCTCTCTCTCTTTTCTCTCTGCAGATCTCTCCTTCTTTCTTTTTTTTCTTTTTTTTAAAAATAAAATAAAAATAAAAAATAAAATAAAATGAAGAAGAAGAAGTTGGAAGTGGGGTGGAGGAGATGGTGGTAGGGCTGGAAATGGCCGAATAGTGGTGGTTTGGGTTTTGCAGAGGAGAAAAGGGGAAAATGAAGGAGAAGGTGGAGATGGTTCGACGGTGGTGATCGGATTCCGGCAAGCTTGCCGGAATCAATGGAGGTGGTGGCTGTTGGTGGTTGTGATTGGGTGAAAGCTCGATCGGAGGTGGTGATGAGGGAAAATATGGGCGGCTCCGGTGGGATGTGGTCGGAGGAGTTGGGTTGCAGAAATAGGATGGAGGCAAAGATGAGGTGGTGGCCGATCCGATCGGAGCTCCGGCACCGTTGCCGGAGGAGAAGCTCTCTCTCTCTATCTTTTTTTGTCTTTTACCAATGAGCTCTCTCCCTTTCGTTTTTGATTTTTTTTATATAGGTTAAAATAACCTGTTGATATCCGCACCCCCATTTGATGGGCGCACAAAAATGATAAGGCGCGCCCGTAACCTTTGTCCCATTCGGTCCAGGTTCGGCCCCACCCAGGATAAATCACCCCCCTTCTGCGCATTTACACCACAGCACCGTCTTAGCTCGTTTGCTAGGCAAACGCGATCGGATTTCGACGAAATTTTGCGGGGACCTAGCTGGGACCCAAAGCTAGCCTAGGGTTAAGTTTGGGACCCTAACTCATTGATTTGATGGGGATTTTTGCAAAACTGGAAGGGTTTAGGGCACGGTCAAAATGGGGTGTCTACAATTACAGGTAGGTGCACAATTCTCAGATTTTTCCAGGATTATTTGGTATTTGTTTATATTTTTGCATCATTTTTAGCATTTAATTGAATTTAATTCAATATTATATGTGTGTGCTAAAAATCATGATCTACATGAGTGTTTCAATTCCGATTCATCCCGAAATTTAATACACTGATCTATTTAAATAGAATAAAATAACCATCGGATCGGATCGGACATTGGATCAAAGGATTTCGAAAATTTGAGTGAAGAATGGAATTTTATTTAAAATAATGGCTGAGAAATTACAAAATTTGAAAAAATAGCTATCTCATGATGATTGATTTTGTGGAATTTTAAAATTTTCTTGTGTTCATCACATCAGAACAAGATTAAAGGACATTTTCTGGAGTCGTAATTTTCTCAAAAAGCATGTTTTAAAAATAGAAAACTCTTCAAAAATGTCTGTTTGACGAAGAAAAATAAAATATATACTAAATAGATTCCAAAATTAATGAAATTTCGTGAGAAAATAATATGGTACTGATTCATTCTACAATGAATTTTTAAGAATTTTTGGATTTTGTTTGGTATATTATTTGATGTTTTCTTTGAAAACAATCAGATTTTGTGAGATTTTTTACTGACATCATATCACAATTAAAATTCACAAAAGTTTTACAGTAGTCTTATATTTTATATTTATTGCTGCTGTAAAATGTTCAATTGATTTGGATCTTGTTGCCTAAGGGATGTAGTGTAAATTCATAATCTGGTCTTAAAATTGAAAAATCCGAAATTGGTAGTAAATAGTCTCGCAAATTCATGAAAATCTCATAGCATGCAATGTTTACTCATATCTTACTACTGTAGAAATTTCAACGAATTTAGATTCCTATGTCTAGTAGTTTCTGTGTTATTTTTACAATCTGGTCATATGGTTATTAAATCAGAAATAAATAGAAACTTAATGTAAAAATCTGCAAAACTCTTCTAATAAGCTACGTGCCTTCACATCTTGTTGTTGTAGAAATTTCAATTCATTTCGAATTCGTTTACAATAATTTCACTTGTAAAATCACTCAAGTAGTCTGAAATTGATAAAATCCACTAAAAATTGAAGTTAATTAAAAATCATTATGAAAATTCCTATAAGAACCTTAAATTTCTGTCACATGTTCACTCCTCAATCCATTGAAAACAGAAATCTTAGGATCTTTAGATTTCCCAGGTAAAATGTCCAGTGTGTCCATAATCGTATCTTAATTGCAATCGATCGTTGACAATTTGAATATTTAAGCCATAGCATGTTATTGGCTCCGAGGTTACTGTCCACGGAAATCCTGAGATATGCCAGGCAATAAGGTGCTATAACCTAATTATTAAATTGCACAAGGAAAGAGCGCGTGATTCCCTTCCATGGATGCTATTCTAGGCCGGAATTGGTGAACCCTAGAACCTTTGGTATTCCTTAAATGTCCAGAAACCGAAAATCCTTGAAATCTAAAATTCATTAACTTCAAGAACTTAAATCGATTTATCTTGTGTCTTTCGGAACCATTGGATTATGGTTTTCGTCATAAGAACCATTAGAGCCCAATTTAGGAACACTTACGTCAGGTCGTGTCCTAGGTTTTATGGAGTCTTAGCTTTTAGGAACACTTACGTCAGGCCGACTCACGGTTGGTACGCCTTTCAATCTTCTATCATGTGATTCGATCGTGTATTCATACTTTCTTTTACTGACAGGAACTTATCCCAGTCTCGTGTTCATATAACCCTGATCATTCTTGTATCATTTCTCTTGGCTTACATGCACCATGTCTACTCGTACAATTCTTAATTGGATCCGTGGTACATTAAGAGAATCTCACATCTATGCCATAAGTGAGCAAGAGAAAAATCTCTTCGGCTACGTGGCAACCATTAAGCTCAATTAGGGATTACTCTATGCCGCATCAGAGTGTTGGGATCCCGATCATCATGTCTTCCGTTTTGGCAACCAAGAAATGTGTCCCACCTTTGAAGAATGGTGTGCCTTATTGGAATATCCTGTGGATGGCCCTCTAGTGAAGCCATCCTGTGTTCCAGATTATCGTCATTTGTTCCTTCGCTTAATGAATAATCCAGATGAATCCATGAACTCTTTCATGAAAGGCCGAGAGGTGTCTGTAGACACCCCATTTTGACCGAACCCCTTTTGCACTTGATTTGATTAAAACCCAAGAAAATCTATGATCTGGTGACCCAAATTCGTCCCTAGGGCGGATTAGAACCCCAAGAATCTCTCTGCAAAGTTTTAGAAACCCCTCTTTGACAGAGCATGCTTGTCACGCTAATGTCAAAGCTGAACTGACAACACATTTTGGCCGACCCGAAATCAAAGTGAAATAAAAAAATTTTACTGGTAAACCAAAATTCTGGTAAAACACAAAATGAATTACTAAAAAAAATAAAATAGAATCACACTACAAACACATACTCGTATCAATGAATAAGGGTTTTTGCTGACAATCAGACCAAATATCACTTGGTCAATTGCCAAAAATGATATCATTAAAAGGATGAGCAAGTCTTAACGATCAGACCAAATATCGCTTGGTTAGTCGTCAAAACTGACTCAAAAAGGGCGATAACTACACAGACCATTGCTGAAAATCCGTCTGTTTAGCCATCCAGATAATCCTGACTCCTCTGTTTCAAGGTAGCGGGTCATCCAAGATTGATATGGTCCTGCGAAAAGGGGTCCATATAAATCCACGCAGATATACCTGACTCCCAATCTCAGTAGGTAGCGGTACATTGCGAAGTGACAATTAGACAGGCCAAAATTTGGCATTTCACTGCTAAATGTCACGGGCGAAGAAGAAAAGACCAGACTCCAAACACACGGAGTTCAATTTCACTGGTAGTTTCTTACTTCTAAAAAAAAACTCTCCAAGATTTAAAGAAAAGCCCAGACTCCAAACATACAGGGCTGCTTCACTGGAAATTTCTTTAAGAAGAAATCCATTTCAAATGATGAGAGAAATTACCAGACTCCAAATCATAGAGCCACTGGCGAAAATGTTTTTAAAATCTTTCAAAGGGTGAAAGAAAAGACCAAACTCCAAATCACGGAGCCATTGGCAAACACATTTTTTCAAATATTTCCAATGGTGAATGAAAAGACCAATCTCCAAATCACGGAGCTATTGGCGAGAATATTTTTTAAACCTTTCAAATGGTGAAAGAAAAGACCAATCTCCAAATCACGGAGCCATTGGCGAAAATATTTTTTTAAATCTTTCAAATGGTGAAAGAAAAGACCAATCTCCAAATCACGGATCCATTGGCGAAAATATTTTTTAAACCTTTCAAATGGTGAAAGAAAAGACCAATCTCCAAATCACGAAGCCATTGGTGGAAACAATTTTTAAATCTTTCAAATGGTGAAAGAAAAAAAAACCAATCTCCAGAACATGAAGCCATTGGTGGACAATATTTTTAAAATCTTTCAAATGATGAAAGAAAAAAGACCAAACTCCAAATCACAGAGCCATTGGTGAAAATATTTTATTTTTTTTAAACCTTTCAAATGGTGAAAGAAAAGACCAATCTCCAAATCACGGAGCCATTGGCGAAAATATTTTTTTAAACCTTTCAAATGGTGAAAGAAAAAGACCAAACTCCAAATCACGGAGTCATTGGTGAAAATATTTTTTAAACCTTTCAAATGATGAAAGAAAAAGACCAAACTCCAAATCATGGAGCTATTGGCAAAAATATATACAACATGATAAAAGAAAATACCAAACTCCAAAACACAGAGCCATTGGTAAAAATTTACAAAATGATAAAAGAAAATGCCAAACTCCAAAACAGGGAGCCATTGGTAGAAATTTACAAAATGATAAAAGAAAATACCAAACTCCAAAACAGGGAACCATTGATAGAAATTTACAAAATGATAAAAGAAAATACCAAACTCCAAAACAGGGAACCATTGATAGAAATTTACAAAATGATAAAAGAAAATACCAAACTCTAAAACAGGGAACCATTGATAGAAATTTACAAAATGATAAAAGAAAATGCCAAACTCCAAATCAAGGAGCCAATGGCAAAAATTTACAAAATGATAAAAGAAAAATGCCAAACTCCAAATCACGAAGCCTGTGGCAAAATATTTACAAAATGATAAAAGAAAATGCCAAACTCCAAATCACGGAGCAAATGGCAAAAATTTACAAAATGATAAAAGAAAAATGCCAAACTCCAAATCACAAAGCCTGTGGCAAAATATTTACAAAATGATAAAAGAAAATGCCAAACTCCAAATCACGGAGCCAATGGCAAAAATTTAAAGTGATAGGAAAATTCATTGAAATGATTGAAGAAATGGCCAATTTTGATCGATTTCACAAGGTGAATAAGTCATCCCTTGCCGAGAATGATTGAAAATGCATGATCTTTGCTGAAGATAAAACTAAAGAAACTTGAAGAAAATTTTCGGTATTGACCCTTTTAAAACGAGTGAAAAGCATTTTGCTGGGGGTTTGAAGATTGCATGAACAAATTCTAGACTCCGCTAGGGATAAGATTTTCTGAAAACTTGACTCCAAAAGAAAATAATTTGATTGAAGAGACTGGCCCAACGATTGTGCTCAAGCTTCTCTAGTTTCCATTTGCTGAGAATAGTTATACCAGTTACCATTATGTTTGATATCTTTTATGACGTAAGTCATAAAAGATGCCCCTAGTATGATGTACTTCCATGACAAAAGTCTTAAGAAAGCAAAACCAAGATGAGTAGAAAAGATTTGAATTTATATGGGTTCTTTCTTTGGTATAGTGGGTAAAAGAATTTTCACAATGGCTGAATCTGAGAATTTTCTCATTTACTGCTCATATCTTGAGGCTTGATGTCCTTGGCAGGTCTCTTGCCTTTCTTTGATTCCTAAGTCAGGATCTACTCTAGATTTTCTCCACATTTTAAAAGGTATACACCCATTCTTTCAGTGCCAGACACTTTGAACCTTGAAAGGAAACAGATAAGAATGAGGAACAAACTTCCAAGGACTCGATCAAAGAAGATTCGGATTATTCAAGGGACTTGACTGACTCTTGATTCACCCTTAGATAAAATGTGTTATTTTATTATGGTAAGGCTAACCGCTCTCAGAATAATCTCAAAACTATGTCAAGAGGCATTAATTTCCTCCATCAGGATTTCTGTCATGGTTATTACCCCTTTCGGATTGCTCAGTCTTAATGCCCCTAGTTTAGAAAGATGTCAAAGTAAATCTCACCGACACTACTCGGATTCCAGGATCCTGCCTTGTTCAGAAATCACTTTTTCTGTCTCATCGACTTCTCTCTTTGCAGGAAGTCATAACTAATGTCTGCCAAGTTTTCTGTCTTGAGACCACTCATCTCAGCTTTTGCTTGCACTATTTGAATTCCCGAGTTCTTCAGAATTATGGAACTCCTTCTGCATCTCATCAACTCACTCATTATGTGAAGTCTTTGCCCCTGACTGGATTCTTTTATCAGGTTTTTCAATCCCGTAAACCGCTACCCTTGCCTTTGCATAAGCCAACACCTTTGATCATTGACTTAGCAAGTACATGTATCTATCTAGGCCGCCCTTTCGGGTTTTCAAACTAGTGGGTCTTCAGACTCTCGTTTTTCTCATTTCTTTCTGTTTTTATTTTCATTTGCCTTGAACCTTTCCTTGTTTCACGAGAAGGACTTTCTAGGTGGGCTTGGGTTCAAAAGGGTTAGATATCTAAAGTTCTAAGGATTTGGACCGAATCTGGTCTAGCCAGATTACCTACGTACCCCAAAAATGGAGGATCAGGTACGCGTAGTTCGTTTTGGGGTTTATCAAAGAATGGTTTAGCTTTTAGCTTCAAATTTTATAAGAGAATAATTGACATTTATTCTAAAGGTTGACCAAACCTGAATAAATCAGGCTACCTACGTACCTCTGAAGAGATGGGGATCAGGTCATGACGTAGTTCAAACTCATAAAAAAAAAACCTTGGTTTATAATGTGGTTAGAAAAAAAATGGTTTGATTTGAATTTTTGGCCCAAAGGGTTTACAAACGAATTTTTAAACGTTAGGATTTTGGCTATCAAGGCTCAAACGTCCAAGGATGACCTCCTGGTGTTTTGGCGCATAAGCTCTTTTGCTTAAGGTTCAAAGACTTTGAATATTTTTATCGAGCAGTCTGGCGGTTTTCTGGCAAAACTTTAACCACGGTGCTCCATTCTCTTCTCAAGATCTTGAATTCATGCTCAAGATTCTTCAACTTTCATTTGTCTCCAAATAGTAAAGACGATTCTCATATGCGATCTATCTCATTGACTCCATCATCTGGGTCTTTGATATTCCAAAAGAATTGTCATATGGACACATTCCCTTCTCTTTCTCTTTTTCTCATATTCTAAACATTAAAAATGTCCTTTTTCTTGAAATATTCCACTTTAGAATCATAATGAAAATACACAGCCCAATTGTTCTTTTAGTGCTCAAATCTATGACTTCATTTTGAGAAAGTCTTCTCTCACTTCTTCATCAGCTCCATAGGATGTCTGATGTCCATCTCTCTTGAATTTTGCTCTTTGACCCGATGTCTCAAACAAATGGAGTGTTGCTTTGCACCATACCCTGGCATTCACCCGGTTTATCCTTATAGGATCAAGCAAGACTACTATGAACCCCTTTAAATAGGTTTATCAATTCTTCGCTCTCCTCGGGAGATAAATTTTTGCCAGTCCATCTTTCCTGAGTTTCGGATTTCGATACCACTATCAATAGCTTCGATTTCCTCTTTAAGTGGCTATGCGAGACGCTCTTCCTCTCGTTTAACCATGTTCCAGATCTTGAGGGAAATTTCGTCTGCATTCTCATCCGAGAAGGGTGTCTTTGTTATTTAAACATTAGATCTAAGAGTGAATCATTACAATACAGATAACGCCGTAATCAAGTATTTATTGAATTGGAAACTTCAAATACATTGATGACTTTAGACGCACCTCAACAGGCTCTACATCAGACTCAACAGAAGACTGGACATTGACTCGATAAGAAGACTGACAAACACTATACATTCCGCATTATTGATGACACGACTAGACTTACCAACTTTGACACAAGAGTTGGTACAAACTCAACAAAAGACAAACTCTGAAAATTGGACACTTCTTCATGAGCAAGAGAGTGGCACTGAAACTTCCTGGGCGATACACCTTCCTCCATGATAAAGGTATCTACTGAGTTTGATCCTGAAGTAGGAATCTTGGAAAGGGTAACCCTACAAGGCCAGGGTTAAGTGGGACAATAAAAGGCTATGTTGGCAATATAAGGGAAGCAATAAACTGCCTTGATCAAATGTGTTTGAAAGTGGTTAGTCTTTTGGAAGGAAGGTCATTTGCTGAACTTAGACTTTCGAATTGGAAGCACACACTAGATGAATAATCATGGGATAAAGATTCTCAACAAATCGAGATAAGATCGCAACCTTGATCATATCAATTGGTATTTTGAGTTGGAATGTTAAAATGAAACTGTCTATCAAGGCCAAAGGAAGATAGACATTGATAATATGACATACACCCATAGAGTCTCAAGGAATCCTCATTCACTCCTTTAAGTCCTCTTTAGATATGGCTGATTGATTCAAACCAGGAATCTCTACTAGAAAGTAAGTCCTGATCTTATAATCAAGAGATATACGGACAAAAATCTCAATGAATATAACAAAAGATAGGCCACGACCATGAGAGAGGCAAGCAAAAGCCACTGGTCGGGTCTAGATCTGAAAGAAAACAGACTGATATAATTGATTAGATTAGACAAGGAAACATCACTAAAGAGTAGGCCCCAATCTGATAACCAATATATAGATATATACATATATATCCTAACCAGGGGCAACAGCCCTAAATATAATCTCGCAGAGTCAAGACACTTGACTCAAGACAGACATGTGAGTACACTAGGACTGCGTTGTAGCCACATAAGGTGAGCTACAATAATCTATGGATAGGACATGGCTCCTAAGTCTAGGCTCCAACATGTGTAAGCAACACATGGTCGTCTTTATATTAATGCAATATATATATATATATATATAAGCACATGCAGATCCTAATTGGGTTTCACTAAATCAGCAAATATATTTATATACATAATATATGTAAAATAAAAGTAAGGCTCCGGACTCAATATATCGGGTACTATGCTTATGATCCATACTTTAGATGTATAACACAAGTACGCCTAGTGTTATACATAGTATGCTTCATTGCTCATCGGCTGCTGTAAACACAAGTACGCCTAGTGTTTACGGCTGCAGCACCGGCGCATAGCTTGGAAATAGATACAACAATCTCATCAGGGTAATGACATCCCATCTGGTATGTGCTATATCTATCCCATGGAGCCAATAAAATCAAAGAAAGAAAAATAAAGACAAAGTAAAGAATATGATAATGCATGCAGTGCAGTGTGTGAATCCCTTGTTTTAAACACCTATTTGGTGCCCCTTGGATTCTAAGCGAAAGAATTCCCATTTGTAATGATTTTCACCCAAATTTCTCCAAAATAATAAAAATGGCATTTTTATTAGAGTTAGGCAATGTTCTAAGAACTCCCCAGCAGAGTCGCCAGCTTGTGGACCCCGATCCGGGAGAGAGGTGAGGGAACGGCCCCCAGCGGCCTCTTGGATCATCCACACGTGAAGGAGAGCTCTACCAAGGAACTCTCGAAACAAAAACAAAACTCAGAGTCGCCATCCATGGTATACGGCCATGGATCCCTAAAAATAATATGCTATGTATACCATGGATAACCAGAAATGAATGGGTTCGTGCCTGATTACGAATGGAGAAGGTCCGAAGAGCGCCTCCAATTCGTCCGAGTGCAAGCACTTGGTCTCTTATGCCATTTATTATTAAATCCAAAGAATTTTAGGTAAAAAATCATATGAAATAAGAACAATTCTCAGGAATCGTCTACCTAAGCATGAATTTTCTGAGGATAAAGAAATAAGCATACACAAAATGAAATGAAAAATGTGTCACCTAAGCAAAGCTAGGTTATGAGTGACATGCCTAATGGGTGTCTAAGTTCTGGTGGACATACACATGCAGGCTACAGGTAAAGGTATGGTATCAGTACAAGAAAGTAAGAAGACACATCAAAACATAAAGCATAAATCAATCCTATATATATGACAGGACAAGACAAATCCTAACTCTAATGCGACTTGACTCGGACCAAGATGGCCATCCATCCCAGCTGCTCTACGTATCCCGGCCTCGGGAAGAATCAGAGTCAACGTAGTTCGATGTCCTATTCTAACTACGATGCCTAACCATTTAGAACCGCTATCCTAGACTTGATCCACTAGACTTGACTGATTTTTAAAGTTTTTTGAACGATTGCTTAAATTCAAGTGAATTGTAATTTTTAGGACTCTATATGCCCTAACTAATGCAAGTTGTTTAGCCTTAAGCTAATGCAGGTGGGCCCTACATCCTATGGGTATCTAGGCTGTGTAACCTAATGAAAACTATGGGCTAACTATATGCTTCCTAGTCTAGCCATCGATTCGACTAAATGTCTAACCGATCGACTCGAGGCCTCCTAACTCTAGGGACACTCACACGATAGGACACACCATATCAATACAAACAGGACAACCTCCTAACTCTAAAACACCTCAAACAGCTAAGACAAATTCCTAACTCTAGGGGAAGATCTTTTTGAAAAAGGTTTTGAAGAATTTTTGTATTTTTTTTTTAATATTCGAAATGTTTTATTTTTAAAGGTTTGTTTGGCTGGACCTGGGATGTGAATCCCAAGCTGCACTACGTACCTCGTGGAAGAGGATCAAGCCAACGTAGTTCGAAACAGAATTCCTAACTACTCTCATAATGACTTAAGGTTTTTGAGATTTTTGGTTTTTTGAAATGTTTTTGGTATTTTGGTTATTTTATAGTGTTTTTTGAGTTTTTGACACAAGAGAGCAAAATCTTATCATCATAAGAGCAGGACAGACTCCTGATATCCCGCAAAGGGTGGACAGCATCCTATGCTTTGCGGGAGAAAAAGACAGAAACACGACTCTGCAAGGGTTGGACAGCATCCTATACCTTGCAAGAGCGGATAGAAGAACATGATCTGATGAAAGGTTGAATAAAATCCTAACCCCTATGATGATAGAATTTGATTCCTGAACAAGATGACTGACTTTCTAGACTAAGGACGGATTCCTATGCTAGTGGACTATCAAACAAAAATAAGGCTCACAAGTAATAAGGAAAAAAAAGACCTTTTGCATATTTGGCAAAGGAAAAACACCCAGCCGGGCCGGACAGCTACCTAGCCCTAGGGTCCAACAAATGTGCAACCCAATACCCATAAGGGTAGGAGTATGTTGTCAAGCCGAGTAAGGTGTTCTCCCAAAACCAAACGACGCATAAAAAGGAAGTTTAGCAAGAGAATGAGACTGGGTAAGTCTCTTAGACACAGAGGTAGGATAGAGAAAAATGCTAGCAAGACTGGGCAAGTCTCTTAAGCACAAGGATGGGCTCCAAGTAACCTTATCATTGCCTAAACAATGATAAGAAAATGAGATAACTGACAGACCAGGTTGGTCTTCGACTAGGAGAGGGTTTAAGACCTGTGAGACTAGAGTTAGTCTCCTAGGGGTTGACTCAGGTTGATTCATTAATGAGACAATGCCTGTCTCCAAAGATTTGGATCTAAAAGACTAGGCAAGTCTTTTGAGAAAATGGAATGCTATTTGGACTGTGCAAGTCCCCCTAGAGATGGGCTTGAAATGACAAAGGAAAGAAACCTGAAAGACTTAAACAGTCTCATAAAATGAAGAAAAGATTAGAAGGGAAAACATTACTAGGACTATGCAAGTCCTCTAAAATAATGGGCTCGGGATGACTCCTTCATAGCCCTTGCAATGAGAGGGGATTTTAGTATCTAAAGAAAATTAACAGAAATCTATAAGACTGTGTTAGTCTATCAAAGAGAGAAGAAAAGGCTACCAGATAATCGCAAATTCCATTCTATTCTTATAAAAATAAATCAAGCGCTAAGCAAAGAAGAATTTTCAATAAAATAAAATAAAAAATCTATAGCAATCATAAAATGATAAACAACATTAATTAGTCCAGACCAGCCGCTGGATAGCGTAATAAAGTAAAAGAAAACAATATCAAACACTTCTATGCCCAACCACAAACACCACCCCAATATGGGGATGAAATCAGATGATGCTAAAGTAATCATCTGATATCATATACACATGATAATATTTTTATATCCCGCCTTGAAATCAGACAGTACTCATGTCGATAATATCGAATAGAGTAGTCATCTGATCTCCTTCTTCCTATTAAACAATTTATTTAAATAAAAAGGAATGAGTATAATAAGCTTTGAGATAATCCCACATGAACAATCCATTTATTACCTATTCAAGAAAGAACAAGTCCTAAAATAACATACAAGCAAAACATATAAAAGAAAGCAATAATTTCAAAAGGTATTAATATATGCAATACTATAATAATTATTCCTTACCCATTTTGTCTCATCCTTTTAACTTATCATAACCATTTAATAAGAATTTAAAATAATCTTAATTAATCATGGAAATGGCCAAAGAGATAAACCTAGCTTATAGCATGAACAAAAATAAAGGACATATCCATGACTTAGTGAAAGACGTCCAGCTATAGGCCCAATAATTCAAGACTGTTTCTATCAAAATATTTCTCAAGACAATTATTGACCTACTTTAGAGACCCATATCCAATACATATTATCCCCAGCAAGACAGGAGCAATATCAAAATAGAGATATAAATTGTCTTAATAACATTTTACGCATAGTAATGAAGGATACTCCAGTTTATAATTTTATCAAATCACTTTATACTAAGCAATGCAGAACCTAAACCTTGTGTTAAATATCACTATAGTGTATCAATAAGAGAGAACACATACACATGTATTCTGTGGTCAAAGTGAAACTTCACAAAAGAACTCATTCCTTATTTAAGCATAAAGTTATATTTTTTCTTTATATGTGACCTAATAAAATTACTTGTATTTGAATTGAATTCAACAGGTGAAAGATTAATTTTATACAAATGACCTCCATTTCAGAATATCTAAATAACAAGCAAATGATACAGAACCTTGTAGTTTAAGGATAACCCCATTAATATGCTTGAAAATTCTATCCTAAAGTTATATAAAAAAAGATGTTATTATCAAACCAGGAAGTGCCAATGAGGAAGTGGAATCAGCACAACCACTGTTAGGTGTTTTCTATAACACAAATTATTTTTTATTCATCTGAAGCATGTAGGGCTGAAATGTAAGGACTTTGAATCATGCAAAACAAAGGCTGAATCAAAGACTTTAAATCGGTGCAAAAACAGGGCTTGAGTTGTGTATAAAACAGGGACTGAATTGTGCATAAAACAGGGGCTGCATATTAACAAAAAAGAGTAGGCTATACATATCAAAACTGATTAGGGGCTTTCCATATCTAAAGTGAGATGGGGACTTTCCATATAAAAAATGAGATGGGGGACTTTTCATATAAAAAATGCGATGGGGGACTTTTCATATAAAAAATGAGATGGGGGGCTGTCCATATAAAAAATGCGATGGGGGGCTGCCAATATCATAATAAAGAAGTGGCTGCCAAAACAACAGTGAAAAGGGAGCTGCTCATATCATGACCAATTAAATTCCTCAAACCTTCCTTGTGAATAAAATAAATGCCGACTAAAATCAATATCAATTTCAAGCCTTGATCTACTATTATCACACTAACTTAAATAGTTATCCCAAATCATTATAATATATAAAGACTAAAATATGGATTCATACAAAGAAGTTCTGAACGTCTAACCTCATGATTTTCCAGTCCCAAACCTTACATTACACGGCCTACTTAAGAAACTATGACCTGATGAGTACAACAATTAAAGTCATCAGTATTTTATTTTTAAAAAAAAAAAACAAGGACAATCCATAGAGGTATTGTGATAACATTTGGTAAAATAAAAGCTATACATATTTGGCCTTAAAACTAACAAAATGTCCTACAATGACACAACGACCAGCAACTTTTCTTTCAATCAAAACTCTCCATAAACTGTTACTATTATTCCCTTGATGATATATAACAAAAGAGATTATAATAATGGACAGGTTATAGTAATAATATGAACAAAGGATGAAGCTGCAACCATTTGAAGTGCATATGACCAAATGACTTGTGAAGATGTAGACTAGAATTAAAGTCTGTTGAAAATGAATTAAAGATTTGGAAAAAGAATTTATAGGAAATATAAAATCAAATCTAAACCGTGAATTGTTGTGAGAGTAATAATGAATTGGATTAAAACAATGATCTAGTTGGACAAAGGATGTGAAAATGAGGTCCTATTGATATACCAATACTGTTCTTAATATTCCAAACGATAGCATTAAGGTCATAAATCTTTTCATAAAAAAGACATAAGCACTTATATACTTACACAAGTACATACATACGCTCACACAAGCACACATTTACACATCCTTAAACGCATACACCCATATACGCACAACACACACAGACACATACATCTCGTTGCCCTGTAAAAAAAAATCTTTAGTTTCTGCCCTATTTCACACATGTTTTGCAAAACATTGGAATGGAAATTTTAATTTGAAACATAGCAAGACAACACTTGTTCACGAAGACAAACTCCTGAAGAAATGCAAACCATTCAGAAATTGCAGGCATTAACATCTCACCTTGATAACATCCTGACTATATGAAACTATCAATTTATTTCCAAAACGAGTTCTAATTAGCTAATTTCAACAAACAGAACTAGTTTATTTATTCATGAAAATTAGAAATACCTATACCATTACAGACAATCATACAAGTACTCATCCTAAAGAAAGGCGATAACATTTTCTACGAGAAAAACAGAGACATCTAAAAACAAATCATGATTATGTGTTTTATAAAAACAATTCCAGCATTTTACTCACCAAAGCTCATTTTCAGCTTATAACTGCTTAAAGAGGCTTTGCAGTTTGCATCTTCATGCATAAAAAAAATAATTACACCATTAGATAATAAAGATCACAAGTCAAATAGAACTTATGAAATATCCAGTTATTATGAAAATAAATTCCAGACACAATTTTGAAATAAAATTTTACTCGTTTCAATCTACTCCTATCGACCATCCAATTAATGAAAGATTCATCACTAAATCCATAAATAGTTCAGGTAGGTTCAAGATGTCATAGTTAATTATTTAATTTATAAACATTGAACTCGCACTTTCACACACGTCTGAAAAAAATCAAGGAATAAATGAAATCAAAGAATTCTTCAAATCTAAAAAAAAATCAATTTCATAACATTATTGTAACCAATTAATTTGTAATTTCAGAGCTGAAACGATAAAAATTACTTCACACTCAGAACATCTCTAAATTAATTTGCTATTCCAAAAATTCGTAATTTTCAAATAATTAAAGTCAAAGACATCATTAATAAAACTAATCAAAACTATAACTTTGAAGAAACAATCAATAATGGCAGAAATTATAGATAGAATTTAGATAAACTTACCTGTATTTCTCTTGCTTTTTTTTTACACTGATTTAAACCTCTTTCTTTTGTTTTTCTTTCACTCAATCACCGGAATAACGAAACAATAACCTGATCTTACAAATCTGAGAGATTCTAAGCTAACAGCCACAAAACTAAGAGTTTTGAAACTTGGATGTAGGATTCATGAAGAAGAAAATACAGGTCAAGGTTTTAGGTGGAAAATGATCGGATCTAGACTTAAAAAGTTTAGGTCTAGGCTTTAATAATAGAAATCTGGAAAATCATCTAACTCAAAGATTTTGAAAGGGTAGATCTATGGCTCTAGGGTTTGAAAGAAGTAGAAAAGATGATAGAAGGAGAAGAAAGAAAAAGGGAAAGGCAAACTGAATTAGCCGGCCGAAGTTTGCCGGATCGAGTCGAGGAAGATGACCGGTGCTAGGGTTCGAGGGATGAGATTTAGATTCTCTCTCTAGTTTTTCCCTATCTCTCTCTCTAAAAGGGGAAAAAACAAGAAAAAGAAAATCGATTTTTTTTTTAACAAAGGGGATAAGGCTGCTATTTATAGGCAAAATTGGGGTGGCTGATATCTATTATATGCAACAACTGATTGACATTTACCCTCCTATTGGACACATTGGTGCTTTTGATATTCAAAAAGCCCGACGTCGTGCTTTGATATTCTGCTCCTTCGCCAGGTTCCTCACTGTCCAGCCTTCTCGCTTTGCGTCAGCTGTTCTTTTGGACCTCGTGGATCAAATGGATCGGGGCGCCAATCCAATTCCTACTATACTTGCAGAAACCTTCAATGGATTGGATGATATGGCTCGCCTTCGTGCCAGCTCAGGTCCAGGCTCTTATGTTCGCTCTTTCGTTGGGTCTTTCTCAGGATGTCCTGCATTACTCCAGGTGTGGTTGTGCCACAAGCTAAAAATTGTAGCTCCTGTCCATTTCGATCATACGTTATACACCTTCAGTGAATGGCGTCATGATGTTTATTTCGATCATAAAAGCGATTGGGTTGAATGGTTAAATTCTCGCCAACAAGATCAGATTTATTGGCAAATTCCTGGAATCCAAGAAGCTGTCTTCAACACCGGAGAAGCTAACTACGTTCGCCTTCTTGGTCTCAAAAAGACTTTCTTTTATGTTCCTGCCAGGATCCTGCGTCAGTATGGAAGGGAGCAATCTATTGTGCCTCCCCTTCGTCATTTTTATCCACCTGAGGATCTCAAGCCCAAGATTGTCAAAGCCGTTTCATCTGCTTGGGATGTCAGAATCATCAAACCTTTAAAAGAGTCAGCTGAGGAAGATTGTCGTCCGAAGAAGAAGTCTAAACAGAATGCTTAGTTCCATGTTTAATCTTATCCGTTTATCTTTGAAAGAATGAACCCTGTACTCAAGCTTTAATGATTGATCAATAAAGTTCATCTTTCTCTCTCATTATCTTGATCTATGCGTGCATTATTGTCTACTTCTTTCTGATTTTAAAATATGTCTTTCAAATATTTCAGGGCAGTAAACACCATAGCTAACCCCACTACTCCTTGGGTTCGGATCTCTTCACGATTGGAGAGGAATTATGTCTCTCCACCACCCTCTCTGAGAACCCCAGCATCTCCTTCTTTCTCATCCTCACCAACGATGAAGCTTCGGCGGCGGGAAGGTGACACGTGGCAAAATCACATGATGTTGCCGCGCATTAATGCCCTACTTAATTTTGATTAGGTTCCTCTGGTGCATGGGTGACACGTGGTTAGATTCGAGGGTCGCGCCGTATTTATGTCCTATCACATGCAAGTAAGCCCACCAAGATATAGAGGAACCCCCCTTCAATAATGTCAATCGTTATGGCTATTAGCTAGAAATTGGAATTTGATATTACCCCATAGATGAGTAAACGGATGGGGAGATTGAAAACAATTTCCAAAACAAGGAACTTGGATGAGCTTATGTCTGAACACGAAAAATATAACTCTTGAAAGAAATCGAAGACGACCTTAGCACCCCTCCCTTTTCAAAGCTTTCTATATATGCTGGGAAAGGTTTCTAATTGTGTGAGAGTATTGGGACGTGGACATACAGCACCGAAAGGCACATGTGCCATTTTGAAATACTAGGTTGATCAAGAGCATCGCTCGTCTAGGACAAACTTAGGACAAGTCTCCAAAGCTCCCTCAACCTCCAATGGCACATGAAGTCTTCAAAGGGGCAAGCCCATCCAACTTCAGCCTTAGAGCTATTCTAACTGGAGAAAATTGAAGGACATAACATCATCTTATTCGATGAAGAGGAGCTTAGGGAAATAGGAAGCATATGTGATAATTGTTTAGTAGGATACATTTTGGGCAAACGACCCTATTTCTATGCCCTGAAAGAGAACCTCTCAAGGAAATGAAAGATACTAGGAGAAGTCCGATTGTATACCCTCAATAATAGCTTGTTTTTATTCAAATTCAACTGCAAAGAAGATTGTGACCAAGTCCTTGAAGCAGAAGATGACTCTTATGCTGGGCGTCCTCAAGTATTTCGTACATGGTCAACGAGATCTTCACTAGAGATAGTAATCCTCGCTATGATTTCCATCTGGGTGAGGATTCCAGGCATTCCCCTAGATTTTTGGAGTCAGAAAGGATTCAGCAAAATCTCAAGTTACTTGGGCAAGCCCCTATACATGGATTCCCCTGCATCAAAAGCTTCAAGATTGAATTTTGCTAGGCTGTGTGTAGAGATGAAAGCAGGTAACAAAATCCTAGAAGTAATCACCATTCAAACACCCAATGGGCTCATATCTAAAAAGTAGAATACGAACGGCAAAAATTTCAGTCATTCGACTTAATTTTGCCTAAAAGGAGAAAACTAAAGAGACCAAACCACTCTATGAATGGCGACCTATATACAGAGCCAAACCTCTCCTTCCCACAGATGTAAAAGGACAAGTGGTAGCAGAACCAGCACGACCCCGAGACCAACATAGCCAAGTCCCCCTCAAAAATACGTTCTCTACCCTAGACAAAAATTAAGAAGTAGACATTGGAACCGAAGATTTTGACCATACAAAGTTCGGATTGTTCCTTATCAAGTGATGAATCAAGCGCTTGCTATTCGATATTAGAGGATGGTGAAGGAGATGGTCCAGAATTGGAGGAATCCAATGTATCACACATAGAATTACAAAAAAAGGGGGGGGGGGGGGCAAGGAAATGAACGGAGGAGCGGAGTCACCCTCCCAAGTAGGTCTTGAGGAGGAAACTAAGGGGAGAATAGCCTCACAAGACGAATTAGACGAATTATTGACGAACCACAATGACTCCGAAGGTGAACCATGGCGCCCAAAGGATATACATATGGCAATGCTCGGAGGCCGAACATAAATCGGATCTCATAGGATTAGATGAATCAATTTATTCAAAGTTCTTAAATAAGTTTCTGATGCTCATTGGAGAAATTATACATTTCTCTTGATTCACGAGGTTGAGGGCGAATCCGACTTTTGTTGCTTCTTTTAAAATGCAAATCCTATATATTTTACCTTTAAGTTTGTTTTCTTCTTAACTTTTTTATATGAAAGTACAAGCCCTACTCTCTTAATAAAAATCCTAGTGCCTTGACCCCTTTCTCCCAATGATCGCAATATGCTCCCATCAAGGTAGTTGATTATGTGACTAGAGTATTGAGGAGTTTTGAACCCTTAGGTTCACTATGCTGTTTTTGGATCTCTCTCTCTCTCTCTCTCTCTCTCTCTCTCTCTCTCTCTCTCTCTCTCTCTCATGTGTTCCGAGTTAGAGATGGTATCTTATAACCTTGAATGTAACATCTTTCTCTTTATCTAATAAACCGGCAGGGTACCCGCCAAACCCCAGCCTACCTACCAATAAAATGTAGAAGGTTTTTGTCTTATGTCCCACCCGTTTTAGGGGTGATCAAATAAATAATTTCAATCATCAAAATAGTAGACCCCACTTGCACTTTTTCTGTCGACAGTTTCACTTAAATATATATTCATAGAACAAGATATAATTAATTTCTCAAATTATTATTTTAAAGGCCTTAAGAAAAGATAAAAGTATCAGGTCCACTCTTAATTATAAGAAAACCAGATGTGTATAGAGTCCGACACAAGTTTTGCTTTATATGGTATAATTAGATTATTAGTGATGTGGGGAAGTGAGGATTAGGGTTGTTAATTTGGGTCATAGAACATTTGATATTCATGATCTAAGAAAGTGAGAGACCGAGGGTGTTATTTGGGTTTTGGGTTGTGCTGGTTTAAGTTAAGGACTAGTGGAGTTGTTCGTGCTAGGTTATATGCCTTTTTTCTAATAAAAAGGCTATGAGGTTTAGGATCTGTTCACTTGCGTTCCCGGGAAAGCAAATCCCTGGAAAACAACCTCTTTTTTCCTTGACAAGACCTTAATAAGACAGAATTCTGGTGTTCACTTGCTTTCCCGGGAAAATAGAATTACACATGTGGAATTTCTACAATAAGTCAAAAAATGACATGGAAAAGCCCATTCCCCCCCCCCCCCTAGGGATTTCATTTCCGACCAAAAACACTCGGATTTCGTTTCCCGAGAAAACTAGTGCAAAAAGAATGGCAAGCAGTTTCCCTGGAAACCTTTTCCTGCGCAAGTGAACAGCCCAAAAACAGTCCAGGGAAACCTTTTGCTGCACATATTTCCTGGATTTCTTTTCCTAATGCCACGTCAAATTTCCTGGAAACATTTTTTTTTTCCTTTCCCGGGAAAACAAGTGAACAGAGCCTTTAGTGTTTAAAAAAATTAGAGGGAAACTTTGCATTTTTTCAAGTATCATATGTTTTTTGGTTATGTAGTGCTCAAAAGTTTTAAATCACGTCAATTTGAGATACTACACATCATGACATTTTATAATGGGGTTGATTCCTCTTTTATTTTATTTTTATTTTATTGTTATGAATTTATGCTCATATCACTAGTTATTAGGGGCTGAATTTCTAAATTTTAATGACACAAGTTTTGCTTAATATGTATAATAAATATATTATTATATATTTATTTTCATCCGACAATTATGCCATAAGTTTTTTTAAAATCAGTTAAAATAATTTGGCCAATCAAATCAAGGAACATTTTGAATTAAGAAATTTTAAAAATAAGCAAGTCATGTTTAACTTGAATTCAAAATGAGGATTTTAAAAAAATCCAAAATTTATTTGGGGAAATGTGCACATAATGGTTTTGAAAGTATAGTTATATTATTAATTTTTATATTGATTATAGAATGATCCAATTATCCCACAAGTTAAAATTAGAAAATTACCAGTCAGACCCAACTCTAGGTTTTGGGTATAGAAGCCTATAAAAATCATTAAGATCCCACTCCAAGGTAACTTCGAAAAAAGGAGAGCAACCTCAAAGATTTGAAGATTGGAAGAGACCAAGTACTATTGATTTGAATGTTGGATAGGACATACGTGTGCTGAAGTTGTCCTTGATTCAACCCGTTTAGATCAGTTTTCTCTACATCATCAAACAGTAGAACAATACTAATAAGGTCATAAAGGAAAATAGAAGAAACTATAATTAAACAAGCCAATGAGGAGAAGGGGTTAAAAAGAAAAAAAGAAAATTCAAAGTTAAGATCCCAAGAACTTTAAAAATTGTTTCACTACCTTGTTTACAAGTTTTGAAGGACAATCCATAAACTCATTTGTTAGTTTTCTTAAGAAAGGCCAAAAAGTAGGCACCTTCCTACATTAACGTTAGCACAAGACTAGTATAAATTTGTCATGTCTTCCAACTAAACCGTCTGTCAAAAACACAAGGAAATGACTCAGAAAGACACTTCACATGGCTTTCATGACTACCTTAGAGAATGACCATTTCACATGCTGTCTTCTGCCCATAAGACGTTGCCCAAACCAACTCTCTCCTTTATTATTACTGCTTTTCTAAAGAGCATCCCACGTGTCAAACTTATTCCATTA
The DNA here is from genome assembly GCF_043159265.1 of Tasmannia lanceolata. Lineage (NCBI taxonomy): Eukaryota > Viridiplantae > Streptophyta > Magnoliopsida > Canellales > Winteraceae > Tasmannia > Tasmannia lanceolata. Next base: position 18,046,643 of record NW_027518688.1, on the reverse strand, counting down.
AAATCCAGGACAGAAAACACTCAAATTTCCTTTGTCTAGGCAAACTTCATTTTGTCTTCAATACCTTTAGATAGATAGAGATATAAATAAAAGGAATAGGTTATGTAGTTTTGTTTCAGTACATGGAGAAGAGGTGAAGACTTGGCCCACATGCAAACATGTTGAAAAAAAAATGCCATAAAACAGAATAAGAGTTTTTCCATAACAGCCACCCACAAGAAAACAACCCACAGAGAGGTGCATGTCGAGAGATCGGGGGGAAGAGAAACACATGCATGGATTAAGGAGGTAAATTGGTTATCACACCAAACACATCAAACCAAAAGGTACAGAGGAAAGGCCAAAGACTCGAGCTCGGTTTCAAGCGGTGAAAAAAGGCCAAAAGGAAAAAGGAGATCGAGAAGATGTGAATATTGAATCCACTACAAGGGCTTTGTATTATAATATGGGATTTGCTAGGCAATTTCGGGGAAAGCCATTTCGCTGCTCACTTTTGCACGAGAGGTGGCTGGTGTTACTTGCAAAAGTGAAAATGTATTTATGCTTCATGGGTTACCCTCCACCATCATAAGTAATTGGCAATACGTCCTGGCATAAACTCTTCAAGCTGAAAGAGAGTAAAATCAAATACCTCGTTTGATGTCACCGTTTAAAGCTCTCTATGGGTATTCTCTACCAACACTAGTATCTTACATTTCATGAATTACTAAAGTAAAAGTTGTGGAAGGCAAGTTGAAGTTGCAAGACCAGGTTTTATGAATCCTTAAAGACACCCATTACCGAATGAAGTAGGTTGATGCTCATCAGACTGATAGAGAATATGAGGCATGGGATTGAGTTTATGTGAGGTTACAGCCACATAGATAAGTAGTCAAAGTGGGTCCACGTAACCCCGGTAATTATCTACAAAATATGTTGGACCCTACAATATTAATATACTATGTACCGGTCCGGTGGCTTACAAATTGGAATTGCTGGCAAACTCCAAGGTGGATCAGGTCTTCCACATTTCATAACTTAAAAAGGAAGGTAGGAACAAGTTTTGTACTAAGAATCTCCTCCACTTTTACATGAAGAAGAGGAGCTCAAGTTGGAGTGCATCCTAGCTTGAAGGATGGTCAAGCGCCATAATATATGTGACAATCCATAAGTGTTCATCAAATGAGTAAATGCAACTGAGGGAGATGCGATGTGGGATCCATAGTCTTCATTGTCCTAGCTATATTCGGTTCACAAACTTGAGGACAAGGATACTCCAAAGAGGGATGAATGATAATGGTCAAAGCGTTACATGCCTAGTCGGCCGTAACACAAACTAACAAAACAAAAGAAAGAAATAGAGAGGGGAAAGGTTGATTCGAGGCAACCGAATCTCCTAATGGCTCTATTCGAGAGGAACCATGACTCCTACAAAGTTTCCTTTGTTGTAAAATTCCCTTCTTCCTTTCATTTCATTGAATTGCTACTACATAAATACAAGCAAGAGGGAGTGCCACATCACAAGCACACTTACCCACTAACAAGACACATCATAAATAACTAACTCCCACTACCCTAAACACATTAGCCTTAACTAACAGCCATTACACTAAACCACATACCACTACGACGCACTAACTAGCCCCACATACATTATAAGAAAATACACATAACACAAAGCTTGTATGTGCCGTGTAAATAGATAAGTTGCTAGTCCTTATAGGAGAGGGGTATGGTTACTTTAAGTTCTTAGTTAGGGAGTAGTGGATTATTTCAAGGACACTTGTAAGAGATTGGTAGTTATTTTCTCAGGTACTTGATTTTGAGTGGAGTAGTGGTTCTTTTCCTATGTACTAAAATTCTAGAGAAATGAATGTAGAAGAGATCTGAAATTTATCTCAAGTATTACTGTTTAGGTTGATGGTTCACTTCGAATTGAAACCAAACAACTACAAACATTATCTTTGGAAACTATAGCTCGTCGAGGAGCAACGGAAAGAGTCATTAATAGAGAGAAAGGGAAAGGGGATTCATTGATGAAGAGCATGGAAAATGGAAGCAGAATCTCTTCCACCTTTTATTTGATTTGAAAAGAATAAAATAAAAAGTTTTCTATTAGAAAAAGGCTTTAAATAAAAGAGAAAGTTTTCGTAGTGTCACATTTGGGCCCTTTTAGACTTTTAGTTTTGCTTTCGAGAATTGATTTTGAGAGTACAAGAGATTATTTGACTCAAAATGCAAAGCTACCATGCCCTTAGGGTTGGTCGTCCCAAAAGATTTTTCCATGATATCTATAATAAGGGCATGTTTGGCTACCACGATATTTTGTCATGGAATATAGCTTACCCAATTGTGTGGGACTGTGGGAGAGCGAGAGATAAGAGAGGGAATGAGTGACAAATGGGCAAGAAAAGCTTGAAAAACTAGGAAACAAAAAACTCAGCTCGGAATACGACAGACTTTTTCCTGATTTTTACCCTCTTACCATCAAATCATTCTTGCCTTCTCAAACCGCTACGTCTCCCACTTGCCTTACCCCTCTCTCACCACTTGGAGACACTAATTTATCATGGAAAAAAATTCCTACGGCCAAACATGGTCTAAACATGTTTCTTTCCACTATCATCCTTTTTAATAACATGGAAAATATTTATTAGAAAACTTTTTCCAATAAGAAACTAAAATTTTTCCTGCTCACACCCATGCAGAGAATGAGTGGGGCCCTCTATTTTGCATCTCATGTTTTGATATGATAGGCCCCACCATCTCTACCCTAACCCATGCATAAGGTGGGGCCAACCATTTACACCCACGAGTAGGCCCACCTTCTCCACCAAAATCCATGCATATGGTAGGGCCCACCATTTTACACCAAATTTTGATGAGGTGGGTCCCATCAACTCAACTCAAACTCGTGAATCTGGTGTGGCCACCATCTTATTTCATGTTTTGATGGAATGGGTCCCATGTTCTCCAACCAAACACAAGGTGGTGCCCACCATTTTAAAAGTTTCATGAGGGGCCCCATTATTCTAATCCATGCATAGCATGGACCTGGGCCAAGACTTCCATTAAATAGATAAGTGTGTTTCCCGGGTCTATGTCGGTAGAATTGTCACATGCTCACACCATCCTTGCACCAAAGAGAAACCTCTTTCAGCCCGGTAGGTAGGCAGCACATTTAGCAACTTTTTCTCTTTCTCTCTGTCTCATTCTCGAGTCCAACCCAACCCTCTGAAAATTATCCTTTCTAAACCATACCATAAAGACCTTGGAAAGTGCAACGCAAACACATAAACTAAAATAATAATATAAAAACTCCATGTTCTCAGCCTTTCCACTTGTCTCCTCTGTACATGGAAATTTCTTACAAGAAAAAGAGGCTTTGAATGTTACAACCGAGATAGTAACATAAAGTCCAAAAAAGAAAATTCCCAATTCTACCAGTCTCTCTTTCAGTCTTTCCCACCTGTTTCCCTATAATATAAAGACCTAAGCTTCTTGTTTTTGTCCTCTTCTTCCTTTGAAATTTTTAATGGGTTTTTCGTAGAATACCATCATTCAAGGGATTCTGTCATCAATCTCTATATAAACGCAAGAAAATGCTAACAATTTTTTGAGAGTTCTCATTGAAACTTTTAATGGGTTTTTGTTGAGATCATCCATCATCCTAGATCCTCTTTTCCCTCCCATTAATAATAAATAAAGTGAAATGATATCACCACAACCATGTTTTGATAATTGCACTAACTTATCTTGTCTTTTATTATTTAAACATCTATAAAAGGTTATTAAACTTCCCCAAAAAAGCTCTTGCAATCCAATCAAAGAAGAAAATACAAAATGGGTTTGTGCAATTACTAAAAAATGGTTGTGTTGATATCATTTCCCTTAATAAAATCACAAAAGAAAAAGATCTCTACTATTTAGTCTATTTTTACGTTTCTTACTTGAAATTTCTAGAGGCGTAGATTTCAAGGGATTAATCAAAAAAGCAAAATAATAGATGTAACATTTCTAATTTTCCTTTTTATCTGACCGCCGATTTTTTCTCCGGGTTTTTTGCGGTTTTGGGTAAAAGAAAACAGAAGTATAAATCAAACCCAATTTCAGCTCTTCCCAATGTAGAAGAAACTGACACCCCATCTGACTCTCCCTCTCTCTCGTATATTTATACGGAAAAGAAGTTACATTCAATGTTTCAATCACACACTCACCCCTATTAAATTGCTACTGATATTGGCACTAACATTTTTTTATAATGGCACGAAAATAGCTTGTATTTTATTATTTAATTAAATACATGTCTAAAGTTATTATAGTTCTCCAAAGGACTCTCTCCCTCTCTCTCGTATATTTATACGGAAAAGAAGTTACATTCAATATTTCAATCACACCCCTATTAAATAGCTACCGATATTGGCACTACCATTTTTTGATAATGGCACGAATACATCTTGTATTTTTAATAATTAATTACCTGTCTAAAGTTGTTATAGCTCCAAAAAAAAGCTCTTGAAAGTCAGTTAAATAGGAAAAGACAAGATGGGTTTGTGTAACTATTAACACATAGTAGTGGTAGGCTATACTCCTATTAAACAGCTTCCGATATTGGCACTACTATTTTTATAATGGCACGAACACATCTTGTATTTTAATAATTAAATACCTGTCTAAAGTTGTTATAAAGTTGTTATAGCTCCAAAAAAAGCTCTTAAAAGTCAGTTAAAAAAGGAAAAGAAAAGATGGGTTTGTGTAACTATTAAAACATAGTAGTGGCAATATCAGTAGCCTATTAAATTTTCCACGTATCTGAAATCTCTGACCGATAGTTTTGTCACAAAATCTGCATGTACGTTCTCTGCCACTCCATTACTACCCTTTCTTTGAATGGGACGTTGAAGAGAGAGAATCCGAAGAAAAAGGCAAAAAAAAATTAGAATGAAAACGGTCCTTTTTTCTCTCTAATTAGATTAGATTAATCGAACAGAGTGTACGTCTATATCTATATAAAGATGTTTATTATATATTGGTCTTTGGTTTTTTGTAAGTTTGCTATTTATTTTCTCAGCCAAAAGATGGAAACAAAAGCTCACCGTTTCAGGATTTTGCGTGTGGAAATAACGGCAATTTTAGAGCTCATTTGTCTTCTCTGATCTAACCATAAGAACCCTTTTCCTCTCCTTTTTTCTTCATCTCTTTTTCTTCTTCTCTTTTGGGTTTTTGGGTTAGAGGCTTAAGAAGCTATAGATCAGTTTTTATGGCTGTTCAATCACAACAATGTCAAGAAAATTTCTCTTTTCCATCGTTTGGTTTGCAAGAATGGATGGAAATAGGAGGTGGGTTTTATGATTTTCATCAATCTGATCAAACGCAGAATCAGCAGAACCTTATTTTGGAGGCTTATTTGGAGAAACAGAGACAGGAAATGGATCGGTTTATCATTTTGCAGGTAACCCAAATCACAAATGGTTTTTTTTTTTTTTTCTCTCTCTATAGGTACAATGTTTTGATTATTGCACGAACTCAGGTTGTCTTTTCTTTTTTATTTGGCTTCTTAGAGCTTTTTGGTAACTGTAATAACCCTTGACAGCTTTTTAAATAATACAAGACAAGTTGAGTTCTTGCAATTATCAAAAAATGGTAGTGCCAATATCAATAGCCTATTTTTTATTTCTTTTGAATGGGTTCTCTTTTGTACAGAACGAGAGATTGAGAACAGCCCTTCAAAACCAAAGGAAGGAACAGCTCTTTGTTTACATGAGAAAAGTAGAAGAAAAAGTAACGAGTTTATTGAGGAAAAAAGAAGAAGAAATATTACAAGCAGACAGAAAGAAAGTAGAACTTGAAGATATGTTGAGGAAACTAGAGATGGAAAATCTGACGTGGCAAAAAATTGGTAAAGAAAATGAAGCAATGGTTTTATTTCTAAGGAATTCATTACAAAAGGTTAAGGAGAACATCTTTTTATCTAAGGCTGAAGATGCAGAATCATGCTGTGTTTTTTCTAATCAAATCAATGGTTCTATCAAAGGAGAAAGAGAGGAATCAGAGAAGATGATTTGCAAGGCGTGTAATTATCAATATTCTTGTGTTCTTTTTCTGCCTTGTAGGCATCTTTGCTCGTGTAAATCGTGTGAAGGTTTACTTGACTCGTGCCCTGTTTGTAATTCTGTAAAAGAAGCTAGCATTGAGGTTTTTATGATCTGAGTAAAAAAGAGAGATGTTTTTCTTTGTGGGTATTTTTCAAATTAGTAGAATGAAATAGAGAATCTTTTTGTGGTTCTGTTTTTAGATTTGTAAGAGAGTAAAAGACCCAGTTCAAGGAAAGTATAGAAGGAGAGCATCTTTTCTTTTTTGGGAGCTTTTATCTTCCATGTTTCCCTTTTTTTAGGCTTTTATGTTTCTCATTATTTGACTGGTATGATTTTACAGTTTCAAAAAAAAAATCACAGTTTTATGCCATTTCCTCTGTTTGGTTGCTTGTTTTGGGGGGACTGTGGAGTTTCAAATGCATGAGAGCTCCCAGAGATCTCCCTTGTCTCCCCAGAGCATGTCTGTCTCCCCAAAGCATGTCTGGTTGTTATTTACACCTTTGACCACTGGATAACTTCTAGACATCAATATTGGTTTTTATCCTAGGTGGCACCTGGCTGAGTTGTCCTCCCTCCCTAATCTTCTCACCTTTCACCAAAATGGAGAAATTTGTTTGGGGGTGGGGGAGGGGGGGGGGGAATAGGAGAAATTCTCGTCTTATTCTCTTTCTCTCTCTTACTTTTCTCTCTCTTTCACCTAGATTTTGATAATGGCACCCTACATCTTCTGCTAATTTCCTCGCGCAACTAAACACTAGTCACAAATCTCCTCTTAATATTCTCCCCATCTGCCAATCTCTTCTATTCTTGTCTAATTCTCTTTTGACTTATTTTTCTCCTATTCTCCCGGCCATCTGCAAGCAACCAATTTATTATTCTTTTGAGTTGTTTATACACGGAAAAAAAGAGAAAAACCAAAAGGGGAAAAAAATTCGCATTTATTAGTAATTGCTACTTGATATATGAATAAGAGGTCTAATGATGTGCTTAAATACTTAAATGGGAAACATAGGCTATAGGGGCCGTAATTAGTGTTACAAAATTATTAAAACGATCGGATGGAATTTTATTAGAAATGCTTTTCGGTATAGGAAATGATATTTCCACTCCCTTTTTTAGCTTTTCAAGTTCCATTGCTTGTCTTCCTTGTTTTTGTATTGCAATAGAAAAATATTTCTAAAATTTATTACCTTTTTACACACACACAGTTATTTAAGGGGACTTACCGATTATGATAACACCGCTCTAAATTAACCAGTGTTTAAAAAAGCGGATTTGATGCGGAACGCGGCCAAGAAAAATCCTTGTTGACTCGGTGCGGACGCGACCAAGAACGCGGTTAACACGGTTGACAAGGTCATAACTCAGGAGAGTCAAAGGAGTTTATTGACTCTATAAGGTAAAACGCGGAACGCGGATGTGGTGAAACGCGGAATGCAGCCGAGGTAAAAAGGAGTCGACTCGGCGAGTTCCTTGCCTAGTGAAGGAGTTTTTAAACACTGAAATTAACCATAACCATAGGGCAATGATAAATTAGCACCCCCTGTAGGATAATTCACACTCCTTCATCATGAATTGACGTTAGAAAGCGTTAAAGTCATCCCTACTCACCATCTCCCACGAGAAAAATTCCCACAGGTGATGGGAAATAAGATTTTATATGGTGGGTAAGAAGATTTAGAAAGACTATTGATTTGAGTTTATATTAATCAGCAAAATTATTGTAATCTTTTGTTCTCGGTCATAGTATAGTTCTTATATATCCACTGTCATGTTATTAATAGGTAGGCAATATTTTGGAATCATATAAACTCATGTTTTAATTATGTGGCTGATGGTTGGTGACTATTTCCGTGTACATCGATTTAGGTCGTGGGGATCACACAACAAATACAAATTAAAATACTATCGTTACACACCTGTTTATGTCACTTCAACCTTTCTCTTACAACATTGAGGGAATTACCCTCCACAATGAGGTTATTCAAATCCTTTGAAGAATGGTTTCAAATTCAGCTTTGATTGCAATAGGATCTAAAAACACCAACTCGGTTGAGCCAAACTCATATCTGATGAGACCTCTAATGCTCGTAGGTCTAAGGTTGCCCAAGCTAGAACCATCGAAGTTTAGCTTCTACCAATTGGATTCATGAGGAGCCCATACAAGAGCTGAAACCACATCTGGCTCTTTGCTCACACAAATTTCCATCCCGGAAAGGGAGAATTTGTATTAGAGAAAGAAAATTATAGAAAATTAAAATTACAATAAAAGAGCCAAATGTCCAGTTGGTTAGTAATTTTATTTGAAAATGAATATTTTAAATTTTGGGGAAAATATCTATGAAAAGTAAGTCAATCAAACCCTTTTGAATTTTGGAAAAAAATCTATGAAAAGTAAGTTAATCAGACCCGGGAAGATTTATTTTCCATTGAAAATATTTTTTAATTAAAACTTACCCTACCTGCAAACAACTCATAATAAGATTACATCACATGCCACAAAAAATAGTTGTCTTGCACATGCCATGGCTTTTTAAAGTATTATTTTGCCAATGAAAGCCAATTATAAGAGTGTGAAAGGAGTGTCATCATAGAAATCTCTGGGAAAGAAAGTTTTATCCAACTACAGTTAAAGTTCTGTTTAGAAAGACCTTCAATCTATCGTGTATCTTGTTTCATTTCATAAATTGGAAACTGATTCCTTTCCCTAGCCGAGTGTGAGAACTAGAATGTGTAAAGGCCAGTGCTCTCTGAGCCTAATTTTCTCTATTGGTAAGGAGTCTTCTGTGTGTTATAATCATTACGGGAATGAATCGCATATCTTGGTTGAGAATTGCTCGAGAATTCATTGATAGTGACTTTGCTAGGTTTGGGCTAGGTTTTGGGGCGGGGGCTACTCCTCTCCATACAAGCCATAGCTATACCAATTCTCTCTGGAAAACATTTTCGACGAGAAATGTTTTTCAGTAATCCAAACATTAAGACTTGGGCTGCAGCTCGGGTCGGACCGGTGGGGTTTTTATTATTTAGCGTAGGATAATGACTAATTTCAAAGATTGTAGAAAACAACAAATTTTCACGCCAAAAATCTTCATATTTATATCACCAAGTCAAGTGTATAAATTTAACAGAAAATGCTATTTTTTAACATCACCAACAAGATCAGCTCAACGAAAACATGTATTTCAATATATTAGAAAATAATTCGCGATGTTATTTAAGAGATATTTAAGAAAGTCATACTACACCTATAAAAGTCGGGTCAGGATTCAAGTTTCTTTCTTTAAACCCTATCCAACCAAAGATTGAGTCGGGTTTTTGAGCCTAAAACCCTACCCAACTCAAGACCCTTGTTCTCTAAACCCCATCCCGATAGGGTTTACTTTCGGATTGAGGACCCAGGTTGAAGCCATGATTGAGATGCCTGTATTGTGAATATGGAATCCAATAGGGGTATGTATGTCTTTTACCTTTAAACAAAAAGTAGAAAACTTGTTTGAATTTTCTGAGGGACAGTCGGTAAGTGGGAACGGAAAGGAGATTCTTTCCTTTTCCCGGGCCCTTATTTTCCGTCAGGACAGGCAACGTACGTCCCACGTGGCAGATTATGGTGATTGCTTCCACGTGGAATGCCAGGCTGGCAGGATTCGTCTTGTTCCGGGTTTGGATCGAGGTATTGACAAAATCGAGGCAGTTTTTTTTTTTCTCGCGCAATCCTCGTTTTGGTGTTATCCCCGTTTTGTTTGTTTCTATGACGTCGGATTGCCGTTTGCATGTGATCATGGACCGGGCGTTGCTGACTTGGACATAGACTATAAGCAGATGATGCCACGTTAACTTCCTAGCAAAGGTACGAAATAGTGTGACACGTGGCACGTGTCTATGCCAATAGATGGAGTTAGTATGGTGGGCCATCCCAGAGACCTCAAGAGTGATACATCTAGATCATACGGTGCAACTCGGGTTGGGTTCAACCCGAACCCGTAGGGTTCAAGCCAAAAAAAGGACGGGGTCGACGTGTTCAAGCCAAAAAAGGTCGGGGTCGGGTTCAGGTTGAGATTTTCCGAACCCGGTTTGAGTTCGAGTTGAGAGCTTGACCCCAACCCAAGTGAAACCCGAAATATTTATCAATTTTTTTAAGCTTAAAAACTCGGGTTCGGACGGGCCGGGTTGGGTTGGGTTGAACTCGGGCCTGGTAGGGTTTGGGTTGGGAAAAAGGGTTCCTCAGGTTGGGTTGGGTCGACCCTGGTCGGGTTGGAAATCTGGTAAGGTCGAAAAAAAAAAAAAAAAGAGTTTCCTCGGGTTGGTTCGGGTTGGCCTCAACCCGACCCGAGTTGCACCCCCTAGATCATAGCATGTGAACGGCAACTTTCAAAGGTTCTATCTCATAAAACCCTCCTTAGAATTGGTCAGTGATTACAAGCTATAGTTACTTGAGTTGAGGAGGGCATATATGAAAATACATAAAGGTAGAGAGAGAGCTTATTTGAAATAAAAGAGTCGTAGAAGCATTATTAAAAGGTAATGCAGGTAGTTTAGAAAGATCCAGAAAATCTTTATAACTTGTACAATGGAATCTTCTTGATGTTTTGGTGTAATTTTCTCATGACTAATGAAAACTTCAGTCAAATCCTATTTCAGTAAATTGTACTTTAGAAAAGGATTATTGGGTTTGCTGACTGCTGAGTTCCTCCGCTGTGTACTTTAAAGTATGTGAAGTAAAAATCTCTTTCCTGAGGCTATTTACTGAGGTTGACTGTACTTTTGTTTCTTCTCTTCACTGGTATTCCTAAAATGTCTGGAATCTCACCAAATCAGATGAGATTCTCTATTTCAAGATATGAAATCATTGGTTTTTTGGCTATGATTATCATCATGCTTGTGGCATCCACTTTTTTCTTACTAAAATATAATATTGGAACACTACTTTCGTAAGCAAGATAAATGGCTGTGCCTCTACCTCCATTGGTTCAGGCTTTGACCTTCAACTTTGAGGTTAAAGGTTCAACCACACCTTATCTAAGATGCATCTTTTTTTTAGAAGTAAGAAAGATACATCACCAACACTGATCAAAGTCTCACCACCTAGCCAATACAACGTAGAGGGGGAAAAGTCCAGCTTGCAAAGAATTGTCCTTTGGCCAATCGGAAAATCAATCTAACATATAAACATAGATTTTAGATTGATTTTCAGATGAAAGGTGGCCACCTTTCACCGGATCCTCAAATGTTTGCGGATGGTATACTGTACTGAAATCCAACCTAGTACCCAAAGCTCTATATAAGCTCTGCCAAAATTGTGACACAAATTTAGGATCTCTGTCCGACACGATTGACACTGGAACTCCGTGTAACTTCACGATTTCGTCGACATACCATTCTGCCATATGCTCTAGAGTAGTAACTCCCACTCCATATGGCAAGAAATGCACCGACTTTGTCAATCTGTCGACAATCATCAAAATTGCGTCATTCTTCTGTAGCGTCCGAGGTAGCCCTGTGACGAAATCCATCGTGATACACTCCCATTTTCACTCCGGAATAGATAGTGATTCTAACTCTTCTGCCGGCCTCTATTGTTGCCCAAGCTAGAACCATTGAAGTTTAGCTTCTACCAACCGGATTCAAGAGGAGCCATCCAGGTGTTGAAACCACATTTGGCTCTTTGCTCACACAAATCTCCCTCCCGTACTAAAGGGTGAATTTGGATCTAGGGAAAGAAAATTATAGAAAATTAAAATTATAATAAAAAATCCAATGTCCAGTAGGTTTGTAATTTTATTTGAAAATGAAATGAAAATTTTGAATTTGGAAAAAATCTATGAAAAGTTAATCAAACCCTGGAAGATTTATTTTCCATTGAAAAGAATTTTAATTAAAACTTACCCTACCCTATCTGCAAACCACTCATAATAAGAGTACAGCACATGGCATGAAAAATAGTTGTCTTGCACAAGCCATGGATTTTTCAAGCACTGAATTATGCAGTGACGACGTAAGTATGCAACCACCACAAATGCCAGATTTTCCGCTGAGAAAGGGGTGTTTATATCAAAACAAGGTGTAAATATGATTCTTTTAGAAGTAAAAAAATCTCTTTTACTCAAAATATTGGTTTGGTAATGACACCCTTTATTTTATTAAAAACATTTTGATTAAATGTTAAGTATTATTTTGCCCATAAAAGCCAATTATAAGATTGCGAGAGGACTGTCATCATAGGAATGTTTGGAAAAGAAAGTTTTATCCAAAACTTCTTAGTTTTCAAATACTGTTTGATCACAAATGAAAAAACAACTTGAACCGTAGTTAAAGTTTTGTTTAGAAGCAACATCATTCTATCATGATTTCTCTCTATATATGCCATCTAAATAATGGAGACAAAACAAATTCTTAGGAAAACATTTTCCCCGAGAAATGCTTTTCCTGCAGCCTAAACATTAAAAACGGGGTGCAACTCGGGTCGGGTGGGTAAGGATTTCCGAAACCCTATCAGAGAATCATCTCGGGTCCGGTCAGGTCTATGTTTTTACAGGAAAACCCGAGATTTGTAAACCCAACCCTACCAAAGATAGTTTCTTGCATGGGGAGAGGTCGGGTCGGGTTTGGTTTTAATTTTTAACATAGGATAGTGACTGATTTTAGTGTAGGAAAAAAATAAGAGGAATGATAGATGCAAGGGCCTTTCTCCGGCCCATGAATAGATCCATGTCATTTTTAAAATCGGTTGAAAAATTGAATTCGGTTGCACTTAATGACGTAGATCTATTCAAGGGTCCTTCTTTAGCCCTTGGGTAAAGAGGGCCCTTGCATCTATCAGTCCTCAAAAAACAAATCTCTACACCAAAAATCTCTAAATTCATGTCATCAAGTGTATAAATTTAAGAAGCACACTATATTTTCACATAACAGACATGATCACCTTTAATGAAAACAATTGTATATATATTGAAAAATAATTTACTCTGTTATTCAAGAGATATTTAAGAAAGTCACAGTACACCCATACGAGCCGGGTTGAGTTTCGGGTTTTTTTTTTTCCTCTAAACTTGACCCTATCTAAGATTGAGTTGGGTTTTCCAATTTAAAAACCGACCCAACCCATGACCCATGATTTCTAAACCCGACCCATGTTATTTTCGGGTCAAGTTGATGCCGACCCAAGTTGCAGTCCTAATTAAAATGCTTCGATTGTAAATTTGGAGTCCAAGTGGGTATGTATGTCTTTTAATCTTTGTACAAAAAGTCGGAAACTTGCTTGAATTTTCTGTGGGACAGTTGGGTAAGTGGAACGGAAAAAGGAGATTCTTTCCTTTTCCCGTGCCCTTATTTCCCGTCAGGACAGGCAACGTACGTCCCACGTGGCAGATTATGGTGATTGCTTCCACGTGGAATGCCAGGTTGGCTGAATTCGTCTTGTTCCGGGATTGGATGGGAACCGAGAAATTGACAAAATCGAGGCAGTTTTTTTCTCTCGCGCAATCCTCGTTTTCGTGTTATCCACGTTTTGTTTGTTTCTATGACGTTGGATTGCCGTTTGCATGTGATCATTGACCGGGAGATGGTCATATGACGCCACGTCAACTTCCTAGCAGACGTCTCTTCCGAATAGGGCGACACGTGGCAGATGTTTATGCCAATAGATGGAGTTAGTATGGTGGGCCATCCCAGAGACCTAGAGTGATACATCTAGATCATACGGTGTACTCGGGTTGGATTCGAGGGGTTCGGGTTCGACCCGAAAAAAGGTCAAGTCGAGTTCAGGTTCAGGTGGAGTTTTCCCAACCCGGGTTGAGTTCGGGTTGAGGGTTTAGCCAACCCAGTCCGGGTGAAACCCGGCATTTTTATCAATTTTTTTTAAGCTTAAAAATTCGGGTTGGGTTGGGTTGGATTGAACTCAGGTCGGGTAGGGTCTGGGTCATGGGCGCGGGCAAAAAAGGTTGTTATAGCATGTTGGGCCCACCATTTTGGACTTCATGCATTGATAGGTGGGGCCCACCATCTTCCCTGAACCATGCATAGGGTGGAGCCCACAATTTACACCTCATATTTCGATGCAGCGGGCTCACTATTTACACCTCATGTTCTGCACCGCGTAAATCATTTCCATAGGATGATCTTGACAATCCAATCTAACAAGCAATCTCATTATAAATTCGAGGGTTAGGATCATCCTATGTATATGATTTACGTAGTGCAACCTGTTTATGTCGTGCCCCAACAAATGAACAGTTTGGATCATCCAATGAAGTGGGCCCATAGTATTGAGAGAGAGAGAGAGAGAGAGTAATTTAGGTGACATTGCCTAAATTAGCATAGCTGGGGGCTTGTTGAGAGGGATTTATTAAAAAAGCCTATAGAGTGATGCTACGGAGATAGAGTGGAACCGAGATTGGAACATAACAAATCCCATATGCCACATTGCATGGGACGGTTGTTTTGCCATTTTCACCAAGAAAAAAGCCAAAAATCAAGGGAAAGATTGCTAATATGTTATTAGGCTAGTTATTCGGTTACACTTACCTAATCGTTTTCCATTTAATTATTCCGATTTTTATATGATTTTTGAGTTTTGACCAGATCAAAAATCAAGGGCTAGGTGTATTGCCACCTAACCCGACCCAACCCAACCCGAATTGCACCCCTAGCATGTGAACGGCAGGGACCAACGTTCAAAGGCTGTGTCCCATAAAACCATCCTTACATTTCGTTTAGTGATTAAAATTTAAAAGCTATAGTTATTTGCGGAGGACATATATGAAAATACATAGAGGTAGAGAGGACTTAGTTGAAATAAAAGAGTCCTAAAAGCATTATTAAAAGGTAATTATATAGTTTAGAAAGATCAAGAAAATCTTATAACTTGTACAATGGAATCTTCTTGATGTTTGGTGTAATTTTCTCATGACTAATGAAAACTTCAGTCAAATCCTATTTCAGTAAGTGGTGCTTTAGAAAAGGATTATTGGGGTTGCTGAGTTGCTCCGCTGTGTACGTGAAGTAATACTTTGAAAAAAAATCCCTTTCATGAGGTTCAGGTTGAGTTTTTCTGAACCCGGCTTGAGTTCGAGTTGAGGGCTTGACCCAACCCGAGTGAACCCCGAAATATTTTATCAATTTTTTTAAGCTTAAAAACTCGGGTTGGGACGGGTCGGTTAGGGTTTGGGTTGGGAAAAAGGGTTCCTCAGGTTGGGTTGGAAATTGGGTCGGGTCGAAAAAAAGAGGGTTTCCTCGGGTTGGTTCGGGTTGCCCTCAACCCGACCCGAGTTGCACCCCCTAGATCATAGCATGTGAACGGCAGTGACCAACTTTCAAAAGTTCTGTCTCATAAAACCCTCCTTAGAATTGGTTAGTGATTAAAAGCTATAGTTACTTGAGGAGGGCACATATGAAAATACATAAAGGTAGAGAGAGCTTATTTGAAATAAAAGAGAGTCCTTGAAGCATTATTAAAAGGTAATGCAGGTAGTTTAGAAAGATCCAGAAAATCTTATAACTTGTACAAGGGAATCTTCTTGATGTTTTGGTGTAATTTTCTCATGACTAATGAAAACTTCAGACAAATTCTATTTCAGTAAATGGTACTTTAGAAAAGGATTAATGGGGTTGCTGAGTTTCTCCGCTGGATCAGGTAATGGAGACACTACCATAAGCATTCCATTGGTTATGTATCAACGTTCCAACAAAAATACTTGTATGCATAAAAAACCTCAGGTTCCGCTGGGTAAATGCATTAAAAAGGGACAAATTTTAGAGGACGGTACGGCTACAGTTGGTGGTGAACTCGCTTGGGAAAAAACGTATTAGTGTCTTATATGCCATGGGAAGGCTACAATTTTGTGTACTTTAAAGTATGTGAAGCAATACTTAAAAAAAAAAAAAAAAATTCTCTTTCACAATGCAATAAAACTATGAATTCTGTGGGCTACTGTAGTTCTTTTGTTTCTTCTCTTTAGTGGTATTCCTAAAATGTCTAGAATCTCACCAAATCAGATGAGTTATTAATAAAAATCTTTATGGAATCCTATTTTTGGTGATCAGGAAACGAAAAAATTGATTGGTGAGTGCGATAGTGAGGTTCCAACCACAAATCATGAGCTTTTAATATCTTTCGGTAACTAGTTTGGATGGGTCAGTTTCTATGATACTCTATTTCAAGACATGAAATCATTGGTTTTTGGCTACGATTATCATGCTTGTGGCATCCACTTTTATCTTACTAAAATATGATATTGGAACACTACTTTCGTAAGCAAGACAAAAGGTTGTGCCTCTAGCTCAATTGGTTAAGGCTTTGATCTTCAATTTTGAGGTTTAAGGTTCAACCACACCTTGTTTAACAAAATAAGACAAAAATAATACAGATTCAAGAAAAATAACAAAAATACCTTCATTTCGTAGAAAATGACAATAAAAAGCTTATATAATGTGAAACAACAAAAATAAACATAGATTTTAGATTGATTTTCAGATACATTAGTATTTTGCACAAGGATGACTTTTTCTCCATCTTTTCGATATAAAATTGAGAAAATATTTTTTTAGGGAAATGATATCAGCACAACCATATTTTGATATTTTGGCTAACCCATCTTGTCTTTTAGTATTTAAAGAGCTGTCAAAAGGTTATTACATTTCCCAAAAAGCTCCCAGGAGCCGGTTAAATGAGAAAAGACAGCTGGGTTTTTGTGCAAATATCAAAATAAGGTTGTGCTGATAACATTTCCCTTTTTTATTTGCCCCTTGTAATATGTTAATAGCTGGGCCCATTAGGTTGTACATAATTTAGAAAAATCTAAATTCAAAATATAATTAAATTAGTCAAACTATAATGAGGAATGATAGATTGAAGGGCGCCCTTGCAAAAAACCAGCTACAAGGGCACCCTCAGTGGCCCATAACAATAAAATGCATTTATGGTTATGGTTGTCTACGTCACTTTCCTATTTTTTGTGCCCACTTTCTTGCTATAGGGCGCCCTTGTAACTGGTTTTTGCAAGGGTACCCTTCAGTCTATCATCCCTCATAAATTACCTACAATTTTTATTTTTATCACAAAAGCATTCTATGGTAAGATTAAGTACAAAATAAGTCATTATTGACTTATCGTCCACTATTCAAAATATGGTTCATTACCGGATTTACATTAGGATCTTATGCACGCCATAAGCCCATAACCTCTTCATTGGGACTCAGAAAGAGCCGATCAAGGTACCTATAGAAAGCTATTGAAATTATCTACATCTTTTATGTTTTGATCAAAATCATCCATACCCTCCTAAAGGGTCAAAATCCAAAGAAACATGGTGTATTCATTCCTATTGGACAAAATTCATAAGAGAAACAAATCTCCTAAAACATCTCTCAAGCGTCCACCTCTTGGCAAAAATCGACCAAATCAAGGGAATTTTATAAAATTCTATCTTCTCTTGTAAACAGAGAGATCACACAAGATTTCCTATAAACCCTCATAAGATCTAAACAATCTCAACAGACGTAATCTTAAGAATCTTAGCCAAAAATCAAAAATAAAAATATCATGTATGCAATGCTCTTGTTTTACACAAAAAGTTACTTGTAACTATTCATGTTTTGTTGGATAAGTGGGCTATTTGATGGCCCACATGTTCAAATCTAGGGTATGGTCAAAGAGCAGAACCTTATATAATGCACAGTTTTTCTTATTATATACATGGTTTTGTGGGCCTTGACTACCTTGCCTAACCCATTATTTGTCACCCTACAAAGCTGTGTGGGCCTATGGACCTGGACTACCCCGCCCCACCTGTTATTTATCTTAAAAGGATATTCCCATACTTAAAGACCGCATCTATTACAAAATTCGGGAAAAAATTGTGGATCCAGTTGTTTGATAAAAATTCTAGAAAAGTTTGGGAAGTACCAAGAAAAATTGGGCAGTGATTGAGCCCCTAGCTCAATGGTCAAGGCTTTGTTCTTCAACCGAGAGGTCGCAGCTAAATATCACAAAAGGAAAAATTCGGCAAAGGCGAACCTGCCTTTCTTTTTCAAATATTATTATTATTATTATTATAAACATTTGAAAACATTTTTATCAAATTCAATGTATTCAATTTTTATATGTAAGGAAGACAAAAGAAACAGAGAATTTTTAAGGTTATTTTAGTTAATAATTAAGGGCATGTTTGGTAATCATGAAAAATTATTTAATGGAATATCCGTGGGCCTTGTTGGTAAAATTGCCTTATTTCCCGCTCACGGTGGTTGCTTGGGTGGGAAGGCAAAGGCAAAAATAGATTTTTATTTTTAGCTTTTGGTGAAAACTAAACTATAAAAAGAGAAGTGTTGTTCTCTTGGGTTGCGGCGAAGCAAGACTTCTTTGGTGTGTCGGCTGTGAAAGGAGAGAGAAGAAAAAGAGAGAGAAAGGAAGAAGATGTTTTTCATCTCGAGGTTTTCTCTTGGGTTCTTTTTCGGGTTTATCTTTCGAGTTATCTCTTGTGTACGGTCTTGGGTGTGAGAAGCAAGGAAAGGGTTGCGGGTTTGTGGGTTTAAGATTAATCCATTGTAATCCTTGTATATTGTTTTCTCATAGTGGAAGATCGTGTTTCTCGCCCGTGGAGTAGGCTTGGCCGAACCACGTAAAATATCGGCGTTCATCTTGTAGCTTGTTTGTTTATTTTACTTTTTCGTTTAATTTGTACACGATCGGATCAGATTGCCGAAGGGATTTTCTCAACAGGCCCAAATGTGAAATAAGAGTTGGCAAGGAAGGAGATGAGAGGCTTGAGAGGGCATGGAGAACATGAGAAATTCCTAAAAAACAGTGAAAAAAAAATACCATACTTCAAATTGAGTATTTTTTACTATTTTTTCTAGGGACTATTTCATGCTCTGGTCACTCCCACCCTCAAATCTCTCCCTCTCTGCCCATCACTTACAACTAACCCCCACTAATATTTCATGGATATGTTTTCATGGTTATAAAAAATGGTCTATGAGAAAGGCTTTTAATACAAGACCTAATGAAGTTATCTATACGGGATTCGCTAGGGACCATCGCAGAAAGGCATTTTGCTGCTGGCTGTTGCATATGAGAGCAGCCACACATGCTCACTTTTCAGCAGATTTTGTCTTATCCATTTAATTCATCTGAGGTGGCTGCCTTGTCATGCAACAGCCTTATTTGGTTGGTGATTCTCTACTGTAATAGAATGGGATACTCCACTCCGCTATTGAATAGTGGGCCCTACTTTTAATTGATCCGGACCGTCCATCTGATAGATCTTGCTTTAAAACACTCATGCCCCAAAGTTCACACCAATCATGCAATCTTGACCATGGTTTTAAATTTCGGCCGAAATCTGAAATTTCGGAGTTCGGTTGAGACCGTAACCGAAATATGGCGAAATCAGAAATTTCGGTCATTTCGGCCGAAATTTTGAGAATTCAAGTTTTTTTAAAAATAATATAGTATTTGTCCGAAATTTTGTAACGAATAAATATCATTTTTTATTGGGTGCTGGATTTCGGTTTCGCGAGGTCTGAAATACATACGGAAACCAAAATTTAAAACCTTGATCTAGACATCCAACAACGAGCATCGTTTTTAGTTGAATGTGAAGTTGTGAACTACGCTTCTATCCAGTTTTGGACCGTCAGTAATGTTCAATAACGTAAAGAGAAGTGATATGTTCGCACATTTTATGTGAGAATATAAAATGGTTGTAAGAGGTTGAGATAACAAAAGGCCCGGATTAGGCCCACCTGATTTATAGGTGAATGGGCTGGCCCAATCATTATAGGCTACTACATTGTTTGGATTAAGGACTCCTGGGTCGAGCTTGATTCCAGCCCAGACCCAACTCATTGACATTCCTTTTCCATAGGGGTGTAAACGAGCCGAGCCGAGCCGGCCAGGCTCGTTAAGCTCACAAGTGAGGCTCGGCTCGGGCTCGGTCAGGCTCGCGAGCCTTACCGAGCTCGGGTTATATTATGTTCACACCCCTCATCTTCCCTGGACAGCCCTACTAGTGTAATTTGACTACTTTTTTTACACTATGGGGGGTGGTCCTAGTAACAAATGGGGTTCCAAAAATGAAGTGACATATTTTGCCCCCCTTTTCACTCCATGAACAACCTTTTTAATGTATATATTAATATATAATATATATATTTAAATATATTAAATTCTTAACGAGCCGAGCCGAGCCTGGCCTAACTCGGGCTCGGCTCGTTAAGGATTCGAGCCGAGCTCGAGCGAGCTTCCGAGCCCGAGCCAAAATTAACACCCTTACTTTTCCATCTAGAAATTTCTGTCTGTCTCTCTCTCTCTCTCTCTCTCTCTCATATCTACAAAACCCGAGCTTTCTCATTTCTCTCTTGCCATAAATCATCAAAAACCCAGAAAAAAGATGCAACAAGGAGGCGATTTCAGCACTTATTATCATCAACCACCTCTCCACCATCAATACCCTAACCCTAACCCTAACGAGCTCATTCCAAACCCCCTTCCCCCAACCTACGCCTCGGCTCCTCCTTTCTCCAATTACCCATCTTCCGATTATTCTCCCTTCTACAATTCCTACTCTCCCCATCCCCAAAACCCTAATCCAATTCCCCCAACTCCCCCTTCATACACCCAAAACCCTAGCCCATACCAATCCTTCAATCCCTCTCCCTTCCCTTTTTTCCCATCCGCCGCATCGGATCCTCAAACCACTCAATACCCTCCTCCTCCTCCTCCTTCTTCAACCACTATCCAACAACCTCCTCCTTCCCCATATTACCCCTATGACTCTCATTCATCCTCATTAAACCCTAACCCTAACGCTAACCCTAATCCTAGCCCCAATCCGTCCTTCTCCGCGCATTACTCCTCTCCCTCCTATCCTCACCTTGGTGCCTCCTCTGGCCCAATCTATGAAAACCCATATGAGAATAGCTTGAAATTCGACCACGGCGGGGCCTATCTGGACCAAAAATCCAGTCACCATGGTGGGCAAAGCTTGTATGGCCAGAGTATTTCAAAATTTGAGCAGAATTTATATGATAAGAAACAGGAGAGTGGGGTGCGTTTATATGATCGTATTGAAGAAGGGGCTTATGCTTATGATGGGGGTAAGGTTGAGCCTTATGGTGCTAGGGGCACGGGCGGTGGTAGTGCTAAATCTTCGTCTTCGATGGCTTTCGATGATTATGGACGGTCCACGAGTTTCTCATCTGGGAAGGCCCAGGTTGGTTCAAGTAAGATTGTGAGGGCGGTGCCGAAGGTTGAGACCGATCAGGATGCGAAGAGCGGGGTGCAGAAGTTTCGGGTCAAGCTTTTGCCAGAGGGATTGGCTCAGAGCACCATGGATGTTCTTTGCCAGGTTTGGGAGGAAAAAAAACTAGTCTTTAAGTTGTAGGCAATATTGTATCCATTTGCATTTATCTATGCGCAAGAAAAAATTTGAATCCAATTAGAGGTTATTTTCATTGAATTAATTTCCACTGTTATCATTTTTAGATTAGTCGATTTTGTATTATATTGCTTGAATTAATTGTGTTGCACTTGGTAACATAGGTCATTTGTGTTAATGGATTTCATTTGTAGGCAATATTGTGTCCATTTGCATTTATCTGTATGCAAGAACAAATTTGAACCCAGTAAAATGTTCTTTTTGCTGAATTAACTGCCACAATTGTGGTTTTTAGATTAATCTATTTTAGATTAGATTGCTTGAATTAATTGTGTTGCTCTGTGTAACACAGCTCATTTATGTTAATGGTGATACTGATGCCTTATTATGTCCTTTGCGATACTTTTTGGTTCAATCAATTTAGTTGCTATAATCAGGCCCCAATGGTGTTTTCTATGCTTCACGCGAGTCACGAAGGAGCCCATATGGGTGAGTCTAGGTCCTCAAATCACTGAGGCGACTTAAATAGATAACCACCCTACGTGGGTGCCAAGACCCGTGCCTAGGGACACGACTACAGGAAATATTTTCTGTTTGCACACATGGGTTCAGAGATAACTATTTGGTTCTTTTTTTGTTTTCTTTTTCCATATTTAGGATTGCTATGAGCACATAAATGGACATGTCATATTAGTTTAGTATCAAACAGTGAAAAAAATTTGTAGTAGTTTAGTATCAAGAGAATATCTGTATATATGAACATTTTTACTTCATGTCATTTTTCATGGTTGAATGAATGAATAACATAAAAAGAAAACTCAAAATAAGTCCAAGGATCTACTTAAGTTGAGATTTTTCTCTAGTGGTGCTATGTGTATCATTGAGGTTAGGGGTTCAAATTCATTCTTACTTATGTGAATTAAATCACTTGCTAATTGCTAAGTGTAGAAAACTGAGAAATACCTTCTCATCAAGGATCGAACAAGATGTGCAATAAAAACGTCAAGAAATGATGCAAAGAACACAATCACGAAAGAAACATAAGATTTACATGGTTCGGCAGTGTGCCTATGACCACGGGAGAAGATTTTGGCTATTTTGATCTAGGATTACAAACTATCTTTTCCTTGGCCAAGAAACACAACCCGTAACCCTATCATGTGGCTGATATATCAATGCCACTCCATGGAGAATACTACCGAAATACCCTTTTTAGCGAAAATCTGAAAATTAATTTTTCCATCCGGGGCGCTGCTCCGAAAACCCCAGCAGTGGCGTGCTGCCCTTGCACCCCAACGAGCTTACCATGCAGCTCAATCCGTGTGTCCGACTCTCACATTAGTCCGTCAAGGTCCTACATAATGCCATATTACAAGACATCATCTGCACAACGCTAAGCATGTATATCACTATTCTACTTGGTGGCCCTACATATATGCATCAAAGCCAAAAAATTGTCTGACAATAGCCTCCAAGCAAAATCAATATTAGTTTCTCATCATCATCATCATCATGCTCCTCCTCCTCCTCCTAACGATGGTGGAGAAATTTGAGCAGAGGGGATTCTTCTTCAAGTGATGATGGCAAAATCTATTATAAGGGAAGGGGTAAAGCCACTAGAGCTGATGTTTTGGGGGTGGAGAAAAAAAAGACTTTCAAGAAGAGTGGATATGAAAAGAAAATGGCAAATCTTGGGTCGGCAACTAAAAGCGAGATTGCCATGGAATACCTGGAACTTCAGTGGAAAAAGTTTGAAGAGGAGGCAAAAGGCAAAGAGGAAGAGTTATTTCAAATGATAGGAAAGATATCGATTGAGGAGGTGTGTGTACCGGTCTATAAATTGCCGTTCTTTCAGAAGCGTTTGGAAGAGGAGCGTAAGGCGCTTAAGGAGGTGGGTGGGAATGGAGAGGACCATCAGAAGGAGGTGTCTTCGAAGGGAGGAGTAGCATCCCGAAGAGTAAGAGAAGGGAGCCTCAAGAGATGTAGTGAAAACCATACAGGAGGAAGTAAAGCAAATCCAGTCGGAATCGCATGAGGGGAAAACTAACTTGGAGGAAGAAGAGCAAGTCTATTCTGAGGAATTTGAGGAGATGGCCAAGATGGGAGATGTATTGGGTATAGACAACAAGGAAGATGTGGAGGAGACAAAAAGAATGTTTTTTTACATCGAAAAAGAGATGCCGATGAGAAGAAAGGTAAGACCCCTGGTCGTGGTAGTTGAGAGCTCAAAGCTCTCAGAAAATTGGGGGGGGGGATCTTTTTGTAAATATGCCGGTTTGATGCTTTTGCTGTTAGGAAGTTCTCGGGATTCTGCTTTGTTTAGGGTAGGCTATGGTATTTTCTGGTTGTTGAAAGGGTTTGGAATCTTGTGAGGGGCTGGAATCTTTAGGGACACCGCCCTTCGCTGCTCAGGGGAGACCTAGATAACCATTCCTACCCATGAGTGTTCCAATTTACCAAGGTGGGTGAAAAAACGCTTTAGGTTCTTGATGCTTTTCAAGGCGTATTAACTCCTTGATTTCTTTATTTGAATGGATGATGTGGGGGCTATATGGTGTTTCTGCTGTTGGAATTTTTTGGAAGGCATAGAGGAAAGTTGCTGGGAAGAATTGATATGCAAGGAAGTATAGATGTCGATGGAGTTCTGCTAGATGTTGGAGGAAGTTTGTATACAGTCTTTTATGTTTTTTTTTTTCGATCCAGGAGTATGCTCCTGGATCATCATACTATGTAATTTCTAGAGGGACTACTGGTCCCCATGTATATTTCGTGGTATGAATCCAATAGTCACTTTTCAAAAAAAAATCAAGATAAGGAGGAATTTGTGCAATTGATAAGCTCCATCCTTACTCTCCATTTCAGCCACACAAATTGAATCAACTTTGGATTTGAAAGCCCGTTGAGAATCAAGATCATTCAACTTGCTGCCCGTGGATTCCAAAAAAATGTTTTTTTATTCAAACAATTGATTTCTCTTGCCATTAAAAAAACAATTGCTTTCTCTTAAATATTGTAACTCGAGATCCAACCACATTTAACCATTAAAAAAACAATTGCTTTCTCTTTTGCATAAGTAGGTTGATTGTTATATTGGAGTGGTTGCCTAACTGCCTGTCACACCTTTAGTTCGTATTCTTGTCCAACTTCCTCTCCAGTGTTATCAAGTAGTTATAATTTGACCCATAAAAAAAAAGTAGTTATAATTTGTGATCATTTAAAAAAAGCAATTATAATTTGTATTCTGTAAGCAAAAACATGGTTCTAGAACAATGGATTATACAATTGCTTGCAAAAATTAACTTGTGAAATCAAACTAACTTGTGAAAAAAGAAAAGACAGATATAGAGATATTTTGAAAAGATGATAGAATTACAATGCTTATAAAGGTGTCAAGATGAAAATTGAACAATGGATAGGATAGGAGCCCATGATCTTAATCTGAAATCAAACTAACTTGTGGAAAAAGAAAAGATAGAAATTTCGCAATTTTGAAAAGATGATAGAATCTACATTGATCTACAAAGTTGTACGAAATGTACCCTAATTAAGAAAATATGCAAGAACAAAATTAGGCATTGAAATTACATTATAATTTTTTTTAAAACCAAGAAAATTGGAGAGAAGGTATTCTCGTTGCTGCAATGGAATTATCTAGTTTAAGAAAGGAAAAAAATTTGGAGAGAAGAGGTACTTAAACATATGAAAAACTTAAAAAGCTACTTAACTCAAAGGAGGGGAGCGTGAGGTCATGTGTGGGTCCTCATGTTTGATTGGAGAAGCCTTGAACTCGCATTGAACTTGGAAAACCTTCTTGCTCTTCTGCTTACCCTTGATGGAGAAAATTAATGCATCTCCGTGTTTTTTCTTCATCTTCTTTCATTTGCCATAGTATTTCTTTTGTAGAGGTTGGGGGTCCTAGACTAGGAATTTAAAGAGGCAACTACACATTAGTCTTGAGTGTATTATGAGTGTTCTTGAATAGTTGAAAGGCTTGGATTGCGTTTTATGGAAAACAATCTTTATCTTTCGCTGAGATTCAACGAGTAGGATTAAATCTAGGGTTTATGCAGGCTGGGTATTGGTAGGAAATGGTTTAGGATTTTTTAAAGAATCCCAATTGGAAACAACAAATTTAATGTCGGTTTACGAGAGTTCTAATTCGATTTTTCGTAACTTATTGCTCTGCTGAGGCAATCACCCTTGGAATGGGGTGACTGCCCCCTAAATGGGGCAACCACTCTATTGGCATCGAAGTGCTCGTCAAGATTTTTCCAACGGTGCAAGAATTGCCTTGGACCCGATATTGAATGATGGAGATATGGATCCCTTGAACTTGAATTGAACTTGAAAAACCTTCTTGCTCTTGTGTTTACTCTTCATGGAGAAAATTCTTGTATCTACTTAGTTTTTCTTTATCTTCTTTCATGTGCCATATTATCTCTTTTGTAGAGGTGAAAATTCATGTACGTATATCTCTTTTGTAGAGGTTGGGGGTCCTAAACTACAAATGTAAAGAGGTATTGTTAGGGCTCTAATTCATACTGGACACTAATTCTAATTATATTATGAGTGCTCTTGAAGAGTTGAAAGGCTTGGATTGAGTTTTATGAAATAAAAACTTGTTGTTTGGCTGAGATTCAATGAGGATTAAAACTATGGTCTATGCACAACTTAGGGCTTCCTATAGGCTAGGTTTTGGTAGGAAATGATTTAGGATTTTTGTGAAGAATCCCAATAGGAAACAACGAGTTTAATGTCAGTTTAGGAGAGCCCTAATTTGATTTTCCGTAACTTACTGCTGTGTTGAAGCGATCAGCCTTGGAATGGGTCGGCTGCCCCCTAAATGGGGCAACCACTTTCTTGGCATCGAAATGGTCTTCAAGATCTTCCCAATGTCGGAAGAATTGACTCGACCCGATATCGAATGAAGGAGACATGGACCTTTGAAGATAGACCCCACCATTGGGTCTCCTGTTAATGTCTTTTAACCATCCACACAATTCTACGACACACGTGGTTCATGACCTTAGGTCATTGGACATTTTTGGACCTTGATAAAATGACTGGGATTTTTTAAAGCACTTTGAGATGATATATTTGAAAGCTTTGGATCCATTTGGAAAATATGGATTGCTTTTGTAAATATTCTCTTAAAGATATTTTGCACCATTTAGAAGGTTTTAAAGGGTATTTTGAAATGGTGTAACTGTAAACTCAAGTTTCAAATATGGGTTGACCAAAATACTTTTTTGGCTCAAATCTCAAGAGTTGTTTTTGAAAGTTACGCTGAAAGCTGGATTAATTTTTGAAAATGACTTAAGAGATGCTTCCACACATTCAAAAGAGAACATATGATCATCATTAGAGCACAGGACCTCAGAGTGACTTTTGTTAGGTAAGGCTGGAAAAAAATAGGTGTCAAGACCGTCATACATGATGATGCAGTTGTATGTCAACTATTACAAACAAATTAGACATGAAAGGGGGTTTATCACTTATAATTTGATGGTTGAAGAAGGAACTGTTTCCCCCTGATGCTACTGAGTCTATTAGTGAAACTGACCACCTTTGGCAATATTTTAAATATGCATAGTATCTCTTATCCATTGGTAATGCAATGGAGCTGGGTTAGCTGGTCCATTGGGAAACTTTGGGATTACTGTATAGTATCTCTTATCCATTGCTAGTTATGTTTTTCGCTTCAGACATGAATGGGTTATCGGGCATGAATGTTCCAAAATAATTTCCATTCTCCATTACAGCTGAATAAGTTCTTATTCTGCGTCGAATCTATAGTACTGCTGGCTTGTTGTTTATGCATTCTTACAGAGTTAATCTCCCACAGATTGTTACTGGCCATAACTATTTGTCATGGGAAGGCCATTTTTTGTCAATCATGTCTATATGATATTGGGTTCACAGTTTGGTTTATATTTACGCAGGTTGGTTTGGATGGAATCCGCATGCTGGACCCCAACACCAATAGGACATTAAGAATATACCCACTTGAGACAGTAACAAGATGGGAAGTAAGTTGGTTACTTTGTTTGAAGTTTCTAGGAAGTGTTTTATTTACATTTTCTCTTGGTTTCTATTTTCTTTTGAATGATTTTTGAGGCTTTTTTTCTTCTTCTCATTTAGGTAACTGAGTCATCTATCTATACTTTTTGGGCTAAAAGCTCCGTTGACATTGAACCAAGGCGCATTAGGCTGCAATCAAGCAGCTATACCACCAACACCATTCTTGACACAGTTACAGCCGCAACTGTTCAGGTTTGGGAGCTGGGCTTTAAATATCCTCTTTTGTTTTTTTTTTGCTTCCATTGCTTTTTTTTATTACATCATTTATGTTTTTGAAAATTAATGTGTGTGATACTTTTGCTTGCTTGGAAAGGCAGACTCCATATTATAATTTTATGGTTCTTGGTGTGACTGGTTACCGATGGTTATAGAGGATGAAACATTTTACCTCATTTGTGCCCATGCTCCATTCAATGCTATTTGATTATGGGAGTGTGAAAATTGATTTCTTTTGCAAGCTGACTGTTAAAATGATATTGGAGTGATTCTGTGGTTTTTGGAACTTATCTGTAAATATGCGTAATTGATTTTAAGTTCTCACGTTGTGATGTTGTTGAAGATAATTATGCAGTTATGCTGCACTTTAAGCTTATGAGTTATGCAGTTAAAAAAAAGTTTATTTGTTACTGATTATTATCAAATTAGTCTGTGAACTGTACCTTGAAAATCAAATCAGATCATTAAATTGTAGGAGGGCTGAATCATAACAGACTGAAGAAGCAGATCATAAATAGCAACCTTTCCAATTTACTTACAAGATTACTAGAACATAGAAAATATTAAAAAACAAAGTAAGCACAATAAAATAATAAAAAATATAGAACATACGAGGGGATTCTTGCATGTGATCTGTGGTTGCAATCTAAGGAGGCCTACACTTAAAGTTTCACGTTTTTAATTGACGTGATCATGGACTGCGCAAGTAGACATGGGTTGTCTTTCCAGCATATTTATCGGTTGGTAAATAGGTCAGACATTTGCTTGCTCTTGAGGGTGGTCCTACATATTCTATCATCGTATCTGACTTTTACCTCCTTCCATGGTTCCCATTAAGGGGTCCATGGTTTTCTTCTTGTGTGATGGCTTGTCGCTTTGCTTGAGACCATCTCAGTCTCTTTTATTGCTTTGGTGATTTTCCTTTTAATAAAAATATCTTTATCATTAAAAAATGGTTGTCTCCCCTGTTTGGGCCCTATTTATATCATCTTGTAGACATTAAAGAATACTTAAACCCATTGCCTTCTTGGTCCAAGTTGGTCTGTCGATGTTGCATACAAGCGCAAAAGTCTTTTAGTTTACATGATTCAATTCTTTCCCTCCTAATATGAGGGCTTTGGGGCCCTTGGGGGGTGCATTTGGACATCTTGGCAACCTACCTTTGGTCCTTTTCTTTTTGTCAGCTTAAGGATTGTGAAAGGGATGTGCGAAGTTAGTGCCTTATACGTGAGAATATATGGTGTAGCCTAAATAAAATAACTCTCAAAAATTCCGAACTTAAATTCAACCCCAAACAAATATAAGACAGTAAGGAGATCAATTTCTTTTTTTTTTGCCGTTTCAAAGAGAAAGCAACAGAGAAAAAGGTAAACTACTTGCGTAAATTTCGATTTCATATAATTAGTCTGATAATCAATATAAAAGACAAGGAGAGTAGGATATAGTGCTCTTTCAAAGAGAACAACAAAGGAAAAAAGCTAAACTAGTTACGCAAACTTCCATTTGTTAATGATCATAAACCAATCAAAGACCCCTGCAGTCCTGCACAAACTTTTTTGACTTAAATTTTTATGGCTGTAAAGCTTTCCAAAAGTCAAGACTCCTAATTCTAGACATTTTCCGAATTTGAAACAGACAGAAAAGATTTATCTTAACTCGGATTTTAGTCATACTAAAAAAATCAAAACCTCCAGTCCAAGCTAGTATCTAAATATGCTAAATTACGAGCTTTTAAAACCTAATACAGTTCATCCTAAAAATTCAAATAAAAATCAGAATAGCCTCTCATGTTGATATCGGAAAGCTAGTGTCTAAGCAGTGAGTGCTCGATGTTATCTTAGTACATGGTTAATGAACATCCATAATCACTTATTCTTCATTTCATAAATATTTTGTTAGGGGAAGACAATTTAGGTCACACTGATTCTATCCTGCTCTTTATGATTGGGATTTTAAGATATCACTCAAGTAGGAATGTAGGATGGTTATTCCAAAATGTGGATTGTAAGTCACAATAGTGGTTATATTTTACTGAGATTTGAAGTATTGACCCTTTCTTTCATGGGTTATTTGAAAGTTATGACTGAATGTATATAATTATTTTCCTCGTCAAATTATGTTCTATAATAGTGTTTTTTCCTTGGTAATTTTTTCATCTTTCTCCAAATCACAGCTTAAGGAGATGGGTGGGAGGGATAGTTTTGGCAGTAGTAAAGTATCTGCTGATGCTGGGAAACTTTCTGAGCTGTCAACGGAAAAGAAAAAAGGCCTTGGTAATTGGATGAACTTGATGAAACCTGGTAACGAGGAGAAGGATCACTGGGTAAGCTTTATCTTATTAGTTCTTATTCCTATTACATTCAATTGCACACTTTTGTACCTTGTATTTCTTGTGTCCAAATAATATTTTGGTTCAGACATCCATTTCCTTCATTTTGATTTATTTCATATGCTTCATGAAAAAAATTAATTCCAGTTTAAATCATTCTAAAAATCAATAGTTATCATGGCGCCAGTTTATTATGATAATGCCATTCATAATTTTGTATCAGTAACTTTATTTGGTATGCATACAGTAACTTTAGTTGCTATGCATACCATATTCCACTCTATATAAACTTAATTCCAGTTTAAGTTTATATAAAATTAATTCCAGTTTAAATCATTCTAAAAATCAATAGTTATCATGGCGCTTGTTTATTATGATAATGCCATTCATAATTTTGTATCAGTAACTTTATTTGGTATGCATACAGTAACTTTATTTGCTATGCATACCATATTCCACTCTATATAAACTTAATACTGCTGGTTAGTTGAAGTTGTTGGAGGTAATCATCCTCATAATATTTTTTTTTCGTACCTTGGTGAAATTTAGACTGTTGACTTTTTATGAAGCTGCCTCTGACTGCCACTATCTTTACCAATCTACTCTTTATTCTTCCCTGTCTGTTTAGTAAGGTTAGCCTCTATAATTTTTTTAACATTTAAACCATTTTATTATCTTCAACGATTTGAACAAGGAATTGAGGGAATGCTTGTTTCTTTTATGTGTTTGAGCGTGCCTGTTTTCATGATAGGATGATCTATGGAATGGAGCTATGCTCTTGGAGTTGTCCTATGTCCACTATAAATGTGGCAAATGTTGGACCAAGTGGAACCCCACGAATCAATTTGGCCAATAGTTTTCATCTCATCCCCTTGGGGTAATTGGAGGTGTTCCTGTCCTTCTGGCCCCCTGATATTCTAATTTGAAATTTCTCCACCATTTCTCTCTTGGGCAAGGTTTTAAATGTTGGTTTCGGTGTCGGCTGAAACCGAAAATTTTGGCTGAAATCCTGTAAAATTTGGTAAAAAAAATTTCGGTATTTTTTAAAATTTTGGTGGAAATTTACAAAATTTTGGCTGAAATTCTGTAAAAAACTGATTCAATGTACTTTTGGTTTTGGTCCAAACTGAAACAGAAATATTTCGGCTGAAATTTAAAATTATGCTCATGACCTACCAGTTTCCTTTTCTCAAACCTTATCCTTCGGTCATCAATGATATCGTACCACTGTTGTTGTTTTTGGGTACATACTTGTAACTCTAGGGGCAGTTATAAGTGTAGGAACCACGCGGCGATTTTCTTCTACGACTGGGCTATTCAGTCTTGGTGTGGTCTCCTTGGTTAGCGTAATTCCTATGTCAGTCACATCATCACCAATCTTGATTAGAGTTTATGTTTAGTCGTTGTTCCAAAGAGTGAACTCTATCAAGTAATCCAAAGATGAGTTCATCTCTATCCTTATAAGTCAGCCTACCTCTATAGGTCTACCAATGTTTTGAAAATTGGAATCGAATCATAAATAATAATATGAGTCAGATTGTAACGGATCGTAAATTGTATCGTAAATCGTAAGATTCATTCAGATTTATGTATATACTTATGTATATCAAAAATTCAAAAATATTATAAACAAATCAGAGAATGATAAACTGGTCAAAGCAAGATTACTTATTCAATATAATATTACAAATTTTTTGCTAACAAACTTGTCACATACTGATCATCTATTCCTCATCCAAACCATGCATATTGGATGATAATCTGAAAAATAATAAAAGATGCAAGATTGTATCAATTCTGAAAGTCTCAAATATCAAATGACAAATATCAATGATAAAAAACAGGTAAGTTGTTGATGTTGTCCTCATTATAGTAGCCTCCCTCCTTTATGCAAGTAATGCCCTCAAGCAAATGATGGTGCAATTGCCAAATTGAAGAATTTACGACCCCAAAAGATTTCTACATTGTAATAGAAAAGAAAAAAAAGTTATCCATTGCCCTCTGTGGGAATGCTACATGGTTGCATCTTATTTTCCGTCAACTCTTGGGCAACTTTATTCTATGTTTTTTGTTAACTCTTGGGCAAATTTAACCTAACAGATAATTTCTAACTTTCTTAGTATGTCTCCTTTTTCGCTAGAATGAAACTGAGAATTTGGAATGCCCTTTATTGTTTAAAAGCATGCTACAACTAGATCCTAAAATATGATTGTTTAACTTGTTGAACTTAAACCAACTTCGTCTTCTCTTGTTGTGATCTATCAGTCGTAGAATTTATTTTAGTTGATTTTTTTTCCAAGAGAGACTTGTTTAGTTCTTTATTTGGGATTTATTTCTATTTTTAGTTATATTTTTTTATCCTAGATGTGAGGGATGTCCACATCAATACATGACTCACCATTCTCACCTTTTTTCTTAAGGCCATCACCTAAGCTTAAACTCACACATCACTAATTCAAAATACGAACATACTATTTTTAGTCAGTATATTTTTTTTGAATGGCAATAAATTCGATTGATTGAAAAAGGACTGAGATGGTCAGATACAAAGATAAAACAATGAGAAAACACCAAATGAAGAACAACAAGAAAGACTTAAGGAGGAAGAAAGTAAAAAAGCTCTTGATCTTCTTTCTCCACTCCTACTCTAGCAAGCCCATCGGCTATCTGTTTAGCCGATCTACACAGATGTTGGAAGACAATGCGTGAGGAATCTACCCAATCATGAATCTCGTAAAAAATCTGTCAAATCTCTTAAGGATGAGGGTGGAGACCTTTGAGCGAACAAATCACATTCAATGAATCCCCTTCTACCACCACTTTATCAAAACTACTTTTGTCTATGATCTTTAAGCCTTGATGCCCCGCATGAACCTCTGCTTCATTAGCATCCGCTATTCCGATTGGACCCGCGAAGGTCCAAATGACCTTCCCATCCTCATTTCTAAGAACACCCCACCCTTGAGGGACCAGGATTCCCCAAACTAGACGCATCAATTTTTTTTTTAATAATTTGAATGGCAAAATTTAATAAGTACCCCTAACTAGACCCATCAAAATTTAATTAGTACTTTCTATTTATCTTGAATATGGACTTTCTATTTTTAGTAAGTACAAACTTTTTTTTTAGTAAATACGAACCAAATTGTTGCCAGAGCTCAAAGATTAGGTCCTTGTAGGGTCCCATCACTTTCAGCCAACTGTTGGGTAAAGGTCCAGTTAGAATCTCCTCTGGTTATATGCTTTAGGTATTTCATCAGGCACTCTCCAGGGGTTTGGTAAAAATCCAGAGAGTCTTAGTGATTGTCATTATTTAAGGGATCTTTAGGTAGTAGTTGAGTTTCTTAACGCTGTCCTTGGTCTTAGAGTCTATCTCAGGTTATTGAGGTGTCAGTTACTTAATACCTTGTCATTATATTTGTGTTAGATGTCTTAGTTACTTTTTAGAGTCCGTAGGATTGGCCAGTATGTCGACTTATCTACTTTCAACCGTAACTAATAGGGCCAATGCTCCACATCAGGGACATGGTCGAGTCCAGTCTTGAGGGGCATGGCAACAAAGCACTCATGCTACATGGGATTAGCACATTAACTGAGATAAAGTTATCCTCAATCGCATTAGCAAACATCTTGAGCTTAAGGCTCCCAATGACGCACGTCCATCCTATCAACTTATGCAAGGCAAGGCGAGGTGAAATGATGCTGACAGAGACCCTTCTACCTCAACCAGCAGAGGCACTGTTTCTAGTCGCCCGAATCTCAGTCTTCCTCCTAAGAGTACGACCACAAGACCAACTATTGGTGAGAAGAGTGCAGGGCGTTCACTTCTTGTACACGAACCGCAATATGTCACATGTCATCATATTGTCCACATAGGACATTTAATCCTCGGACCAATTTAGTAGAACCTGTAGATGAGGAGGATAGAACTGACTGTGAAGGATGAAATGCTCCCTAGAATGAATGTGCTCTCCTCATGAGGGGACACTGATCAATCTCATGTGGGTAAGCACTATGAAACCATACTTGATGGAGATCATGTGAGAACAATTTGTGTGACCTAGTGTAGGGTGAGTTAGTCCATTCACAGTCAAGTCCCCTAATACTGTCATGTATTCCCTTATAATAAAAACTGCTAGGAGATTTGAGTCCATCGTTGTTATTCTTGATAGGTTCTTCGATGTGACACATTTCATGTCAGTTTGTGTAGCTAGGTTCTCTGATGTGTCCCATTTCTGGAGACTTTTATGGAGCAAAATAGGGTTTATATTTCAATTTGACAGCATATACTACCCCTGATCATATGAACAAACGGAACTGGTCAGTTACATCTTATTACATTTATAGAAATACTTAGCTAGTGAGGACTGAGGAATATTATCAATGTGACTTAATTTTATCCATGGGACCATGACAGAGTTTACATACTATACTTCCATTACCCATTCCCATTCCACATGTCCTAGATTGTTCCTCTATATTATGTGCTGGGAAAGGCATTGCTGAGGTCGAGGCCTTCATCCACGGTACTAAGGAGATATATTGAGAGGTGTTAGATAGCTTGTGACTGAGTATTGAGGGGAACGGAGTGGCCGCTGATTAATTTCAGAGAGAGCACTTCTACAACACGGGGCCCTATTGACGACTTCCCTCAATACTTATCGATTCGTGACTGGGCTGGTCACCGTCAGCCCCTTGGAGATTTACCAGAGTTACTATCATCACTTTGTCACCTTTTGGAGTTTATGCTATGGATGTTTGGTTGACGGAGATCCGCTATGGATTTCGCTGGAGATACCTTGTTAGTTGGAGATGGCGTTATTATCTGTTTGGCTGTCCATGGTTGAATGCAGTACAGTTGCTGCGACTTCGTGAGGATGTGATACTACATGTTGCAGACTTCTAGTCGATAGATTCGAGTTCTTTCTATATGGGGGAAATAGAAGTGATCCATCATTTATTTTAGTTAGTTTTTTTTCATGAAAGACTTGATTAGTTCTTTTATTTAGAATTTATTTTATTTCTATTTTTAGTTATATATATATATATATATATGAGAATAGAGTTCCTAAGGTGTCACCTCATATAGCTTATATGAGGTGGCGCTTAAAAAGATAAGGGGCCCACTTTGTTTGGATGATCCAAAGCATTCATTTGAAAGGCCCTTAGATGGATATGGTGCCTACAAAAAATCAGGTCCATAGGATCATCCTAACCCTTTCATTTATGGAGGTTAAAAATGGGCAGATTTATGGAGGTTTATACCCATCCATTTCAACCTCCACAAATGGAAGGGTTAGGATGATCCTATGAAGTTGATTTTTTGGGCACACCCTATCTATGTGAGGGCGTATCAAATGAATGCTTTGGATCATCCAAACAAAGTGGGCCCCTTATCTTTTTAAGCGCCACCTCATATAAGCTATATGAGGTGACACCTTAGGAACTCTATTCTCTCTCTCTCTCTCTCTCTCTCTATATATATATATATATATATATATATATATATATATATACATATATATAATCTTAGATTAGATGTGTGGGATGTCCAACGTCAACTTGACGTACCTTTCTTACCTTTTCCCAAGGTCAACCATCACTTAAGCATAAGTCCACACATCACTAATTCAAAATATGGACGTACGGTTTTTAGTAAGTACAAACTTACCGTTTATAGTAAATATATGCTCACTATTTTTAGTAAATAAGGGCTCTATTGTTTTTACTTTTTTAGTAAATATGAACCGTGGAAAAAGGCCTCTCTGCCCCTGTATAAAATAACTAAAGGAGGAAGCCCTACAGGAGTTTTGGAAAACGAAAAACTCCCCCTCCCCCCCTCCGTCTCCCTCACCCTCTTTCCCCTCACAGCTTGTGTAGCCGCTCCCCTTCCTCTTAGTCCAATTCCCTTCTCTTCCTTTACGTTCTTTCCCCCCCCTCATCTCTTCTCATCTTCTTTCCCCCACCCTCACGGTTGGGCTCATAATCTGTCCCTCTATCCCCTTTCTCGGCCTTATCTTGTGCTTGATTCTCCATCCTTTCCCCCCTTTATCTTGGCTGTGAACAACCCCCTTTTCCCTCACTAGCTTTATCTCTTTCCTCTCCTGGATACATCTTGCAATGGACGATCAAGGTTAGACATAAGACACATTATTTTCAGATATGGAACATCTTCACTATCATTTTTAGAAGCCTACCCATATTTTTCTACCCGTTTGAATTGTTCCAATAGTCCTTATACCCTTATTTTATCCAGATCAACCGTATCCTTGACACCCATAAACCCTCCCTTTGCTTTTGCCATTCACCCATCATATTCTCACCCATGGGACATCTTTGTGGCCACAGTAGCTAGGTTTTGTAATTATAATTATTGAGAAGATTGACATTTGAGGATTGATTTTTATTTCATAGTGATTAGTTCTTATTGGGACTTATAGTATGGAACATGGTATGGACAATTTAATTTGTATTGATGATTGAAATTTGTACCCTATAGTTTTTAAAAAACCCCTTGCTGATTTTGATTATTCATGTTATGTTTATGCTGGTTTGGAGTTGCAAATTGCTGTTATAATTGAATTAGAACCCTTTTATTGCTCTTAAATACCCGGAAGTCAATATGGAGACACCTTAGGTTTGCACCATTTCTTTCTTTCTTTCATTTTTTGAATGGTTGCAATTTTATTCAATAAAAAGGGAAGACCGAGATGATCCCGTGGAAAGTACAACAAGAACCAACAAAAAACAAGTGATACAAAAAAAAGAGAAAAATAAACTCATGGGGGGAAGAAAATCAAACATCTCCAGCCTAGGCCTTCCCACCCTATCCCTAGCCAATCTAACATATCTTCTAACATGATTGAAGATATTAGACGACCCATGCGCCCGATCTGAAATCTCATCGAAGAAATGGGCGAATCTCCATGGAGGGACAACCGAACCCGCATAGCCACTGGATGACGTTTTTGGAATCTCCCTCCACAATAAGCTGATCCAAGATTGCATCGTCCAAGCATTTTATGCCTTGGTAGATCGCTCTAACGTCCGCCTCGCTAGTGTCCGCTACACCTGAAGGACCAGAAAAAGCCCAAATGGCAGAGCCCTCTGAATCTCTAAGGACGCCACCTACTCCTGCAGGGCCCGGATTACCAAAACTTGACCCATCAAAGTTAAAGCTTAAACAACCCGCACGGAGGAGCCTCCCAATCCTGGACTACCATGGGGGTGCCATTCCACATTGAAGCAAATCTCCTTCCTCCCCTCAAGGGGGTTTGCACCATTTATTGTTGCACAAATCTTGATCTACAGAGCTATTTTAAGTAAATAGGAACCACTAATTCCAACTAATAGAAACTCATAAACCCAATTTTGTAATAGTAACAGAAGTTGAATCTTCTACCCATTCAACTTAAAAGGGACCTTTTAAAATAGCAAATCCTATTAGTAATAGGAAGTCACCTAAACAACAAATAAGTATTTACTAAACCCATTTAATCTAAAAGTTGGAGTCTCAAAAACCAGAAATTAAAGAAGGGGATATCCCGTAGTTGCTTTTTCTTCCCTGTTATACTTCTTCTCAATCTAGTGATGTCATCACCTTGATTAATTTGTAGCTTTGGACCCGAGTCAATGCTCTGGCAGCCTAGTTTTGTCGTTATTTTATACTATTTTAGACCCATGATAGATCTGGTGAATTAGGCATCTTTCTTCTAGACAGAAATGCTTTTTATTTGAATATTTAATCCTTCATTACATTTGCTTTTTTATTCAGGTTCCCGATGAAGCAGTCACCAAATGTACAGCATGCGGAACGGATTTTGGAGCTTTCAATCGTAAGGTGATTGTCCTCGCCATTAATATTTCGTGATGTCACTGAATTGTGAATGCATTTTGATATACCCAAAGGACTATGCTTTCCTATATCTCGTGTGTGTATCTGTGTGGGTCCATGCGTCTATATATATATATATATATATATATATATATATATATATATATATATAGCTTTATTATGCATATCCTTCATTGTCATTCCTTTTGGTTCTCAGCACCACTGCAGGAATTGCGGGGATATTTTCTGTGACAAGTGTACCGCTGGTAGAATTGCTCTCACTGCCGATGAGCAGGCTCAGCCAGTCCGAGTTTGTGATAGATGCTTGGTATGTTCTTCAATTCGTTCACTATCCTTGTACTTATGTTGTATAAATCATTGTCTGCTCCATTGGAGAAAAGAGGATTTTAAGCCATTTGTTCAATGACGAACCCTGGTTAAAACTTTCTCCCAAAGGACTAATCTCTTAAAGTCACATTCATCATAAGTACGTCTTAACTGGCTGCTGTACTAAAGCAAATTTCTTGTAAGTTCAGAATATTTTCTTTGTTTATATTCTAATTCCTGCTAGAAGGACCACTGTAGTACAGACTTTGTATTATGGAGGTTTTTTTTTTTTTGAATGGTTTGTATTATGGAGGTTGGGCTGAAGGAATATGGATATATGCAGCTGTGGGAAAATAAAATTTTTTGACAACTTTTTGGTCCTGTACAACAGAATTGCTAGCTTGTCGGCTATTAAAGTTCAACTTGTTATACACCTATGGTTGCGAATTGAAAGCTCCAAAACCATGTTTTAGGTGATACCTTTTGCCCCTAAAAAGAGGAGGCTAAGAACAATACATCTGAAGTAATTTGCAGTTTAGATGGCCACAAGGTTTTAAATTTCGGTTTCGGTTTTTGTTTCAGTCGGCATGAAAACGGAAAATTTTGGTTTAGGTGGAAATCTTGTAAAATCACGGAAATGTATGGAAACACATGCCAATGACCGGTTAAAAAAAACATATGCAAATGATGGAAATTTTCTATTCTTAAAAGAAAAACACATGCGCAGATGATGAAATTTAAGATGAAGCTTTGGGAAACGCTAGGATAAGCACAAATTCATACTTAGAAACCATCACATAGGCAACAAAATTGTCCATAATGGCTTAAATCATATCGAGCACCTAATGACGTGCGTTGTCACGCATGTCTATAATGGTAAAGTCAATAAAGAAGTATAATGTAATGAAGTACAAGAAAGTACAATGATCAATCACTCCTCTAAGGACCCCAACTCTATGTCAATACCACATAAAGTTATGAGGTATTATTGGTCCCCTGCCGATTTGACATCCCATGCATAAGATATGATTACTTTGCTGTGCAGTTCAATGATGTTGCCTACCAATTATCATTCTCTGCATTAATGGAAGGCAAATAATAACATCTTTCTATTTTTTGTCGTTCTGAGAATCTTGGTTGAATTCTTGTCAAAATTTCGGGGAAATAATGACATGAAAGGAAATCATGTCGATTTCGTTTAGGTCGGGCTGGAAATGGAAACATTTCGGTTGTTTCATGGAAATTTTGGGGAAATTTAAAGCCATGGATGGCCATTCTAGGATAAAAAAATCTGAAGACTTGTGTCCTTTTTTTTTTTTTTGCCATGAGGCGACTTGCTGACTACAAATGGTACCACAATTTCACCAACGTTTGTAGGAAAGCCTAAAGTATGGAAAAAATGACTGAGGGATTCTCCTTGAGAACAATGCATAAGCGGATGGCATCTCTTTGCAGAAGAAAACTTTTAGGAACTGGAAGACCATTTCAATTGGTTGCCCCTCATAATCTTTTACTTGCATGTAACCAACATGAGATGATTGGAAGAACCAGATTCTAGCCACTTTGGTACGCTATCTTTCAGAGACTTTCAGTGTCATCCTTCCTAGAATCCTAGCATGCGATCACTGCTTCCAAATTTTCACATGGTTCAAGGGAGTTTAATTTAACCAGTAGAATGGTTGGTTTGGGTCCATGCTCTTTTGAATATGACTATTTGATTGATAGATGAACTGATTATCCCCTCATTTAGTTGTTTTTCACTTGTTTCGTCCTTCCTAGAATCCTAGCACGCGATCACTGCTTCCAAATTTTCACATGGTTTAAGGGAGTTTTATTTAACCAGTAAGAATGGTTGGTTTGTGTCGATGCTTTCGAATATGACTATTTGATTGACAGATGAACTGATTATTCCCTTATTTAGTTGTTTTTCACTTGGCAACACATTAGTGAGCTGGCATCTAAACTTTTTTTTACCCCGGAAGAGAATTTGGCCTCGGGGAGGATCTCTGAAATTTGTTTATAGTGCAACATAAACACGAGGAAGGCAAATCGCCTTGCCACGAACCCAACACATGGAAAACCCTAAATGGAATACAAAAGCTGGAGGAGATCCACCAACTGCTTCCTCCAAATAGCCACAGGATCACGCCGGCCTTTAAACACTAGCACAGTTGCTCATCAAGAAGATAAAAAGCCTGAGGACTTTCCTAACCGGGTTAAGACTCTGGGTTGAGACTCCAGTTTTCTGACCTCTTTTGATGCAGTACCGTGAAGAGAAATTGAGGAAAGAGGATATAATTAGAAGAATAGGGGAAGAATAGACGAAAATAACCTGAAGAGACAAATTTATGGAGAAGTAGAAGAATAGAAGAATAGACGAATTTAGGGAGAGAAGAGAAGAAATCAGAAGAGGGAAGAAGAAAACTAGAATTAGAGGGAGAAAAATCTTTATTCAATATCAATCAAAGTTAACAATAAAGCTCTAAAGAGGCCTATATATAGGCAAATAAACAACCTAAGAGTTAGAAACCTAATAAAATAAGAATTCCTAAAAATAACATGGAAAATAAAATCCTAGAAACTAATAACATGGAAATAAAAAAATTAGAAACTAAATAATGCGGAAATAAATCCTAATATCTGCATCATTCTCCCCCGGTTGAAAAAGAACTCGCCATCGAGTTCTAGTCCACCTGGGTAAAAGATGTAAACAATCCGCTGAAGTAATAGAACATGTAATCCGGCGGAAGCAATCATCATGTCTAACGCTTGAGACAATCTAGAGAAGCATCTGTAAGGTCGGCAGAAGAAGAGGAAAGAAAGGGCGCATGTAGATTCATGCGAACAGAATCTGCGCTGGAGAAGTAAACTAGCTGGGAAGATCGCAATGTACTCCTAGATTGCTGGGATTGGCATTACAGCAGTGGACAGTACCAATCCATAACTAGCCTCAACAAGGTCATCATCTACTGGTATCACATCGGGCGCAATGGAATCAACAACAAAGTCATCTGCTAGAATCGTATCCGGCATAGTGATATCAGATGGGCAATCCTCTTGATCAATCTGCATAACAAGTACCGTTGTGTCAGCACAAATCTCGACAATCTGCTCAACTGGCTCAAAGATAGTGAAATCCTCCGTAATATACTCTCGATCATATGTCTCAAGTAATGGCTCGTCAAGCAAGGCACTCGCCTCTGACTCATGGTGGTGCTTGGTCGACTCTGTCACTGGATCAACCTTATGCGGCTCTGCCAAAATATTTGTCTCAACTGTAGAAGTGACAAAATCTCTCTAGATGCTCGGCAATCGGTGCGGCAGAAATTTCAGAAGCAACATGTGCAACGATGTCAATATCAGCAATCAACTGAGT
This sequence comes from Tasmannia lanceolata, assembly GCF_043159265.1. NCBI lineage: Eukaryota > Viridiplantae > Streptophyta > Magnoliopsida > Canellales > Winteraceae > Tasmannia > Tasmannia lanceolata. Next base: position 18,005,029 of record NW_027518688.1, on the reverse strand, counting down.
CTCTAACTCTGGATCGTCCATCTTAGAGTCTGAATCTGAATATGATGGAATCAAAGGCTCAACGTCGATGATCTCATCAATATTAGCATGATGCTCCGTAAGAATAGCAGCAACGTTAGGTGGGGCGGATGAAGTAGTGAAGCGGCTCTGCAAATATGACTCCCGCATGCAACGCTCGAAATATCGATTTTCAGCTGCAATTTCAGCGTCTCGTGAACGATGTGCTGCGGCTTGTCGTTCACGACGAGCTGCTTCTTCTCGTCGAGCGGCTTTTTCACGTCATACGCTGCTCGCTCACGTTTCAATCTCTGTTGATTTTGATAGTAGTATGTAAACTCATAATGAACATCCTCCCATCGACGAAATGGAGGCTTACAAAACTCACGATGCTCGTTAACGAAGAAATTCCATCTCAACTTGGCATCGCGGCACATTGTATCCGTGACCTTGTGAACTGTTATTTGATGATCATAACCACAGTACCTATGGTATGCATTAAGTGCCTGGATCCAATCTAGACATGCATTTTCAACATTTCCATAGGGATAGGTGCAGTCATCATAACAATGGAAATATGGAACCTGTGGTGCAGAAGAATATCGAGGATCATATCTATCAAAATATGGAGCAGCTAGAGGAGCCACAGGGATCGACGTCAAAAACTGAAATTAACTGTCGGACTTGTTTGTCATGTTGAAAGGAACACAACGCCTGTTTCAGATCTCAAATCGGATGACGGAAAGATGTTGATCGGATGATGGGACGTAATCGACGGCTGATATTGCTCCTGAAACTGTGCCGAAAGTCACTGTCTGCCGCTGAAACTGATATGGGTGTGCTCTACTAATTAAGTACTTCAACTTTGGTGTTGAAGTTGCGGGCCAATTTCGAGCGGAAATAGCCCGAAAACAAGAGAGAGAAGCTAGATGGAGAGGAGAGAGAAAAAATAAATTCTATTTCTCTATTTTTTTCTGATTTTCCGTTTTTTTTTGGGTTGGGGGGGGGGGGTGTAAAAATAGTAGTCCTTAATGAGAAGGGGTGCCCAAGGGAAGAATGGGGGTGAAAAGAGTCCTTTTTTTTAATGTTTGAAAAGTCAAATTGGCCTCAAGTGGTCATGTGACTACTGGCATTAAAAGAGAGAGGGTTGGTGTATCGGATGGCATAAGGTGACTACTCTCCCTTTTTTTCTAGTGCAAATTGGAAACGTAACTTGATGTGCAAGTTACTGTGCAAAACATACTAATGCTATGTAGCTTTTCAAAAAAGTAACTTTACCTTTTCCCCCAAAAAAAAATAGTAGTCCTTAATGGGAAGGGGTGGGGGTGTAAAAATAGTAGTCCTTAATGGGAAGGGGTGCCCAAGGGAAGAATGGGGGTGAAAAGAGTCCTTTTTTTTTATGTTTGAAAAGTCAAATTGGCCTCAAGTGGTCATGTGACTACTGGCATTAAAAGAGAGAGGGTTGGTGTATCGGATGGCATAAGGTGACTACTCTCCCTTTTTTTCTAGTGCAAATTGGAAACGTAACTTGATGTGCAAGTTACTGTGCAAAACATACTAATGCTATGCAGCTTTTCAAAAAAGTAACTTTACCTTTTCCCCAAAAAAAAAAAAGCAGGTCTCTCTTTCTTTTATTGTATAATGATCTGACTCTGACTTTTTTTTTTATGTTGCCTAAAGTAACAAGCAAATCACCGAACTTGCCTCTCTCATTGCCTATCAAAACAAAACTCTTGGAAGGCACGGAGGCAAATCAAACGGAATCTCTGGGTTTGGGCTGCAGAACGGAAGGGCCGATTGGTCTCCTATCTTTGAAGGCTTGTTGATGTTGATGCCGGAGATTGTTGAAATCGTCTTCAACCGTGAAGAATGCTTGGGTCTTTGGCTCTGATACCAAATTGATGCAGCACCGTGAAGAGAAATTGAGGAAAAGTTATAGAATTAGAAGAATAGGGGAAGAATAGACGAAAATAACCTGAAGAAGAGACGAATTTAGGGAGAAGTAGAAGAAGCAGAGAAGAATAGACGAATTTAGGGAGAGAAGAAAACTAGAATTAGAGGGAGAAGAATCTTTATTCAATATCAATCAAAGTTAACAATAAAGCTCTAAAGAGGCCTATGTATAGGTAAATAAACAACCTAAGAGTTAGAAACCTACTAAAATAAGAATTCCTAAAAATAGCATGGAAAATAAAATCCTAGAAACTAATAACATGGAAATAAAAATATTAGAAATTAAATATTGCGGAAACAAATCCTAATATCTGCATCATCTTTGAACCTCCTTGAACTGGCTAGCAAACATGTGGCCCAGAACTTCAGCATCAGGCTCCTCAGTCGAGAAATCATCAAATGAGTTCATATTTGTCAAATGAGCATTAGGAGTTACTTCATTTCTAGCTCTTTCCATCAGTTCCTTGTGTTCGAATCCGTAAAAAAAGCATTAGTATTTTCATTTCTAGCTGGCATGTGTACTTTGTATGCTTCCCCGACTTGTCTTTTTCCTGACGTGATTGTCCGTAGTAATGAGAGGAATTGCTATATTTGAGCCACTGGTGGTGCATTTTTTCCATGTGAAGAGGCAGTGTTCCATGATCCCATGGTATCTTTGGAATTTTTTTTAGGAAAATGAATATCACTAGCTTCGACAACCAAGACGGGTTACAACAATGTGACAATTTGCTATTATAATGTCTCTCTGTGTGAATGCAAGTGCATATGCATATGAAATTTGGAAAAGCACAACTTATCAATAAACATTTATTAATTAAATGAATTTTGGGTTAATTAGAAGCACGAAGCAGGTGCAGGAGCAGGGGCGGAAAAGCGTGGGGTCTAGAAGAGTCTAAGTTTGGGAGCGCTATGGGAGCGTGCATGTAATATTTTCTTTATATATCTTTCAAAATTCAATTACATAAAAAAATAATAGTTTATAACTATTTTCGTATGCATCTTCAAAATTTAAGTACATCTAAAAGCTAATTTCTAATCATCTTCATTTGTGTGCACTCATTCATTTTGCCTTCTGAAGATGCAGAAGCCTTTGTGCTTGCTCCAATGAAGTACTTTGAAGAGTTGAAGGAGTTTGATGTAAGGAAGTTGATGATGGTGGGACTTATAGAGTAGTAAAAGCAGGCCGGGAGCGTCATGAGAGTGGTTCCCGTCTCTTTGGGGTCGCGCTCCCTAGAAGCTCCTTCCTAAGGAGCGCCGAATCGAGGTTCCGAGGTGGGAGCAGCACCTCGAGGGAAGATTCCTGCTTCTAAGGATTTACACCATGATTTGCATTCGAGCTGACAGCTTGGGCAGCATTTTAGTTGCTAGCATAGTTTTAAATTTCCGTCGAAATCCGAAAATTCGGCCAAACCGAAACCGAAATTACATTGAATCGGATTTTTACATGATTTCCCCGAAATTTCGTTTTTCACTCTTATTTACAAAATTTCTACCGAAATGAAAAGATTTCCACCGAAATTTCCACCGAAATTTTGTACTTTTCCGTGGAAATTTTAAGGAAACTGAAATTTTTGTTAAATTTTTACATGATTTCGGCTGAAATTTCCATCGAAACCGAAATATTTTGGTTTCCGTTGTGGCCGAAACCGACATTTAAAACCTTGGTTGCTAGCATGGTTTTAAATTTCGACCGAAATCTGAAATTTCGGATTTCGGTGGGGACCGAAACCGAAATATGCCGAAATTCATTATTTCGCCATTTACCAAATTTCGGCCGAAATTTTGATTATATGTTATATGCCTTTTTTAATTAAAAAAGAAGTGTTACAAAATTTCGGCCGAAATTTCGGAATTTCGGACCGAAATTTCGGATTTCGGTGGGGTCCGAAACGGTTACCGAAACCGAAATTTTAAACCATGGTTGCTAGATTATACTGGTGTATGATATCTGTTAAAGTATAAAAGATAAATAACGGCTTTCTCCAATAGCTTAAGCTTTTGGAGAAGTTGGTAAGTTAACATGGTATCAGAGCGAAAGGTCTCGAGTTCAAACCTCCCGGATAGCAAAAAACCACATGCGATGGTCGGCCCAAAGCGGGACCACATGTGCCACGTGCTTGCCAAGTGGGCCACACGTGCGGGGGAGTGTTAAAGTATGAAAGATAAATAATGCCTTTCTCCAATAGCTTAAGCTTTTGGAGTAGTTGGTAAGTTAACAATATCAAAACCCATTAAGTATTGTTTCTTTTCGTGTTTTATTCTTTGAGGTTCCATTTGGTTGTCTCCCTTGGGTGGAAAGGGAAGGGAAGTAGAGTGGCGACAGAGATCGGAAGTGGAAGGAAAATGAAAATTCACTTTCCATTGGCTGTTTGGTTGTCAAATTAAAAAAAAAATGGAGTTGGGTGGCATTATTAAGCAGGCCTAAGAATCAGTGTTTTTCTTCTCATTGGTGTGCCAGTATCAAAACTTGCACAATTTCTATACAACTCCTTACATCCTTTCCCTTCTGACCCCCATGTTTTCAAATCAGTTATAGTTCTGACATTCGAGTTATTTGAAGTGTGCCAGTATCAAAACTTGCACAGTTTCTATCAAACCCCTTGCATCCTTGCCCTGCTGACCCCCATGTTTTCAAATCAGTTATAGTTCTGACATTCGAGTTATTTGAAGCAAAAAATATGGGTACCCGTATGTTATTGTGGAGGCAAAAATGCAGGGGCCGTGGATGTGAAAATCTTCCGGTGAGGATGACACTTGAATCACCGTTAGGCTTAGCATTGAAGATCTTTTTTTCTGAATGATAGCCGTAAGATTTATTCAAATGGAGAAGACTGAGATGGTCAAAGTACACAAGTAAAGAGATAATGAGGGAGCCACTAGGGTCTCCGAAAAATACAAGAGTCAAGGAGGAAGAGCATCGAAAAGAGCTAACATATCCCTGGAAACTCCATCTCTCGCTGATGCATCTGCCACTGAATTTGCAGATTGACGAACATGCTGGAACACGATTGGATGTGATCCAATCCTATCAAGCATTTCATCAAATAGGTTATCAAATCTCCATGGATGCTTTTGGGAGCCTTTTAGCCAGCGAATGACATTTAAGGAGTCCCCTCCTGTTCATAATTTTAAGCCTTGGTAAATTGGCTTGACTTCTGTCTCCGACGCATCTGCTACTCCGATAGGCCCTGCAAAGGCCCATATAACACATCCCAACTGGAATTTCTGAGGACACCTCCAATCCTAACTGGGCCAGGATTGCCCAAACTAGATGCATCGAAGTTTAATTTAATGAATCCCACAAGAGGGGGGGGGGGGGGGGGGGGGGGATTCCAAACCTAAACAACCTATTGATTAGAATCAACACTGGTGCATACATCCTTCCATCCTTCCCGTAAGTCAAAAGCGGAGACAAATTTGAAGTAAGGGAGAATCTTTACAAACTCTATCGTTAGAGCTATAGCTTTAACGAATAAGAAGGAAGAGCTTTTCAAAACTCCTTTGAAGACCCTTGTGTTTGTTTCCATAGCACCCACAAAACGGCTGAAAAAGACATTTTCCGAAGAATTTTCTTTGTGCGTCCAAGGGACAAGGGACCAATCTTTGAAGAGATCCATGAAATTAGATGGGAACACCCACTCTATCCCGAATCTATTAAGCAATTTACCTCAAACTTCCCTAGCCACCTTGCAATGCAAGAGCATGTGGTCTACAGATTCTCCATTCTCCATGCATAAGGCACAATGATCTATAATTAGAACCTTTCGCTTGCGAAGTAAGTCAATTGTTTGTATCCTATTCAACAAAGCTGCCCTAGTGAAGATGCCGACTCTAGGAGGAGCCTGGAAGGCCCACACTCTATCTACTTTGGAAGAAACTGGGCTAGCCACTAGCTGGAGATAGAAAGACTTGACAGTAAAATCTCCCCCAGTATCCCAGATCCAAGCCGTTTAAGCAATGACAATCTTATTGGGTGATAAATCCGCTAGCCGGGCCAGACCCTACTGCATTGCACTGCAGCGTTTGCATATCGCAATGGCAATTTGTAGTCAGAGTCGTCATTCCACCCATAGTTTTTAAACTCCCCAGCATCTGCGTTGACTTCCCCGAGTCAACTCCCTTTTACCTTGGCCGCGTTCTGTGTTGTGCCGCATCCAAGTTTCACATTTTTCCCTACCGAGTCAATAAAAACTCCTTTGAGTCTCCCAAATTATGACCGTTTGAACCGAGTAAGGATCACCGAATCGCAGTTTGGGAGCGCAGAAGAGGCACCCATGAGGCAAGATTCCTGCTTTTAAGAGCCAGACTCGATGTGTTTCTATTATTACTATATGTGATCTTGGATTCTTGACCCCCCTCTCTGTCGTTTCATGCCAGTTGAGATGTATGCTTGTAATTTTAGTTATGTTACTGTTACCGGCCTAAATATGTAGTATTTTTATTCTTGATCGACATGGTGTTGCATCATTCTTTAGGAGCATTTCGACTTGCCTAAATTCTTTTAATATATTGTCCGCAAATGCGCAAGGTTAGATCAAGGTTTTAAATTTTAGTTTCGGTCATCAACGAAACAGAAATATTTCAGTACACACCCGAAATCCAAGTAAAATTCTTCAGTACTGGTGTTTTTTAATCTTTCTGGGATCTCCTTGTTCTTCTCTTTTCAGTGAGTAGAGTTAATTTTTGACAAGGTTACTATAGAAATGTCGACATTTCGATAGACAATACTTTTTTATCTGAAAAGTTACATGTTCCGCATATTTCGACCTAAACATAAAAAACTTCCGAAAATTTGGGCAAAATCTGGTATTTTTCCGAATCCAAGTAGATTTTATTTTAGTAGGCCCAGAAATAGAAATGTTTTGTCCGAAATGAAATGTTCCGGCTGAAATTTAGATGCCTACTTAGTATTGCTTGTCCTAGTTGAAGTTCTTAAATGTCACCCATATACAATTTGTTTACCACTTCTGTAGCTACTTGGCTAACGAGAATCAAAGATTGTTAGTAAAAGAAAACGAGGTTAAAGAGAGGTGAAGTTACTTCGATAAGTTGTTTAATGGAGAACCTGTAGCGAATTTGGGAGAACTTGATAACGCTTTTGATGATACAAACCGGAGGTTTGTTTGTAGAATCCGAACATCAAAGGTAAGTGTAGCTATGAAAAATATGAAATTAGGTAAGGCAAGGGGGCCTGACGATATTCCTATTGAGACTTGGAGATGCTTGGGTGATGTGAGTTTGGTTTGGTTAACTAGATTATTTAACAATATTTTGAACTAAGAAGATGCCTGATGAGTGGAGGAAGAGTACATTAGTACCTATTTATAAGAATATAAAGGGGATCTTCAGAGTTGCACCGATTACCGGGGAATCAAGCTAATGAATCACTCCATGAAGCTTTGTGAGAGGGTAATTGAGCATAGACTAAGAAGAGAGACTAAGGTGTCAGAGAATCAGTTTGGCTTCATGCCCGGACGATTGACTATGTAAGCTATCTTCTTGATTAGACGGTTAATGGAGAGATTTAGAGAACATAAAAAGGACCTTCATATGGTTTTCATTGATTTGGAGAAAGCGTAAGATAGGGTTCCCAGGAGTGTTATGTGGTGAGTCCTTGAAAGGAAAAAAATGCCTACTAAATATGTTGATGTGATTAAGGATATGTACGATGGAGCAGTAACTAGTGTCAGAACCACGGATGTCACGTCTAGTGAGTTTCCAATTACAATAAGACTGCACCAAGGATCATCTCTAGGCCCTTCTCTTTTTACTCTAGTTATGGATGAGCTTACGGAGGGTATCCAGGATGAGGTGCCGTGGTGTATGTTATTTGTAGATGACATAGTATTAATCGACGAAACCAAAGCAGGAGTAAATGCTAAGTTAGAGTTATGGAGAACTACTCTGGAATCCAAAGGTTATAGACTGAGTAGGACTAAGACAGAGTATATGGAGTGCAACTTTAGTAATGTAAGGAGGCGGGACGAGGATGTAGTAAATATGACTGGACATGAGGTACCTAAGAAGGATATATTTCGCTATCTTGGTTCAATTCTACATAAGGAGAGATTGAAGAGGATGTTAACCATAGAATAAGAGCAGGTTGGTTGAAGTGGAAGCTTGCCTTAGAAGTTCTGTGCGACCGTAAAATCCCTACGAAGTTGAAGGGAAAGTTTTATAAGACAACTGTGAGGCCAGCCATACGGCTCAGAATATTGGGCCACCAAGAAGCAGCATGTGCATAAGATGAGTGTAGCGGATATGCGAATGCTTAGATGTACAAGATTAGATAGAATTAAAAATGAAGACGTTCGTAAAAATGTGGCTGTGGCACTAATTGAGGAGAAGATGAGAGAGCATCTCTTAAGATGGTTTCGACATATCCAACGTAGGCCTTTGGATGCTCCAGTGAGAAGAGGCGACTCGTGCCAAGTTGATGGAGTAAAAAGAGGTAGGGGCAGACCGAAAACAACTTGGGTTGAAACAGTGAGGAAAGACTTGATAGCTAGGAACATAACAAAGAACATGACCTTGGATAGGATAGAATGGAAGAAAATGATTCATGTAGAAGAACCCAACTAGAGCCAGGATTAGAGCTGGGTAGATTCCTTTCACCTTCTTCATAAAATTTTTCTCTAGGATTCAAACTTTTCTAAAGGATTCATTTAGCCGACCCCAACTAGTTTGGGACAAAGGTTTTGTTGAGTTGAGTTGAGTTGAGTTCTGGAGCTACTTGGCTTAGTAATTAATATGTTTATCGGGATGTTGTTGGATACTTTCTCAAGGTATTCTCATTTAGTTTTATCAGGAACTTATCAGGAGATAAGAATTAATCACAGAAAAAATTGGAGTAAATGTGGAAAATACCATTATATAATATTTCTTCATTTATTTCTTGTAAAAGCTCTTGTTTTTTTTTTTTTTTAAAGTTCTTGTTAGCAGCACACCTTATTAGAGTTCTTAGTAGAATAAGGAAGACAACTTTTGCATGTTTGAATTCGACTTGATTCAATACATGCCACTGGATTTAAGAGTAACTGCTGTTTATTTGTTAAATTATTACTTTTCTCATCTCTTCTTATTTGATTTAATTTCTATTTGAAACCTTTGGAAATTAAGCTTTAAATTCTGCATATGATTGCAACGAGTTTCTGATGCCCTGGAAATGGTCAGCCGACTTTATTGTGAAAAAATAATAGATAATATTTTGTTCAATTTGTAGTAATGAAATCCCAAAAATTCAATTCATAACTGATTTTTGTTACTAAGCCATCTAGTTTTAGTCTTTCTTATCTTTTTTTAAAGTAACAAATTTTATTAATTACTATTTTCGTACAATATTTATGCCTTGTTGTTACTAAGTTGCAGTTCGTCTTTAGTGTTGCAATCAATTTCTTCATGCAGTCTTTTGTGGACTCTGAAAAATACTCTTGTTCCCTTGTAGGCGGAAGTTTCTCAGAGGTTGAGTAACGCAAAGGAAGCACCCAACAAATCCGCTGTACAACAGAGTCATGTGGATCTTGCCAGGAAGCTTCAGGTGATTGCATGTTTGGAACTTTAAGTATTTTTATGTAGTTGCAATTTGCTAATGCTACCATCTTTGAATACTTTCTTGCTAGGTACAAAGTATTTGTACCATTAAAAAAAAAAAGGTACAAAGTATTTGTTTTAGGAGTCCCTGTTGTTCTTAATTTCTTTCTATTATTATTTTTTTTGTTAAAACCTCAATGATAAGTACTAAATGCTAAACATACTTGGTGTGCTAATCACCTTGTCATAGGTAAGCTTAAATGTTTCAGGTCTTTAGAGTGAGTAATAGTTAATGCTTCTTCAGATTATTATCTTTCAGAAAAGAGCCTTTTGCATGTTCATAAGCATAGATGACCCATATTTTATCTTACAGCAAAGATAAAATCTGGGTCATCTATGCTTATGAACTAGTCAGGCCTAGGCTAGTTCATAAGCATTATCAGGCCTAGGCTAGATGAGGTAAATGGAACTTTATCTTAGAGCAAAGATGTGATTTCCAGGAAATTGTGGACTATTACAGACCGTTATATTCTGCGGAAGAATTAGTCAGGCCTAGGCTAGATGAGGTGGTTTTTAAATCTCTTGATGAGAATTATAAATCGGCTTTGGAAAGGCCTTTTTCGGAGGAGGAGGTGGAGAGAGGGGTTTTTTCGATCAATCGTGATAAAGCTCCGGGGCCGAATGGCTTTTGCCTAGCTTTCTTTCAAGCATGTTGGGAGAGTGTGAAGGAAGATATATTGACATTTTTCCAAGAATTTTACGATGGCATGGAGTTGGAAAGAGGAACTGGCGCCACTTTTATTGCTCTATTGCCAAAAATTAAACGTGTTGTGAAGGTTTCTAACTTCAGGCCTATCAGTCTTGTGGGTTGCCTTTATAAGGTTTTGTCAAAAGTGTTGGCGGATCGTATAAAGGTGGTCCTTCCTCTTATTATCTCCGAGAATCAGTGTGCTTTTGTTAGTTAGAGGCAGATATTGGATTGCTCGTTGGTGGCAAATGAGATGGTGGATTGGATGGCAAAAACTGTGAGGAAGGTGTTGTTTGCAAGTTGGACATGGAAAAAGCTTATGACAGAGTGGAATGACACTGTTTAGATTATTTTCTTGGAAGGATGGGTTTTGGTATTAAATGGCGGGGTTGGATTAGAAGTTGTTTATCTTCGGCCTGGTTCTCCATTCTTATAAATGGCTTTCCAAAAGGTTTTTTCAAATCTTCGAGAGGTTTACGCCAAGGGGAACCTTTATCTCCCTTTCTATTTGTGATTGTAGCTGAAGCATTGAGTCTGCTGATGGAGAAAGGAAGATCTTTGGGTCTTGTCTCTGGGGTTAAATGTAGCCAGAATGGGATAGAGGTGTCGCACTTACAATTCGCAGACGATACTTTACTTTTTAGCTCACCTCAGGTTTCAAAGATTCTTAACCTTAAGGCGATTCTCAGATGTTATGAAATAGTTACAGGGCAAAGATCAAATTTCTCAAAATCAAGGTTGTATGCTGTGAATGTTGAAGAGGCAGAAGCCACTAGCCTAGCCAATCTCATGGGTTGCCCCTTGGAAAGGATGCCTTCTTCTTATTTGGGCCTCCCTTTGGGGATGGGAAGACCTCACAAATGTGTGTGGGATCCCATTGTGGAAAGAATTGAAAGAAGACTAGATACTTGGAAAAGGAATTTGGTTTCTAAAGGAGGAAGGTTAACTTTGATTAAGGCAGTTTTGTCTAATATTCCCATTTATCAGTTATCTTTATTTAAATGTCCTGTGAGTGTTGTCAAGCGTATTGAACAGATTCAGAGAAGATTTTTTTTTTTTTGGGGGGGGGGGGGGATCAGAGAAGAAGAGGTCTTTGGCTTTAGTCAGTTGGGAAAATGTCTGCAAGCCAGTCAAAGGAGGAGGCCTAGGTATTAGAAGGATAAAGTAAGTTAATCAAGCATTAATGGGGAAATGGTTGTGGACGTTTAGGGAGGAGCAATCGAGACTATGGGCTAAAGTAATATCAGGAAAATATGGTGTTGAACCAGGTAATTGGTGTTCTTTAAACTGTTTTTGCAAACCTGGAGTGACAATCTGGAGGGATATTCTATATTTGAGTTCCGGTTTCGATCGTGGTGTCAGATATAGTGTATTCTGGAGATATGGTTTCCTTCTGGACCATGCGTTGGTGCTCTCTTTCCCCTTTAAAAGATTTATTCCCTGATCTTTTCTTAGTTGCTGTTGATAAGTCAGCGTTAATGAAAGATTGTTTTGAGAGAGTAGATGGTAAAGTTAATTGGAAACCTATTTTTCGGAGGAATTTCTTTGATAGAGAACTGCCTTCGGTGCTCAGATTCTTCCAGGTTCTTGAAAAGACGTACATCAGTTTATCAGGGGTTGATAAAAGGCTTTGGGTTTTAGATTCTTCCGGTTTCTTTTCGGTCGAGTCTTTTTATAAGGGCCTGGTTCCTTATCAGGAAAATCCAATGGCAACAAGGGTGTGGAAGATCAAGGCTCCTCCAAGAGTTTGTTTCTTCGGCTGGTCTACGATATGCGGTCGGATCCAAACGGTGGACTTTCTGAGAAAGAGGAAAATGCTAATTGTTGATCATTGTGCTTTGTGTATAGAACCAGGGGAGTCGGTGGATCACATTTTCATTCACTGCAAAGTCGCTCGTGAGGTATGGGGCGGGATATTATCAAGGTTTGGAATTGATTGGGTTTTTCCTTCCACTCTTAAAGATTTATTTGAAGGTTGGTCCTGTAATCCTTGGAGGAAAAAAGGAAAGGTTTTATGGGCGCTTTCATTGGTGGCCACAATGTGGGTTCTGTGGATCGAAAGGAATAATAGAGTTTTTGAAGGTAAAGCAAAATCTTCTTATTTTCTGTTTATTAAGGCCGTTGCTTTAACTATCTCTTGGGCTAGGGCTCTTCTGCTTTTCCAATTTGTTTCGGCTTTCGAACTTTGGGAGGGTTGGAGAGTAGTTTGTAATAGTAAGGAAAATGTTGATGTTATTATTCAGGCCTGGCGTCCTCTCACTGATGGACTCTTAAAGTTAAATTTCGATGGTTCTAGTTTGGGTAATCCTGGCCCAGCCGGGATAGGGGGTGTCCTGAGAGACTGCGCCGGCGAGGTCATTAAGGCTTATTCGGGTCCGATTGGGACAACCGATTCGAGTGAAGCTGAGGTAAGAGCAGTTCATCAAGGCTTTTTGTGTGTAGAAAGGAATAGGTTGAGCAGTTGCATTGTAGAGGGTGATTCGCATAATGTTATAAGGTGGCTCAGGGGCTCTTCGGTTCCTCCGTGGAGATTTCTTCGTTTCTTTGATGAGATAAAAGACATATCAGAAGGGCTTTCGATCTTATATCAACATGCGAGAAGATCTGCTAATGCTATTGCAGATAAGTTGGCAAAAGATGGAGTTTCTAAGCAGGTTTTAGAGCTTTTTGATTTTTTACCACCCTAATTGTATAATTGCGGAGTTGTCTCTGTTTTCTTGGTTTGTATATGTGTCTTTGTACTTGAGGGGGGACCTTCTCAGTCTTCTTTTTAATGAATTCTGTTACTATTCATAAAAAAAAAAATGACCGAGATTTTGACACAAAATAGTTGGTTTAGAAAACATTTCTATTGGTCAACTGTAGGATTATTTTAGGGTTATTCAGCTAAAAAGGGGAACTTGGAAACTAGTAAGGTTGCCAAGTTAGGAGAATAGGCTGTTACTGCTTTTAGAAACTAGTGAGACTCTATTTTAGAAATTGTGTTAAAATAAAATTCTTTTTAGTGAGCTCTATTTTAGAGATTGTGTTAAAAATAAAATTCTTTTTAGTGAACTCTATTCTGGAGATTGTGTTAAAATAAAATTCTTTTTAGTGAGCTCTATTCTAGAGATTGTGTTAAAATAGAACTCTTTTTAGTGGTTTCTTACGTTACTTTGATAGCTCTAGCTTAAGAAACCTTGACCCTATAAGTATTAGTGGTATATTAAGAGATCATGACTGTGCAGAAGTAAGAGATGCTTTCCGGGAGATTCGAATGATGGCAGGCTATGAGCTTGACAATCTAGTAGTAGAAAGAGATTCCCACGATGTCATCACGTGGCTAGATGGGAAATCCTCCTCTCCTTGTGCTCTGTTTGGATGCCGGGTTTTTTTTGTTCCCAGGATTTATGTGGGTAAAGGTTTAGTGGTCACATCAGCTTTTTCTTGCTGACATCAGCAAAATCTTGTCTTGAAAAGGGTGTTCTCTCTTTCTCTCTCTACCCTCTCTCTCCACTCATCATAATATCTTTCTCTAATTAATGCTTGTCCCCTCTTTTGTCTCCTACCTTTACCCACATAAATCCCAGGAAAAAAAAAAACCCGGCATCCAAATAGAGCATTGGAGATTTTCAGAATTCGTTGAAGAGATTCTTGACCGCGTGAAAGGACACTCAATTCTACTTCATCATGTGAGGCGATCGGTGAGTGGAGAAGCAGATCACTTAACTCGAGAGTGAGCGACCCGTGCGGATTTAGAGATTGTTGACTACTTCCTCCTCCGCTTAAGTTGGAGGCAGGGTTTTAAATTTCAGTTTCGCTTTCGGTTTCGTTGGAAATCTCGGCCAAAATCTTGTATAGTTTGGTGAAAATTTTTGGTGGAAATCTTGTAGTAGGCGTGAAAACGAAATTTCGGCAAAAATAAAATAAAATTCAATGTGTTCCTCGTGGCTAAGATAAAAAGGATTGGATCTGGAATTCGTCTGGCGATTTCTCAGTCAAGTCTTATTATGTGTTCCTCATGGCTAGTCCTATTTCTTCGAACATAGCTAGAGTGTGGTCAATCCCGGCTCGCCCAAGGGTATGTACCCTTGGTTGGACAGCCTTAACTTGGTCGGATTCAAACGGTGGACTTCTTTCTCAAGTGAAAGATTTGGATCATTGACCATTGTTCCTTATGCTTTGAGGTGGGTGAGTCCATAGATCATATCTTTATCCATTTTAAGATATTGTAAGATGGCAAGAGCTATATGGAGTAGTCTTCTCAAAAGGTTTGGTATTGCATGGGTCTTCCCTAATAAAGCTCGTTGACATCTTCCTTGGATGGCCTTCGGCACCATGGAGGAAGAAAGGCAAGATGCCGTGGAATTTGGCCTTCCTGGCCACGCTGTGGGTCATTTGAAAGGAAAGGAACGCCATGGTGTTTGATGGCGTGGTGAAAAGGCCAAGAAAGTGGTGGCGCTGACTATTTCTTGGGCAAAAATCCTTCCTCCTTTTAGATTCATATCCGCTTATAATTTATGGAATGGTTGGAAGGAGATTTGTTGTAGCAAGGATTTGAAACCAAAAGTAACTCCAGTGTGGGAGCCTCCTCCGCTCCGTTTTTTAAACTCAACTTTGATGGTTCTAGTATTAGAAACCCCGGTCCCTCGGGTATTGGTGGAGTGTTGCGAGATGAGATGGGAGAGGTTATTTGGGCATTTGCGGGTCCTATTGGAGTTGCAGATGCACCGGGGGTGGAGGTCCGGGCGGCACATTAAGGGTTAATTCTTTTAGCCCCTAAGTTGTTTGATAAGGTTGTGGTTGAAGGGGACTCCCTTAATGTTATTTGTTGGCTTATGGGGTCTACTAAGCACCTTTGGAGGTTCGATATATTTTTTGATGAGATCAGAGTTCGATCGATCGTATTCCATCATGTTCGTAGATCGGTCAATGATGTCACCGACTGTCTCGCAAGGGGTTTCCATGGGTGCCCTCTCCCTTTATGACGCTCTTCCTCTTGATATCTCCTTGTTTTTAGTTTTCTCTCCTATGTTTTCTGTCAATGGATCCTTCCTGTTGCTTTTCCTTTTTCTTTTCTATGTAAATCGGCCATCTCGGTCTTGTTTTTAATAAATTCAGCTACCATTTAAAAAAAAAAAAAAAAAAAAAAAAAGAGAAAACGATTCAATGTGAATTTTGTTTTGGTCCTAACTTTCAAAAAAAATAAAATCGTTTTGGTGCCGACCGAAACCGAAATATTTCCGCTGTAACGATATGTTTCGCCTAAAATTTTAACCCATGATTGCAGGGGCTTTTGTTTTGTTGTTTCTATTTTTCTTTCAGCTCATGTACCTATGGACTCAGCCATCACAGTTGTGGGCCTTGCTTTTGAATAATTTTTCATCATTTCAAAAAAAAAGAAGGAGATCACGACAGTGCTTTCAATTGGGACATTTTTGGTACAATAGTTGCGAATTCCAGTAAGTCAAGTTCTTGTCCTCAAGATGGGTATTCTTGATATTGATCGTGATTCCCTTAACTATATGATTCTGGAAGGGGACTCTATGAATGTGATTCATTGGATGAGTGGAAATGCTTTCTTTGGAGGTTTGCTGACACATTGGGTTGATCTTGGACCATATTGAAGGAAATTTGATTTCCTTTTTCTAGCATGTTCAGAAGGGTTCGCTTGGGGTGAACTCCATAAAGTGGCTGCCGCTTCATGATCATTTTTCGTTTAAATGACTAGATATGTTGTAGTTTTTGACTTTTTTCTTGTTTCCTTGGCCATCTTGGTCGAGTTTCTTTTGCCTTGCTCTTTAAATAATTTTGTTTACCATTCGTAAAGAAGAGTTTGGGTGACTGTCTTTGAAGGTGTAGACTGTGTAGTTGCATGAAGGTTTGTGTGGAGAAAAATGCGAAGAAAGTGAGTGGTGAGCTTTTGCAATTTCCTTACTTGATTTAGTGAAATTTAAAATTTCTTCGTTGTATCCTCAATGTTTGGGAATTCAAACTAGAAAGGGATTACCTTGGAGAAATTTGAGTTGACTTGCCCAAGTCAATGATTGATTAAGTTGAGTCAAATAACTCCATGATAAAAACCAACAATTATCAAAAAAAGATAAAAGAAAGCTTAAAAGTTTAAGAAATTGCAAGTTCATTATTTTTCTCATCTAGATTAAAAGAAGATTTCTATCCCCAAGCTATAGGTTCCTTATCTACTTTATGAGTCTTTCTGAATCCACTGTCTATGCTTTATAGCAATCTAGGATGCACATGCAAGTTGAAGAATGTTGTCTGGCCTCAAATGAATTGGTATGAGTTCTTGTTGCTCGTAGGTCATGCGGCAGCCCTCACAGATGCCACTCTATTTCTTGATAGGAGTGGACATAGGAGGGGAAGCAAGACGTTGGCTATTTTCGTTTATGATTTTTTCGATACATTGCAGTATCGACCAATACGATATGTATCCTTCCTAGATGCATTAGGTATTTAAGGAACATGATTCCGAAAATTGTGTGTCATCCTATAAATTCTCTGTATTGGATGTTTAGTGTGATGTGTATTTTATTTTAAGGTGTCTTGTATGTGCCGTACTTTTGAAATTGCAAAGCATGATTCTTACGAGATACGATGTTGAAGGGCCATAGCAAAATGTGTACGACATGCAATAACCTTAAGTTTGAGAATAAACAATAGCTGTACCAGGGGACACATGCAAAGTTGGGAGCAGTATGAGGCAATGAGTTAAGAGGATGCATTGATGTATTGGTAGATGTCTAAGATCATAGTCTATATAATCATTTTGAGACCTGTAGTGGTATAAACATAGATGCCGTCATTTGAATTGGTGGGCCATGAAGTCCTTCGCAAACAATGCAGGCCATTTGAAGTAGTTGGTGATGCAGCACAAACTCATCGGTCCTTCAAACCAGAATAGGAGAAAGAAGGATAACCTTTGAAGAAAGTCTTTTTTAAAGAATTTTGATGATTTTTAATTGCATTTTCGTACTAAGTTTATTGGGTTTTAGAAAGCATGTTTTGGGAAAAGGTCGGACTGTGTGAAGCTTCTAGTGTTTCTGTCTTGAATTGAGGAGGTTGAAGTTGACATAAGAATTTTGAACTATGGCTGGTTTATAGTTAGAAACAATAAATAGAAGGTTATATTTTTTTGAGGGAATTTCAGTTAGTTCCCCTTGAACCGTTACTATTTCGTTCTGAAATAATTCAAGCTCATTTTGAACTGTTTTAGAAGTTTTTTAAAGTTGGAAAGTGTTTAGGATCAAGAGTCCTTACATTAAGAAGGTTTACGAATCATAAAATGGCGATCGTATGGTCTGTAGTCTGTACTTCTGGACATATTGGGCTTAGTCAAGAGCTGTGGGACTTGCACGAGATTGCCCAGCTTTACCATCCAAATTAGATGCTTATTTGTTTCTTCGCAGAAGCCATACTATTGCTGTAAATTCTGTGAGATCATTGATGTGTACTGGCATCTATATATCCGCTGAGGAATGTAATTGGAGAATAATTCTATATTGAAGATGTAGGTGAAGTTGGATGCAACTACAATTCCCTAGTAGTTTTTGGAATTAAATGGAGGCCACTGTTACAGAGCTTTATGATAATCAAGTTTTTATAATTTGATATTTTCTTTCAAGTAACAATTTTTTTGAATGATCACAAATTTTATTAAAAGAGACATAGACGGTCAAATTACAAAAAGAGAGAGATCAACATTCCCTTGATCATTTCTAAGCAGCCCCCCTATTCCGTCTGTCCCCGGGATTCCCAAGCTAGATCCATTGAAATTTAGTTTCAATTGGCCTATAGGCGGAGGTTCCCATTTTTGTTCTACCTTTTGTTTCTTTTCCTTGCTCAAACTAATTTCCTTCCATCCTTCCCACATGTCATACGCTGATACGAATGAGAAATCTGGAAGAGATTTCAACCATGATATAGTAAGAGCTATCACTTTAATGAAAAGAAATGCGGTACTTCACTCTCGCATTTCTTTCCTTCCATAAGACCCAAATAGTAGCTAATAGGGAGACATCCCACAAGATTTTCCCTTGTTTCTTCCAAGGGACCATAGGCCAACATTGCAAAAGGTCCATAATTGATTTAGGGAAAGCCCAATGGATTCCTAACTGACTAAGTAACTTGCCCCACACCTCCCTCGCCACTCTATAGTGGAGAAGAAGATGGCTCGCTGATTCTCCTGCCTCTATACATAGGGCACAATGATTGACAATAACCATTCCTCTCTTTCTCAAGAAGTCCACAATGATTGTCCATACGTTGGCGATTTTTGCAGACACAGGGCATACAACTAGATGCAGATAGAAACATAAAACAGTGAAGTCTCCTGATGAATTCCAGATCCAAACCCTCTTTTCTTCCCCATCTTGCTTTACATATCCTTCTTCAAGAACATCCAGCAACCTGGCCATAGATGTGATCTCCCAGCCAAGGATTTCTCCTAAAGATCGGTTTCCATACAACCTTACCTCCACTCTTTTCCATATACTCCTTCACTACCCCATCTTTATTCACGGCCATAGAGAACAACTGCAGAAACATTTCTATAAGAGGCTGATCCAATAACATTTTTTAACTTATAACCAGTTAGAAATCAGATTAAGCATTATGGTGATCCATTGTATATTTATATGTACTTCACCTTTTGTTGTTGTTTATGGTGTGTACAAATTGCTGTATCTTCAGGGAAATTAAAGAGAAATATCCTGATAAATTCCTATGTCGAATTGGTTTGTGATTTGTGAACTTGTCTATTCATGCTGTCATTGCTTTTTTAATGGTCTGTATCTGCTGATTGGTCATTGGAAGCATACTGGGCTTTGCATATGTATATGCTTTGAATGGCAAGATAGGGAATAATGGGATGCTTTCATGTTTGTTGCTTTTTTATTTTTTTTTGAAACTGACAAATATATTCATACCAGCAAAATTTACAATGGGACCAGTAGTCCCACCAGATTTACATAGTATGAATTGCCCAGGAGCATCACCTTGGCCCAAAGGAAAAACCCATTCCCCTTACAGTACCCAATAGCCTCAATTGTATCGAATTCAACAAAAAAGTGCCATATATGTGGGTCCCACAAAGTCAAGATCGTGACCTCCCACGTCACATAAACTTCTCCACCACATTCCAGCTGGCTAAATCCTGCTCAAAGTCCCAGAGCTATTGTGCGCCCCTAACCGTGCACGATAGCTAACAACCCATCAACATCATCCGATCTCCGGCAGCCTCCACCTCACACCACCACCAAACTCCGGCGGATCCCCATTAAAAACATCTCTGTTCCTTCCACCATCCTCTCCATTTCCTACTTCAACTCAGCCCATCTATCTTCTCCTTTCAATCTCCATTGCTATTTCTTATTACCTTCCAATCTCCATAGCTTTCTCAGATGTGACCCTCTGCCTCTCTTCTTGCTACCCAAAAAATCCTCCTCCCCACTAGAATCAGATCATCTACTTCCCATCCGTGATCCTCTGCCCCTCTTCTCACCACCCAAAAAGTCCTCTCCACTTAAATCAAATCATTCAATACCCATCCGAAAGTGATCTCCAAACTCTAACCCTAACCATAGTTAGCAAAACTCTGTTTTAAATGGCGTTATTTTTGAAAAAAATTTGTTTTATTGGTGTGCCGTTTACTAGTTTAAAACTGTTAGGATGAAAAAAAGGCAAACGTTTTAAACACGTTTAAAATGCGTTTTAAACGTTTTAAATGCATTGTTTGGCCAACTTTCCAATTTTACCGGCACCATATTTTGTAAATGACAAAAATTTTAAATTCATTTTCTTGTGTTTGAGTACGTTTTTTTTTTGAACCAGTACCGTATTAAACTCGAATTTTTGCCGTCCCGGTTTTTTGCCGAATCACATTTTGCTAACTATGACCCTAACCCTAACAACCATAATACTCCCCCTCCTCCTTCCCTCTTCAAACCCTAACCCTAACAACTATAATACTCTCCCTCCTTCCCGTTCAAACCCTCACCCTACATGGCTACTAACGCCTCCCCCAAGTCAGGGACCATGATTTCCACCCGGAGTACCACCCCCTCCTGACCTCAACAAAATCCCCCACGATGGCCTCTACTTCTGGCAATTCATGCTCGCGGGCTCCATCGTTGGAATCATAGAACACACCGCCGTGTTCCCCTTCGACACCCTCAAAACCCAAATGCGATCCTGCTCCTGTTCGTACCCCACCCGACATCTGCCAAGCCCTCTGTTCCGTCCTTTCCACAAGGGCCCCATATATATATATATGAGGAAAGTGAAGCTACACCGCTAGCTACACTGCCGGCTTAAAATACAATGGGCCCACATTGTTTTGGTGATCAAAACCATTCATTTGATTGGCCCTCACATAGATAGGGTGTCCACCAAAAATCAGCTCCATAGGATCATCCCAACCCTTCAAACTGTTGAGGCAAAAATGGACAAATTTTTGAAGGTTTTTACACGTTCATTTTTGCCTCCACAAATCATAGGGTTGGGATGATCCTATGGAGCTGATTTTTGGTGGACACCCTATCTATGTGAGGGCCAATCAAATGAATGGTTTGGATCACCAAAATAATGTGGGCCCATTGTATTTTAAGCCGGCAGTGTAGCTAAGTTAGCTACACCGGCGGTGTAGCTTCACCTTCCTCTCTCTCTCTCTCTCTCTCTCTCTATATATATATATATATATATATATATATATATATATATATATATATATATATATATATAGAGGAAAAGGATTGTAAGCTCGAGCGTACCAACCTTATGGAATGCTCGAGTGCCTAATCACATGGGTCCCACATTTTTTTGTGGTGATCCAAAGCATTCATTTGCAAGGCCCTATCATAGATAGGGTGTGTACCAAAAATCAGCTCCATCGAATCATCCTAACCCCTCCAAAGTGGAGGGCAAAAATGGGCAGATTTGTGGACAAACAGTGTCTGTCCATTTTGACCTCCACAAATGGATGGGTTAGGATGATCCTATGGAGCTGATTTTTGGTACACACCCCATCTATATAAGGGCCTTTCAAATGAATGCTTTGGATCATCCTAAAAATGTGGGCCCACATGTGATTGGGCACTCGAGCGTACCATGAGGTTGGTACACTCGACCGTACAATCCTTTTCCTCATATATATATATATATATATATATATAGAGAGAGAGAGAGAGAGAGAGAGAGAGAGAGAGAGAGAGAGAGAGAGAGAGAGAGAAAACGGTTCCTACACATATGTGTAGAGAGTTCTCTACACACTAGCTTAAAATACAGTGGGGGCCCACATTGTTTGGGTGATCCAAGCCATCCATTTTAAAGGCCCTCACATAGATAGGGTGTCTACAAAAAATCAGATCCATAGGATCATCCCAACCCTACGATTTGTGGAGGTAAAATGGATGTCTTTAAACCTTCACAAATTAGTCCATTTTTTGCCTCCACAGTTCGAATGGTTAGGATGATCCTATGCATCTGATTTTTTGTGGACACCCTATCTATGTGAGGGCCTTAAAAATGAATGGTTTGGATCACCCAAATAATGTGGCCCCCACTGTATTTTAAGCTATTGTGTAGATAACTTATCTACACATATGTGTAGGAACCGTTTTCTCATATATATATATATATATATATATATATATATATATATATATATATATATAGAGAGAG